>NC_088384.1:99742500-100475000 GCF_037993035.2 Macaca fascicularis | reverse complement strand
CCTGGGTTTAGGAACTGGCTCAGTCACTATTCCGATAACTTTATTTCCATCGTCTCTTCTCAGGGCTTCAATTTCTCCCTCTGTAAAATGGAAAGATGATCCTGGCTCAGCTTTCTGTTGGCCAGGACAAGACTCTGAGGCAGGGAGCAAGAGGCAGCCCCCCACAACCCACACTTTGAGATTTGATAAGGGGCTGAAAGAGACCATATACCAGTGGGTTCCTCCCATGCCTACCCCAGGAATATCTGATCTGGCTCCACCGGCCTTGGGGGCAGTGCAGAGGTGGACAGAAACGGAAGATCTGACTAAGGGGTAAACACAGAAGAGTTTACCCCTTAGTAAACTCTTACTAAGGGGTAAGAGTGGAGGGCAGCTCCGGGAGGAGCCTCCAGGAGCCGAGCCCAGGCCTCTGCCACCTGCCTGGCACCTATGGCAGGCCACAGGCACAGCTACTCCCCACACAACCCAGCAATCCACGGCCTCATCCACTCTGAGGCACACTTCCACATTGCTTAAAGGGAAATGTGATCAATGGCATGTCAGAATTTCACTGGTAACAAAAATAACAATACGTTTTTCTATAGATGACATCTTAGATTCAATTAAATAAGGTCTACGATCAACCAGGATCAACCACACCATGCCACAGCCATGACCCGTTATATCCAAGAGCTACTAGGTGGACAGCCTGCAGATGAAGAGCTATTAGATACACAAACCACGACATACCTGACTTACCAAATGCACAATCTGTATGACTGCCTAGGAGGCACGTTCTAGATTCTCATCCCACTACATTATAACCTGCCCCATAAGTAAATCTGTCCACTCATTACTGTAAATTGTATAATCTATTACATACATGATTCATTCCACCCTTAGCCAACGCCAAACAATATCTTCTAGATACACATTCCTTATATAAATGATGCACCACCTATAAGATCTGCTGGCTCTGTGACCTCAGGCAAGCTATTATTTCTTCTATTCTTGTTGTTCATTGTTACCACATAGTTTATTTAAAGCAAGCTATGGCTCTCCTCCCACTGCCCAAGATACCAAAAGGAAAGAAAGTCAAGGGAAAGAAGGTGGCTCTGGCCCCTGCTGTTGTGAAAAAACAGGAGGCCAAGAACGTGGTGAATCCCCTGTTTGAGAAAAGGCCTAAGAATTTTGACATTGGACAGGACATCCAGCCCAAAAGAGACCTCACCCGCTTTGTGAAATGGCCCCGCTCTATCAGCAGAGAGCCATCCTCTATAAGTCGCTGAAAGTGCCTCCTGCAATTAACCAGCTCACCCAGGCCCTGGACCACCAGACAGCTACTCAGCTGCTTAAGCTGGCCCACAAGTACAGACCAGAGACAAAGCAAGAGAAGAAGCAGAGGCTCTCGGCCCAGGCCGAGGAAGCTGCGGTCAAAGGGGACATCTCCTCTAAGAGACCACCTGTCCTTCCAGCAGGAGTTAACACCGTCACCACCTTGGTGGAGAACAAGAAGGCTCAGCTGGTGGTGATTGCACACAACACGGATCCCATCAAGCTGGTTGTCTTCTTGTCTGCCCTGTGTTGTAAAATGGGGGTCCCTTACTGCATTATCAAGGGGAAGGCAAGACTGGGACATCTAGTCCACAGGAAGACCTGGACCACTGTCGCCATCACATAAGTGAACTCGGAAGACAAAGTCGCTTTGGCTAAGCTGGTGGAAGCTATCAGGACCAATTACAATGACAGATACGATGAGATCCACTGTCACTGGGGTGGCAATGTCCTGGGTCCCAAGTCTGTGGCTCATATCACCAAGCTCAAAAAGGCAAAGGCTAAAGAATTTGCCACTAACCTGGTTTAAATGTGTACTGTTGAGTTTTCTGTACATAAAAATAATTAAAATACAAATTTTCCTTTAGCCAGCAAAAACAAACAAACAAACAACAAGCTGTGATAATACAGCTGCCCAGAATCTTTGTGGATTACAGATGCAAAGTAGCCAGAGATGTGTCCTTGCACCCGTAGTTCACTAACAGACAAGTCAGTTACATTTACTAAGTACAGAGAACTGAATACACATGACATTGCACATCCATCTTTTTGCTTTGCATTTCCATTTTAAACATATGTATGTTACAACTTTACATTTTAAATATGACTCCATGTATTTTGTGACAATGGCTAAGAATGCAATGATCCCAGGCCCCTGAAAGAAGCACACATTGGTCTGCAATGCAGAATGTTTTCACTGGGGTACCAAACAAACACTTAACACATAACAGACAAAAAATCCTTAAAAATCAGATTAATACAATGTTCTTCATGTTAGATAAGCAGACAGAATGGGAAGTGGAAAGAGAGGACATTGGGGTGCTTTAAATGTACAGTATCTTGAGATCTTGAATGTTTCAGGCTCACACCTGTAATCCTAGCACCTTGGGAGTCCAAGGCAGGCGGATCATCTGAAGTCAGAAGTTCAAGACTAGCCTATCCAACATGGAGAAACCCTGTCTCTACTAAAAATACAAAAATCAAAAATTAGCCAGGCATAGTGGCAAGCCCCTGCAATCCAGGCTACTTGGGAGGTTGAGGCAGGAGAATCGCTTGAACCCGGGAGGTAGAAGCTGCAGTGAGCCGAGATTGTGTCACTGCACTGCTGCCTAGGTGATAGAGCAAGACTCTGTCTTAAAAAAAAAAAAGAATGTTTCATTTAAGGGATGAAGAGACGTTGGTTCATGGGTACAAAAATACAGTGAGATAGAAGGAATAAGATCTAGTTCTTATAGCACAGTAGGGCGATTATAGTTAACAATCATTTATTGTATATTTCAAAATAGCTAGAAGAGAAGATCTGAAATGTACCCAACACAAAGAAATGATAAATGTTTAAAGTGATGGATATCCTAAATACTTGGATTGATCATGACACATTGTATGCATGTATCAAAATACATGTCCTCGGGCCGGGTGCGGTGGCTCATGCCTGTAATCCCAGCACTTTGGGAGGCCAAGGCGGGTGGATCACGAGGTCAGGAGATCGAGACCATCCTGCCTAACACGGTGAAACTCTGTCTCTACTAAAAATACAAAAAATTAGCTGGGTATGGTGGCGGGCACCTGTAGTCCCAGTTACTCGGGAGGCTGAGGCAGTAGAATGGCATAAACGCGGGAGGCGGAGCTTGCAAGTGAGCCGAGATGATGCCACTGCACTCCAGCCTGGGCAACAGAGCAAGACTCCGTCTCAAAAAAACGAACCAACAAACAAACAAAAAAACACATGTGCTCCATACATATGTACAATTATTATGTATGAATTATAAAAAGAGTCATTCCCTTCCTCCAAGGGAATTTTTTTTAACTAATGGAAAAAAAGAAAGCAACTTCATAACGCCCTCCAATGAGGAAGAACATGATCCTGACAATGCTTAGGTATGAGCACATAATAAATACAGGAAGTCACAGAGCAAATGTCACAGTATTGGTTTGGTTTTTTTTTTTTTTCTCTGCTTATAAAAAAATATTCAGCTTCTTCCTGTGGACTGAGTGGGTGTTAGCCTGTGGGTGTTGGTCTCTGGTGCCTGTATACCGGTGACTATATTCCCAGCCCAGGACCAGCTGTCTGTACAAGGTAAGTTTTATTTCGAACCTTGGTTACTCCTTCTGTAGAATGGGTCTAACTTGTAGTTTGTGGTGAAGATTAAATGAGAGAGTAGATAAGATTCTTAGCCCCCACTTCCCCCGACCTCTCTTTAGGGGAATAAACCACAGATCTTGTAGTCAGATAGATCTGGGTTAAAATCCAGGCAGTGCCAATGTACCAAACTCTGTGACCTCAACTTCTACCTTTCTCAGCCTTAGTTTCAGCATCAGAAAAATTGGGTTGATACCTTCTTTGTAGGATGATTCAAGCATTAAATGACCAGGTGTAAGCACACAGTACAACAGTAGCAATTACTGTCATTGGTCATTGACTTCATGAACACTGGCCACATAATCAGTCAGAATCAGGACCCCTGCTCAGGACAGCTCCAGGTACCGCACGCCCAGCCATGAACAAGGTCTGGCCTCAATGCCATCAATTTAGCAGCCGTTCTTTACCTCGGCTCACCGGCTGTCAGGCCCCAACTCAAGAGGCAGCAGATTCCAGGGGATAGCAGAGGACCTTGGAACCCATCGAGAGACCCAATTGAGATGGGAAAGAGGGATTGCCCTGGTCAGCCTGCAGTCGGGGAGGCATGTATAGGGAGCTCGTGCCTCTGCTGTGGATGGTGGTAAGGGAGCTGCCACTGTGAACTACATTGTTTTTCTTTTACATTATAATAAGGTCTAATGTTTACAGAGAAATTCTGTGCTAGTCCTAGTGCTAAAAACCTTCTACTCTTCTCATATTATCTGCCCATTGAGATACGGGCTATTGTCATCCCCATTTTAAAGATGACAAAATTGAGGCTCAGAGAGGTGAAGTGACTTGCCCAAAGCCACACAGCTCGTAAGGGAGGGGCTGTCGTTTGAACCCAAGTCTACCTCCAGAGCTTGAGGGCTTCACCCCTCTATGCACTGCCTGGATCATGACTCCTGGAATCCCAGAAAGGACTTCAGAATTCTAAGGCACTGGAGCTGCTGGTTTCACTGCCTCAGTCTTGCATGGGAACTCAAGGACCTGAGAGGTAAAGCACCTTATCCCTTGGCATAGGCAGGTTCAGGGGCATCCTCCACATGCCTGGCCACCCCAGGGCTGCCTGGCATCTTCTCTTCCCTTTGGTGCTCACCACACCACTATCTCCTATCTTTTCTTCCCCACCCACCACTCCGGGAGCGGTGCAGGAAAAACTGGGACTTATCAAGACAAAGAACAAAAGTCGTGGAGGAAAGAAGCCAAGAGCCATCTCCACTCTGGGGTAGGGCCCTTCAGTTTTGCCCCTTTGAAATTTCAAATTCCAGTTTGTGGACAAAGTCCTAACTATCTCACAATATAGGTCCCCAACCACTGACCAAACTCCAGTCCAGGCAGCCACCAGCTGGCCTGGTCTTGCTGCTTCCTTTAGCGGCTTCCAAGGTCCAGGGACATGGGGTCTGGGCCACCAAGAGGCTCTGCCAGGCCATCCCTGCAGCCACAGCCACCCCACCGGACCCCTGCCTCCCATCTGAGAGGACAGCCCTCTTCCTGGAGCTGGGATCTGATGCTTGCTGATATCAATGGCAGACACCAGGTAGGTCCCCTCCCTTTCTCTTCTTTGAGCTCCTAAAATGCTACTCATACCACCCTCTGCACTCTGGGCGCAGGCCACCATGGCTTAATCAAATCAGGCACCCACAAAGCTTCAAGACTGGAAAAGATGCCTCGGCTAACCCACCCATTTGGTGGACAGAAACACTGAGGCCGTCAGGGGAGTGGCAGCTGGTCAACTGAACCATAGACTCGGGGCCCAGACCTGGGGCCCCTCACAGAGCCTCAGAGGGTGAAAGGGACTTGCTCAAAGCCACGCAGCGGTGATGGGTGAGCTTTGTCTTAACAACAAGCACTTTCTGCTTCATCACAGACCATGAGTGGCGTTGTGTTTGTTCACCCAATGATGGGTGGCCACTGGCTTGTCACAGGAGTATTTCCTAGAGGAAGATGAGGGAGCTTGGGGCTGAAGGCCAGCGGGTTTGGAAGGAAGCAACATTCATGTGGTTAACTGATAACTGGGCCCCATCCCTGGGCCTCCTTCCTCCCTCCCTGTCCTCATCCTGATTAAGACCAACTTACCCAGCTGCTAATCATTGCTGAGCCTGTTGATTTTGCCTTAAAAAATTAACTGGGCATGAGTTTGCGGTTTTCCTCACCCCTAACCCTGAAAAGGCCTGGGTGGGCAGGAGGCCTCCAGGGTTATGCAAGAGGCCGCTGGCCTCCCAACGTATATCCCACGGCCACCTCGGCTACTCTCCAAAGAGGAGGCTTTGCTCAAGAGTCAACAGTCTGCTTGTTCCCCCTGTGCTGGGTCCTGAGCAAATTTGCTCTGTTACCAAAGAGAGATAAAGGCAGCTGGGGGAGAGCTTTCCAAACAGGGATGAGAAGCGGCAGCTTTGAGCTTGGGGTTCTAGAACTCTGCAGTGTCAGAGCCAGGAGAATCTTTAGGTGGGCTGGGGCTTTTCAAGTTGGGTTCCAAGGCTCCCAGGAGCCGAGGGTATGCATCCACAGGCCCAGCTTCAACCAGCGACTCCCTTTTACGTGCAATCTTAATATTTTATTTGAGGGTTGGAAAACCACTGATCCACCCTCATCCCCTCATTGCACAGATGGGGAGACGGAGATCAGAGGGGGAAGTGACTTGTCCAAGGACAGAAGGTCACCGCGGGTATTCAGGGGCTCCAGCCAGCATGGGAATGAATGGGGGGCTCTCTATGGACCTGAGCAATGTCTTGAAGGACATTGGTGAAAAAGACAGCTCTGCAAATGCCTTGCCATGCCGTACTCCCCCGCTCCTCCCAGGGCTAGCTGGAAGCAGAGAGGTGCCTGAGAGCCACTGGAAGACCCAAATCCATGGAATCCACCTGGCTCTGTGTCCCATGGGCCCTGTGAAGATGTGACCAGCAGCCATGCACTGCAAACCAGAGACTACATTATAATCTATCTCAGCCATGTCCTGTCTCTGGAGGAATCAGGCCCTGAAGAAAGATGCAGAGCCCTGCCCTGACTCTCTCAACCTCTCCGAGCCTCAGTTTCTTCACCTGTAAATTGGGAATTATAATAACTTCTAGGGTTGTCATGAAAATGAAATGAAGTGAAATATACACATTGATCATCATGGCCAATGGATATGCAGCTGTTTTAGGGGCTTTGCACGTGTTACTTCCTGGATCCTCCCAGTCACTCTGGGAGGTAGGCAATGTTTTCACTATCATTTTACACAGCAGAGGCACAGAGAGGTTGAGTCATATACCCATGCTCACACAGCTGATGAGAAACAAGAAGTAGAATTGGAACCTGGGCAGTCTGTCTCTAGAGTCCGTGCCTTTAACTCCAGGGCTACCCTTCCCTTCCAGGGATGCCAGTGAGAGATGGCCAGGAGAAGGGCAGAGAGCATGGCACTGTGGGAGATGCTGACTGCAAGGCTCTGGAGGTAGGGCAGAGAGTATGGTCTGGAGAATGATCAGGAAGGAAGCCAGGAGGACTTGGATCTGTGTGGGTGGGGCCTCTCTGCAGGCTGCCTCCTGCCAGGTGGCTTATGACATCTGGGTCGAGGGTGTTGCTGTCCTCCTGTTTATGCTCATCCCTCCTGTTTATGTTGCTGAATTTATCCGCAGGGGTGACCTTGGGAATTAATGCAGCCTTCCCGGCCCTTGTGGGGCCTGAAGGCTGATGGGAGCCGCTGCCTGACCCAGACTCTGGTTTGGGGAGTGAGGGCTGAGCCCGCATCCCAGAAGCCACCCTTGGTCTCCCCATCCTCTTGTTCTGAGGGGCCCCAGGGATTTGTCAGGTCACTAAGGTGAAGTGTTTGGAAGTCCTGAGGCTCAGGCCAGTTACTGCCCTGTATAGTTGTGCAGGTTGCTCACTGCACAAAGGTTCTCCATCCAAGAGGGTGAGTAGGGATGGAAATCTGGCCCCTGTTCCACTTGCCGAGCGAAGTGCCCATGAAACTCTGCCTGCCCAGAGTGGGATGCCTTTTTCTTATTTGCCCAAAGGCTTCATGTGAGCTGCTGGGTGCCCTGCCCCAGCTCTGGTTCCAGCCACTGTGTGTCCTTGGGCAAGGTCATTTCCCTCCCTGGCCTTGGTTTCCCACTGGAGAAGTTTTGTCTAACAAAGCAGAGACTCAACCCTGAAGATGACATAGAATCATCTGAAACCTTTAAAATTTACAGATGTTGGCCAAACACGGTGGCTCACACCTGTAATCCTAGCACTTTGGGAGGCTGAGATGGGAGGATTACTTGAGCCCAGGAGTTTGAGACCAGCCTGGGCAACATAGAGAGATCTGGTGTCTATTTTTTAAAAAGATTTTTTAAAATTTAAGACAGATGCCCAGTCTCCATCACAGACCAATGATCGAACCTTGGGGTAGGGGTGGGGAGGTGCCAGGCATCTATATTTTTGTGCAGCCAATATTGAGACCCACGGTAGGGGGCTTGAAATTTGAAGCTGGAAAGCCTTCGATGGCATCCAATTTCTATCACTTACTACAACTTACTAGTCAAAACTTCAGCGAGGCTCAGTTTGCCCATCTGTAAAGTAAGAATGATGATCGTTTCCTCACAAAATCAAAATGCTAATTAAATGAGATAATGTTCAGACAGCGCTTGGCAGCATGTTCCCCAGGTAGGGAGCTCCTGATTCTGGCTACCAAGACTATTATTGTTGTTATTGGCAATTTGACGTTGAAAAGACAAAGGGCCCTTCTAGGTTAAGTATTCAGTGACTTGAAGACAGGCCTCCTCTGTTCCTTTGAGTCCATTTCTAGTACCTGGGTCTAAATCTTGGCTGCACACCTGTCATGTTATTGAGTTATGTGTTATTATTATGATTTAATATTTTACTTAACTTGTGAACACCTTTACATTTAGTTTTGAATTGGTGCTACATTCACACGGTTCAGAAAGAAAACATAAAAGGTGTATATTGAGAAGTCTGGCGTCCACCTCTGTCTCCTGTTCACCTGTTCTCCCTGACTTCCTCACTATGGGAGACCACATCCCTTACAGATGTATCTACCAAGGTTTCTTTATACAGACCAGACAGCACGTAAGATCATACATGAGTAGTTTCTGCTCTTACACTGTTCTGTATCTTGTTTGGTTCATTTAACATCACAACCTGGAGATCTTTCCACGGCAGCTGAGAGTAAGCTTTGAGGAAGGAAGGGTTGTTGTCTCCCATCACAGGTGAGGAAACGGAGGCTCAGAGAAGGAATATCATTTTCCCAGTGAGCCAAGGCAGTGGTGTTAGAGCCATCTCCACCTGGCTCCAGAGCTGGCGTGTATGCCCCTGCACTGATATGGCCTTCCACGAAGCCCGGCCCAGAGAGCTTCGGAGTCTGGTTAAACCTCTCCCACGCAGGCCTGGCCTTCTCAGGACAAGAGATGGGGAAGGGGGCTGTCAGGGTCCTCACTGTGTCTGGACCCAGAAATCCCAAAGAGAGGATGAAGTGTGGAACAAAGAATGTCCCAAGTCATCCAGATAGGGACCCAGTGGGAAGGTGTTCCCTGGATGGAACAGTGGGGGCCTGGTGGCTGTGCCCGCCAGCACTGGAGAACCTGCCAGGAACTCTCTGCCAGCCTCAGGTGGTGCGGGTGGCAGGGGAAGTCAGGAGGAGGATGAGAGGCAGGGAGGGAAGCATGGCCGATGAGACAGGCTCTGGGTGAGGGGACGGAGGGGACCCCATGCCTGGAGCTCAGGGAGGAGGATTTGGAGCTCAAGGTGGAAGTGGCAATGAGATTTTAACCAATTGTTGTCTGCTTAGGGAACTTCAGGGTTCCCTCTGGATTCTTGACCTGCTTCAGTTTGCTGACTCACTGACTTTGGGCAAGTCATTTTCCCTCTCCGTGCCTCTGTTTCCCCAACTGCAAAATGGGAGAGATTAGAGATCTGGTCTTTAGGCAGCCTTGGAGTACCCCTAAGACTCCACGGGGCTCCCCTCACCTTGTTGAGGTCATCTGGATCCTCCTTCTGTGATCAGAACGTCATTCACCCATGAGGGCCCTGGACGTTCCTGGGTTAGGGGATGAGGGTACAAATCCTCCACACTGCTCCCAGTCTGGAATCCTCCCCCTTGGTCCTGTGTCTCTCTCCTACCATCCCATCCTTCATTCCAGGCAGATGTGGAGTCAGGACCATACCTGGTGGGTCCCGGGGGAAGCCCTGGCCCCAGTCCGACATCCTCCTCCTGCTGCTATGGGGTCCCGCACAGTGCACAACCTCTTCATCCTTGACGGAGCTCCTGCTGGCCCCCCTCGGCACCCCAGACCCTGTGAGGGCCGCTGGGCAGAGTTAATCCCTTAATACTGGTCACAATGAGATTTCAGGGATGGTGGGAGGCGGTCTCCATGGAAACTGCAGACCTGTCCAGGACCCATGCAAGGAATTAGCCCCAGGGCTCTGCAAGGGGCTCCTGGAGAGCCAACCCCAATAGGAATGGGAGACGCAGTGGTCTGGACTCCTGGGTCCTGCTCTGGCCCTCTTGTTGTCTCTCTGGAGGGCTTGGAAAAAACTGTAAATCTTGCATTGCTTCAGTATTCTGCTCAACTGGACAGAGCCATATTCACAGGAAGAGCCCTATCACCTTTCTGAGCCTGTTTCTCCATCCCCCTATTGGCGTTGTAATCAACCCAGTGGCTTTTCTAGAAGAGTGCAGGCTTCAGAGTCTGCCAGACGCGAGCCTGAAGCTCAGCTTTTCCCTGTAAGACTGTAAACTTAGCCGAGGCATTTCACTTCTCTGAGCCTCAGCTTCCTCATCTGTATGATGGGCACAATAATAGCAACACGGCATCCCTTTTGTGCTGGCTGCGGGGTGGTAACACCCAGTGAATGTGAGTCTCCTCCTCACCTCTGACTGCCCTGCCCACACTGCACATTTGCCCTCCCCAGCCACCTGTAGCTTCCAGAACCCCGTGGTCTCAAGCAGAGAGCCATCACACTTCTTTCTTTGCCTTCTCATCCTCCAAGTCCCATCTTAGTCATCTTCCTCCGGGAAACAGAACGCCGGGGTCCTCCTCTGTCCCCCCACAACCCCCAAAGCTTTACATCTTCATAGTTTAGTCAGATGGTAGTTAGACTGGTTGTCTGCCTCCTCCATTGGACTCTGTCCCATCTACTGTTGTATTCCCAGGACCCACTTGATATAAATAGGCTGGATGGATAACTGAGTGAATGAAGGAAGGAAATCGTCCATCGAAACATTCAACATTTATTCAGCACCTTCTGCGTGCATCGTTGTGGGTGGTGGAGATGGCAGCAGTGAAGACCACGCAAAATATCCCCCTCAGAGGGTTGCAGATGAGCAAATAAAAATACAGGATGCCTAGTCAAATGTGAATTTAAGATACACAAGGAATACTTTGTTAGTATGAGCGTGTCCCAAATAATGCATGGGACCTACTTATACTCTTAAAATGTGCTGTTCATCTCACACTCAGATGAAACTGGGTGTCCTGTGTTGTGTCGGGCAACCCTACACCCTCCCTCACAGAGTTTGCATTTTGGTGGAGAGGCGGGTTGCAGACATAAGCAGGTAAATAAATGAAAAACGAAATCAATTACAAACAGTGGTTAAGTGCAGTGAAGACGCACAGCACGATGTGATAGCACCTGGAGACGGGCAGGGGGCGATCCCCTGAGCTAGTGGCCTTTGCCTGCACAGGTCATTTTAGCTCCAATGAGATGCCACTTTGCAAAAGTTCTTTGAGGATCTTAAAGGGCACGGTGGAGGCTGCTAAGTTTGAGAGAAGGACTCTGAGGAGGGCAAGGGGCGCGCCTGAGGGAGGGGGGCTGCTAAGTCTCACTTGATAGACTCCACAGTTTTGCAACTTGGATCTGGGCCTTCACAAACCTTTGCGAACCCGCAGCCCCACCCCTCGGGTCAGCCAATGTCTTCTGTGGGGCTGGGAGCCAGGGGAAGAGGCCAAAGGAACTGTGCAGAGAAGCGTGGCCACAGTTGGGAGCCCTGACACCCTTTCCCGCCCCACCTCGTCCCGCGGCTGCCCCAGGGCGCAGGGCAGGGCAGGGCAGGGCAGGGCAGGGACCGCGCTGAGCCGGAGGGCGTCCCGGAGGAGGCGGCCAAGACTCTCCGCAGTGCTGCGCTTTGCGCTTCCCGGGCTCCTCCTCGTGGCCAATGCAGGAACTGGTGTTCAGAAACTTAAATAGCCTTAGGGACTTCACAGCAATCCCGCCAATCACAGGCCCAGACGCACCGTGTCTCTCCAAATCCACAGGGGGCCTGCTCGGTTTGATCACCCGGCCGGAAAAGGTCTTTCAAGAGGAACTGATAGTAATGTAAACTTCAAGTGCTAGGTGCATAATAGGTATTCAATGAAAAGGATTCTATGCATATAGTAGAAATTTTGGAAAGTAAAATAAAAATTGAAGATTTAAAAATCATGGCCGGGCGCGGTGGCTCAAGCCTGTAATCCCAGCACTTTGGGAGGCCGAGACGGGCGGATCACGAGGTCGGGAGATCGAGACCATCCTGGCTAACACGGTGAAACCCCGTCTCTACTAAAAAAATACAAAAAACTAGCCGGGCGAGGTGGTGGGCGCCTGTAGTCCCAGCTACTCGGGAGGCTGAGGCAGGAGAATGGCGTGAACCCAGGAGGCGGAGCTTGCAGTGAGCTGAGATCCGGCCACTGCACTCCAGCCTGGGCGACAGAGCGAGACTCCGTCTCAAAAAAAAAAAAATAATAATAAAATAAAAATAAAAATAAAAATAAAAATCATATGTGCTCCAACATTTAGAAAGGTTCAAACTCTTAATCGCTAACCAGGATTTCTTGACCTCGGCACTAATGACATTTGGGCTAGAGAATTCTTTCTCATGGGGACTGTCCCTTACATTGTCCCTGGCAGCATGTCTGGCCTCTAGCCACTAGATGTCAGCAGCACTTTCCCCTACCCTCAAGGTGTGATAACCAAAACTATCTCCAGACTTTTATAAATGTCCCTTGGGAGTTGAAATTATCTCCACTGAGAACCACTGTGTTGGGCTTCTACCCTTATAAGAAATTTTCTCTCAGTCATTCAATGCTTCTCAAATCTTGGTGTCCATAAAAATCATCTGGGGCCATGATTAAAAATTCAGATGCCGGCTGGGCGAGGTGGCTCACACCTGTAATCCCAGCACTTCGGGAGGCCGAGGTAGGCGGACCACTTGAGGTCAGGAGTTCGAGACCAGCCTGACCAACATGGTGAAACCTTGTCTCTACTAAAAATACAAAATTAGCTGAGCATGGTGGCACATGCCTGTAATCCCAGCTACTTAGGAGGCTGAGACAAGAGAATCACTTAAACACATGAGGCAGAGGTTGAGGTGAGCCGGGATCATGCCATTGCACTCCAGCCTGGTTAACAAGAGCAAACCTCTGTCTCAAAAAAAAAAAAAAAAAAAAAAAAAATCAGATGGCGGCTGGGCACGGTGGCTCACGCCTGTAATCCCAGCACTTTGGGAGGCGGGTGGATCACCTGAGTTCAGGAGTTCAAGACCAGCCTGGCCAACATGGTGAAACCCTGTCTCTACTTTAAAAAAAAAAAAAAAAAATTAGCCAGGTGTGATGGTGCGTGCCTGTAATCCCAGCTACTTGGGAGGCTGAGGCAGGAGAATCGCTTGAACCTGGGAGGTGGAGGTTGCAGTGAGCAAAGATCGTGCCACTGCACTCCAGCCTGGGCGCCAGAGCAAGACCCTGTCTCAAAACAACAACAACAACAACAACAACAACAACAATCAGATGCTGCGGGTCCTACCTGCAGGTGCCAGGACCAACAGTGGGCCTAATCATCAGATTTAATAAAAAAAAAAACAAATTTTTTTTTAATAAATAGAGGTGGGGTATGGTGGCTCATGCCTGTAATCCCAGCACTTTGGGAGGCCAAGGCAGGCCAATCACTGGAGACCAGGAGTTCAAGATCAGCCTGGCCAACATGGTGAAACCTCATCTCTACTAAAAGTACAAAAACTAGCTGGGTGTGGTGGTGCATGCCTATACTTTCAGCTACTTGGGAGGCTGGGGCAGGAGAATTGCTTGAACCCGGGAGGCGGAGGTTGCAGTGAGAAGAGATCAGGCCACTGCACTCCAGCCTGGGCGGCAGAGTGAGAATCCATAAATAAATAAATAAACAAACAAATAAATAAATAAAAATAGAGACGGGGGTCTTGCTATATTGTCCAGGCTGGTCTTGAACCCCAGCCTCAAGCAAATCCTCCTGCTTCACCCCCCCCAAAGTGCTGGAATTAAAGGCATGAGCCACGGGGCACCTGGCCCAAGTGTTTAATGAGCTTCTGGGTACTTCTGATACCAGGTGCCCTCAGACAGCACTTTGAAAACTCCTCAAGGAGGCCTCCCAATCACTGAATCACCAAGTCCTGTTTGAGTTTCCCTACCCGCCTGGATCCTCTCTTTGAATTCCTCTCCTTTCCAATTACCGTTCCCTAGATATCTTTTCTAAGTAGTGACAGAACCAAACCCTAACTCAACCAAAGCCCAAATTGCCTCCTCTCCCTTCAGGGAATAGTAAAAACAAAACAAAACAAAACAACAACAACAACAACAAACAGATCACAGAGTTCAGCTGAAACACTTAGGAAATACCAGCATCCCCGCCTCCCCACCCAGAAGGACTCCTGAGTTGCAGCCTGAGAGAAGTGTCTGCTCATCAGAATAATGTTGTCAGACTGTGTTCTTTCTGGGGGATCATCACGCTCCCTTTTCTGGGAACAAGTGTTGGCCACTTGGTGGGGTGGACCATCATGCTCTAAGTCAGACAAATTCAATGAGTCATGACTCAGCCTCTCTCTCTAGACCCACCTTTTACACTCCCTTACTTATAGTCTCTCTGAGGGCTGTTCTCGATTATTCTATCGCTCTCCTTTTGGGCACATGATGGGATTACATTTTCTTGCTTCCTTTGAAATTACATGTGACCATGTGACTTGTTTCGGATAATGAGATGTGAGCAGAAACAAGCTGCATCACACCTGGGCAGAAGCTTTAAGGGAGGCCAGTGCTACCCTTGTTGGGAAAGCAAGCGTAGATGTGAATCGTTCCACGACGCGGAGCGCCCCCTGCCGACCCATGCTGGGCCTGTACCGCAGGTGAGCAATTAACCCGCTGGTCAAACCACTGAGACTTGGGGGTTTTTTGTGGTTGCAACCTAACTTCGCTTCACTTGACTGAACACAGTCTTTCCAAAGTTTCACTAATTTTTTAATGACCATTATGATTTTTTCATATCTGTAACATTTTTCTTACGTCAACTCACTTCTTTTTACTTCAATTTATTTTAGAAAGAAATATTATTACTACCAAACGAAACAGTATCATAAGTAGAAAGCAATGAGAAAATTAACAGAATGAAAGAAATCCTTATATCAAATCCTGACTTAATACTATTTGCCTTTCAAAGCCTCTGGACCTTTGGTCTTTCTTTATTTAAAAAAAAAAAAGGGGGGGGCCAGGGGCCAGGTGCGGTGGCTGACGCCTGTAATCCCAGCAATTTGGGAGGCCAAGGTGGGCGGATCACCTGAGGTCAGAAGTTTGAGACCAGCCTAACCAATATGAGGAAACCCCGTCTCTAGTAAAAATACAAAAATTAGCTGGGTGTGGTGGCACACGCCTGTAATCCCAGCTACTCAGGAGGCTGAGACGGGAGAATCACTTGAACCTGGGAGGCAGAGGTTGCAGCGAGCTGAGATCACGCCATTGCACTCCAGCCTGGGCAACAAGAGTGAAACTCCATCTCAAAAAAAAAAAGGGAGCCAGGTGCAGTGGCTCATGCCTATAATCCCAGCACTTTGGGAGGCCGAGGTGGGCAGATCACTTGAGGTCAGAAGGTCAAGACCACCCTAGCCAACATGGTGATATCCTGTCTCTACTTAAAATACAAACATTAGCTGGGCATGGTGGCACATGCTTGTAATATCCCAGTTACTTGTGAGGCTGAAGCAGGAGAAGCCCTTGAACCCAGGAGGTGGAGGTTGCAGTGAGCTGAGATTGCACCACTGCACTCCAGCCTGGGGACAGAGTGAGACTCCATCTGAAAAAAAGAAAAGAAAAGAAAAAAAAAGAGGTCCCCAAGTACTTCTCAATCTTTTGGATCCTCAAAGCTGTCTAAGATTATCAGAATATTTGAAGGCAGCACAGTATTGAGGCTGAGTGCACCATTTCTGGAACCTGACATCCTGGGCTTGAATTCTGGTTCAGTCATGGACTAGCTGTGTGACCTTGGACAAGTTACTGAACTGCTCTGTGACTGTTTTCTTATTTGCAAAATAGTGACCATAATGATGTATGTGGCATTGGGTCGTGGTGGGGATTATTTGTGTTAATGTATAAAAAGGGCTCAGAAGTATGCCTGGCACTTAGTGAGTGCTATGGAGGTATTACCTATAAAATGATGGCAGGACCCAGATCCAAATAGATTTGGAGAATTATTGTTTGTTTGAGACAGGGTCTCTGTCACTCAGGCTGGAGCGCAGTGGCATCATCACAGCTCACTGCAACCTCCAAGTCTCCAGGCTCAGATGATCCTCCTACCTTAGCCTTCAGAGTAGCTGGGACTACACGTGTGGACCACCAGCGCTGGCTAACTTTTCTATATTTTATAGATATGGGATTGCACCATGTTGCCCAGGCTGGTCTGGAACTCGGGTTCAAGCAATCTGCCCACCTCCCCAGTCTTCAAAGTGCTGGGATGACACCCCGCCCAGCCTGGAGAAATGTTTGAACTCCATGGAGAGAAATGAAAAATCCTCTGCATTGGTTAAAAATAAATCACCTGGACAGTGTAGATAGGAAAATGTACCTTAGCAGAAAGTGACATAGCAAAGTTCTAGAGGTTTTACTTGGTGGCAGCTGCCCAAACCTCTAACCCAGTCGTAGATGTCATTAGAGAGAATGTAGTTCCCAGGTCAGAGAAGCTAAGAGGTCCTTGGCATTCTATTCCTAAAGACCACATATGGACAATTGTGTTTAGTTTTCATTTTAATATGAATACTTAAAATTTTCCTAGTATGGCAGAGGATGAGAAAGCTACGTCACTTAGGCCGGATGCAGTGGCAGGACTCATGCCTGTAATCCCAGCATTTTGGGAGGCTGAGGCAGGCGGATCATGAGGTCAAGAGATCGAGATCATGCTGGCCAACATGGTGAAACTCTGTCTCTACTAAAAATACAAAAATTAGCCGGGTGTGGTGGCACGCACCTGTAATCCCAGCTACTTGGGAGGCTGAGGCAGAAGAATCGCCTGAACCTGGGAGGTGGAGGTTGCAGTGAGCCAAAATCTCACCACTGCACTCCAGCTTGGGCAACAGAGCGAGACTCTGTCTCAAAAAAAAAAAAAAAAGAAAAAAAGAAATTATCCAGGTGTGATGGCACATGCCTGTAATTTCAGCTACTTGGGAGGCTGAAGCAGGAGAATCACTTGAACCCTGCAGGCAAAGGTTGCAGTGAGCCAAGACTGCACTAATGCACTCCAGCCTGGGTGACAGAGCAAGACTATGCTTCCAAAACAAACCAAAACAAACAAACAAAAACACACAATAAGAGACCACCTCACACCCACTAGGATGGATATTACAAAACAACAACAAAACGGACAATAGCAAGTGATGGTGAGGATGTGGAGAAATTATAACCCTTTGACATTCCTACTACTGCTGGTGGGAACGTAAAATAGTGCAGCTTCTATGGGAAGCAATATGGCAGTTTCTTAAAAAATGAAAAATAGGGTTGGGCGCGGTGGCTCTGCCTGTAATCCCAGCACTTTGGGAGGCCGAGGCGGGCAGATCACGAGTTCAGGAGATCGAAACCATCCTGGCTAACACTGTGAAACCCCGACTCTACTAAAAATAAAAATAAAAAAATTAGCCAGGTGTGGTGGCGGGTGCCTGTAGTCCCAGCTACTCGGGAGGCTGAGGTGGGAGAATGGGGTGAACCTGGGAGGCGAAGCTCGTGGTGAGTGGAGATCGCGCCACTGCACTCCAGCCTGGGTGACAGAGCAAGACACCGTCTCAAAATAAAAAAAAAAAATTAAAAATAGAGCTACCATATGATCCAGCAATTGTACTTCCAAGTATATACCCAAAAGAACCAAAAGTAGCATCTGGAAGAGAGATTTCTATACTCAAACTCATAGCAGCATTATTCACAATTGCCAAAAGGTAGAAGCAACCCTAGTGTCAATCAGTGGATGAACGGATCAATAAAATGTGGCAGATGCATACAATGGAATATTATTCAACCTTAAAAAGGATGGAAATTCTGACACATTGTACAACATGGATGGATCTTGAGGGCATTACGCTAGGGGAAAAGCTAATCACAAAGAACAAATACTGTGTGATTCCACTAGCCTGCAGGAAAGTAGTCAAATTCATAGAGACAGAAAGTAGAAGGGGTTTGCCAGGGACTGGGAGGAAAGGGGAGCTATTTCCTCTTCTTTGTTTTCTTTTCTTTTCTTTTTTTTTTTTGAGACGGAGTCCCTCTCTATTGCCCAGGCTGGAGTGCAGTGGTGCGATCTCAGCTCACTGCGACCTCTGCCTCCCGGGTTCAAGCAAGTCTCCTGCCTCAGCCTCCCGAGTAGCTGGGATTATAGGCATACACCACCACACCCAGTTAATTTTTTTGTTCTAGTAGAGACGAGATTTCTCCATGTTGGCCTCCCAAGGGGAGCTATTTTCTAATGAGTACAGTTTCAGTGTGGGAAGATGAAAAAAGTTCAGGTGATGGACAGTAGCGATGGGTGTATTACAAAGTGAATATATTTAATGTCTCCAAACTGTGCATTTAAAAATAGTTGGCTGGGCGCGGTGGCTCACACCTGTAATCCCAGCAATTTGGGAGGCCGCGGTCCGTGGGTCACCTGAGGTCCGGGGTTCAGGACCAGCCTGGCCAACATGGTGAAACCTGTCTCTACTAAAAATACAAAAATTAGCTGGGTGTGGTGGCATGTGCCTGTAATCCCAGCTACTCAGGAGGCTGAGGCAGGAGAATCGCTTGAACCCTGGAGGCAGTGGTTGCAATGAGCCAAGATGGCGCCATTGCACTCCAGCCTGGGTGACAAGAGTGAAACTCTGTCTCAAAAATAAATAAATAAATAAATAAATAAAAAGGAAGAAAAATGGTTAAGGGCCAGGTGTGGTGGTTCACGCTTGTAATCCCAGCACTTTGTGAGGCTGAGGTGGGTGGGTCACCTAAGGTCAGGAGTTCAAGACCAGCCTGGCCAACATGGTGAAACCCCATCTTTACTAAAAATACAAAAATTAGCTGGGCATGGTAGCAGGTGCCTGTAATACCAGCTACTTGGGAGGCTGAGGCGGGAGGATTGCTTGAACCTGGGAGGTGGAGGTTGTAGTGAGCCGAGATCGCGCTACTGCACTCCAGCCTGGGTGACAAAGCAAGACTCTTTCTCAAAAAAAAAAAAAAGAAAAAAAGAAAAAAAAATCATCAAGCTTCATTAAAATCTAAAAGAAGATATTTAAAAAGAGACTGAAAATACAAGTTACAGACTGACAAAGGTATTTTCCACTAATATAACCAAGAAAGGATTAGTATCAAGAATAAATAATTCCAGCACTGCATCGAGAATGGATTATTTCAGGGAATGGATGTGTTGACCACACTGTAGCGCACGTAGTGCAATGTTTAAAAATACATGTGACTGGGCGCAGTGGCTCATGCCTGTAATCCCAGCACTTTGGAAGGCTGAGGCAGGTGGATCACTGGAGGTCAGGTGTTCAAGACCAGCCTGGGCAACATGGTGAAACCCTGTCTCTACTAAAAATACAGAAATCAGCTGGGTGCGGCGGTGCATGCCTGTAATCCCAGCTACTTGGGAGGTTGGGGCAGAAGAATCACTTGAACCGAGGAGGCGGAGGTTGTAGTGAGCCGAGATCGCGCCACTGCACTCCAGCCTGGGTGACAGAGTGAGACTCTGTGTCAAAAAAAAAAAAAAAAAAATACATGCATAAAAGATGTTTCTAAGAGTGCTAAAAAATACGCCTACAAATGGATAAGGAAAGGTAAATAACACAATAGATAAATGATCAAAGGATATGAACAAGCACACTCATAAAAGAGGAAACCCAAATGACAGAAAGAGCCCCTCCCTCTCTAGTAACAGAGGAAATGCAAATTTGAAAGTGAATTATAATTTTACATTCAGTATCTCACAAAATCAAGTGCTGATGAGGCTGTAGAGCAACCAGAACTCTGTAACTATTGTTTGGAGTGGAAGTTGGTAGTCAAGAACGAGCAATTTAGCAACATCTCCTAAAAGTGTCGATACCCACTATCTAAGATACAGAAATTCTATCTCTACATGTTACCTAGCGAAACTCTCATCCACAGGTGTAAGAATGTTCTTTGGAGCATCGTTTGAGATAGTGAGCCAAGATCGTGCAACTGCACTCCAGCCTGAGTAACAGAGTGAGACTCCATCTCCAAACAAACGAACAAACAAACAAAAGAGAATAAATATATGCGGGATATTTATAGATACTTCTATTTTATTTTTTGTTATTTCAACTTTTTTTTTTTAACCTGCCTCCCAGGTTTAAGTGATTCTCATGCCTCAGCCTCCCAAGTAGATGGGATTACAGGTGCCTGTAACCACATCTGGCTAATTTTTGTATTTTCAGTAGAGATAGGTTTTCACCATGTTGGCCAGGCTGGTCTCGAACTCCTGATCTCAAGTGATCCACCTGCTTCGGCCTCCCAAAGTGCTTGGATTACAGGCATGAGCCACCGCGCCCAGCTGCCTATGTTTTTAAACATTGCCTGGCCCGTTATTTCAACTTTTATTTTCGAATCAGGAGGTACATGTATAGGTTTGTTACAAAGGTATATTGCATGATGCTGAGGTTTCCAGTATGAATTAATTAAACACCCAGGTAATGAGCACGGTACCCAATAGGTAGTTTTTCAGTGTTTTCCTCCTCCCTCCCTAACCCCTTTGGATTCCCCAGTGCCCATTGTTCCCATCTTTGTGTCCATGTGTACCCAATGTTTAGCCCCCATGCATAGGTGAGAACATACATTATTTGGTTTTCTGTTTCTGCATTAGTTTGCTTAAGATAATGGTTTCCAGCCATATCCATGTTGCTGCAGAGGACATGATTTCATTCTTTTTTATGACTGCGTAGTACTTTATGGATACACAGCATTTATTTATTTTATTTATTTTTTATTTTACTGTTTGATAGAGACAGGGTTTCACCATGTTGCCCAAGCTGGTCTTGAACTCCTGGACTCAAGTGATCCACTCACTTCGGCCTCCCAAAGTGCTGGAATTACAGTTGTGAGCCACTGCACCCGGCCTACACAGCATTTTAAATGAGTGATCTGGTGCAACTTGTATCATCATGAAAAGATCCACAAACCTATTATGAGGAGTAATGAAAGGAAGTTGCTACGGGATATGTACAGTATATCATTGAAATAAATTTTCCAGATAAGCAAAATATTTTACTTTGCTTATATAGCCAGGTATGGTAGAACTGTGAAAATGTGTCTGGTAATGACGCATTACCAGATAAATACCAAATACGCATGATAAATACCAAATGGTGACCATGATCACCACTGAAAAGGGTGGCAGGGTGATGGGTCAGGAAGACGAGGGGCTTCAACTCTAAATGTAATGTTTAATTTGTCATTAAAACAAACAACAGCCAAAGAAAGCACGGTCATTTAGTAAGATTTGACAAAATTGAGTGGTGGATACATCAATGTTCATAATATTATTCTCTATACTTTTCTGTACATTTGTAATATTTCTTACTTTAAAAAAAAAGGAGAAACGAGATTATTTAAAAAAGTCAACCATATTCCTACATACCAGCTACAGATAATTTGGTAGTATAATTTAAAAAATCATATAATTTGCACAATGATAACAATTTGCACAATGACAAGCAACTGTGGGAAAAAATCTAGAAACATATATATATGTGTTTTTTTTTTTTTCTTTGAGACAGAGTCTCGCTCTGTTGCCCAGGCTGGAGTGCACTGGCATGATCTTGGCTCACTGCAACCTCCACCTCCTGGGTTGAAGCAATTCTCCTGCCTCAGCCTCCTGAGTAGCTAGGATTACAGGGGCACACAACCACGCCCGGCAAATTTTTTTTTTTTGTATTTTTAGTAGAGATGGGGTTTCACCATGTTGATCAGGCTGGTCTCAAACTCCTGACCTCGTGATCCACCTGCCTCAACCTCCCACAGTGCTGGGATTACAGGCATGAGCCACCACACCAGGCCCTAGAAACCTGTTTTTTAAAAGCAACTGGGAGTATATCTAAGATATAGCATTTCTCTGTCTGAGAGCAGGGAGAGCTTGCATAGGTGGTAATGTCCTTCTAGGGACTCTTGAAACTAATTCAGGGCCCTACACACTGAAGGCATTTCTTGGAGTGGCCAAAGCATTGTCATGTGTTAAGAACTCTGAGAAATTCTCTGACAATGAAATTTGTGCAGCTTTCTTTAATTCAGCACTTTTCAAACATCTAACAACAGAATCCTTCTTGTCTAAGGGGCCTTGCCTTAGGAAAGGCTACCCTAACAACCTCAAAGTTCCCTTCCAATTCCCACGGTCCACCATTCTAGTCTTGGCTCTGCCACTAACTTACTGTATGACTTTGGCCGAATCACCTGTCCTCTTGGGGACTCAGTTTGTTAAGTTATTAACAGCTTGTGTGACAGAGCAAGACCCTGTCTGAAAAAAAAAAAATCTCCCTAGCAAAAAATTTATGACTAAATCCTCTCAAATCAATCGCAACAAAGCAAAAAATTGACAAGTGACACCTAATTAAACTAAAGAGCCTCTACACCGCAAAAGAAACTATCAACAGAGTAAACACGCAACCTACAGAATGGGAGAAAATATTTGCAAACTATGCATCCAACAAAGGTCTACAAGGAACTTAATTCTACAAGGAACTAGAATCTACCAGAATCTATAAGGAACTTAAACAATTCAACAAGCAAAAACAAAGAACCCCAACAAAAAGTGGGTAGAGTACATGAACAGACACTTCTCAAAAGAAGATGTACAAGTGGCCAACAAAGATGAAAAAATGTTCAACATCACTAATCATCAGAAAAATGCAAATGAACTCATGATATACCATCTCACACTAGTCAAAATGACTATTAAGTTTCTTTTTTTGTCCCTGCCCTTGATATCTGAAGAATGGCTACCATTAAAAAGTCAAAAAATAATAATAATAATAACAGATGTTGGCAAGGCTGTGGAAAAAAGGGAACACTTACACACCATTGGTGGGAATGTAAATTAGTTCAGCCACTGTGGAAAGCTGTTTGGAGATTTCTCAAAGAACTTAAAACAGAACCACCATTCAATTTAGCAATTTCATTATTTGGTATATAACCAAAGGAAAATGAATTGTTCTACCAAAAAGACACATGCACTCATATGTTCTACACAGCACTATTCACAATAGAAAGACATCAGCCAGGCACAGTGGCTCACGCCTGTAATCCCAGCACTTTGGGAGGCCAAGGTGGGCGGATCACCTGAGGTCAGGAGTTCGAGACCAACCTGGCCAACATGGTAAAACTGTGTCTGTACTAAAAATACAAAAATTAGCCAGGCCTGGTGGCACATGCCTGTAATCCCAGCTACTTGGGAGGCTGAGACAGGAGAGTCTCTTGAACCCAGGAGGCAGAGGTTGCAGTGAGCTGAGATCACGCCACTGCGCTCCAGCCTGGGCGACAGAGTAAGACTCCAGCTCAAACAAAACAAAACAATAGAAAGGCAGGGAATCAACCTGAGTGCCTATCGACAGTGGAATGGATAATGAAAATGTGGTACATATACACTATGGAATACTATGCAGCCATAAAAGAGAACAAAACCTCAACCAAGTTCAAGGATAGTGTCAAAAAGATAAAAACTAAAAAAGCGAACAAAATCGTGTCCTTTGCCACACCGTGAATGGAGCTGGAGGACATCATCCTAAGTGAATTAACACAGAAACAAAAAACCAAATACTGCATGTTCTCACTTGTAAGAGGAAGCTAATCGTTGGGTACACATGGACATCAACAGAGGAACAACAGACACTGTAGACTTCTAGAGGAAGGGCAAGGGCTAAAAAACTGCCTGTTGGGTACTATGCTCACTACTTGGGTGATGAGCTCAATCATAGCCTAAACTTCCGTGTCACACACTATACCCACGTAACAAACCTGTACATGTACCCCCTGAATCTAAATTAAAAGTTTAATTAAGGCCTGGCGCAGTGGCTCACACCTGTAATTCCAGCACTTTGGGAGGCTGAGGTGGGTGGATCACCAGAGGTCAGGAGTTTGAGACCAGCCTGGCCAACATGGTGAAACCCCACCTCTACTAAAAATACAAAAATCAGCCAGGCATGGTGGTACGTGCCTGTAGTCCCAGCTACTTGTGAGGCTTAGGTGAGAGGATGGCTTGAGCCCAGGAATTTGAGGCTGTAGTGGGTTTTGACTATGCCACTGCACTCCCGCCTGGGTGACACAGCAAACCCTGTATCTTAAAAACAAATCAAATTTACTCCAAATGCCACTTTGGGCTCTTTATGATGATAGCTGACATTTATAGAGCCTTTATGTGCAAAGCACAGTGCTAGGATATCACGTTTAACTTCTTGTTGAGGTGGAAATCAAGTCTATTCTTATCCTTATTTTACAGATGAGGAGACTGAAGGTCAGAGAGGTAAAGTCACCTGTTCAAGGTCATACTGTGCATGTAGCTCTAACCCAAACCCTCCTGACTGCAGCACAAATTCTCAGCCACTACCATATTAGCCCCTTCATTTGAAGATGTCTTTGTCATTGACAAGATTCCTTTTCCTCCTGGCCCCTTAAGTCTTCAGGATTCTCTCATCTCATCTCCCCAGAGGAGCCAACCACACTATCTCCTCCAAGAACAAAGTCAGAGCCTTCACTGTAGATGGACCTGTGTTCTTCCCCCAAACTCGGTCCACCTTATCTCCAGAAAAACGATATGACTCGCCCTGGAGAAGGCGGGGGAAAAAAATCCTCTCCCCACCAACTCCACCCCCCAAATTACTGGATTTGGGGTAAATTTACAGGCTGGAGACAGAAGAATGGATGTGTATTTAGCTTTCAAATTGACTATTGTTTTATGTGAATGTCTGATTAAAACAACACAATGGCTGCCAGATGGGGGCTGGGAGTGAGATTTCCCATGTGGAGAATTCTAGAAGACATGCCCGGAGTTCTGGAGCCTGGATCCTCTGGACAGACAGGTGGCCAGGCAACCAGGGTGGAGACACCAAAGATAACTGTGGGGTGGGGAGAAGACCCCAGCCCGAGAGAGATTTGACTGGGATTGGTCTACACAAGAATGGAAAATGGAGGCAGCATGAGTTAGCAGCAAGCTTGTACACTGCTATAGAATCCGAGGGACCCGGCCAGTGCTGGCCAATAGAAATAGAATGTAAGCCATAGACATGATTTAAACTTTTCTTGTAGTCGCTTAAAAACATGGTAAATCTATGAAACAGAAGATTGCTCATGCAAATAAATGAACTTCGCTTTGGTCTCAGGGATCAGGGGTCCCACACTCAAGTGCTCTCAATACCCAGAGAAGTAACTGAAATAAAAGGAACACACAGGGTGTGAGCAAAGTTCACACGTTCCTCTAAGAAAAACAATACAGCAAACATGGTGATTTCTGTTCATTAATAAGCTTCCATGTGGGGACACCAAGGAATAGTGGGGACTATGGCACGCGAATCTAAAGGAGCTCCGGGAGACTGTTGTTTCATAGGCATCAGGGTTGCTAGACCTTCACTTTTTTTAAAGGATGTGAAAGTTGGGATTTTTTTTTAATTTATTTTTTTGACAGGGTCTTGCTCTGTCACCCAGGCTCGAGTGCAGTGGTGATCTTGGCTCATGGCAATCTCCACCTCCCGGGTTCAAGAGATTCTCCTGCCCCAGCCTCTTGAGTAGCTGGGATTACAGGCGCACTCCAGCATACCTAGCTGATATCTGCATTTTTAGTAGAGATGGGATTTCCCATTGTTGGCCAAGCTGATCTAGAATTCCTGACCTCAAGTGATGTGCCCACCTCAGCCTCCCAAAGTACTGGGATTACAGGTGTGAGCCACCGGGCCCAGCCTCTAATTTTTGTATCTGTTGCAGAGATAGAATCTTGTTGTGTTCGAGACCAGCCTGGCCAACATGGTGAAACCCCATCTCTACTAAAAATACAAAAATTAGCTGGGTGGTGGCATGTGCCTGTAATCCCATCTACTCGGGAGGCTGAGGCAGGAGGAATTACTTGAACCCGGGAGGCGGAGGTTGCAGTGAGCCGAGATCGAACCATTTCACTCCAGCCTGGGCAACAAGATTGAGACTATGTCTCAAAAACAAAAAAAACAAAACAACAACAACAACAACAACAAAAACTGTTTGAAAGCTACTAATCTGCCCATGGCCTCTTAATTTACAAGTGAGAAAGCTAAGGCCTACAAATGGCAAGTACCTGAGATCCTGTGTGTGTCAAGGCTAGAGCTGGGACCACAGCCTGGGTCTCCTTGCTCCCAGCACTGAGCCTTGCAGGCAGCTGAATCCTGCAGACAGCTGAGTTTGCCTGGGAAGCTGCCCAGGAGAGCGCCCAGAACTCCCTCCAGCTTCTCTGGCTCTGCCCAGGGCAGGGCCGCCTGCTGTCTCCCTCTCTTCCACCTCCTCCGCCCTTCCTCATGCCTGTTTGAACAACTTTCTGACCTGCTCCTTCACAAACTCTCCTGGAGGTATGGCTGCCTCCACTGCTTGTCCCAGAGAATACGGAGGCGTTGGCAGCTTGGCGGCCCAGGTTCAGCCAGGCCCATGGCAGACAGTCGTCAAACAGTGGCTGTCTGGGGAGAGGGAGGCCTGTTTACCCAGGGCAAGGCCCAGGCAGAGGCTGCCGTTTTCTCCCTCCACCCCTGGCCCGTCCAGCTGCTCACCCTACTGACTCAGCTGTCCCCATCTGTATTTGCTCATTCTGCAAATATTTATGGAGTGCCTACTGTGTGCCAAGCACTGTTCTCCGTGCTGGGGATACAGCAGGAGACAAGGCAGCCTAACTCCCTGCTGTCATGGAACTTCTGTGAAGGAGACAGATGATAAACAGATCAAGGAATGCTTAATTTCAGGGCTGTAGAGGATAATGGTATTGCTAGCAAGGGATGGAGGTGGGGCAGGCTTCGATTTGGGCGTTCAAGGGAGGCTGCTCATAGAAGGAACAGCAAGAACAAAGGCCCAATGGCAGGAATGTGCTTGGTGTGACTGAAAGATTGTTAAAAGGCCAGTGTGGCTGACTGCAGTGAGCAAAGGGAGAAAGATGAGAGACTATCAGACAAAAGCCAGAGCCTGTGGGGGCCTTTTGGTCAAAGAAAAGAGCTCAGGGACGGGCGCGGTGGCTCACGGGAGGCCAAGGTGCACAAATCACTTGAAGTCAGGAGTTCGAGACCAGCCTGGCAACATGGTGAAACCCCGACTGTACGAAAAATACAAAACTTGCCAGGCATGGTGACACGTGCCTGTAATCCCAGCTTCTTGGGGGGCGGAGGTTGCAGTGAGCCAAGATCGTGCCACTGCACTCTAGCCTGGGCGACAGAGTGAGACTCTGTCTCAGAAAAAAGAAAGAAAGAAAGAAAAAGAGCTCGGGTTGTATTTGAAGGGTGACACAAAGCTGTTGGAGTTTAAGTTGGGATGTGAAACATGGCTGCACTCTGACCTTCTCTAACTCTGCCCATTCCCTTCATGACTTCCCATCCCAACTGTTTCCAGGTACATTTGAGGTTGTTTGAAATCGTGTTTAATTATTCCCTTTTCCTTTGAAATTTTCATTTATTTCTATTCCTTCGACCTCCTGGGTTCAAACAATCCCCCTACTCAGCTTCCCAAAATGCTGGGATTACAGGCATGAGCCACTGTGGCCAGCCCAATTTCTTTTTTTTTTTGAGATGGAGTTTTGCTCTTGTTGCCCAGGCTGGAATGCAATGACACAATCTCGGCTCACTGCAACCTCCGCCTCCCAAATTCAAGAGATTCTCCTGCCTCAGCCTCCAGAGTAGCTGAGATTACAGGTGCCCGCCACAATGCCCGGCTAATTTTTTCGGTATCTTCAGTAGAGACAGGATTTCACTGTGTTGGCCAGGCTGGTCTCGAACTCCTGACCTACTGATCTGCCCGCCTCAGCCTCCCAAAGTGCTGGGATTATAGGCGTGAGCCATTGTGCCCAGCCTCTTGTTTGTATTTCTAAACATCATGGTTATACTGACTTCTCAAGAAATCAAGACTTCTTGATTTTTTAGTTATAGACGTAATGTGTTAACTTGCTAGTAAGAAAGATCCTATATAACTATATCCCAATTTGGAGATAAATCAATATTTTCAGTTGCATAACCACATTACTATTATGGCTATTATTCACAGCTGACTTTGTCTGTATGTGAACCAAGGCCCTTCCATTCACTGTTTTAATTAAGCTTCACTGTAACACGGTAACATAGCTTTGGTCAGTATCATTAACAATACATACTAACATTTTACATTCAAGGAACTCTTTGCAGTTTGCAGGACACTCTTGCCTCTATCCCCTTGAGCAGCAGAGCTACCCTGAGAGGTAAATAGAACTAGCATTATTAAGCCCATTTTCAGAGGAGGATGTGGATCCCAGAATGATACAGAAAATTCTACTGATCCCAGTAGTGCCCAGTGGTTCAGATAAAACCCATCTTCCTGGCCGGGCCTGGGGGCTCACACTTGTAATCCCAACACTTTGGGAGACCGAGACAGGCGGATCACTTGAGGTCAAGAGTTCAAGACCAGCCTGGCCAACATGGCGAAACCCCATCTCTACTAAAAATACAGAAATTAGTTGGGCGTGGTGATGACGCAAACCTATAATCCCAACCACTCAGGAAGCTGAGGCACGAGAATTGTTTGAAACCAGGAGGTGGAGGTTGCAGTGTGCCAAGATCGCACCACTGCTCTCCAGCCTGGGCCACAGAGTAAGACCCTGTCTCAAAAAAAAATATATATATATATACACACACACACACACACACACACACACACACAACTGTCTATCTATCTCTCTATCTATGTCTCAAAAAAAAAAAGCCCGTTTTCCACCTAGGGAGGAAGAATTGGGGGATGCTGGACAACTGCGTGAAGGAGAGGTAAACTCTCCTCTCGTGTTTTGGGTTGATCAGTCAGTGTTGCCTTTTCTGATACAATCTTTGGTGTTGAATTCTAGCTCTGCCTTTCATGCCCTGCTTGGTTTTGAGTAAGCTATTTAATCTCTCTGAGACTTTGTTTCTCTCCTGGGAAATGGGGATGATGACAGTACCTACCTCAATAGACGGTTGTGACGATTAAAGGAGTTATTTATTTATTTATTGGAGAGACAGGGTCTCACTTTGTTGCTCAGGCTGGTCTTGAACTCCTAACCTTAAGTGAGTCTCTTGCCTCAGCCTCCCAAAGTGCTGGGATTTAAGTGTGTGCCACCATGTCTGACCAAGGAGTTAATTTTTTTTTGTTTTTTTTTTTGAGACGGAGTGTCGCTCTGTCGCCAGGCTGGAGTGCAGTAGTGCGATCTTGGCTCACTGCAACCTCCACCTCCTGGGTTCCAGCGATTCTCCTGTCTCAGCCTCCCAAGTAGCTGGGACTACAGGCATGTTTCATGCCCAGCTAATTTTTGTAATCTTAGTAGAGACGGGATTTCACCATGTTGGCCAGGATGGTCTCGATCTCTTGACCTCGTCATCCGCGCACCTCATCCTCTCAAAGTGCTGGGATTACAGGTGTTAGCCACTGTGCCCAGCCAAGGAGTTAATTTTTTTTTTTTTTTTGAGATGGAGTTTCACTCTTGTTGCCCAGGTTGGAGTGCAATGGCGCGATCGTGGCTCACCGCAACCTCCGCCTCCCGGGTTCAAGCAATTCTCCTGCCTCAGTCTCCCGAGTAGCTGGGATTACAGGCATATGCCACCATGCCTGGCTAATTTTGTATTTTTGGTAGAGATGGGGTTTCTCCATGTTGGTCAGGCTGGTCTTGAACGCCTGACCTCAGGTGATCTGCCCACATTGGCCTCCCAAAGTGCTGGGATTACAGGTGTGAGCCACAATGCCCGGCCAGGAGTTAATTTTTATAAAGTGTTTAGAATAGTGCCTGGGCCATGGTATTATACAAGGATTTAACAGCCTAGCGCTAGAAAACAAATGAGCCGGGTCCCAGATCTGGGCCTTCTGATGCCAAGTTTAGTGTGTGACCCCCAAGGCCTAGACACTTGTATTCCTCTTCATACAATTGTTACCACTTCTGCCTATTACCTGTACTTTATTTATCTATAATTGTTTACTTGATATTTTCCTGTCTTTTGAAGACATAGATTAATTTTTAAAAGATATTTTATATTAATGCTTTAATATGCTATGTATAAATTTTTCTAACATACAATAAATGCACAAAGATTTAAAAGTGCTTGTCTGTGGACTACCTAAAATCAGCCCCTGAACTTTGTGGGTTCACCTAATACAAAGTATGCTGTTTGGTTTTTTTTTCTCTTTTTGAGACAGGGTCTCACTCTGTTGCCCAGGCTGGAGTACAGTGGCATGATCTTGGCTCACTGCAACCTCCACCTCCTGGGTTTAAGAGATTCTCCTGCCTCAGCCTCCGGAGTAGCTGGGATGACAGGTGCACACCACCATGCCCAGCTAATTTTTGAATTTTTAGTAGAGATGGGATTTCACCATGTTGGCCAGGCTGATCTTGAACTCCTGACCTCAAGGGATCCACCTATCTCAGGCTCGCAAAGTGCTGGGATTACAGGCGTGTGCCACTGCGCCCGACCCATAGGGACATTTTGAGAATTAGGAGTTAATATGTATAAAACCCCAGTTAGTACTCCATAAATTTTTGCTATTATCACAACCACAAATCCATAAATATATGTAAATAAAACAAAAATTTCAAAAACATGTATCTTACTCTTACTACATGAAATGCTCTATGATATTTTCTATTTTATTTCACTCTTTTGTTAAAATGTGAAATTTCATAAAGTGATACATTGATGATTTGCACCTTTTTCTGTGTTGAGTGTTATACTTCAGTAAAAATAGTTTTTAAGGCCAGGTGTGGTGGCGATTTTTCTGCCTTGGCCTCCCAAAGCACTAGGATTATGTTCTGTCACCCAGGCTGGAGTGTGGTGGTATAATCTCAGCTCACTGCAACCTTCACCTCTCGGGCTCAAGCATCCTCCTGTCTCAGCCTCCCAAGTAGGTGGGACTACAGGTGTGTACCACCATGCCCAGCTAATTTTTGTGTCTTTTGTAGAGGTGGGTTTTTGCCATATTGCCCAGGCTGGTCTTGAACTCCTGGGGTCAAGTGATTCACCCACCTCAGCCTCCCAAAGTGCTGGGATTACAGGCATGAGCCACTGCGTCCGGCCAAATCTTACTTTAGTTATATCTTACTGTTTTATTCTATTTATAGGTCTAGCAAATTTTGAGAATTTCATTTTCTCCAATATTTTATTTTGAAAAATTTCAAACTTTAACTAAAGTTTGAAAGACTACTATAGTGAGCACTGATGTATCCTTTCACCTAAATTCACCAACTGGTTGCATTCTGTCACAGTTGCTTTATTGCTATCTCTGTGTCTATCTATGCACTTTTTTATGGAAACATTTTATCTCAAAAAACCTGTAAAGGCCAGGTGCGGTGGCTCACACCTGTAATCCCGGCATTTTGGGAGGCTGCTGCAGGAAGATCGCTTGAGGACAAGAGTAGGAGACCAGCCTATGCAACACAGCAAGACCTGTCACTACAAAAAAATAAAAATAAAATAATTAGCTGGGCATGGTGGCATGCACTTGTGGTCCCAGCTACTTGGGAGGCTTAGGTGGAAGGATTGCTTGAGCTTGGAAGGTCGAGGCTGCAGTGAACCATGGTTGTGGCTCACTCTAGCCCACGTGACAGAGCAAGACCCTGTTTCAAAACAGCAACAAAACAAAAACCGAAAAAAAAAAGATAATTTTTTAAATAGTATATTTACACTTGTTATACATATTTAACGTGTGTGTAGGGAGGGATGTGTAAGCATGACCCTATTGCAGAGACAATCAACTGTGTACCAACGAATTCATGCTCCCCTTTCCGAACTTTAGAGCTAGTCCTGCCCAGCTACGGACCACATCTTCCAGACCCCTTTGCATTTGGCAAGGGCCATGTGACTAGTTCTCACCAATGGAATGTGAGTAGAAGTGAAAGTGTCTCCCTGGGCTAGGGTGACTTTAGGGGTCCCTGGATGACTATGCCACAGAGGTCAAAAAACTTCTAACCTAAAGTTTGTGTTTGCTTGTTACACAAACTACATTGCCTGAACTAATACAACCCCAACAAATTGAATGACCAGCGGGCATGGTGGCTCACGCCTGTAATCCCAGCACTTTGGGAGGTCGAGGCAGGTGGATCACGAGGTCAGGTGTTCAAGACCAGCCTGGCCAAGATGGTGAAAGCCCGTCTCTAGTAAAAATACAAAAAGTAGCTGGGCGTGGTGGTGGGCACCTGTAATCCCAGCTACTCAGCAAGCTGAGGCAGAGAATTGCTTGAACCCAGGAGGCGGAGGTTGCAGTGAGCCAAGATCGTGCCACTGCACTCCAGCCTGGGTGACAGAGCAAGACTCCATCTAGAAAAAAAAAAGAAAAAAAAATTGCATGACCTATATTCCTGGGTTAAGATTGCAGTTTGAAACACACTGGTGTGGTCTTCTGATTTTCCAAGTAGTTTTGAACTGTGGAGACCCTCCAATAAATATTCCATTTAAAAGTCAAAACAGAGCGCCGGGTGCAGTGGCATGAGCACGTAATCCCAGGGGCTGGGAGGCTGAGGTGGGAGGATTGCTTGAGCCCAGGAATTTGAGGCTAGCCTGGGCAACATAGTGAGACCCCTGTCTCTAAAATAAAATAAAAAGAAATATACAAAAGTCAAAAAGAAGTGTCTGTGATGGAGCCAGAGGTTAAAGGGTGGGGGGAGGCTAAGCCCTAGTCCATTTGAACACGTCCCTACCCACATTACCCTCAAAGTGAACCCTGCAGCATCTTTCCTGACTCTTAGGACCCAGGGAATACTGTGTGACGACCGCTGAACAAGGTGGTTGTCATACCTCCGTTTCTCAAAAGAGGAAATGGAGGCTGGGTGCTGTGGCTCACACCTGTAATCCCAGCACTTTAGGAGGCCGAGGTGGGAGGATCACAAGAGGCCAGGAGTCCAGCCTGGCCAACATGGTGAAACCCCGTCTCTACCAAAACTACAAAAATTCATCAGGTGTGGTGGTGCGCACATGTAATCCCATCTACTTTGGAGGGTGAGGCATTAGAATTGCTTAAACCCGGGAGGTGGAGGTTGCAGTGAGCAGAGATAGAGCCACTGGGTGACATTGAGACTCTGTCTCAAAAAAAAAAAAAAAAAAAAAAAAGAGGAGATGGAGAAACAGCAGGAGGACTTGAGTGAAGTCACAAACAGCCACCTAGGGTCAGGGCCAGAGCCATCGCCCAGGTCACTGATGAGGATAGGTCTGTCCCCTCCCTTTCTATGCCTCTCATCTGCCTCCTCCTCTGTGAAGGAGCCACATGGTCCCCTTGTAACATCTATGAACCAGCACCCCCAAAAGGAGACCCTGGGAATCCCAGGGCCCCAGAAGGCTCTTAACAAAGCCTTGTCCTAACTCTCCAGCCAGAGACAGTTGCATCCTGGGACCAGTTATCTATTCCTTAGTCATCTCTGTTGTTTCTACAATGATGCTAGCACCTAGTAAGCATCCAATCCTTTGCATATAGTAGGTGCACACTCTATAGGTATAATAATAATAATAGTTCAAATTCACATAGCACTTTCTATGTACTAGGCATTCAGCACTTTACAAATATTGACTTCGTTTATTTCTCACAACAACCCTATGAAGTAAATGGTATTATCATCAGCCCCATTTGACAGATGAAGAAACTGAGGCAAAAAAGATTGAGTCGGTCGGGCACAGTGGCTCAGGCCTGTAATCACTTGAATCATCAGGCGGGTAGACCACTTGAAGTCAGGAGCTCAAAACTAGCCTGGTGAACACGGTGAAACCCCATCTCTTCTAAAAATACAAAAAATTAGCCAGGCATGGTGGCAGGCACCTGTAATCTCAGCTACTCAGGAGGCTGAGGCAGGAGAATTGTTTGAACCCAGGAAGCAGAGGTTGCAGTGAGCCAGGATCGTACCGTTGCACTCCAGCTTGGGCAACAGAGCAAGACTCCGTTTCAAAAAAAAAAAAGATTGAGTCATTTACTCAAGGTCACACAGCTAGTAGGTGGTAGTTTGAACCCAGGCAGCCTGACTTGAGCTGCTAACCACTATGGTACCCAGCCCCCTTGGATGTTATTATGACGTGATAACTGAAAGAATGAAGATTTGGTGTCAGAGTAGATTTTAATCACCTATTTGCTGGGTGATGCAGGGAAACGCAACTTAACAACTCTGAATCTCAATTTCTTTGTTTACAAAATGGAGGTAATACTTCCTACTTGGATGGGCTATTGCGAAAAAGGCTTAAATGGGAGAAAACATATCAAATAGCTAGCATCTTGCCCATTACATAAAAGGAAGTTAAATGAAAACAAATTTCCTTCCTTCCTTATGCTACAGGCATATGAGTCAGGAAAAACGGAAGGTGCAATTCCTTCACTTAAGCATCTCAGCAGGCTTTTTTTTTTTTTTTTTTTTAAAGACAAGTTTCCCCCTGCTGCCCAGATTGGAGTGCAGTGGTGTGACCTCGGCTCACTGCAACCTCCACCAACTGGGTTCAAGTGATTCTCCTGCCTCAGCCTCCTGAGTCGCTGGGATTACAGGCACCTGGTACCATGTCCGGCTAATGTTTGGGTTTCACCATGTTGGCCAGGCTGGTCTTGAACTCCTGACCTCAAGTGATCCACCCGCCTCAGCCTCCCAAAGTGCTGGGATTACAGGTGTGTAATCCACCATGAGCCACTGTGCCCAGTCTCAGCATGCTTTTAGGAACAAGATTAATCAATCATGAAACAACCAGACAAGTCTCGAGATAGTTTCAGTAAAGGACGGAATTAATTGCAGTCAAATACAAGTAAAATCAGAGCGGTGTGGGGCCAGGCTCCAGGCCTTTTCATATGCTGTTCCCTCAGCTGGGAACACTCTTCTCCACCATCTCCTCTCCCAGCTGACTCCTGCTAAACCTAGGTTCCAGCTTAGATATCAGTCTACTCCTCCAGGGTCAAGAAGTCGGTGACCCCTTCCCCTTCTCCTAAGTCCCTCTGTATCCCATGGTGCCTTCTCTGTCCTTATCATGGCACTCTGTCTTTGGTTGCTGCTGGCTTGTCTGTCTACCCGCCAAACTGGGTACTGTTGAATATCTGAGGCAAAGTTGTTTTTTTTTGGTTTCATTTGTTTGTTGGCTTGTTTTGTTTTGTTTTGTTTTTTTTGAGACAGAGTCTGACTCTTGTCGCCCAGGCTAGAGTGCAGTGGCATGATCTTGGCTCACTGCAACCTCAGCCTCCTGGGTTCAAGTGATTCTCTTGCCTCAGCCTCCCAAGTAGCTGGGATTACAGAGGCCCACCAACATGTCTGGCTAATTTTTGTATTTTTAATAGAGCCAGGGTTTCACCAGGTTGACCAGGCTGGTCTTTGACCTCAGGTGATCCACCCACCTCGGCCTCCCAAAGTGCTGGGATTACAGGCATGAGCCACCACATGAAACAGAGTTTTATCCTCCTGTGTTCCCCCAGTGCCTTACAAAATGCCTTAAATACCATAAGCCTCCAATGGAAGTTTGTTGAAGAAATGAACAAATGAACAATGAATTAATGAATACGGGAGGCTTCTGGGTGGAGGCAAAATGCACTCTGGGTATCTAGTTCCTCTGTTTACTAAATGGGACAAAGTGAGGCAGTGGTTTCCATACCTCAACTGAACTGCATACCCTAAATCACATAAGGAGCTCAAAAAATTACAGATTCTTGGAACTCACCCCAGGAGACTCTGATTCACTGGGTCTGGAGTGGAGTCCCAATATTTGTTTTAAAAAGTTTCCTATGTGCAACCAGGGTTGTGAATCATAGGGGCTGAAGACTGAATTGAGGTAGGATGGGAAGGTGATGTGGGAGGGAGATTGGGGAAGGGCTGGAGAGGGGCCATATTTTGAGAATGAAGGGTGGGAACTGCCATAGCCTGATATTGAACACAGTCCCATAGCCAGCCAGCATCTGGGGTCCTACTCAACTTTGGGCCTATCTACCCTTCACAAGGACACAGCATATTTGTTATAGCTTCTATTACCTTTTCTCTTTCATTAGCTCATGGAATCTTCACAACAACCAAGGTTCATTTGATGGGTGAAGAAACTGAGGAACAGAGAACTGAAGCAAAGCACCATCATCACAGAGCTTCAAGGGACAGAGCCACATCACCAAACTGTCTCCGACAATGGCCTCGGATTGGTCCTCAAGCTGATGCTATTGGTCAAAGGGACTAGGCCTATATAGCTGGAAAAATTAGGCTCACCCAGCACTGAAAAACAGATATGCAGTATTGCCCTGATGGAAGATTGTTGACATCCCCTATCTCTTCACTTGTCCTGTCTAGAGCACTTGAAGGTGCTATTCCAGACCACCTCAGCTCACCCCGTCTTATCCATCCATCCATCCATCCATCCATCCATCCACCCACCCACCATCTTTTCATCTCCCCACTCATCACATCATTTGTCCATCCATCCTTCCCCTAACCACCTACCCTTCCTACAAGGAGATTCGAGGTACTTACAGAAATGGGCAACTACCAAAGAAGCAAAATAAACAACCAAGGGAAACTTGTTGAAAGGAAAATAAGGGTAGAAAAGTCATAAGGCCAGGAGTCAGGTTAGCACACAGATATGTATGCTTAGCATCTCATCCTCACAGTTACTCAGGGGAGTCCCAGATTGGCACTGAGCAAGGTCCTGGCACTCAATGCAGAACACCACAAGAGTCACAGTCTACTCTACTCCACTGTGGTAGACACTCCCTAGAACTACCTTGTTCTCCTATAACACCCTGGGGTTATATGTGCTCCAGGGTACATTTGGCTTTCTGGAGACATTTTTCATGGGCACAACTGATGGGGAGAGATGTTACTGGCACCTAGGGAGTAGAGTAGAGGCCAGGGATGCTGCCTAACATCCTACAATGCACAGGACAGCCCCCCACCACAGAGAATCTTCCAGGCCAAAATTTCAACAGTGCTAAGGCTGAGAAACTCACTTATACCAGAGCCTCAGTTCTGTTTGAAGCAGGAGTGTGCCACACCCCAAGAGAAACATCACTGGTCTAGGCCCGTCTTGGCTTTCCCATCTCTTCCCACTACATACTTGTCTTCCCAGTTTTCCTTGAACCAGGAGGTTTCTGGGGAAGTTTTGCTTTTGGATAAAAGAAACAAGGGCACCGAGGAAAACCTCTTCTCCTCCTGCCTGCAGCTTCGGGCACATGAGTCCAGACATAACAACTGATGCTGGGACAGCCAGCTTGGGTTATAATGGGGCAAATACAAGGACCAAAGCCAATGCAGTGAGGAGGGCAGACAGGAAGGAAGGGAAGAGAGTGGGATCTGGCTGACATTGATGATCATCGCTGTAGCGCTGTTTTCAGCCCATCATTTCACTCATCCAACAAATGCTTATTGAGCATTTCTTCTGTGCCAGTCACCACGTGAGACATTGTGAGACAAACAAGGCTGAACAAACTACTCAGGTCCCAGAGCTCACGGAGTTTATAGTCTGGTGGGAGAGCCAGACACCACAATTCACACCAGCAACTATCTGATCAGAGCCATGAGGAGAACCGCAAAGCCAAATCCAGTGTGCCGTGGAAGCACCGGTCCACAATTCACACCAGCAACTATCTGATCAGAGCCATGAGGAGAACCGCAAAGCCAAATCCAGTGTGCCGTGGAAGCACCGGCAGTCCAGGGAGGGCCAAGTCCGCCCAGCATCACCACACCAAAGAGCAGCTCTTTAGCGTCCTGCTAAAGCTCAAAAACATGAAACCACAACGATGATTTCTTGCGTGCTTACTCTGGACCCAGCACTGTTCTAAGCACTCATGTGTTCTTCCATTTGATCCTCATAACAGCCATGTCTCCCTCTGTCTCTAACTGAGGCTGTGCTATGTGCCATGTCCCTGACTCACCAATGCACCTCTACTATAGTCATCTTAGGCAACAGCGTGAGACTCCGTCTCAAAAAAAAAAAAAAAAAAAAAAAAAAAGAAGATGATTAATGATTCCCCATTAGGGAACCCCAGAAGAAGGTTTTTTATTTTTTTGTTTGTTTGTTTTTTGTTTTGTTGTTTTGTTTTTTTGAGACAGAGTTTTGCTCTCTTGCCCAAGCTGGAGTGGCAATGGCAGTGGCATGATCTTGGCTCAATGCAAACTCCACCTCCCAGGTTCAAGTGAGTCTCATGCCTCAGCCTCCCGAGTAGCTCGAATTACAGGCGCGTGCCATCATGCCTGGCTAATTTTTGTATTTTTAGTAGAGACGGGGTTTTGCCATGTTGGCCAGGCTGGTCTCAAACTTCTAACCTCAAGTTATCTGCCTGCCTCAGCCTCCCAAAGTGCTGGGATTACAGGCGTGAGCCACTGCGCCTGGCCTGGGAGAGGGGTTTGTTTCCTCGGAGCACTTGTTTCTTTTCTCAGAAAGTGAATTTTTCTTTTTTCTTTCTTTTCTTTCTTTTTTTTTTTTTTCTGGAGCCTCCCGGCAGACTTCACTAGCTCATTTTACAGATAAAGCATGCGAGGCTCAGAGAGGGGTAATGATTTGACTCATAAGACCACACAGCTTTTTTTTTTTCTTTTTTTTTTAAGAAAGGTGGATCTAGGATGCTAGGATGCTAACCCAGATGTATTTTATCAAAAATATCAAATCAGGGTCTTTCAGCCACTCTCACACACATACACACAGTTACATATACACTGCAGCGAATGTTCCACTGCCCCAGGACAAAAGTGCTCATTTTTTATGGATGTGCTGCAAGGTCATTGGAGTTCTCCTTTCTCTATCCAGCCATATCTGTGGCCTAGAGCAGAGGGCCAGCAACAGTTGGATTGTGTCAGGTCTCGAGTCATGATATTTTGTGTGTGTGTGTGTGTGTGTGTGTGTGTGTTTTAATCTTGAACCTTAGTTTTCTCTTCTGTCCTTGGAGATTACAATATTATTTATCTCAGACGGCTGTTTGGAAAATGAAACAGCTGTCTGAGAGATAATAGTAGAATATCCACTAACCCATTCATCCATCCATTCACCCACCTACCCATCGATACATGCAACCATTCTAATAACTGCTGAATGCTTGCTATATAATGAGTACGACACAGGGGCAGAGATGAAGAGAGATGAGGACACCCTACAAGGTGCAGAAACTTGGGAGACAGTGAAAGGCTGTCAGGTTATATTATTGTATCATCCTTTAAGAGACACTGTGGGGCCTTCTGTTCACCCCTAGCTTAGCCTTATGACCTGGGCTGTCCTTCTCCAGAAGCTGTCTGGCCCCTTTGAGAGACAATGTCTTCCTCTAGCCACAGGTTCAACCAAGTCATCCATTGGCATCTTTACTCTAGGTCTTAAAACTGTGGATTAAGGGTGGCCTCACCCTTTAGTTATGCTATCTCCTCTAATCTCCCCACCCTCTGGGAGATAGGTCCTGTTGTTATCTTCATTTTACAGATGAGGAAATAGGTTCAGAGAGGGGAAGTGTCTTGCCCAAGGTCACACAGCTGGTATGTGGGATGGGTTCCCAGGCTGCTGGTTTCTTCAGCCTCTGCCATTTCCAGTGCATCACATATTCCTGTTTGATGGGGGTCAAAGCAGATTCTGCCTGACTAGAGTCAGGAGATCAGGCCCTGATTCTGTCATTCACTGGCCCTCTGTCTTCAGCAAATGATGACATAAATGTTGATTACATCTTTGCAACGCGCGTGGTATCACCCTTGCTCCCCACGGCATCCACCGTGATCTTAAGATACCTCCTAATCCTGTCTCCACTTCAGAAAGAAAGCAAGAGGCACATGAATGTTGAGTCGTGCGACAGAGTCACAACTAGACCCGAAGTCTACTGGATTCCAGAGGCCAAGTTCTGTGCGGGTGTGTGATTTGAACAGGTTTATAAAATGCACCCAACTTTTAAAAATCCAAAATGCGTCCCCAAAAGATAAAAGATTCTCTTGAATTTCCTTCCTCAGAAACAAACCTGTCAACAATTTCATCGTGTCATTCCATGAATTTTATATGCGTGGAATGTACATGTATACGCGTGTGTACATATATACATCTATGACGTGTATGTACATGTATACATCTATATCCGTTTCACTATCAGCAACTATACAGTTCTTCAGTGTACCGTTTTCACTTAATGTAACTGAGAGGTTCTTCCTTGTCACACACAGATATGCGTTTTTTCCTTGAACAATGGGATAGCATTCCATTGTAAAGACGCCTCAAGCTTTATTTACCTGTCTTCCCTCTGCTGAGGGACATTGGGTTACTTCCAATGTGGGGCTCACCCTAAGGAGTGAGCCTGAGCCTTTCACTCCCAGTAACACACGCTTTCTTGCCCTGCATCTGAGTTTCACGCGTCCGCACAAGATATTCCCATTTTCCAGCGCTCCACGCTGCGCGGCGCTTTCTACCTCCTTCCCATTATCCAGAGCCAAAGGAGGTGCGGAGGGACCCAGGCGCCCAGGTCCCACGCCCAGCTTGACAATGCACCAGCAACGTGACCTAGGCCCAGCAAGGCTCTCCCGGTGGACCTCAATTTGCCCCGCAGCGAAGCAGGACGGTGCTTCCAAGCCCCACCCTCTGTGGGGTTTTGAAAAGACCACCGAGATGCATTCCCAGGAAGGCCTCTGGACAGACAAAATGAGCCAAGCTCCTGCCTCAGGGCTTCTGGGCCCCTCCCAGCACTTCTCGCACCAAACAGGCCATGCCCCGGCTTGAGAGCTTAGGGAAGCAGTCACGTTGCCTCCATGGGGCTTCCTGCCCTTCCAGTGGAGTTCTAGGAGGGGCTTTGGGCCCGTAAGAAACACACGGGGAGGTGTCCCACGGCCTCCCAAAGCTGACCGCAGCCCCGCCCTGTCCAGTCTCCCCCCAGCCCCACTTACCATAAGAACTCTCCACTGGAGCCCCGAGGGGCGCGTTCACACTGACCATGGCCAAGCCCACCCAGCCGGAGACCCGGGGGCATGGAGGAGCAGGGGCCCGCTCACAGCAGCAGCAGAGCCACCAGGAGCCAGTCCACCAGGAAGGCGGTGAGTGCGGCCAGCTGCCACCACCCGGTTATCTTATTGATTCTTCTAATCACCCAAGGTGGGTGGATACGTTAAAGAGTAACCAGTCACTTAGGGAACCTGCCACTGGGGACTGTTGCTGTCTCCATGGCAATGGCGACCTGGCCAGACCTGAGGTCCACTCGGGTCCCAGTCCTGCACTCTGGGGTTAGGGGAACCCAGAGCCAGGTGTATGGGGGCATCAGCCCCCCAGTTTGAGGACAGGGCCTGAGCAGAAGGGGCTGGAGAGGTGAGAGTCCAACCTGGGTTGGGTTTTATGGCTCCAAACTATGGGTGTGTCACCATGCAGGAAGTAGTGGGATAACCGAGGGAGGGGCAGGTGGAGAACTGTGTTTAGTGAGTGCCTACTGGATGCTGGGAGCTGCATACAGGCGTTATCACATTTAAATTAAACCTTTTTTTTTTTTTTTTTTTTTTGAGACAGAGTCTTGCTCTGTCGCCCAGGCTGGGGTGCAGTGGCCGGATCTCAGCTCACTGCAAGCCCCGCCTCCCGGGTTTAGACCATTCTCCTGCCTCAGCCTCCCGAGTAGCTGGGACTACAGGCGCCCGCCACCTCGCCCGGCTAGTTTTTTGTATTTTTTAGTAGAGACGGGGTTTCACCGTGTTAGCCAGGATGGTCTCGATCTCCTGACGTCGTGATCCGCCCGTCTCGGCCTCCCAAAGTGCTGGGATTACAGGCTTGAGCCACCGCGCCCGGCCTAAATTAAACCTTGAGATGAAGAGACTGAAGGACAGAAATTGCATGCCTGGAGTGTCACCGCTAGTACATAGAGGTGTTATCTTGCTTTCATCTAACATATTTATTGAGCACCTACTATGTGCCAGGCCTTGTGCTAGATTCTGGTGATATGGAAATGAGCAAAGTAGATGTACCCCCAAAACTTGTGGACTAATGGAGGAGACCGACCTTAATCAGATCGTCATTCAAAGATACTGTTACAAACTGGAGGGTGATATGAGGGGTGGAGAAACATGGGTCTGCCTCCAGGCCAATGGGACAAAGTCATCCTGTCTGGTGCCTCCTCTGGTCTCCTTCCCCATTCTAAATTCAACCTGCTGCTGAAACCTGCACACCCTGTTTTAGCTCCCTTACATGTTAGACACCTACCACCTAGGTTTTTTTTTTGGAACAGCCCCATTTCTTTTGTCTCAATTTTGGATCTCACCACCTGCTTGGGGATTCTGAAATCAAGGTCATTCATCCTGTTAGAGAGAACTGAAATGAGAACAGTGAAACAAATTCTGGACTCAGAAAAATCAGAAAACTCCAGCTCTACTGTTTCCTTGCTGTATGTTTTTTGGAAAATTATTTCATTTCCTTATAGAAATACCTAGCTCATAGTTTGCCCTGCCTCTAAAATAGCTAATTGATACATTCCTATTTTCTCCTCATAGTCTCTTTTTTCAGCTTTATCAACCACTTGAGAGGGACCTTCAGCCACTATGGATGGACATGGGTTGCACTAAAATGCCCTTTCTTTTGTAAAACAACAGTGATAACAAACGTTAGATTTTGGGGCTGGGCGTGGTGGCTCATGCCTGTAATCCCAGCATTTTAGAAGGCCGAGGCGGGCAGATCACGAGGTCAGGAGTTTGAGGCCAGCCTGACCAACATGGTGAAACTTGGTCTCTACTAAAAATAAAAAAATTAGCCGGGCATAGTGGCACACGGAAGGCTGAGGCAGGAGGATCGCTTGAACCTGGGAGACAGAGGTCGCAGTGAGCCAAGATCGCGCCACTGCACTCCAGCCTGGGCGACAGAGCGAGACTCCATCTCAAAATAAATAAATAAATAAATAAATAAATAAATAAATAAATAAATAAATGTATGTTCGATTTTTTTTTTTAAAAAGTATTAATATTCTTGGTTGGGCGCAGTGGCTCATGCCTGTAATCCCAGCACTTTGGGAGGCCGAGGCAGGTGGATCACTTGAGGTCAGGAGTTCGAGACCAGCCTGGCCAACATGGTGTAACCCCATCTCTACTAAAAATACAAAAATTAGCTGGGCGTGGTGGTGAGCCCCTGTAATCCCAGCTACTTGGGAGCCTGAAGCAGGAGAATCGCTTGAACCCAGGAGGCAAATGTTGCAGTGAGCCGAAATTGTGCTACTGCACTCCAGCCTGGGTGACAGAGCCAGACTCCATCTCAAAAAAAAAAAAAAAAAAAAGTATTAATATTTTTATATGGGGGTGGGGGAAGTTTGCTAACCCTATGTCAATTTCCCAAAATGTTCTAGAGATTTAAGTGTATGTAACCCCCTGAAGTGGCATCATGGGGTCACATAACTAGGAAGGAGCTGACACAGAACTAGAATTCAGCATCATCTGACCCCAAAGTCCATGCTGTTTCAACAGGTCTCACATCGCCTTATTGAGCACCAGGATAATGAGAATGACAACCACTGGCATTTATGAACTGGTTAGTTTTGTCAGCATTGTATGTTCTTAATGTCATTGAATTGTCCCAGTCAATATTCCCATTTTACAGATACAAAAACAGGCTCAAGAAGCTTCATTGAATCTGTTCTTTTTTTTTTTTTTTGAGACAGAGTTTTGTTGTCTTGTTGCCCAGACTGGAGTACAATGGCACAATCTCAGCTCACTTTAACCTCTGCCTCCTGGGTTCAAGCGATTCTCCTGCCTCAGCCTCCCAAGTAGCTGAGATTACAGGTGCGCACCACCACGCCCAGCTAATTTTGTATTTTTAGTAAAGACGGGGTTTCACCATGTTGGTCAGGCTGGTCTGGAACTCCTGACTTCAGGTGATCCACCTTCCTCAGCCTCCCAAAGTGCTGGGATTACAGGTGTGAGCCACCCTGCCAGGGAAGAGACAAGCAAAAAGTGCCACTGTAAGGTGGGAATTCCATGTGATCTCTTGGGTTTTCCATTTCTGATACTGCCTTCAGGAGCCCATTCCAAAAAATAAAGTAGGAAAGATATAGTCTAAGAATAATGAACTCACAACAGTGTCCTTAATTCTCTCTCTCTTTTTTTTTTTTTTTTGAGACACAGACTTGCTCTGTCACCCAGGCTGGGGTGCAGTGGTGCAGTCTTGGCTCACTGCAACCACCACTTCCTGTGTTCAAGCAATTCTGGTGTCTCAGCCTCCTGAGTAGCTGGGATTACAGGCGTGCCCCACCATGCTTGGCTAATTTTTGTAATTTTAGTAGAGACAGGGTTTCACTGTGTTGCCCAGACTGGTCTCGAACTCCTGGCCTCGAACTCCTGGCCTCAACTATCTGACCGCCTTGGCCTCCCAAAATGCTGGGATTACAGGCATGAGCCACGACGCCTGACCTCTTAATTCTCTTATTTCACTCATTTCCAGCATTTAGAAATTAGTACTCACTCCACGCCTCATTTATCTCATCTGTAAAATGGAGCAATAGTGTATGTGCATGCACTTGTGCATTGATCTAGCCTTCCGCAGAGCAGGGCCCAAAGCGCTGTTAGTTCCTTCCCCTGGTCTTCCAGTTGAGCTGGTTTTCCTCTCACCCATCTTCCCCCACCCAGTTCCCATTCCTTGTCTTTTGACCCTCTTGGGAGCTGAGAGAAGGGGGGACCAGAAAGAGCCACTACACGGGATCTCAAAAGACTTTATTGGGGGGTGGGATGGGAGGGGGTGACATGCACAGGATGAGAAAACTCATTCCATCCAGGACAATGTAGGGACTCCACGGAAAAGGGCCTGTTTTCCATCCCAGGTCTTCAAAGGAGGAGCTCTCCAGACAGGCAGGGAGTGGGCCCCAGCTGCAGGGCAAGGTCTGAGGGAGGAGATTTTACTATCTCTGGAGACAAAAGGACTTTTGTGTGCTATGATCCCTGGGTGGGATGGCGGGGAGAGGAGAAATGGTTTATTGGAATGAGAGTAAGATGATATGGAAGAAAAAGAATCAGAGACACAGACAGAAACAAAAACAGGCAGGGATAGAACGGACAGTAGACAAAAGAGAGAGACCGAGGCAGAGACGGAAAGAGAAAAAAAGGCCCAGAGAGAGTCCCCTCAGGCCATCTTTGGTTTTCACTTCTCAGTTCTGAGAGCCGAGGAAGTGGGAAGGGGCCGTCAGAGACTGAGCTCCCACCTTGGCCATCAAAGATAAGCTGTGCAGCTCTGGGTAAGTTACACCCTGCTCTGAGCCTCAGTGTACCCATCTGTAAAAAGGGGGGCCTAGACTCTGTGGTGGCTCCAATACCATGCAGTGGGGGTGGGGGTGGGGGATGTCCACAAGCCAATTTCAATGTTTTTTGAAATCATGGATCTGAAATGCGCCCGACTCAGGGAGGGAATCACAAGTCCTCAAAGGCTGCCCAGAAACTGGTTGACTGTTATGGAATGAATGAAAGCAGGTTTCCTTCCTTCCTTCCTTCCTTCCTTCCCTCCCTCCCTCCTTCCTTCCCTCCCTCCCTCCCTCCTTCCTTCCTTCCTTCCTTCCTTCCTTCCTTCCTTCCTTCCTTCCTTCCTTCCTTTTTTTAGACAGAGTCTCGCTGTGTCCCCAGGCTGCAGTGCAGTGGCTCGGTCTCTGCTCACTGCAACCTCCGCCTCCCAGGTTCAAGCGATTCTCCTGCTTCAGCCTCCCGAGTAGCTGGGATTATAGGCGAGAGCCACCACTCCTGGCTAATTGTTGTCTTTTTAGTAGAGATGGAGTTTCACCATGTTGGCCAGGCTGGTCTCAAACTGTTGACCTCAGGTGATCCACCCACCTCAGCCTCCCAAAATGCTGGGATTACAGGTGTGAACAGCCACACCTGGTGGAATTCCTTTCATTGGATGGACAAAGTCATTTGGGTTTGGCAAAGCCTGAGAGTTACAAAACTGAGGTGCCAGGTTTTTTGTTTGTTTGTTTGTTTTTAAATAGAGATGGGGTATTGCCATGCTTTCCAGGCTGTTCTCCAACTCCAGGACTCAAGTGATTCTCCCACCTCAGCCTCCCAAAATGCTGGGATTATAGGTGTGAGCCATTATGCCTGGTCCTAAGGTGCCAGTTCTATGCCTTCCAGCCTTGGTTCTCTGAGAACTGAATTAATGAAAGATGCAGGAGTCTTTCCCGGAGGCCCACAAAAAGAAAGATGCAACTAGGAAAGAAGGCAGGCAAGGAGGTCATCTTCTTTTGACCCATGTTGGACATTTAAGAAAGGGAATCTAGGAGGGAAAATTAAATAGGGAGTAATTCTAACTTATCTCCTTTGAAGAAGAAATTATTTCTCCACCCAGTTTTTTGAGGGCAGGACATGGAGGGTCAGGCCCAGCTGGCGGCACACCAAAGCCCAGGGAAAATTCAGAATCACGGGAGCTTGTTGGATTTCAGCCCATTGAAGCACATGTTGCTATTGCAGCTACCTTGGTAACTGGGGGGACAGGCGGAGCACGGCCTTCCCATCTTGTACGGGGCCTCGCCAATCCAGTTGCCCCTGGAAGAGAAAAGGTCCCAGGGAGACAGAGGAGCATTAGGTGAGCAACCTTCACACAGATGTCCAGATCTCAGCGCTGCCACTGACCAGCCCCGGGACCTGGGGCAAGTCACATCTGCAAGCCTTGGTTTCTTTTTTTCTTTCCTTTTTTTTTTTTAATTTTTGTTTTGTTTTTTGTTTTTGAGACAGGGTGTTGCTGTCACCCATAGCTCACTGCAGCCTTGACGTCCTGGGCTCAAGCAATCCTCTCAACTCAGTCTTCTGAGTAGCTAAGACTACAGGCACATGCCACCATGCCCAGCTAATTTTTTAATTATTTGCAGAGATGGGGGTCTCACTATACTGCTCAGGCTGGTCTGGAACTTCTGGACTCAAGCAGTCCTCCTGCCTCAGCCTCCCAAAGTGCTGAGATTACAGGCATGAGCCACTGTGCCCAACCTGTAAACCTTGGTTTCTCTTGTAAACCAAGAGAAGACCTCCTCTTTCTAAGGGATTCAGCAAAGATCACATGTATGTATGCACCTAGCACTGTGCCTGGCCAATTAGTGCCTTACCAATTAGTGCCTCCCCTGTAAGGGTTGATTTTCTTATTCTTTTTCTTTGTTTTGTTTTGAGAGGGAGTCCCACTCTGACACCCAGTCTGGATTGCAGTGGCGTGATCTCAGCTCACTGCAGCCTCCACCTCCTGGGTTCAAGCGATTCTCATGCCTCAGCCTCCTGAGTAGCTGGGATTATAGGCACGTGCTACCACACCTGGCTAATTTTTGTATTTTTAGTAGAGACGGGGTTTCACCATATGGCCAGGCTGGTCTCGAACTCCTGACCTCAAGTGATCTGCCCACCTTGGTCTCCCAAAGTGTTAGGATTACAGGCGTGAGCCACCATGCTCAGTCTTTTTCTCCCTCTTTCTCCTTTCAGAGCCTAAAATTGTTCCTCTGGCCCTTGCTTGTGGCTGCCTGATAATCTCACCACGGGCCTGAGACATTCATTATCTTTGCCAAGCCCTAATGCCTTGTTTTCTCACACCTTAAATGAACACACCTTTGAGCAGAAATAGAATCTTTTTTCTCCAAACGTGATTGTTGAGTGACCGTGAGTGAAATCAGCTGAAGTGCTCAGAAAAACACTCACTGCTGGTTTCCTAACAGGACTCATTCGGTCATTTAGTCATTCAACAAACACTTCCGGAGCACCTATTGAACATCAGAATTTGTGCCGGCTGCTATTCAGTTCAGTTTTCAAAAGGTGCTCTCAGAAGTTTGGGGGCAGGGAGAGTGGGGGTGGTGACACCTGGGATGACATGGAGTTCTTTTTTTGTTTAATTTAACCACTTAGAAAAAAGTTCTGCTTAAAAAAACAAAGGGTTGCAATCGCTGTAGTAGAAGGATATAGAAATGAAAACGGTCAGCCGGGCGCGGTGGCTTATGCCTGTAATCCCAGCACTTTGGGAGGCCGAGGCGGGCAGATCACGAGGTCAGGAGATCGAGACCATCCTGCCTAACACGGTGAAACCCCGTCTCTACTAAAAATACAAAAAAAAAAATCAGCCAGGTGTGGTGGCAGGTGCCTGTAGTCCCAGCTACTCGGGAGGCTGAGGCAGGAGAATGGCGTGAACCCGGGAGGCGGAGCTTGCAGTGAGCGGAGATCGCGCCACTGCACTCCAGCCTGGACGACAGAGGGAGACTCCGTCTCAAAAAAAAAAAAAAAAAAAAAAATGAAAACGGTGGCTTTCCCACGCCCAAGAGTTTATAACTTAGTTCTAGTCATGGCCACCATTTATTTAGCAGGTACTATGGGCAAGGCACCACAGAGGCTTATTTTATTTTATTTTAATTTGAGACAGAGTCTTGCATTGTCATCCAGGCTAGAGTGCAGTGGCATGATCTCGGGTCACTGCAGCCTCCGCCTCCCGGGTTCAGGCGATTCTCCTGCCTCAGCCTCCCGAGTAGCTGGAACTACAGGCACGCACCACCATGCCTGGCTAATTTTTGTACTTTTAGTAGAGATGGGGTTTCACCATGTTGATCAGGCTGGTCACTGACCTCAGGTGATCCACTTGCCTTGGCCTCCCAAAGTGCTGGGATTACAGGCGTGAGCCACCATGCCCGGCCTCACATTATATTTTAATCCTTAAATTCTGTGAGCCAGGTAGTATTAACCCCCAAAGGGGCTGGGCTTGGTGGCTCATGCCTGTAGTCCCAGCACGTTGGGAGACTGAGGTGGGCAGATCGCTTGAGCCCAGGAGTTCCAGACTAGCCTGGGCAACATGGCAAGACCCCGTCTCTACAAAAAACAAAAACAGAAAACAAAACATAGCCAAGCATGGTTGTGAACACCTGTAGTCCCAACCGCAGGGGAGGTTGAGGTGTGAGGATTGCTTGAACTGGGAAGGTGGGGGTAGCAGAGCTGAGATTCTGCCACTGCACTCCAGCCTGGGTGACAGGGCCAGACAGAAGAAAAGAAAGCAAAGGAAAGGAGAAAGGAGAAAGGGGAAATGGGAAAGGGAAAAGGAAAGGGGAAGGAAAGAAGGGAAGGGGAAGGCCGAGGCCTGAGATAAAATGATGTATTCAAATGCTTCGTACATGCATTGCAGAGGGGAATCAAGCCTAGGTCTATTGTAATAACAATAGGAATCAGTCTTATTCCCCATTTATTATCAGCCTGGGGGTATTACCTGGGTTATCTCACTCAGTTCCAAGACTGGATATTATTTTATTCCCATTTTGCAGATGAAGAAACAGGAATGGAGAAGTTAAGTAAGAACACAAATTTGAACCCTGCCAGTCTTGGCCCCAGAGGCTAAAAATCTTAACAACTATACTAATAACACTCAATGCTTCAAACATTTGATATGTCAACAAACAAACTAGAAAACTTGAGCCTGGGAGGTCGAAGCCGCAGTGAGCTGTGGCCTCGCCACTGTAAAAAAAAAAAAAAAAAAAAAAAAAATATATATATATATATATATATATATATATATTAGAAGCTATTTGTAATGGAATTTGGTTTTGTATTCTTCTGCGTCTGATAAAGCTGGGCTGTAATGTGACACTTTGTCAATAGATGCCATATCTAACAAACAACAAGTATCTTATTTTGATAATTTTTTTCAGGCTACTAATGACTTCAAGAACATCAGAATAATGCAATAGAAGGAATTTGAAATCAAAAACTGATTCTTTTGAACCAGCTCTACTACTTATTGGTTTTGTGACATTTGGTAAATTACTCAACTTCCCTGAGCCTCAATTTCTTAATTTGTAAAAAGAAATAATGTTTTACTAGTGTTCCCCCCTTTTTCCTTTTTCATGTCTTCAGTGAGATAATGTGAAAGTAGTTTGCAAATGATCAAAGGCTATGTGACAGTAAAATGTGGTTATTGCGTAATTTTGGAATTCTGGGACAGGCACGGTGGGTGGCTCACACCTATAATCCCAGCACTTTGGGAAGCCAAGTAGGGAGATTGCTTGAGGCCAGGAGTTCAAGACCAGCCTAGGCAACATAATGAGACCACCATCTCTACAAAAATGTTAAAAATTAGCCAGGTGTGGTGATGCATGCCTGTACTCCCAGCTACTCAGGAGGGTGAGGTGGGAGGATTGCTTGAACCCAGGAGTTTGAGGCTGCAGTGAGCTATGATCTGGTTATTGCATTCCAGCCTGGGCAACAGAGCAAGACCTTGTCTCAGAAAAAAAAAAAAAAAAAGAAAAGAAAAGAAAAAAAGGAATTCTAAATATCATGTTTACTTAAAATTTGTTCTTGTTTTACCAGGCGTGGTGGCTCACGCCTGTAATCCCAGCACTTTGGGAGGCCAAGGCTGGCGGATCACAAGGTCAGAAGATGGAGACCATCCTGGCTAAGACAGTGAAACCTCGTCTCTACTAAAAATACAAAAAATCAGCCAGGTGTGGTGGTGGGCACCTGTAGTCCCAGCTACTTGGGAGGCTGAGGCAGGAGAATGGCATGAACTCGGGAGGTGGAGCTTGCAGTGAGCCAAGATCGCGCCACTGCACTCCAACCCGGGTGACAGAGCAAGACTCCATCTCAAAATAAATAAATAAATAAATAAATAAATAAATAAATAAATAAATAATTTGTTCTCGTTTTTGTTGTTGTTGTTGTTGTTTGACACACGGAGTCTTTCTCTGTTGCACAGGCTGGAGTGCAGTGGTGTGATCTTAGCTCACTGCAATCTCCACTTCTGAGGCTCGAGCAATTCTCCTGCCTCAGCCTCCCAAGTAGCTGGGATTACAGGCACGCGCCACCATGCTCGGCTAATTTTGGTATTTTTGGTAGACACGAGGTTTCGCTATGTTGGCCAGGCTGGTCTCAAATTCCTAACCTGAAGTGACTCACCCACCTCGGCCTCCCAAAGTGCTGGGATTGCAGGCGTAAGACACCGCACCTGGCCTGTTCTTGTTTTTCTTTGAGAATCTGTGATGTCTGCAAGTTTCATTACGCTTGCTCCCTGTTTCCAAGAGGCTTGTATGAAGGCATCTCCTAAACTCTCTCCCACCCAGCAAACTGGAGGAGCTAAGCACACTCATTCCTCCTTCCTTTTCTTTGGGATCTGCCTCCCTGCAGGGAGCATGTGTTCTTGGCTGTATTTTTCTTTGTCGTAAGCTTAGAGTGCTGGCCCTGTACTTGTAAGAAGGGGCCTTTGGCTGTCCAGTGTTACCTGCCACTGGATGTGTAGGTCTAATTCAGTAGTGAGATATTTGTAAGCCTACTTGGCTGGCGTATCGGCAGATCTAAACCACATTCTCCACTACTGACTTCAGCAACACCATCTTTCCACCTGTGTCAGTCCTGTCTCTCTCCGTGATTCTCAAACTTGGGTAAAGGAAAAGGATTATTGGGCTGGGCAGGGTGGCTTATGCCTGTAATCCCAGCACTTTGGGAGACCTTGACAGGAGGACTGCTTGAGCCTAGGAGTTCAAGACCAGCCTGGGCAACATAGTAAGACCCCTGTCTCTACAAAAAACAAAAAAATTAGCCAGGCATGGTGGCCTGCACCTATAGTCCCAGCTACTTGAGAGGCTGAAGTGAGGAGGGTTACTTGAGTCCAGCCAGTCGAGGCTGTAGTGAGCTGTGACTGTGCCACTGTCCTCCAGCCTGGGTGACAGAGTGAGACCTTGTCTCAAAAAGAGAAGGGAAAATAGGCTGGGCGCAGTGGCTCACTCATGTAATCCCAGCACTTTGGGAGGCCAATGCAGGCAGATCACCTGAGGTTAGGAGTTTGAGACCAGTCTGGCCAACATGGTGAAACCCTGTCTCTAGTAAAAATACAACAATTAGCTGGGCATGGTGGCAGACGCCTGTAATCCCAGCTACTCAGGAGGCTGAGGCAGGAGAATTGCTTGAACCTGGGAAGTGGAGGCTGCAGCGAGCTGAGATCACGCCACTGCACTCCAGCCTGGCCAACAGAGCAAGGCCTCTAAAGAAAGAAAGAGAAAGGAAGGAAGGAATGAAGGAAGGAAGGAAGGAAGGACTATTAATTGACTTTTATTTTTTTGGAGACAGTTTCTCACTCTTACACAGTTTCTAACTCTTGCATAGACTGGAGTACAGTAGCATGATGATGGCTCACTGCAGCCTCTACCCCCATGTGACCCTCCTGTCTCACTCCTCCCCCAGTAGCTGGGACTACAGATGAGCACCACAACACTCAGCTAATTTTTTTTTAAGAGACAGGGTCTTGCCGTGTTCCCCAGGCTGATCTTGAACTCCTGGGCTCAAGGGATCTGCCCACCTTGGCTTCCCAAAGTGCTGGGATTTCAGGCATGAACCACCGTGCTCGGCCTTAATAAAAAAACTACCCAAATTATATGGTATTGAGGGCACTTAGAATGAAGAAGGGATAGGGACTGTATCTTTTTTTTTTTTTGAGACGGAGTCTCGCTCTGTCGCCCAGGCTGGAGTGCAGTGGCTGGATCTCAGCTCACTGCAAGCTCCGCCTCCCGGGTTCACGCCATTCTCCTGCCTCAGCCTCCCGAGTAGCTGGGACTACAAGCGCCCGCCACCTCGCCCGGCTAGTTTTTTGTATTTTTTTAGTAGAGACGGGGTTTCACTGTGTTAGCCAGGATGGTCTCGATCTCCTGACCTCGTGATCCATCCGTCTCGGCCTCCCAAAGTGCTGGGATTACAGGCTTGAGCCACCGCGCCCGGCCGGGACTGTATCTTTCTTTGACTTCTCAGGACCCACCCTCCTGCCCCAGGGCCCCCTTTGCCTTAGATGCGGGCACTTACTTAATGGCGTAGTTGCAGACCAGGTAAGCCGCCCGATGCCAGGTGTTGCCCCAGACGCTGATGCTGCTACAGGTGTGGATGGCGCAGCCCAGCCGATTGGAGGATGCCCACACCATCTGATGAAGGACAGAGACAGTGGAGGCTATGAGAAGGGCTCAGTGGGACCTGGGCTCCCTGGGGTTGTACAGTTGCATTGGGTGACGTCTTCCTGGGAGAGACAGTCTGCCTGTTCCAAGGTGTTGGGGGAGGAAACGGAGGCATTTGTATTGTAACATAATGTTTCTCAATCTTATTTTTTTTTTCTTTTTACTACAACAGTAGGGAATAATTTTTATATTGTTACAGGTGTACAAATAGACACATATATACACACAATTTGAACAAGAATTTTATGAATCACTAGCCTTGTCATGTTATCATGTGTGATATGTTTTCTTTCATTTCATACTGAACTCAGTCAAGGGCAGCTGTGAGAAGGGAGTTGGATCTGTAACTGACTGTAAACAATCAATTGAGAGAACACACTACCTTCAGACTAGCCAATATATTTTCTTTTTTCTGACAGTCACTAATGCTTTTATTTATTTATTTATTTATTTATTTATTTGGAGACAGTCTCGCGGTCACCCAGGCTGGAGTGCAGTGGTGATATCTTGGCTCACTGCAACCTCTGCCTCCCAGGTTCAAGTGATTCTCCTGCCTCAGCCTCCCAAGTAGCTGGGGCTACAGGTGTGCACCACCATGCCCAGCTAATTTTTTGTATTTATAGTAGAGATGGGGTTTTGCCATGTTGTCCAGGCTGGTCTCGAACTCCTGACCTCAGGAGAACCACTCGCCTCAGCCTCCCAAAGTACTGGGATTACAGGTGCGGGCCACTGCACCCAGCCCTCTAATGTTTTTAATAATTTGAAATAAAGTATCTGGGTTTCTTTTTTTTTTTCTTTTTTGGATTGTTTACCTTTTGTTTTAAGTTCAGGGGGACATGTTCAGTTTGTTACATAGGTAAACTCTTGTGACCGGGGTTTGTAAAGATTGTTTCATCACCAGGAATTAGGCCTAGTGCTCGTTAGTTATCTTTTCTGATGCTTTCTCTCCTCCTGCCCTCCACCCTCTGACAGGCCCCAGTGTGTGTTGTTCCCCCCTCCCGTGTCCATGTGTTCTCATCATTTAGCTCCTACTTATAAATGAGAACATGTGGTATTTGGTTTTCTGTTCCTGCATTAGTTTGTTAAGGATAATGGCCTCCAGCTCCATCCATGTTCCTGCAAAAATACATGATTTTGTTCTTTTTTTATTAGCCAACATATTTTCTTTCTTTTTCTTTTCTTTTTCTTTTTCTTTTTTTTTTTTTTTTTGAGAAAGATCTTGCTCTGTTGCCCAGGCTGGAGTGCAGTGGCTCACTGCAAACTCTGCCTCCTGGCTTCAAGTGATTCTCCTGCCTCAGCCTCCCGAGTAGCTGGGATTATAGGTGCCCACCAGCACACCTAGTTAATTTTTTGGATTTTTAGTAGAGATGGGGTTTCATCATGTTGGCCAGGCTGGTCTTCAACTCCTGACCTCAGGTGATCTGCCCACCTCGTCCTCCCAAAGTGCTGTGATTGCAGGTGTCAGCCACCACACCCGGACAGCCAATATATTTTCTATATTCTTCTATTCATTTCCTTTTTAAATTATTATTTTTAGAGAGGTGGCTCTCACTGTCACCCAGGCTGGATTGCAGTGATAGGATCATAGCTCACCGCAACCTCAACCTCCTGGGTTCAAGCGATCCTCCTGTCTCAGCTTCCCAAGTAGTTTGGACTAAAGGTGTGCACCATCAAGCCTATTTTTTTTTTTTTTTTTGAGACAGAGTCTCGCTCTGTTGGCCAGGCTGGAGTGCAGTAGTGTGATCCTGGCTCACTGCAACCTCTGCCTCCTGGGTTCAAGTGATTATCCTGCCTCAGCCTCCCAAGTAGCTGAGATTACAGGCACATGCCACCACGCCTGGCTAATTGTTTGTATTTTCAGTAGAGATGGAGTTTCACCGTGTTAGCCAGGATGGTCTCGATCTCCTGACCTCGTGATCCACCCCCTTGGCCTCCCAAAGTGCTGGGATTACAGGCATGAGCCACGTCGCCTGGCCAAGCCTCACCATTTTTAAAAAGGTTTTTAGAAATGAGGTCTTGCTGTGTTGCCTAGGCTGGTCTCAAACTCCTGCATTCAGGAAATCCTGCCATCTCAGCCTCTCAAGTTACTGGGATTATAAGCGTGAGCCACTGCACCCAGTCGTTTTCTTTCTTTATATATATAACTATTTTAATTTTGGGGGTGGGGACGGAGTTTCGCTTGAACCTAGGAAGTGGAGGTTGCAGTGAGCCGAGCTCTCACCACTACACCCCAGCCTCAGCAACAGAGTGAGACTCTGTCTCAAAAAACAAACAAACAAACAAAAAACAAAAATGATTCGCCTCAGTTCAGTGTGCACACAACTTTCCAGGAATACGCTTCTTTGGTGAAAAGAAGCTCATAAAGGTCTTTGTTTGCATTCTCATATCTGCTCCACACATTCCTTTTCTTCTAAGGCAGCAGGATGTGTTATCCCAGGGCCCCCAGCCCTGACGGAGGAGTACCTGGGTATAGTGGGAGCAGGTGGGGCCATCGCAGTGCCAGGGGCAGTGTGGGTTACAGTCCCTCGGGGCGGGAAACAAGTAATGCCGCTTCTCCTCAGACCAGGACTTCATGAGATCCACCACGGACCGGTACCTGGGGAGGCGGGGGGCACAGAAGAAGCTGGGTGAGAGGATGGAAAAGTGGCTCGGCCGCCAACTTGCTGGTGACCTTGGGTGAGTCACTTTGCCTCCTTTCCTTCATCTCAGTTTCCTATCTGGGAGCAGGAGGGCGGTGGCCCCTGCCTCACGGGCATGTTCTGAACCCTTGTGAAGTGCTTCCCTGTACCTAGCACGTGGTAAGTCCTCAACAAAGCATATGTGTTACTGTCATACGGAGGGCCAGGCAGGAGGTGCATCTCAGATGGGGGAGCTTGCATTTTAGGGAAGGAAGGGCTCCTTGGACCATCTCCTAGGCCTCTGAGATGTGAGGAGAAGGCAGATACTGGTGTGACACCCTGAGATACCCTCTGCAGTCTGAAAAGCCATCTGGGGAGACCTGAGGGCCTTTTCTTTTTTTTTTTTTTGAGACGGAGTCTCGCTCTGTTGCCCAGGCTGGAGTGCAGTGGTGTGATCTCAGCTCCCTACAACCTCTGCCTTCTGGGTTCAAGCAATTCTTGTGCCTCAGCCTCCCAAGTAGCTGGGACTGCAGGTGTGCACCACCACGCCTGGCTAATTCTTGTATTTTTAGTACAGATGGGGTTTCACCATGTTGGCCAGGCTGGTCTCGAACTCCTGACCGCAGGTGATCCGCTCGCTTCGGCCTCCCAAAGTGCTGGGGTTACAGGCATGAGCCACCGCCCCTGGCCTTTGAGGGCTTTTTCTATCACACATATTTGACAGAGGCACAAATACATAAAAATATACATAAATGACTAGTGAGGGAGAAAATCTGGAAGAATGCACATCCGTAATTTATGACAGCACAGCTTCGTCTCTAACACCGCTTTCTTTCTCTCTGTGAGCCTGTCAAATGATGGCCATGGGTAGGGGTGGAGTCTGGCAGGGAGAGTTCACTGGCAGGAGAGAGGAGAAGTGAAATGGAGGCATCACCTGACGTCTGCTCTGTAGGGCTCTGAGTGACCATTCACGGCTCTCAGAGGCTGGTGCTGGTCGTGACCAGTCAAGGACATGAAAAAAATGCAAACAGGGCCTTGAATTTCCACTGAGCTCACTTGAAAAGACTGGTCTTAATTCTTTCCCACTATCCCCAGGGTGATGGCAGAATGGCAAAGATGGGAAGGTAGTTGTTTTTCTAACGTCCTTATTTGGCAAAATAAAAATCTGACCATCTTGTAGCAGTTTCACAGACGTCTTTTTGCAGTTTTATAGGCCTGTGAAATCCACAAGTCTGGAAGGAACTAAGCTAGGCTAACACCTTTGTTTTAGAAACAGGGACAGCAAGGTTTAGAAGTTTAGAAAGTGGAAATAACTTCCCAAGGCCACCCAGATCAGAAGATCCCCAGAGTCTGACTTGGGAGTTAGAATGGCGGTGAGAAAGTCAGGCCAGAAGGGTGGGCTTGCCATTCTCAGACTTACCTTTATTTTATTTTATCCCCTTATTTTTATTTTACTTTATTGATTTATTATTATTTTTGAGACACAGTCTCACTCTGTCACTCAGGCTGGAGTGCAGTGGTGCAATCTCAGCTCACTGCAACCTCCACCTCCCGGGTTCAAGTGATTCTCCTGCCTCAGCCTCCCGAGTAGCTGGGATTACAGGCATGCGCCACCATGCTGGGCTAATTTTTGCATGTTCAGTAGAGGTGGGGTTTCACCATGCTGGCCAGACTGGTCTTGAACTACTGACCTGAAGTGATCTGCCCACCTCAGTCTCCCAACGTGCTGGGATTAGAGGTGTGAGCCACTGTGCCCGGCCCCCTTATCCTATTTTCTGAGTCTTCCAATCCCTCCTCACTTTCCATGACGATCTGTGCACTTGTTTGTTCTCAAAACAAGACTTGCCTCAATTCAATGTATACACAACTTTGTTAGGGTTTTGCCTGCCCCTCCTAACTAGAATGCAGGCTTCGTGCAGGTGGAGAGCTTGTCTGCCTTGCTCACCACTGTATCCCAGTGTCAAGTGCAGCACCTGGTACAGAGTAAGTGTTCAGTGAGCGTTTGTTGAATGACTGAGTGAAGGAAGGGCAGAGGGTCACTCACTGGCCAGAATGGATGGAGAGGTTCTGGCCCACGTATCTCATCAGCTGTGAAGGCCCATGTGCCCAGATGCACTGGGTGGCCCAGGCCTCGGCAGCCCTGGCCAGCCGCTTGTCCCAGACCTGGGGAAAGAAAGGCAATGAAATTCTCCAGGGGAATAGCCACCATCATCACAACCGTGTCCAGAGATGCACATTTACCTGGTGCCGGTTCTCCCCCATCTCCCTGGAACCCTACAACAAACCCCCGTGACAAAGTAGAAGACTGAGGCTCAGCTTGCTGATGACTTGAAGGGCAACCATGAGTCCATACCAGAGCTGGGGTCCACACCCAGATCTCTTGACTCTGAGCTTGGGCTCTGCTCTGAGCAGGGTCGAGGGTGTTCATACAGGAGTTCTCAGCAGTCCCTGGAAGTGACTGAACCCAGAAGGATGAGAAAATCACTAATTCTTAAATTGTATTTATAGTATTTTCTTTTTCTTTCTTTCTTTCTTTCTTTCTTTCTTTCTTTCTTTCTTTCTTTCTTTCTTTCTTTCTTTCTTTCTTTCTTTCTTTCTTTTTTTCTTTTCTTTTCTTTTCTTTTTTGAGACAGGATCTCACTCTGTCACCCAAGCTGGAGTGCAGTGGCGCCATCTCAGCTCACTGCAACCTCTGCCTTCTGGTTCAAGCCATCCTCCCACCTCAGCCTCCTGAGTAGCTGGGACTGCAGGCGCGTGCCACCACACCTGGCTAATTTTTGTAGACACAGGGTTTTGCCATGTTGCCCAGGCTGGTCTCCAACTCCTGGCCTCAAACAATTCACCTGCCTCAGCCTCCCAAAGTGCTGGGATTACAGGGCACTTCGAGAGGCTGAAGCAGGTGGATTGCACCCGGCCTTGCAGTATCTTCTAAATGTGTTTATTTTAACATTAAAAATGTTTAATTCAAAGACTTTTTTAAATTGTGAAAATATGCATAATTTTAATATGTAAGATATCCATCTGGGCATGATGGCTCACGCCTGTAATCTCAGCACTTTTGGGAGGCTGAGGCAGGCAGATCACTTGCGATCAGGAGTTCGAGACCATCCTGGCCAACATGGAGAAACTCCCTCTCTACTAAAAATACAAAAATTAGGCCAGGCATGGTGGCTCACACCTGTAATCCCAGCACTTTGGGAGGCCGAGGTAGGCGGATCACCTGAGGTCAGGCGTTCAAGACCAGCCTGGCCAACATAGTGAAACCCTGTCTCTACTAAAAATATAAAAATTAGCCGGGTGTGGTGGTGGGCACCTATAATCCCAGCTACTTGGGAGGCTGAGGCAGGAGAATCACTTGAACCTGGGAGACGGAGGTTGCAGTGAGCTGAGACCGTACCATTGTACTGCAGCCTGGGCAACAAGAGTGAAACTTTGTCTTAAAAAAAAAAAATACAAAAATTAGTTAGGCGTGGTGGCGTGTGTCAGTGGTCCCAGCTAGTTGGGAGGCTGAGGCTCAAGAATTGCTTGAACCCAGGAGGCAGAGGTTGCAGTGAGCTGAGATCGTGCCCCTGCACTCCAGCTTGGGCAACAGCAAGATTCTGTGTCAACAACAACAAAAAAAATAGATATCCAAGGAGGAACAGTAGAAAGTCTCATCTCTCTCCTATACTTGTCCCCCAACCCCACCACCCTGCATGCCATCCCAAGAGGCAGTCACCACTGCTTCTTGTGTCCTCTGTATACAGGTATATATTCTGTACCTGTACAAGCAGCTCTCTATATATAGACACACACACACACACACACACACACACACATGCAAATGGCAGCATTCTATTCTGCACCTTGCTCTTTCATCTTAGGGATTATTCCCCATCAGTACATGGTGAATGCCCTCCTCATCCTCAACAGTTTTATAACCTTCCAATGTATGAACTCCCCAAGTTTTATAACCGGAAAATATGTCAATAAAATACGAGTTCCCTTCCAGCTCTGACTTCCTGGGATTCTCTGAGATAGGATTTGTTCATTCATCAAATATCAAACAACATCTCTAGGCACTGAGGACTCAGGGTAGCAAGGCAACAAGGCCTTCAACAAGTCGCTGATCATTATAGTCCTGGTCGGTGTGAGAATGAGAAATGGGAGCCAAACTTTCTTGGGGCAGTGAGAGAAGGGCTGCTGGGACAAAGGCTGTTGAGTTGGACAACCTGTTCTGTGAGTAGAAGTCAGCTAGGGAGGGAGAAATGAGGCATCCAAAGAGGGGTCCAGGTACCTTCCCAGGGTTGTCTGGCCCAATCCTTTTTTTTTTTTTTTTTTTAGATAGAGTTTCACCCAGGCTGGCAGGATCTCGGCTCGCTGCAACCACCGCCTCCCAGGTTCAAGCGATTCTCCTGCCTCCACCTCTCAAGTAGCTTGGGATTACAGGCGCCCATCACCACACCCAGCTAATTTTTGTATTTTTAGTAGAGACTGGGTTTCACCATGTTGGCCAGGCTGGTCTGGAACTCATGACCTCAGGTGATCCACCCGCCTCGGCCTCCCAAAGTGCTGGGATTACTGGCGTGAGCCACCGCACCCAGCCGTCTGGCCTAGTCTTTTAGGGAGAGCTGAGGAATGCTTCCCTCATGCTGCATTGGGGTAAACTGAGGGGAGGAGCAGGCTAAACATGAAACCTACATGTTCATGCCCTCCCTGGAGTCCCTGGTGAAACATCTAACCCTTTCTGCTCCATGACACCTGCAGTCATTAAACAGCTGTTGGGGCAGGTGCCACACACACACAACAGGTGCTCAATAAATGTGCCATTTGTTTGAAAAGTGGAGGGCGTTCTAGGTGCTAACAAATGAATGAACAAGTCAATGACTCCCCTGTGTTCTAGCTGCCTGCCGTCCCAGCTCCTATTCCCCCCACCCCTCCCAACACCGTATTGCCACCTCACGTTACCTTATATATATTAATATCTTGTTGTTGATGCTTGTTTTCTTATTCCCACTAAAGTGTCAGCTCCATGAAGGAAGGAGCCTTGCCCATTCTGTTCCCAGCAGTGTCCATAAGGCTTAGCACGGTGCCTGGTTCCAAGTGTACTCCAAGGATAAGTCAATGGATACGATGAAAAAGTTAAGTTTTCAGGCTATCGAGTGGCATGTGTTGGTCTTTCAGGGGGCAGACTGGCAAACTCCCTAAAGACATCTCTGGGTGGGCTGGAAACCCATCCCTCTAGGCTGATTTTGGACAATGGCCCTGGGGGAGGAGCTGTAAGAAAGAAGTTGGTGCCCTCCTCTGACTTCTTGGGGGCTGGAGTGAGAGCCACCAGCCCTGCCTCTTTGAGGGGAGACATCCCAGCTTCCTCTGCTGGTCAGCTGCTGGTTTTCCTCAGCCTGAGATTCCCCAGTACCTGTCCCCACTGCTCCAAGCCTGCCTTCAGCGGCTTGTGGAGGATGGTGTGGTGTGTCAGTCAAACCCTTAGGGCAAAGAGACAATAGCATGGAAAGCACCAGCCACACACCCCCGTGCAGGTCCCCAGTGTGGGGAGCCAAAATTCTTGGGTAGGGGATTGCGATGGTTAACAGTTGTGGTGATGCCAGGTGGCAGCAGGCAGGCCTGGTTTGAAATCCTGGCTGGGTGACCTTGGGCAAATTAATTCTCTGAGTCTCAGTTTCTTCCTCTGGAAAATGGAGATGATACTCACGTACAGTGCCTGGTGCACAAAGGCGTCCCTTACATCGTAGTCCCATGCCCCTGACTCACGGGAAGAGCTGTGTAACTTCCTTAGTTTCCTCATCTGTAAAATGGGCAGATTAACTCCTGCCCTTTCCACAGGTCGACACCCAGATACTGGCTAGTGGGGCCAGGCAGGCAAGTGGTCCAGCTCTTAAAAGCCAGTCATTCTAGGCCAAGATGAGTTGGCTGCATTTGCCAGAAGGGGCACTGCAGGGAGTGGGGAGGTGGGCACGGGGACTCACCATGTATTCCATGTTGGCAGCAGGTGGGTACACGCTGGCCCGGATGTGGTTGTGATAATCCAGTAAGGCATTCATGTCTCTCACAGAGATGTGGCGCCTCCGGCGGTACCTGGGCACCCCCAGGCCACTCGGGAGCCGCACAGCTGTGCTCTCGGGCTGGGCTGGGGCCGGGGTAGCATTAGGCATCATCAAGGCGTTCACTGCCTGGCCAGCCCAGAAGAGCAGGCCTGCCAGGCCCACGGTGCTAGGCAGCAGGGGCATAGCTGGATGGGGAGGGGTCACAGGTCTGTCTGCCTCGTGCAATCAGAGCCAACTGCCTGGAAGGGGTAGGCACGAAGCAGGGTAGGTTTGTCCCCGCTTTGCTGCAATTTAGGAATTCAGAATGAGACACAGAGAAAACCCAATGGCAGAGAATGAAAGAGGCAGAGAAAAAAGAGAGAACAAAAAGGGGACGGAAAAAAAGAGTTACAGAGAAAAAAGAATGAGAAATAGAAAGGTAGAGAGATACGGGAGCACCAGACCCTGAGCGTTCTCCAGCAGTGCTAACCCAGAGGATGCTGCCTCCTGGGAACCTGGCAAAGACCTCTGGATGCAGCTCTGGTCCAGATGCCCAGCACCCCTTCCTTTCCACCCCGGGGGAGTGAGTGGGTTGGGCAAGGGGAAAAAATGCCCAGACAGTGGCTAATCCAGACATGGCCCTGGAGTGAGATGGTGCCACCACTTCAAAGCCAGGGCTCTGTCCCTCCAGCCGAGGAGACAGACAGCAGCCCTCTCCAGCCTAGACATCGTCTTCACCAATCCTGCTTGAGTGGGCTCAGTCAATGCCCTTGGAGGGCAGGGCCCACCTTACCCCAAGGCGTATTGCAGGGTCCTTTTGTCCCTTGTTTGCTGCAATTTAGGAATTGAGAATGAGACACAGAGAAAACCCAATGGCAGGGAATGAAAGAGGCAGAGAAAAAAGGGAGACTAAAAAGGGGATAGAAAAAAAGTTACAGAGAAAAAAGAATGAGAAATAGAAAGGTAACGAGATAAGACAGAATGAGAGAGAGGCAATGATGTGGCCTGGGGAGGACAGAAATAGATAGAGAGAGGCAGAAACAGAAGAAGGAGCGAGAAATTGGCTTAGAGAAGAGACAAAGAAGCATGAGAAACCAGGCAGGAGGCTCCAACGGTGCGTACCCAGGACGGGTAGCCCAGGCGGCTTCAGGAGGCAGCCGAGGAGGCAGGGGACCTCTGCCGACACCCTCGCCCACCTGGCAGCGCAGCGACTTTAAGGGTCCCCTGGGCGCTGTTGGCATCTGACATCCCTGGCCCCACAGCCCCCTCCCCTTCCAGCCAGGCCAGACTCCTGCAGGGAGGCTCCGCCTGCTGCTTGATGGGCTTTTCTCTCCCGCCCCCTCTCTCTCTGCTTTCACCTGAAGCGTGTAGGGCTGGGCTGGGCAAATGGTCAGGGTAGTGATGTAGCAACAGGGCAGGGATTCCAGGAAAAAATACTCATCCCCTACGGAAGATCCCAGACCCCGAGGCTTCTCTCTGCCTTCCACATCCTGACATATTAAAGCCACCTTGCATCTGGAGAGTATTTTCTGACTATTTTCCCTACAACACCCTCCAGCCTTGGAGTAGGCAGTTAATATGGCCCATCTAGTGAGCCCTGCTATGTGCCAGGCCCAGGGTTGAGTGCTTTACACACAAGCTCAGCCAACCCTCAGAAGCAAGCACTGTAGTTCCTCATTTCACAGATGAGGAAACTGAGCCCGAGAGAGGAGAAAGAACAAGCCCAAAGTCAAGCGAGCTAGTCTGCAATCACGCCAGGATTTAAATCCAGATCTGACCCCGACCCCAGGCCCGGTTAGTATCTAAAAAGGATGCCCTTCCCTTCCCTTCCCCCTCCCCTCCCCTCCCCTCCACTCCCCTCCCCTCCCCTCCACTCCCCTCCCCTCCCCTCCACTCCCCTCCCCTCCCCTCCCCTTCCTTTGTTTTTTGTCTCACTTTGTCGCCCAGGCTGGAGCACAGTGGCACAATCTCGGCTCACTGCAACCTCGATTCTCCTACCTCAGCCTCCCAAGTAGCTGGGACTACAGGTGCACACCAACAAACCTGGCTAATTTTTGTATTTTTTAGTAGGGATGGGGTTTCACCATATTGGACAGGCTGTCTTTCTTTTTTTTTCTTTTGAGACAGAGTCTCGCTCTGTTGTCCAGGCTGGAATGCAGTGGCACAATCTCGGCTCACTGCAACCTCCACCTCCCAGGCTCAGGTGATCCTTCCACCTCAGCCTCCTGAATAGTTGGCACCACGGGCGTGCACCACCACACTCGGTTAATTTTTTTATATTAGCCAAAGATGCTATTTTCTAACCAAACCAAATATAGATGCATAAGGAAAAAAGCCTAGGGGAATGTTCGTCATGATACCACTCAAACACAGCCTATTCATCAGCAAATTAATTAAGCCCACAAATCTGGGTTCAAATCTCCATTATCCCACCCCCTCACTAACTAGGTGTTGGGAAAGTTACTCAACCTTTGTGTGCCTCATCTGTAAAATGGGAGAAATAATGGTGCCTACATTGTAGCCTTGCTTCGAGGATGAAATGAGTGAACATTTGTGGAGCCTTAGTACAGTGGCTGGCACACAGTATGCAGTCTAGGAGTGTGTGTATGAATGTGTTTGTGTGTACGTGTGTACTTATGAGAGTATGTACTTGTGTATGAATGTACAAGCATACTTACATGCGTGTGTGTTTGAGTGTTCTTGGATCACATGTGTCCCCAGGTGAATGTATGAGTATGTAGATAATGGACGTGTGTGTGTGTGTGTGTGTGTGTGTGTGTAAAGTCTCATTGGTCTCTGAGTTGCTGAAGTCCTAGGTTAAGAGTTCAATTTTCTTCTCTTTCATTACTTGTATTCCCCAAAAATAACAAGCATTACTTTTGAAATACAAGGGGATAGACTTACAACAGAAAGGTGTTATATAAAAAACACAGATGAAGAATTTGCAATCCTCAGACTACTCTTCTAGCAACCTCTGAGGATTCCCAGGCTGAACCTAGTCTCGGGGAAGCAGGCCAAACCCTGGACCAGTCGGTGAAGCAGGGCTGGGGGCTGGGACTGGACTACTGCAGACGGGTCCTCTCCAGACATTTGGAATTCCCACCACAGGCAGCCCAGACAGTGCGGCTGCCAAAGCACACACCTTTCTGCTGGAGCAGTGATGGCTGGATGCTGGGGAAGGTGGGGAGGGCAGAGCAGTGAGGGGTGAGGGCTGCAATCCCTGACCCCTATGGGGGTTCTCCCACTATGCCAGAAGGACAAGAGAGACTGGTTCGATCTAACCCCATCTCTGCCTCCAGCGTGCTGGGTGTCTTGAGGCAAGTTCTTACCCTTCTTTGGGCCTTGGATGCCCCAGTGAAGAAACTGAACTGAAACTGCTGCCCCCAGTGAAGAAGGCTGTTCCCAGTTTCGCTTTGTTAGGTTTCCAATTCTGGCTCTTCTGACTACAACAGGCTGGGATCTTCGGTACAGCAGGGCGAACTCTGCAGCCCACACAAACAGCGTTGGCACTTAGGAACCCAGGAGCATCAATAAGTAAGCCCAGCTCTCTCAGAACACATAGCACAAGCCACTACTATGTAACTGGCACTTTGCAATGGCTCAGAACTTCACATCCTCAATTCACTTGGGCCTCACAGATCCCTTTGGGGTAGTGACTCCACCCATTGTACAGATGAAGGTACTGAGGCACACGTGAGCCTCAGTGACTTATCCTAGGGATGGAGACTGTTTGTGTGGTAACCTGGGTCCTGGCGGTGAACATCCTCACACATGTGCAGAAGGCGCATGCATCTGCTGTACACACAACACACACGTATGTGTACACAAGCACACACACCTTTGTGCACATACTTATATAAGCACATCTCCTCCACAAATCACAGAGAGCTCGTCCCCGCCAGGCCCTCATATCCTCTCCATTGTACACCACAGGTGTCCTGTGTAAATATACAGAAACCCACAGGTTACACACTTAAGCATGTCTACTACATATAAGCTGATGGTATTAGCTACTTTCTCATAAGTGGCCAGCAGTGTTTTAAGCACATTACATGGGCAATCTCATTTAATCTTCAGAATAACCCTATTATTATCATCATCCAATTTTTATATACATGAAGAAACTAAGGCACAAAGAGGTGAGTCATTTGCCCCAGGTCACACATCCTGTGGGTGGGAGAGGTGGGACAGGCACCCCCACACTGCCTCTCTACAGTGTTGAGCAACAGACATCGAGGAAGACCTCGAAGTCCAGCCACGCAGACAAGACCACCGTCTCCTACTCCACATATTTATGCATCCACAGAAACCCAGAAACTTACACTGGTAGCAAACACACAGCAACATCCCAGTCAGGCCCTCTCTGCTGCCCCCGTTGAAGAAAGCTGGTCCCAGTTGCACTTTGGCAGGTTTTCAATGGATAAAATATTAGGCGTGGGGCCAGGAAATAATCAGTGTGGCCCAACTTATTTTTATTTATTTTATTTTGAGATAGAGTTTCACTCTTGTTGCCTAGGCTGGAGTGCAGTGGCACAATCTCGGCTCACTGAAACCTCTGCCTCCCAGGTTCAAGCAATTCTCCTGCTTCAGCTTCCCGAGTAGCTGGGATTACAGGCGCCCACCACCACCCCTGGCTAATTTTTGTATTTTTAGTAGAGATGGGGTTTCACCTTGTTGGCCAGGCTGGTTTCAAACTCCCTCCCAAAGTGTTGGGATTACAGGTGTGAGCCACTGCGCCTGGCCTATTTTTATTCTTATTTTAGTTTTGAGACAGGGTCTTGCTTTGTCGGCCAGGCTGGGGTGCAGTGGCGCAATTATGACTCAACGCGGTCTGGATCTCCCGGGTTCAAATGATCCTTTCATCTCAGCTTCCCCGAGCAGCTGGGACCACAGGCACGTGCTACCACGTGGCTGATTTGTAAAATGTTTAGTGGAGACAAGGTCTCGCTATGTTGACTAGGCTGGTCTGGAACTCCTAAGCCCAAGCAGTCCTCTCACCTTGGCCTCCCAAAGTGCTGTGATTACCTGTGTGGGCCACTGCACTTGGGCCAGCCCAAGTTAATGCCCTGGATATTCATCTCGCATTAGGGTAAGACATCTTCCTCATCCCTGGATTTGAGCAACTGGATTCAGCTACTGCTCCATCCTCACCTCTACTGGAATTCTCTCTGGGCTTGGACAAGCAAAGAGAACATTCTTCCAGAAAGTAGTAGTATTTGAGACAGTGCAGCTTGGTGGGTAATAGGGCAGGCTTTGCATCCAGACAGCCTGGGTTTATGGATCAATTCCATGGCTTTTTAGCTGTGTGACCATCAGCAATTTACTTAACCCTTCTGTGCCTCAGTTTCCTCATCTATAAGATGGGGCTATCTCATAGCATGACTGTGAGGATTAAATGAGTTAGTACATCTTAAAACACTTGACACAATGCCTGGCACAGAGCAAGCAGTCAGTAAATTATAAATAATAATAGCTAATAACAATAACAGTCAACATTTCTGTAGCACACACCAGATGCTAGACACTAAATGTCTTAGGGACATGACTTCAGGTAAGCCTCATTCCAGTTTCATGGGTTGGGTGTCAGCATCCCCATTCCTTAGATGAGGAAGTGGAAACTCAGAGAGGTTAAGTAACTTGCTCAAGTTCACACAGCTAGTTCCAGTAGAAACTACATTCCAAGGCCAGGCCTCTCTGACTCTTACCCAGTGTTCTTTTCACCCAGTAAAGTTGTTTTTGGCTGGGTGTGGTAGCTCACGCCTATAATCCCAGCATTTTGGGAGGCTGAGGCGGGTGGATCACTTGAGGCCAGGAGTTCGAGACCAGCCTGACCAACATGGCGAAACCCCATCTCTATCAAAAAATACAAGAAATTTGCTGGGCATGGTGGCACACGTCTGTAGTCCCAGCTACTTGGGAGGCTGAGGCACGAGAATTGCTTGAACCCAGGAGGTGGAGATTGCAGTGAGCCGAGATTGTGCCACTGCACACCAGCCTGGGTGACAGAGTAAGACGCTGTCTCAAAACAAAAAAAAAGTTGTTTTTGAGAAAAGACTGTGGGGCAAGATCCTGGTGCTTGAGAGAGGAGACTGAGAAAGCGGGAAGGCCTTTAGAGATGACCTAGGTCATCTCCCCATTTGTCAGTTGAGGAAAGAGGTTCAGAGAGGTTAAGTGATTTGTCCAAAGTCACACAGGAATGAGTAGACTCAGGACTGCAACCGAGATCTATGTTACTCCAAATCCAAACAGGAGGAGGGAGGAAGCCAGAGAGAAGGGTGTGTGGGTGAAAAGAGCAGCGAGGATCCAGGCTCTGAGGAAACTCTTTTTTTTTTTGAGACGGAGTCTCGCTTTGTCGCCCAGGCTGGAGTGCAGTGGCCAGATCTCAGCTCACTGCAAGCTCCGCCTCCCGGGTTCCCGCCATTCTCCTGCCTCAGCCTCCCGAGTAGCTGGGACCACAGGCGCCGCCACCTCGCCCGGCTAATTTTTTGTGTTTTTAGTAGAGACGGGGTTTCGCCGTGTTAACCAGGATGGTCTCGATCTCCTGACCTTGTGATCCACCCGTCTCGGCCTCCCAAAGTGCTGGGATTACAGGCTTGAGCCACCGCGCCCGGCCTTTTTTTTTTTTTTTTTTTTAAGACGGAGTTTCACTCTTGCTGCCCAGGCTGGAGTGCAATGGTGCGATCTCGGCTCACCACAACCTCCCCTCCTGGGTTCAAGCGATTCTCCTGCCTCAGTCTCCCGAGTACTGAGATTACAGGCATGTGCCACCACGCCTGGCTAATTTTTTGTATTTTTTAGTAGAGACGGGGTTTCTCCATGCTGGTCAGCTTGGTCTCCAACTCCCGACCTCAGGTGATCCGCCTGCCTCGGGCTCCCAAAGTGCTAGTATTACAGGCATGAGCCACTGCTCCCGGCCCTGCGGAAACTCTTAAAATCCAATGCCCCAGGTTCTTCAAAAGACAAACTGTAAGGAAACAAAGGGGATGGGAGGTGAATTACTATAGACTTAAAGGCTATACATTTGGGTGTAAAACTGTAAAGAAACAAAGAAATACTATAAAGGCAGGCTAGGGTGTGGCATTTGAGGGGCTTTTATAAATATATATATACACGTGTCTGTATATATACACACACACACATATATATATATATATTTTTTTTTTGAGACGGAGTTTTGCTCTTTATGCCCAGGCTGGAGTGCAATGGCACGATCTCAGCTCACTGCAACCTCCTCTTCCCAGGTTCAAGCGATTCTCCTGCCTCAGCCTCCCGAGTAACTGGGATTACAGGTGCCCGCCACCATGCTCAGCTAATTTTTTTGTATTTTTAGTAGAGACAGGGTTTCACCATGTCGGCCAGGCTGGTCTCAAACTCCTGACCTCATGTGATCCACCTGCCTTGGCCTCCATCCCAGCACCCATCCTCCCAAAGCGCTGGGATTACAGGCATGAGCCACCGCGCCCGGCGGGGCCTCTATTTCTTGATCTGGCCTGTGGTTACAAGCTGTTTAACCTCATAATAACCTAGTAGGTTCCATGTTTGTTTTATGTGACTTTCAGCATTTGTGTTTTACTTAAAAATAAAAAGGGGTTTTATGTGTGGTTTTTTTTTAAAAGAAAATAACAACAGTAGCAATTTACACAGTAACACCTTCCGTCTGTTGCCTCTTAACCAAGCAGGAGAAATTTAACCTCCTTTTAACAGTTGAGGACACTGAGGTTCAAAGACAGAAACAACTTGCCCAAAGTTGTACAACAAGTAAGTCTGGGAGCCGGGACTTAACCCCCATAGCTTGATGAGTCTCCACAGCACAGCGGTGGCTGGGCTGCTGATGGCAGTCCCTGGCCCGGCAAGGCGGGGTTGGAGAGGTCTCACAACAGATTCCGAGAAGGAGACTCGGGAAATGAATCACGCACAGAAGCATCTCTGAGCTCCAGGCTCTGTCTTCTGCCCTCTGCACTCAGATAGCAGTGCGCCTCCTCTGCAGATCACCCCAAGGGAGGCAGGACCATCTAATGAGCATGGACCAGAGCTGTGGATTCTGATAACTCTGAGCAACCTGGAACAAGTCATGGGCTTTCTCTAAGCATTTGCTAATCTGTAAAATGGGAACAATTAATAGGTGCTGGCCAGGCATGGTGGCTTATACCTGTAATCCCAGCACTTCGGGAGGCTGAGGTGGGAGGATCACTTGAGCCTAAGAGATTGAGAGCAGCCTGGGCAACACTGCGAGACTCCATCTTAAAAAAAAAAAAGTACAAAAATTATCCAGGCCTCGTGGTATGCGCCTGTACTTCTAGCTACTCAGGAGACTGAAGTGGGAGGATTGCTTGAGCCCAGGAGGTTGAGGGTACAGTGAGCTGTGATCATGCCACTGCACTCCAGCCTGGGCGACAGAGAGACGGCCTGTCTCTAATAAACAAACAAACAAACAAACAAACAAACAGGTGCTAGCTGATTTGGCTATTATGAGAAATTCAGTGAGATATGGAAAGTTTTCAGCACACGAAGTAAAGTTAGTTCAATATCAGCTATTAACCTCCCCAAAGAGAAATGCTGTGTGATTCCACTGACAAGAACAGACAAACCTAACTTAGGGTAATGGAAGTCAGAAAAGTGGCTCCTTTTGCAAGGGGTTGGGGTGTACTGGCTCAGAGGAGGCATGAGGGAGTTCCTACAGGGGTGTTTTACATGTTTTATATCTGTTTATTTATTTATTTTTATTTTTTGTAGAGACGGGATTTTGCCATGTTGCCCAGGCTGGTATCTAACTCCTAGGCTCAAGCAGTCCTCCTGCCTTGGCCTCCCAAAGTGCTGGGATTACAAGCATGAGCCACTGCTCCTGGCCATTTGTTCAATTTAAAAGAGCACTTTGAACAGGTATAAAAGTAAAATCCTACCTAAGAAAAAACACACACACCAACAGAAATATCCTGCTCTTGTCCCCCCAACACATACTTCCTACCCAATACACATAAATATCCTCCCCAATATAACTGCTAGCCCCTCAACACTACACACATTGCAAATGACCCTGACGCCAACCCAAATAGAAGCTACCTTCCAATAAAGCAGACACGCCTACACTCCCTCTCAACCCCATCTATCAAACCCAAGGACAGAATTGACTGAATAGGCAGATTCTTGAGCCAAACAGACAAAGGTGGGGTCTTGGCCCCACCTCTTCCTCACCATAGGGCCCAGAACCAGTCATATCTACTCACGAGCCTCAGTTTCTTCATCTGTAAAATGGACCCAATAAGATCTTCTCTCACAAAATAAAATAAAGTAAAATAAAATAGGAAGAGCATAAATAAGCTTTCTGAAGGAAGGAGCTGTGTCTAATTTGTATTGTCACTGACTCATGTCAGCATTATTGGTAAAGCTGTGTTGTCAGTTCACTCCAGATTACAGATTCAATACAATCCCAATCAAAATTCCAACAAGGTATCTAGACGAAGCTGGAGGGTTGATTCCAACCTTCCCGTAGAAGAGCTATGGTTCAAGGATTTTCAAAATACTTAATTCATCGCAATGTTAGTAACAGGTGACAACTAAGCAGAAAACAGAAAAATAAGTGGAGGTCAGATGAGGAAAACCAGAAGCTGGAATGTGGAGGAGGGGGGAAGATGGCAGAGCAAGGAGAGGGAACCGCTTGGGCCCACACTCTGAGGCTAGAAGGAATCAGGTTCATTTTAAAAACTGAAGAAGAGCGTGGTGTGGTGGCTCATGCCTGTAATCCCAGTACTTTAAGAGACCGAGGCAGGTGGATCACCTGGCAACCAGCCAGCCTGGGCAACATGGTGAAACCCCGTCTCTACTGAAAATACAAAAATTAGCCAGGCGTGGTGGTGCCTGCACCTGTAATCCCAGCTACCTGGGAGGCTGAGGCAGGAGAAACGCTTGAATCCAGGAGGCAGAGGTTGCAATGAGCTGAGATGGCACCACTGCATTCCAGCCTGGGTGATAGAGTGAGACTCTGTCTCCAGAAAAAAGAAAAAAAAAACTGAAGAAGGTCAGCACTTTGGGAGGTCAAGGTGTACGGACTGCCTGAGCTCAGGAGTCTGAGACCAGCCTGGTCAACATGGGGAAACCCTGTCTCTACTAAAAATACAAAAACAATTAGCCAGGAGTGGTGGTGTGCACCTGTGATCCCAGCTACTCAGGAGTCTGAGGCACGAGTATGGCTTGAACCTGGGAGGCAGGGGTTGCAGTGAGCTGAGTTCGCCCCACTGCACGCCAGCCTGGGCGATAGGGCGAGACCCCGTCTCAAAACGAAAACAAAAACAAACAAAAAAAACCCTAAAACAAAAAAGAACAACAAAAAAGAACTGAAGAAGGTCAGATTAGGGAGGACCTAGAGGGTCAAGAGTGTGAGAGATGGATGGAGAGATGGGCTCAGAGGTAAACAGAGGCCAGTTTTTGCAGGGCTGGAGGCCTTGCCCTGTGCAGGGTCCTGGCGCCCTGTGGGGCCTGGGGGATGGAGGTGGGAAGGAGGTAGGGATAGCTTAGCCCTTTGGGGAAGAGGGGCCCCTCATCTCAGTCCATCCTCATAGGACTGATTTCGCACGGACCCCCAGAACGCAGAACACAGGAGGGTCCCCTGAGCCACCCCTCCTCATCCTTCCCCTCCCCTTAAGTAAGGGGTTATCAAGGGCTGAGTCAGGGTGCCCCTCATCCTCCTGGGTGCTGGAAAGGACTAGCACCCTTTGAAAAGGTGGGGAGGGGGTTCCTGGAAGGTGGAGCTGGCGAGGCCACGCGGGCCGGGGCCATCTTCAGAGGCAGAGATGCCTCCACACCCGGTGCCAGGGGATTGGGGTTGGCAGCGGGGAGGGCGAGGGCTGGCCTAACGCACTTAACCCCAGGGGGCGCCTCCTGCTCCTGTGCTGCGCGGTGCCCGCAGTCCCGGGATCAAGGCCATGCCCTGGGGGGCTGGCGACCGGAGGACTGGGAAATCGTCGTCCCGGGACAGCTGCACAGCCAGGTGTGCCCTCGGAATTTGCTGTGTCGCCGGCCGGCGCAGCTAGAGCAGAAAAGCCTCGGCGTCAGCGCCCCCGGCCTGCCCGCCTTGCCACCGGGCCAGCGGGCACCCCACATTCCTGAGCGGGCAAGGAGTTAGGGCCCCGCGGCCATGTCCTGGCGCCAGACCCTAAGAATTCAACAGGGCGAGGGCGAGAAGGGACTTGTGAGACCCTCAGGGCCTCCTTGCTCTTCTGTGGCCTCAAAACTGAGTCAGCCTTCCCATTTGTTAAATGGGGATGGTGACACTGCCTGACCTATCTCTCAAGCTACTAGGAGCAGCTAAAGATATCTTTTTTATTTTATTTTATTTGTTTTGTATTGTTTTGTTTTGTTTTGTTTTGAGTCAGAGTCTCTCTCACCTCGTCACCCAGGCTGCAGTGCAGTGGCGCCACCCTGCTCACTGCAGCCTGGAACTCCTGGGTTCAAGCCATCCTCCCGACTCAGCCTCCTCAATATCTGGGACTACAACCACACCACCACTTCGGGCTAATTTTTAAAAATTTACTTTTCGTTGAGATAGGGGTCTCACTTTGTTGCCCAGGCTGGTATGAACTCCTGACCTCAAGTCATCCTGCCTCAGCCTCTCAAAGTGTTGGGATTACAGGTGTGAGCCACCAAGCCCAGCCAATTTCATTTTATTTTTAAGAATTTATATTTTTTGTAATTTTATTTTGTTTTTTGTTTTTTTGAGACAGAGTCTTGCTCTGTTGCACAGGCTGGATTGCAGAGGTGCAATCTCCACTGACTTCAGCCTCTGCCACCCCCAGGTTCAAGTGATTCTCTTGCCTCAGCCTCCCAAGTAGCTGGGATTACAGGTACCTGCCACCACGCCAGCTAATTTTTGTATTTTTAGTAGAGACAGGGTTTCACCATGTTGGCCAGGCTGGTCTCAAACTCCTGGCCTCAAGTGATTCACCCGCCTTGGCTTCCCAAAGTGCTGGGATTATAGGTGTGAACCACTGTGCCTAGCCAAAAACGTATTTATTTTTGAGACAGAGTCTTACTCTGTCACCTAGGCAGGAGTGCAGTGGTTCCATCACAGCTCACTGCAGCCTGGAACCCCTGGCCTCAAGCCATCCTCCCACCTCAGTCTTCTGAGTAGCTGGGACTACAAGCGCATGCCACCATGCCTGGCTAATTTTTGTATTTTTTGGTAGAGACGAGGTTTTGCATGTTGCCCAGGCTGGTCTCAACTCCTGGACTCAAGCAATCTGCCCGTCTCTGCCTCCCAAAGTGCTGAATTACAGGCCTGAGCCACCTCACTCTGTTGCCCAGGCTAGAGTGCAATGGCATAATAATGGTTCACTGCAGCCTCAAGCTCTGGGGTTCAAGAGATCCTACTGCCTCAGCTTCCCAAGTAGCTGGGATTACAGGAGTGCACCACCATGCCCAGCTTATTTTTTTATTTTATTTTATTTTTGAGACAGAGTCTCACTCTGTTGCCCAGACTGGAGTGCAGTGGCATGATCTTGGCTCACTGCAACCTTGGCCTCCCAGGTTCAAGCGATTCTCATGCCTCAGCCTCCCGAGTAGCTGGGATTACAGGCGCACACCACCACAGCTGGCTAATTTTTGAATTTTTAGTAGAGACTGGGTTTTGCCAAGTTGGCCAGGCTGGTCTCAAACTCCTGACTTCAAGACATCCATGCGCCTCAGCCTCCCAAAGCGTTGGGATTACAGGTATGAACCACTGCACCCGGCTGAGCCCAGCTAATTAAAAAAAAATGTTTTTGTAGAGATAGGGTCTCTCTGTTGCCCAGGCTGGTCTGGAACTCCTGGGCTCAAGTGATCCTCCCACCTCAGCGTCCCAAAGTGCTGGGTTATAAGTATAAGTCACCTTGCCTGACCTACCATTGGTCTTTCAGGCAACAAAAGCTTCCCTCTCCTCCCAGGCCATGACCTGCCTAAGATAGGAGGTACTGAATGGTATTGCCTAGGTTTTCTTCTAGGGTTTTTATGGTTTTAGGTCTAACGTTTAAGTCTTTAATCCACCTTGAATTAATTTTTTGTATAAGGTGTAAGGAATGGATCCAGTTTCATCTTTCTACATATGGCTAGCCAGTTTTCCCAGCACCATTCATTAAATAGGGAGCCCTTTCCCTATTTCTTGTTTTTGTCAGGTTTGTCAAAGATCAGGTGGTTGTAGACGTGTGGTATTATTTCTGAGGGCTCTGTTCTGTTCCACTGGTCTATAAGTCTCTGTTTTGGTACTAGTACCATGCTGTTTGGTACCAATACCATGCTGTTTTGGTTACTGTAGCCTTGTAGTATAGTTTGAAGTCAGGTAGTGTGATGCCTCCAGCTTTGTTCTTTTGGCTTAGGATTGTCTTGGCAATGCAGGCTCTTTTTTGGTTCCATATGAACTTTGAACTTTTTTGGTTCCATATGAACTCCTGGAGTCTGCAGGAGACAGTGACCAGAGGAGGAATCTGGAGGGTCTTCAAGGCTGCCAGGGATGTGTAGGGTCCCAGGAATCCCCCTGCCACTCAGCCTGCAGCTGAGTAAAGCCGCCAGCCCTGCTGACCCTGTGCCCTAGATGGGGCCAGGTGATTGGTAGGCCTGGACTTGTGTGTGTTTCAGGGAACAGCCAGTGGAGACAAGGCCTTCCCAGTTGGGCAGTCAGGCAGCCTGGCCTCTGGCCGACACCAACTTTGCTCAGCTGCCACACCCCAGGGAGTGGCTAGTCTTCCCTTCCTGGCAGAAGGAGAGGTGGCTAGAGGTTAGTAAGGGGGGAGGCATTGCAGAGGAGAGCTCAGAAGGAAGGAGCTGGTGCTGGAGATGAATCCTCCTGCTCACTGGCCAGTAGCTGTGGACAAAGAGGGCCTCCCACTGGGAGAATTACTGGGCTGCTGCCCCTGACTCCCAACCCAGAGTGAATTATTTCATGCACACCAGCCAACAAAAGGGCACCTGCTGGTTGCTTTTCCTGTAACGACTGCTTCCCACTGTTCCTCCCGCCAATCCTTCAGACCTCGACTTAGACAGAAATCATCCCTTCCAAGAACTCTTCCCTGACCCCAAGCACCCTCTACTTAAACTATTGTCATTTTATCACAGCATCTTTCAGACTTGATAGACCAGAAAACCCCTTTCACAGAGATGTATAATCTTCGGAACTCCTTAAGATTAAAACAATGGTAATGTCTTTTTTTTTTTTTTTTTTTTTTTTTTGCGTCACTCTAAAATAATAATTTCATAATTTTTATTATTTTCCATTATTTATCTTCTGGTCATAAAGAAGCAATTTAAATTTAAAAATGATTTCCTTTAGATCACTGTGTTAATAATGATTGTTTTAATTTATTCAACCACAAAATAACATTGTTTTGAGTGCTTAGTGGTTGCCAGACACAGTTCTAGACACTTGGGATGCATCAATGAGCAAGACAGATAAAGTGCCCTACCCTCTGGAGCTGACATTCCAGGAGAGACAGAACAGAAACACACAAATAAGTAAATTATAAAGTATATTAGAATCTTTGATGGATACTCCTAACCCATAAAGACCTCCTACATTTTGCCGTTTAGCCAAGTGACACAAACCTATTTATTTATTTATTTATGTGTTTATTTATGTATTTTAGAGACAGAGCAAAATGCCTGTTGCCCAGGCAGGAGTGCAGTGGTGAAACCATAGCTCCCTGTAACCAATTTACTTGATTTTTTATTTTTGAGACAAGAGTCTCACTCTGTCACCCAGGCTGGAGTATAGTGGTGCAATCTCAGCTTACTGCAACCTCTGCTTCCCAGGTTCAAGCGATTCTCGTGCCTCAGCCTCCCAAGTAGTTTTTACTTTACTTTTCCTTTTACTTTAATTTATATATATATATATATATACACACACACACACACACACACACACTAATTAATATATAATATATAAATATATTAATAATACACAATATTATATATATATAAATGTCCAACCAGTCATAACCTCAGATGATTTTCATGTAACAATTCCACAAATTTAGTGATTTTATGTTTTTCAAAAACTCAAACTGCCATCAAAATAAAAAGACAAGTAAAGATGATTTTTTAAAAACTCAAAAAGTATTTATTTGCCTAAGAGAGACTCAGAGAATACTCTTGCCAAAATAGTGACCTATATATGGAGTTTGAAATTACACTTGGCAATAAGAAAATGTTACTTTTTTGAGGCAGACGTATTTTTGGTTATAGTTCATTTCCACAGTAAACGTGAAGCCGTGTGCTTCTGCAAAATCCGACTCTAAGAAGCCTAAAGTATAAAATTCTGAGCAAAGGTCAAAATTCTGATGATCTGATTTTTAAAATTTAAAACTTAAAAGGTAAATTTTTAGATATTTAAAGTGCTGCTGATATTTATTTTATTAAATTTTTCTCGGCCAGTTGCAGTGGCTTGTGCCTGTAATATTTTGGGAGGCCGGGCAAGAGGATTTCTTGAGCCTAGGAGTTCCAGACCAGCCTGGACAACATAGTGAGACTCTACCAAAAAAAAAAAAAGCTTTAAAAATTAGCCAAGCATGGTGGCACACGGTGGTGGGAGGATCATTTGAGCCCAGGAGGTGGGGGTTTCAGTAAGCCAAGATCTCACCACTGGACTCCAGCCTGGGTGACAGAGCAAGACCCTGTCTTGAAACAAAAACAAAAACAAAAAATCAAAAACAAATAAATAAAGACTTTTCTGTTTATGAATATCTGCAACTCACTTTTCTTTAATGTATGTGACTCACTACTATCACAAACTTAAATTTTTACTTGCATGTTGCATATGGTGATATTCTAATTCTATCATTCCTTCTTCATTTATTGAAATATTTCTTTCCTTTTTTTTTTTTTTTTTTCCGATGGATACTTGCTGTGTCACCCAGGCTGGAGTACAGTGGCGCTATCTTGGCTTACTGCAACCTCCACCTCCTAGGTACAAGCGATTCTCCTGCCTCAGCCTCCCGAGTAGCAGGGATTACAGGCACGCACCACCACGCCCAGTTAAGTTTTGTTTTCTTAGTAGAGATGGGGTTTCACCATGTTGGCCAGGGGTTTCACCATGTTGGCCAGGCTGATCTTGAACTCTCGACCTTGTGATCTGCCCACCTCGGCCTCCCAAAGTGCTGGGATTACAGGAGTGAGCCACCGCACCCAGCCATTTATTGAAATATTTCTATAAAAAGAAACTCACCTACTGTTTGGCTGCTCACTGGTCCAGTCCACATAGGAAAGACAGAAAAAAAATTGCTTGATTCTTTACTTTTGTTTACTAGTTTTCAAAATAATGAGTTGGTTCCTCTGAAACTTGGCATTAGTTTTTCAAGTACCATTATGAACCGATGGATTTAAACATATTTGTATGTTTCCATTCATTGCAGTTATTATTTATGCTCAAGTTGCCCATCTTTGGCCTGTGAGAGGGTTTTCTATTGATTCCTGTGTTCTCCTGACCTTAGCAGTCTTAGAGAGCTTATGGCAACTATTAAAAGAAACACTTCAGACAGAATAAATTTAACAGAGTTTCTTTGAGCAAAGAACGCTTCATGAAACGGGCAGCACTCAAAACTGGAAGAGGTTCAGAAAGCTTCACTCTACTAGCTGTGTGAGCAGCAAGCTTTTATAGGCTGACCACAGAAGCAAATAACAGAAATCGCCTAATTGGCTACAACTAGGCATTTGTCTTATGTGGGTATGGTGTAATGGGAAGACCCTAGCTGGTTGACTGTGATCGACTGAGCCTGTTTTGTTTTATTTTGGTTTTGTCATTTACAAGAAATGCCTCCTAGTTAAGTTTTGGTTTGTTTACATAAGAGCTCTAGACACAGGCGACTACCTCAGCCCAATGATCTCCTTATTTACTTTTAATGATTTCAAAATGTACAGTACACTATTATGCACTATATTCACCATGCCATGCAATAGTCCTCAAAAAAAAAAAAAAAAACCAACTTATTCCTTCTATCTAAGGCTTTGTACGTGTTTACCATCATCTCCCCATACCCGCTTCACCCCCTAGCCTTTGGTAACCATCATTCTGTTCTTTGTTTCTATGTGTTCGATTGTTTTACTTTTTTTTTTTTTTTTTTTTTTTGAGACAGAGTCTTGCTCTGTCGCCCAGGCTGGGGTGCAGTGGCCGGATCTCAGCTCACTGCAAGCTCCGCCTCCCGGGTTTAGACCATTCTCCTGCCTCAGCCTCCCGAGTAGCTGGGACTACAGGCGCCCGCCACCTCGCCCGGCTAGTTTTTTGTATTTTTTAGTAGAGACGGGGTTTCACCGTGTTAGCCAGGATGGTCTCGATCTCCTGACGTCGTGATCCGCCCGTCTCGGCCTCCCAAAGTGCTGGGATTACAGGCTTGAGCCACCGCGCCCGGCCTTTTTTTTTTTTTTTTTGGAGGCAGAGTCTTGCTCTATCCCGCAGGTTGGAGTGCAGTGGCGCAGTCTCAGCTCCCTGCAACCTCCACCTCCCAGGTTCAAGCGATTCTCCTGCCTCAGCCTCCTGAGTAGCTGGGATTACAGGCGCCTGCCACTACACCCGGCTCATTTTTGTATTTTTAGTAGAGACAGCGTTTTGCCATGTTGGTCAGGCTGGCCTCGAACTCCTGACCTCGAGTGATCCACCTGCCTTGGCCTCCCAAAGTGCTGGGATTACAGGTGTGAGCCACCATGCCTGGCCATGTTGGATTGTTTTAGATTCCACATATAAGTATTATCTTTGTCCACATGGTATTTGTCTTTGGGTGTCTAACTTATTTCAATATGTATAACATTCTCCAATTCCACCCACATTGCCACAAATGACAGAATTTCTTTCCTTTTTTAAAGGCTGAATAGTATTTTGGTGGGTATATATACTACATTTTCTTTATCCATCCATCCACTCAGTGATGGACACTTAGGCTGATTCTGTAACTTAACTGTTGTGAACAGTGCTACAATGTACTTGAGAGTGCAAACATCTCTTTGACATACTGATTTCAGCTCTTGTGGGTGAATACCCAGAGTGGGATTTCTGGATCATATGGTAATCCTGTTTTTAGTTTTTGAGTAACCTCCATACAGTTTTTCATAATGCAGGTACTAATTTATATTCCCACCAACAGTGTACAAGTGCTGTCTTTTCTTCACATCCTCAACAACACTTATCTTTTGTCTTTTTTATAATAGCCTAATTGCCATTCTAACAGCTATAAGGTGATACTGCATTGTGGTTTTAATTTGCATTTTCCTAATGATTAGTTACATTGATGAGCATTTTTTCATATATCTGTTGGCCATTTCTATGTTGTCTTGTTTTGAGCAATAGCTATTCAGATCCTTTGCCTTTTCTTTTTGCTTTTTTTTTAGAGACAGGGTCTCACTCCATTGCCCAGGCTGGAGTGCAGTGGAGTGATCACAGCTCACTGCAGCCTCGAACTCCTTGGCTCAAGCCATCTCCCCACCTTAGCCTTCCAAGTAGCTGAGACTATAGTGGAAGCTACCCACACCCAGCCATTTGCCCATTTTAAAATAGGATTATTTGTTTTCTTTCTATAGAGTTGCTTAAGTTCTTTCTATATTTTGGACATTAATCCCTTATAAGACATATGGTTTGCAAATATTTTCTCCCAATATGTACATTGTCTGTTTACTCTGTTAATTATTTCCTTTGTTGTGCACAATTTATTTATTTATTTATACAGAGTTTCACTCTGTCACCCAGGCTGGAGTGCAGTGGCACAATCTCAGCTCACTGCAATCTCTACCTCCCAGGTTCAAGTGATTTTCCTGCCTAGGCCTCCTGAGTAACTGGGATTACAGGTGCCCGCCACCATGCCTAGCTAATTTTTGTATTTTTAGTAGACAGAGTTTCACCATGTTGGCCTGGCTGGTCTCAAACTCCTGACCTCAGGTGATCCACCTTCCTCGGCCTCCCAAACTGCTGGGATTACAGGCGTGAGCCACCGTGCCCGACCTGCTTTTTATTTTTATGCAATCCCCTTTGTCTGTTTTTGCTTCTCTTGCCTGTACTTTCAGGGTCAAATTATCTTTGCCTAAACCAATGTTGTGTAGCTTTCCCCGTATGTTTTCTTCTAGTAGTTTTATAACTTCTTGTATTATATTAAGTCTCTATTTCCATTTTCAGTTGATTTTTGTCCATAGTGTGAGATAAGGGTCTAGTTTCATTCTTCTGCATGTGGATATCCAGTTTTCCCCAACATCATTTATTGAAGAGAGTGTCCTTTTCCTGTTGTATATCCGCGGCATCTTTGTCAAAAGTCAATTGACCATATATGCATGGGTTCATTTCTGGGCTCTCTACTCTGTTCCACTGGTTGATACGTCTATTTTTATGACATTACTATGCTGTTTTAATTACTGTTGCTTTGTGGTTTAGTTTTAAATCAAGTAGTAAGATGTCTCCAGCTTTGTTTTTTTACTCATGATTGCCTTGGCTATTTGGGTCTTTTGTGGTTCCATATGAATTTTAGGAAGGTATTTTTCTATTTCTATGAAAAAGGACATTGGAATTTTGGTAGGAATTGCATTGAATCTATAGCTCACTTTGGGCAGTATGGGCACTTTAACAATATTAAATCTTCCAGTCCATGAACAATGGATATCTCTTCATTTATTTGTGCAGATACCATATACTTCTAATAAGTATTTGTAGAATAGACAAATGAAAGGTGAAAACCAACAATTAGCTGGTCCCACTGAAGTCTCAGGCAGGGCAGAACCCTGATACTTATGGTCTTCTATTACCATCTGGTGGGAAGTGTAACAGCATTGTTCTCTAATGCCTCAAAATCTCTTAATGCAGTGTTTTCCAAACTACAGGTTCTTACCCATTAGTGAGTTATAAAGTCATTTCAGTGGGTCATGACCAGCATTTTAAAAAATTGAATTAAATTTCTGAGTAGAAATCATCAGAGTGCTTCACACATGGTAGAGGCAAATTCTGCCATAAATTGTCATAAAACTATTTCTTTTTTTCTTTTTTCTTTTCTTTTTGAGATGGAATCTCACCCTGTCACCCAGCTGGAGTGCAGTGGCACAATCTCAGCTCACTGCAACCTCCACCTCCCGGGTTCAAGCGATTCTCCTGCCTCAGTCTCCTGAATAGCTGGGACTACAGGCGTGTGCCACCACACCCAGCTCATTTTTGTATTTTTAGTAGAGTTAGGGTTTTACCATGTTGGCCAGGCTGGTCTCAAACTCCTGACCTCAGGTGATCCGCTCGCCTCCGCCTCTCAAAGTGCTGGGATTACAGGTGTGAGCCACCTCACCCAGCCATAAAATTATTTCTATATTCCTATTAGCATATATATTTGCTCATACACTATATAAATTTTTATGTGTGTACTAGACCACAACCAGTGATTTGTTGATAAAAGTTTAACTATTAAGGCCAGGCGTGGTGGCTCACACCTGCCAACATGGTAAAACCCCATCCGTACTAAAAATACAAAAATTAGCCGGGTATGGTGGTGCACGTCTGTAATCCCAGCTACTCAAGAGGCTGAGGCAGGAGAATCACTTGAACCCAGGAGGTGGAGGTTGCAGTGAGCCGAGATTGTGCCACTGTACTCCAGTCTAGGAGACAAAGCAAGACTGTCTCAAAAAAAAAACAACCAAAAAACAAAAGTTGAATTATTGGCTCTCTAGGGAAATATGTATAAGCATATACCTACCTATGTTTATTATAAATGTTTCTTAATATAAAATAATGTGTAGCACATTATTTACAAATAATAAAATATATGGCCAGGCTTAGTGGCTTATACCTGTAATCCCAGCACTTTGGGAGGCTGAGATGGGTGGATTGCTTGAGCCTAGGAGTTTGAAACCGGCCTGGGCAACATGGTGAAACCCCATCTGTACAAAAAAATATACAAAAATTAGCCAGAGGTGGTGGCTGATTTAGTCCGCCTGTAGTCCCAGCTACTCGGGATGCTGAGGTGGGAGGATCACTTGAGCCAAGTGAGGTTAAGGTTGCAGTGAGCCATAATCATGCCACTGCACTCCAGCCTGGGCAACAGAGTGAGAACTTGAAAAAAAAGGAAGGAAGGAAGGAAGAAAGGAAGGAAGGAAGGAAGGAAGGAAGGAAGGAAGGAAGGAAGGAAGGGAGGGAGGGAGGGAGGGAGGGAGGGAGGGAGGGAGGGAGGGAGGGGAGGGGAGGGAGGGAGGAAATATATAAATACCCTTTGTTATAACTATAGCTAATTAATTATCACAGAATGCTTTTATTGATTTTTGTTGGATTCTTGTAACCATAGGCAACCTATGGTTTCAATTCAACCATATTTTGACAAATGGAGTTGACTCTCAGTGTAGACAAACCAAATAGATCCCTGATTTGTAGCACTTGCCAATTTCCATAGTGTAAATACTCCCCCCAGTGGCTGATTTCAAGCTCCCAATGTGACATCACTGAATAGAGTTGGGAAGAGTTGTGCAGAAGCTTACTATACAGGAACAATAGATGTAAGTTACCCCAAGAGCACAGATAATAATAAAACATAGTAAAATAATTAGTAACTAATGAGTTTTGAGTATTTTCAGTTTTTTTTTTACTATATATATATATATATATTTTTTTTTTTTTTTTTGAGAGAGGATTTTGCTCTGTTACCCAGGCTAGAGAACAGTGGCATGATCACAGCTCACTGTAGCCTCAGTCTCCTGGGCTCAAGTCATCCTCCTACCTCAGCCTCCTGAGTAGCTGGAACTGCAGGCACAGACCACCATGCTTGGCTAATTTTTGTATTTTTTGTAGAGATGGGATCTCTCTATGTTACCTAGGTTGGTCTGGAACTCCTGGGCTCAAGCGATTCACCCGTCTTGGCCTCCCAAAGTGCTGGGATTAGAGGGGTGAGCCAACAGGCCCAGGCCCTATAATGCAGTTCTTAATACGGCTGTGTTTGACAGTCGGCCCGCAAAAGTTCTGAAAATTTAATCATCAGCTCTTGCAGGCTGGTATGAGTTGGCTATAGCCCATCATTGCACTCACAACATAAACACGTATTTCCCAATATTGGTTCAATTTTTTTTTTAATACAAAAAGTTCTCTAGAGACCTGCAACAATTTTTTCAGGCTGAGTTTAACCCAGTCTTCAAAAATCTTCAGCCATGGTGGCCAAGCGTGGTGGCTCATGCCTGTAATCCCAGCACTTGGGATGCTGAGGCAGGAGGATTGCTTGAGGCCAGGAGTTCAAGGCTACAGTGAGCTATGATCGCACCACTGTACTCCAGCCTGGGAGTGCAGAGCAAGATCCTGTTTCAAAAAAACAAAAAAACCCAACAACAAGAAAAAAATAAAAAGGGAGAAAGAAAGAAGGAAGGAAGGAAGGAAGGAAGGAAGGAAGGAAGGAAGGAAGGAAGGAAGGAAGGAAGGAAGGAAGGAAAGAAAAAGAAAGAAAGAGAAAGAAAGAAGAAAAAGAAAAAGGAAGGAAGGGAGGGAGGGAGGGAAGGAGGGAGGGAGGGAGGAAGGAAGGAAGGAAGGAAGGAAGGAAGGAAGGAAGGAAGGAAGGAAGGAAGGAAGGAGGAAATAAAGAAAGAAGGACCCTCTAGGAATGAAACTGCAGTTTCAAATGAAACAAACCCATTTCCTTTCTCAAAAACACAAATCCTGAACCTTTCAGAAGGCACTCTTTGGACAGTTCCTCAGGGTGATATTTAGTGTTTGTATTCACCGAGCAGTCTTTCCCTCCTTCTTGGGTTGGGGGATGTATCTGGATTTTCTTTGGGGTAACCACACAGCTAATAAGGAGGAGAACCGGCACTCAAACCCAGCCTCCCTGCTCTAAATTCTTATGCTGTTTGCTAAGGAAAGCCACAGTAATCGAGCACCTGACAAACTTAAGGAGACAGAGATGGTATCAAATACTATTTACAAGCTGCCTTCATAAATACACCTTTCTGGCTGTGTAGTTTTTATTCCCAATCATGAAATGCCAAATTGGTATAATTATCACTGTATTTTATTTTTTAAACCAAACATTTTGAAGGCCTGGAAACATCTTGCTATATAAGAACTCTAATCAGATAAATGCAATTTACAGATATGAAGGTCATCTTAAGATAGTTTTAAGGAATTATTATTTTCTTTAATTTGTTGATTCTTTGCATGAGACTATAAACATTAGTCCATTGTAGGCATAAATCAGGCTAACATTTCCCAGTGTGGCAGCTGTCCTTGGTATAGAGACATGAAATTATTTTGGGCAGCTAGTCAGATGAATATTTTGATAGAAATGTTTTCTTTGGGCCAGGTGTAGTGGCTCATACCTGTAATCCCAGCACTTTGGGAGGTAGAGGCAGGAAGATCACTTGAGGCCAGAAGTTCGAGACCAGCGCGATCAACATGGGGAAACCCCGTTTCTACTAAAAATACAAAAAATTAGCCAGGTGTGGTGGCACATGCCTATAGTCCCAGCTGCTTGGGAGGGTGAGGCAGGAGAATTGCTTGAACCCGGGAGGCAGAGGTTGCAGTGAACCAAGATCAAAATATCTCGGCCTCCCAAAGTGCTAGGATTACAGGCGTGAGCCACCACGCCTGGCCTAAAATGCCCATCTCTTGATATGACTCTATATGTGTGTATTGGCTGGGTTTGTGACTTTGGAATAAATTTCTGTTGTTTAAAATTGAGTTTAGGGTTGGGCATGGTGGCTTACGCCTAAAATCCTAGCACTTTGGGAGGCTGAGGCAGGAGGATCACTGGAGCCCAGGAGTTCCAGATCAGCCTGGGCAACATAGTGAGACCCCATCTCTATTTAAAACTAAAGAAAAAAAGGAATAAAAATAAACTGAGTTTATAGTAATTTATTAGAGCTGCCACAGGAAAGTAACATTGGGGTAAAGGAATGAGTCCAAGGTTGGGAAAATGAAATAGACACCCAGCCCTAACCAGGGGTGAGGGGTTAGCTTTGTGATAAATTGAGCGACTGAGTCTCCAACACCTTCGTGTGACCTCCCTTAACCCCCAGCATCCAGCATTTTCATTCAACATGCATAGATAGCTGTTTTGTGTTTCTTTGTATGGTTTTTGAGACAGGGTCTCGCTGTGTGGCCTAGGCTGGAGTGCAATGGCACCATCGCAGCTCACTGCATCCTCAAATTCCTGGGCTCAAGCAATCCTCCCACCTCAAGACTCCTGAGTAGCTGGGACCACAGGCCTGAGCCACCACGTCAGCTAGTTTTTAAAATTATTTTTTGTAGATACCGAGTCTCACTGTATTGCCCAGGTGAAAATAAATTTAGAACTATAAACTTTAAATGTAACAATTGCACCAGGCAAGGTGGCTCACGCCTGTAATCTCAGCACTTTGGGAGGCCAAGGCTGGCAGATCACTTGAGGTCAGGATTTGGAGAGGTCAGATCACTTGAGGTCAGGAGTTGGTCAGCCTGGCCAACATGGTGAAACTCCATCTCTATTAAAAATAAAAAAATTTTAGCTGGGCATGGTGGCGCATGCCTGTAATCCCAGCTACTCAGGAGGCTGAGGCAGGAGAATCGCTTGAACCGGGAGGCAGAGACCTGCAGTGAGATGAGATCGCGCCACTGCATCCCAGCCTGGGCAACAGAGCGACACTATGTCTCAAAATAAATCAATAAATAAGTCAATAAATTTAATAATTGCAGAGCGTGGTGGCTCACACTTGTAACTGCAGCATTTTAGGAAGCCGAGGCAGGAGGATCGCTTGAGCCCAGGAGTTTGAGACAAGCCTGGACAACAAAGCAAAACCCTGTCTCTACTGAAATAAAAATAAAAATAAAAATAAATTAGCCAGGTGTGGTGGTGCCCGCCTGTGGTCCCAGCTACTCGGGAGGCTGAGGTGGGAGGATTGCTTGAGCCCAGAAATTTGAGGTTGCAGTGAGCTGTGACGGTGCCATTGCACTCCAGCCTGGGTGACAGAGAGGTACCCCCCTCTCTAATTAACTAAACAATAAATAAATAAATAAATAAATTAAATACAATAATTATTCCTAAGGAAACTTTATCTCATGTGCCTCTACCTGTACCAACGTAATGAACCCCTGAGTTCATAAACTAGCTTTTGGGAAAGGTTGATCTCTTGTCTCCGGCATTTTACAGATGAGAAAACTAAGGCTAAGACGGCAGAGGTGTCTCCGAGGCTCCAAGAAAGACCAATGATACTGTGACTACTGCTCCAATTCTCCAGGGCTACATTTATCCTCCTCCAGCCTCCAGCAAATACTTTCACAAGCGCTTTTTCCCAGACAAGAGCAAGACGCGGAGGCTCGGGGACTGGGAGCGGCTAGGAGAGCGCAGAGGACAGGAGCTCGGAGCTCGGGGACCAGCACGGGCCTGAGGCAGCAGCGGCCACCAGGGGGGGCGCGTGGGCTCCAGAGCCCAAGCACGCCTCAAGGGGTGGGACTCGCGGCGGTGCGCATGCGCTCGAAGGAAGGTGGAGGCGCAGGTCCGGGCGAAGGGCGATACGGTGGCCGAGAGGGCACGGAGCGGAGGACGGTGGCCGACGAGATCGGGCATGGAGCATCTGGAGCGCTGCGAGTGGTTGCTGCGGGGGACGCTGGTGCGAGCGGCCGTTCGGCGCTACCTGCCCTGGGCCCTGGTGGCCTCCATGCTGGCGGGCTCCCTCCTCAAGGAGTTGTCCCCGCTGCCCGAGAGCTACCTCAGCAACAAGCGCAACGTCCTCAACGTGTGAGTGCACCCCGATCCTCTGCTGTCCCCGCCAGAGCCGGCCCGCTGTCGCCTCGCCCAGGGAAGCCGGTGCTACCTGCCGTGGTGGACGAGTCATTGGAGGGAGGTCCTCCTCCTAGCCGTGACAGCAGCATCTGTACGCGTGTCACGCCTGGGAGGCCCCGGGGTAGCTGGTGTCACTAGCAGTTCGTGTTTGCAGACCCACTTTGGGCAGCCTGAGCTTGACTGGGCAGGTGGTGACGAGCGGGGTCGTGTGTGTCTCTGTGTGTAGGGATGTGGAATGGGGTGGGGACGAACCAGCCCATGTCGACACTCACCCGCCTCCCCGTGGAGTCAGGAGCTGATCCCTGCCCTGTTTGGGAGATGCCACCTCACCTCTGCCCTGCCTGCCTGTGTCAGACCCTGCACAGACCCCACCCTGCGTCAGATCAGATCCCCCCAGCGTGTGGCAGAATCCCATTACGACCGGTGGAAGAGCCTCGCCCCAGCCTGTGACAGGCAGAGCCCCCGCTCCGAGATACTCACAGAGGAGTGGAACCCCCTAGTCTGTGCCCTTTCCCCTGGATCTCCTTGGATCATCTCAGCCACTCAGAATGCATGGCAGTGGTCCAGAAAAGCAATCCCAGCTGGGCGCTTTGAGGCATCTCCTTAACTTCACCCATCCACTTCTTTGCTTGCTTGCTTGCTTGCTTTTTTCACAACTCCCGGTTAGAAAGTTTATTGCACAAAAACTCTGTTGCAGTCATAAAGGGAAATTCTAAAAGATAAAACTGCTCCCTTGATGTGAACCTAAGTGTTTTCCAGAATAAGTGTCTCCGGCGTGTCCTGAAAGTCAGCCCAACTTTGGTTATCTGCTTAAAACCCTGGTTCCTTTCACAGGCAGCTTCCTCAAATGCCTGACGGGTCTTGGCTCTGGCAAGATCTTCCTTATCAGTCCCAGTGAAGATTTTAGTGACAGGCCCGGGGGTGGTGCCTGAGAAGCCATTGGAACCTAGAAAAGAGTCCTTCTGTCCTTGGCCCACCTTCCTTCCTCACCCACCCTGAGAGGCTGGGCTAAGAATAGAGCAGGAGAGTGGTAGTGGCTGCAAGTCTCTGTCCTGGGTTTAGGTCAGCCGCCCTTTGTGAGCACCGGGAGGCGGACAAGGCAGCTGCTGCTTCCTCTGGCCTAGGTGAGCTGGGAGCCAAGTGGCCTGGCTGACAACACACCCCTGTTGTTTGGAGGTAGTCATGGATCCTGGAGTTTTGTTCCAAGCCTCTATGCTGATTAATGAGAGGGAACTAGTGAATCCTGGGATATAGGAGGGATCTTAAAAATCATTTGTTCCTCCCAGCTGTTTAATAGCTGAAGAAACTGAGGGTTGGAGAGGTAGGAGGTATAATAAGTGAGTGTCAAAATCTGAACCCGTGTCTTTGGCTTAAAGTAAAGCTCATTGTTTTAAGACTGTTTCTGCCATTAGGAAAGAACAAGGCTGGGTGTAGTGGCTCATACCTGTAATCCCAGCACTTTGGGAGGTTGAGGCAGGATAATTGCTTGAGGCCTAGAGTTCAAGACCAGTATGGACAGCATAGCAAGGCCCCAGCTCCACAAAAATAATAATTTAAAAAAAATTAGCCAGGCACATTGGCACACACCTGTAGTCCCAGCTATTTGTGAGGCCAAGGCAGGAGGATTGCTTGGGCCCAGGAGTTTGAGGCTACAGTGAGGTGTGATTGTGCCACTGCATGCAAGCCTGGGCGACAGAGTGAGACCCTGTCTAAAAAATAAAAATAAAAAATAAAAAACCACATATGGTATGGGAGAAACAGCATGAGCTTGGGGGCTGTCTAAACCGTGGTTTAATCTGTGCATGTTGGTTCTGTGAGTGTGACCCTGGCAAGGTACTGAACTTTCCTGAACCTTGGATTTCTTGTCTATAAAATGGAACAATGGCACCTTCCTCCCAGGGTAAATGTGAGTGCTCTACGGGAAAGTGAATGTGTGTGAAAGCTCCTGGCATTAGATGCTCAATTATTATTATATATTTTTATTATTTTCCTAAGTAAATAACATAGTGCTTGACACCGCAGATCCTGGATTTGAATCCGGCTCCTCCACTTTCGGCCTCCACTTTGGGTGGAGCACTTCCCTCTGTCTCAGTTTTCTTCTCTGTTAAAGGCAGATAATAACAGAACTTAACTCACAGAGTTGTGAATGGATTACCTGGTTAATACATTTAAAGTACTTACACAGGGGTAGGGTAGGGGAGAAGGGGAGGGCTGGGCATGGTGGCTCATGCCTGTAATCCCAGCACTTTGGGAGGCCGAGGTGGCCGGATCATTTGAGGCCAGGAGTTCGAGACCAGCCTGGCCAACATGGTGAAACCCCATCTCTACTAAAAATACAAAAATTAGCCAGGCGGGGTGATACGCACCTGTAGTCCCAGCTACTCGGGAGGCTGAGGCAGGAGGATTGCTTGAACCTGGGAGGCAGAGGTTGCAGTGAGCCGAGATTGCGCCACTGCACTCCAGCCTGAGTGACAGAGCGAGACTCTGTCTCAGAAAATAAATAAATAAATAAATAAATGAAGTACTTAGTAAGTGAAGTATATGGTAAGTACTTAAAGCATGATAGTTGCTATGATCTGTAGCTTTGATCGGTTTTCTCATCTTCCCTCCCCTGGCAGTCTAGAGACCTGAGTCCTGACATGGTGTCCTCTCCGCCGTGTTCCCTCTCTTCACTTCCACTTTCCTCCTCTGTCAGGTATTTTGTCAAAATGGCCTGGGCCTGGACGTTCTGTCTCCTCCTGCCTTTCATTGCCCTCACCAACTACCATCTGACCGGCAAGGCTGGCCTGGTCCTGCGGCGGCTGAGCACCCTGCTTGTGGGCACGGCCATCTGGTACATCTGCACCTCCATCTTCTCCAACATCGAACACTACACGGGCAGCTGCTACCAGTCCCCGGCCCTGGAGGGGGTCAGAAAGGAACACCAGAGCAAGCAGCAGTGCCACCAGGAAGGGGGCTTTTGGCATGGCTTTGACATCTCAGGTCACTCCTTCCTGCTGACCTTCTGCGCCCTCATGATTGTTGAAGAGATGTCCGTGCTGCATGAGGTGAAGACGGACCGAAGCCACTGCCTCCACACCGCCATCACCACTCTGGTTGTGGCCCTGGGCATTCTGACTTTCATCTGGGTGTTGATGTTTCTGTGCACAGCTGTTTATTTCCACAACTTGTCCCAGAAGGTGTTTGGCACCTTGTTCGGTTTGCTGGGCTGGTACGGGACATACGGGTTTTGGTATCCGAAAGCCTTTTCCCCAGGACTTCCTCCCCAGAGCTGTAGTTTGAATTTGAAGCAAGATAGTTACAAGAAATAAAAGAGTAACAGGGTGGGGACAGAAGGACAATGACTAATCGATTTTTCAAATATATATTTTGCTTAGTTATTTGGCTAACTTATTGATCCTACTTCAGAGGGAAAGTGTACCAGGCAGTTTTGGTGGGTAGTGCTGAAGTCTGGGGAGTGAGTTTAGTCCTCAGACTATTCTTGGCAACGTCACCAGTGTTGCAAGCACCACCATTCCCAGTTAGGCACTTTTTGTCCCTGGTAACACTCTTTATCTGGAACACTCCTTTTGTCCTTGGAGTGGGGAGCTAAGGCTCAGCAAAACGGCAGAATCAGGAAAACCTCTATGGTGTGGCTCAAGGGGAGCCCAGAGCCTTGGGACTCCTTTGCTGCCTTCTCCCTGGTTCTGGTAGTCTTTAGATTTTCATGGCTCTTACTGCTGTTACTTAACAGTATTTTCCGGCCGGGCATGGTGGCTCACACCTGTAATCCCTGCACTTTGGGAGGCTGAGGCAGGTGGATCACCTGAGATCAGGAGTTCGAGACCAGCCTGGCCAACATGGCGAACCTCATCTCTTCTAAAAATACAAAAATTAGCTGGGTGTGGTGGCAGGCGCTGGTAGTCCCAGCTACTCAGGAGGCTGAGATAGGAGAATTGCTTGGACCTAGAAGATGGAGGTTGCAGTGAGCCGAGATTGCACCACTGCATTCCAGCCTGGGTGACAGAGCAAGACTCCATCTCAAAAAAGAAAAAACAAAACAAAACAGTATTTCCCACTGGTCAATTTTGCATAGGCATCTGTTTCAGGCAGGGTTCTTTTTTTTTTTTTTGGGGGGACGGAGTTTCGCTCTTGTTGCCTAGGCTGGAGTGCAATGGCGCGATCTTGGCTCACCACAACCTCTGCATCCCAGGTTCAAATGATTCTCCTGCCTCAGCCTCCCGAGTAGCTGAGATTACAGGCATGCGCCACCATGCCCGGCTAATTTTGTATTTTTCGTAGAGACAGGGTTTCTCCATGTTGGTCAGGCTGGTCTCAAACTCCTGACCTCAGGCGATCTGCCCGCCTCGGCCTCCCAAAGTGCTGGGATTACAGGCGTGAGCCACTGCGCCCAGCTCAGGCAGCGTTCTTTATAACAACACCCTGGTGCCTGAAGGACATTCTCTGGTTGTAATATTTGTTTCATCCATGAAATGTTTATGACTTGTGATTAGCCACCAAAACAGGCCCTTTTAGATGCAGTGCCTCTCCGACCAAGTATTGGATGATTTGTACGTAGTGGGTTATGATCATTTTCTGTCCATGTTTCAATTACTATATGCTGGTTTTTTGGAGCAATAAGATTACTTTTTTTCTGTTTTATTTTGAGCGAATCTTTTACAGTTTTTGATAAGAACTATGGCATTTGTTCTTTGTTGATAAAACTCCTGGAAATAACTCACAACACCAGTGCTACACTCTGGCACGTGTAGGTTGTTTTGAGGGTTGGTTGGTTGGTTGGTTGGTTGGTTGGTTGGTTGGTTGGTTTAGAACACTAATGTGCTTGTTATAAACTAAACGCTGGGATTATGATCTTAAATTCCACCTCATGGGGCTGTTTTCTCTGTTAGCAATGAAACCTGGGCTGGGTGTACTGGCTTACACCTGGAATCCTGGCACTTTGGGAGGCTGAGGTAGGAGGATTACTGGAGCCCAGGAGTTTGAGACCAGCCTGGGCAACATAGTGAGAACCCAGTTTCTGTAAATAAATAAGATAATCAAACCAGAAAGCAGGCATTTTAGTAACAACCTGATGAATTGTAAGGTGAATCAGGGTAATTTTGCAGAATGCGTTCTTTCACCGACACTTCCCTGACCACGTATCAGTGGTATAGGCTGAACAGTGTGCCTCAGGGTCGTGTGCTGAGTGCATTGATCACTCTGCTGTGGCCTAGGGCATCTGTACCTTTTGGACAAGATTATGATAATTCAGAAGTGAAGTAAAATGCCTCCCTCTGATGGCAGAAAGCCAACCTGTTTGCAAAATCACCCTTATTAAAGGGTGGCATGGCTGTGGCTCCTCCCTCCTGTTACCTGCATCACCAACTGAATTAAACCAAACCATGCCTGGGCCTGTTGAACTGGTCTTGAAATCAGTTTCCTTTTTCTCTCCCCTTTGCAGCACTTTTCAGTTTCCAGCTTTGTCATTCTGTGGCCTTTGCTGTGACAATGCTGGGAAGGGTTAGAAATCCTGTCATGTCCATCCACAAAGGCACAGTTCCACGCCCTGTGATAAGATGTCCCCTCTTCTCTCCCAGACTGTCTCCTTAAGCCTTTCAAACTGAGCCCCTTGCTGTTGGGGTAATCACCCTTAAAGCCGCCTTGATGCCCCTCTCTCCAGTCAAGCCTCGTAGTAGCATTAACTGAGAAGCACTACACCTGACTGACTTCACGCACGCTTAGGTGGTTGAGGGTGAATCTTCAGCGTAAAATCTTTTACTATAAAGATATATTTTAAATATTTCATATCCCATCAAGTTGCAGGTTAACTTTATCAGTCACAATGAGTCATGATTTGTTGCACCCAAAAGGATCAGAGACACAGGTGATGAGCTATGGGAGGTGGCACCATGGTGCTTTGGAGGCGTTGGCAAGATGTGACCCTTGTTGCGTACACCCATAAGCCAGTGGTGGGAGTGGCCGTGGAGTAGATGGCAGGGGCTCGTTGAAGGGATTGAAAGCTCTCCTAGGCCAGGCACGGTGGCTCACACCTGTCATCCCAGCACTTTGGGAGGCCGAGATGGGAGGATCACTTGAGGCCAGGCCAGCCTGGCCAACATGGTGAAACCCTGTCTCGACTAAAAATACAAAAATTAGTCAGGTGTGGTGGTACACGCCTGTAATCCCAGCTACTCGGGAGGCTGGGGCAGGAGTATTGCTTGAACCCAGGAGGCAGAGGTTGCAGTGAGCTAGGATCACACCACTGCACTCCAGCCTGAGTGACAGAGTGAGACTCCATCTCAAAAAAAAAAAAAAAAAAAAAAGCCTCTCCTAAGTGTTGTGTTCAGCACTAAAAGGGAACAGGCACAGGGTGACCCCAGAAATTCATTTGTGACACTTAAATCTCTAGATATTTATCCCACGTGGGTCTGATTCAGGCTCAGCACTAAATTAATTCTATGTGGAAAGTGTCCATTGCAGAGCCTTCTGTATCGATGAGGCTTCCGCCACTTATCCATGCTTAGCCCCCTTGCCTTTTCCTTGGGAGCATGCTTTCTGTTCCTATGTGAGACAGCCTGACATAAGTGAAATGATTTGGGCTCAAGCAAACATGAGATGTGGGTTCATATCTTGGCAGTATTCCTGATAGCTGTGTGATCATGGCAAACCTTGTTTCCATTGTCTGTCAAGTGGAGACGATGAAGGGAAATGGGGCACGTAAAGTGCTCAGCATCTGTGCTTAGCAGGCTATAGTCTCCCTGCCTCCTTTTTCTTGAGTAAGCCTTTAGAACTTTCTGACTCCTTTAGAGAAGGCAGAGAAACGAATATATTTTGGGTGCCATTTGGAGTCTGGGTCTTTTGTTTAAACTGTATTGTGTTGAAAACTGCCTGTCACCCCCAGGCTCTGGGGGCATCTGTGATCATAGAATACTGCCATGCTTATTTTGCCTCTGTATGTTGAGATTAATTCACTGACGCTTCATTTTCCATGTGCATCTGTCATAGTCTGGGTACCAGACTGTATTTAGAGAATGACTTTTGCCACTGTTATATACACACAGATCGTGTGTGTAAACAAGCAAATGAAAGTAAACTGAGATAATGAAATCCCACATTTCAGCGTTTTGTGTGTTCTTTTCTAATACTCTTAAGGAAGTACAGAGCCCAGTAAACCTCAGCCCACTTGGTCAAAGTAGGTAATTCTTTCTCAATTTAACTTGTCATATACAGGTTATTTTATGGCTAGAGTTGCTCCTGTTTTTCCCCCAGGTCTTGTAACATAAATGCGTGTTCAGGCCGGGTGCGGTGGCTCACGCCTGTAATCCCAGCACTTTGGGAGGCCGAGGCGGGCGGATCATGAGGTCAGGAGATCAAGACCATCCTGGCTAACACGGTGAAACCCTGTCTCTACTAAAAATGCAAAAAATTAGCCGGGTATGGCGGCGGGCGTCTGTAGTTCCAGCTACTCGGGAGGCTGAGGCAGGAGAATGGCGTGAACCCGGGAGGCGGAGCTCGCAGTGAGCCGAGATCGCACCACTGTACTCCAGCCTGGGCAACTGAGCGAGACTCCATCTCAAAAAAAAAAAAAAAAAAAAAAAAAAAGCGTGTTCAGTCATGTATTTCTTAGCTTGACTTACTCCTTCCCTCTGTGCCACTTTCGTGTCTTACAGTCCTGAGGCCAGGATCAGCCAGACTTGGGAGCAGTCCTCTTGGTAAAAGGTGAAGTAGGCCTCACAGAAGCAACACTGAAGAGCACTTTCAAAGTTTACTCAGATGAGGTCACCTTAGCAAGTGCTTTGTAGCCCTGGAGGCCTGTTCACATGTGAGAGCTTCTTGTGCCTTTTAGTGCCCACTCGTTTGTCAGCCTGACCTGCTTGGCACGTCCAGGAAGTGTCTGTTGAAAGCTCCGTGGTTCCAGGATTAGAATCTCCTCCCATTGCAGAACTTCCCTGTTCAGATTCCTTCGGCAGCAACAAACCCTCCTTGGGCTCCCACCGTGAGCTGGGAGCTGGGGTGGAATGATAAACTCCCCTCTTCATGGAGGTTATGGTTCAAAGTCCATCCTTTTGTAGCTTAAGCTGTGTGCTGGGGTTGCAAAGTTGAATTTGGTCCATCTCTGCCTTGGAAGAGTTTTCCCTCTCGTGGAGAAGAACCAGTCCCGCCGTAAAGTGTTCTGAGTGTCGGGGCAAGGTCAGGGCCAAGAACATAGAGCAGGGAACAACCAGAGGCCCTGGAGAGTCAGGGAATATTTTCACAGAAGGCCGCAATTCTTTGGGTTTTGATGGATGAGGAGGAGTTCTAGCAGTTAGGCAGAGAAAGGAATCCACGGCAGTGGGGACAGCACACACACAGGCACATAGATATGTTACCATGATTTTTATGCGGACATCCATTTTCAAGAAGCCTCACTTTCCTGTCATTTTTAAAAGCAGCTGAGATTGGAAGAAAGGCAGCCTTAAAGGACTGTGAGTGGAGATCATAGATACTCCCTGCTATAACATAAAGAGCACTCAGTGCTGTGGTTTGAATGTATTTTCCAAAGTTCATGTCTTGGAAACTTAATCCCCAATGCAACAGCATTGAGAGGTGGGACCATTAAGAGGTAATCAGGTTATGAGGCCTCTGGCCTCATGAATGGATTAATGCCATTACTTGGAGAGTGGGTTTGTTACCATGAGAGGAGCATCCTTATAAAGGGTGAGTTTGTCCCCCAACCCCCAAAATCTTTAACCCTTTTGCCTTCCACTATGGGATGATGTAGCAAGAAGGCCCTAGCCAGATGCCAGCTCTTTGATCTTGGACTTCCCAGCCTCCAGAACTGTAAGAAATAAGTCACTATTCTTTATAAGTCACCCAGTCTATGGTCTTCTGCTATAGCAGCACAAAATGGACTAAGATGCTCAGCTGGAAGTTAGAGCACCTGGCTTTGAGCTGGGTTTGAACTGGGTTCTGCTGCTGGTTTTTCCACTCATTTGTGTGACCTTGAACTAGTCACTCAGTGTCTCTGGGTTTCAATTTCCTCCTGTAATAAACGATGGGAGTGGACTGTATAATCTCACCAAGTCTTCGAATCTTTTCTACTCTGTTTCTCTGTTCTGCTTGATGAAAAGTTCTTCCCAAGCTGACTATGGCTTATATTTTTGGAAACAACATGAAAAGAAACTCCCACTCACAGCTGATGTGGCAGCTGGTTTCCTGGTGAGTGATGGGGGAGCAGACCTCTGGGTGCACTTTGTTGCAGCCCTGCCTCCTTTTTTTCTACATCAACATACAAATGTAGTTCAGGCCTGGTTGCACGTGTTCACATAGGTTTACTGGACATGGGGAGCTGGACCTAGTTCCCAGAGGAATAAACTGCAGAGGTCTTATTTATTTATTTATTTGTAATATTTATTTATTTATTTGTAATATTTATTTATTTATTTGTAATATTTATTTATTTATTTGAGACAGAGTCTTGTCTTACCCAGGCTGGAGTGCAGTGGTGCCATCTCGGCTCACTGCAACCTCCGCCTTCTGGCTTCAAGGAATGCTCATGCCTCAGCCTCCCGAGTAGCTGGGATTACAGGCATGCACCACCATGTCCGGCTAATTTTTGTATTTGTAGTAGAGACGGGGTTTCACCATATTGGCCAGGCTGGTCTCGAACTCCTGACCTCAGATGATCCACGCGCCTCAGCCTCCCAAAGTGCTGGGATTACAGGAGTGAGCTACCGTGACTGGCCTTTTAAAAAGTCTCCAAAATAAAAATACTTTTGATAACTGTCAAGAAGGTAGGTTCTGTTAGGAGAAATTCTTTACAGTTTAAACACCTTTAGAAACTGTCCCAGAAACCTCAAATACAGTCTCTGGGGAATTTTAAAGTTGAACACACACAGAGTACAGAAAACAAGTATTCTCATACTTTAAAAGGGGAGGTAAGTTGGTCCCACCTGTTTAGATGGTGACCTAGTAGTAGGCTGGGTGCAGTGCCTCACGTCTGTAATCCCAGCACTTTGGGAGATCAAGGCCAGTGGATCGCTTGAGGACAGGAGTTTGAGACCAGCCTGGCCAGTATGGTGAAACTTCGTCTCTACTAAAAATACAAAAAATATTCGGGCGTGGTGGTGCGCGTCTGTAATCCCAGCTGCTTGGGAGGCTGAGGCAGGACAATTGCTTTAACCCGGGAGGCAGAGGTTACAATGAGCCGAGATCGTGCCACTGCACTCCAGCCTGGGCAATAGAGTGAGACTCCTTCTCAAAAAACAAAATAAAACAAAACACACTTAAAATATGTAGACCCAGTGATTTCAATCTAGGGATGTGGGCTTTAGAAATGCTTCAAGAAGTGAGCAAAGCTAAGGACAAAGGTTTTATTACAGCTGGCTGTAAGAGTGAAAGATTATCAAGAACCTAAATGCCAATCAGTTAGATAAATTATAGCAACTCCATTTTAGTGATAAATGCAGTCACTGCAAAGAATAAGTGATCTTACCATCACAAAGAAGGTGAAGAGGAATAAAAAGAGTAAGTGGTGGCCGGGTGCAGTGGCTGAAGCCTGTAGTCCCAGCACTTTGGGAGGCCAAGACAGGCGGATCACGAGGTCAGGAGATCGAGACCATCCTGGCTAACACAGTGAAACCCCGTCTCTACTAAAAGATACAAAAAACTAGCCAGGCGAGGTGGCGGACGCCTGTAGTCCCAGCTACTTGGGAGGCTGAGGCAGGAGAATGGTGTAAACCCGGGAGGTGGAGCTTGCAGTGAGCTGAGATCCGGCCACTGCACTCTAGCCTGGGCGACAGGGCGAGACTCTGTCTCAAAAAAAAAAAAAAAAAAAAGAGTAAGTGGTATATGTCTAGTGTAGAACCTGGAGGCAGAAAGCCCTGGGCTCATATTGACTAGAACTCATAGCTGTGTGTCCTCGACCAAGTCAGTGTCTCTGAGCGTCAGTTTCTGAAGCATGTGGTGGGGTTAATAGTGCCTCAACTTACTCAGCTTTCACTGCCCCAACAGCTGAGGAGCACCAGGTGTACCAGGCTCAGTGCTAGGCACAGGGGATACACCATTAACTCAGAGAAATACAGACCTGCCCTCAGTAGGTCTACAGTCTAACTGGGCATAGACAGTGAAAGGAGAGACCCCAAAGTGTGCTGAGGGTCAAAAGCAGGTGTTTCCCTAATCTACCCTGACACTGTTACCAGCTCAGGCAGAGATGGTTTATATAAAGCATTTAGACAAGCAAAGGAATGGCGAGATTAACATGGACTGCGTTCGTTTAAATCCTGACTCTGCCACACTCTGGCTATTTCTTAACAAGTTCCTTGACCTCCCTGGGCCACAGTTTCCTCATCTGTAAAATGGGTGTTAGAACTTAAAGGGTTGTGAGAACTAAATGAATTAACACTTATACTCAGAACAGGAACTAGTGAGGCCAGGCATGGTGGCTCACGCCTGTAATCCCAGCACTTTTGGAGGCCAAGGTGGGTGGATCATTTGAGGTCAGGAGTTCGAGACCAGCCTGGCCAACATGGGGAAACCCCATTTTTACTAAAAATGAAAAAAAAAAAAAAAAATAGCCGGGCGTGGTGCTGGTGGTGGCTGCCTTTAGTCCCAGCTACTCAGGAGGCTGAGGGACGAGAATCACTTGAACCCAGGAGGCAGAGGTTACAGTGAGCCGAGATTGCACCACTGCACTCCAGCCTGGGCAACAGGGTGAGACTTGGTCTCAATAAATAAATAAAAAAATAAAATAAAAAGAACAGGAACTAACGCATGGGAGGTACTAGATAAATGTCTTTCAAGTGCTCAGTAAGTCTCTGATGTGCCACCAGAACCGTAACTTACTTTAAAATCAGGGGGGAAAAACCCATGCATATGACTTTTAAATTTTAAAGACTCATGGGTAGTCAAAATGTACTGTCAGGGTCGGCTCAGTGGCTCATGCCTGTAATCCCAGCACTTTGGGAGGCCAAGGAGGGTGGATCGCTTGAGCTCAGGAGTTTGAGACCAACCTGAGCAACATGGCAAAACCCTGTCTCTACTAAAAATACAAAAAAAATTAGCCAGACATGGTTGTATGCACCTGTAGTCCCAGTTAACTTGGGAGACCGCGGTGGGAAGATGGCTTGAGCCCAGGGAGTGGAGGTTGCAAGGAGCCAAGACTGCGCCACTGCACTCCAGCCTGGGTGACAGAGCGAGACCCTGTCTCAAAAAAAGAAAAAAGTGTAGTCAGTGAATGGCCGGGTTCCAGTGCTCCAGCATGGGAATGGAGTTTCTGAGACTCTGCAGTCTGGTTTCGGGGTTCACTAGGGGATGAGGGAGAATAAGAACTGTTTTTCAGGAGAGCTGTAAAAGGAAAGAGCACATTGTGTCTGTGGTGTCCTTTTGGCTTAAGTAGGTCCCCATCTTGTTTGAGGTGCTATCTGCCCAAAGGTGAGCTAAGAGCTGCCTGGCATTGGTTCCTGGGCTGGTTAGTTTTGGGGACCAGGCTGGGGACCTTCTCACTGAGCCCTGCCACTTGCCATGTCTTCTCTGTCAGGGTGTGGCTGCCCAGGGCATGTGCATCTGGGGTTGGGAGTGCCTAGGAGGTAGGTGGGTGGGAGCCACCTCTAGTTAGTCTCTTAATTTCTAAAGATATTGGGGGCTGAGTGCAGTGGCTCACACCTGTAATCCCAGCACTTTGGGAGGCCGAGGTGGGTCACTTGAGGTCACGAGTTCGAGACCAGCCTGGCCAACATGGTGAAACCCCGTCTCTACTGAAAATACAAAAATTAGCCAGGCACAGTGGCACATGCTTGTAATCCCGGCTACTCAGGAGGCTGAGGCAGGAGAATCGCTTGAATCCTGGAGGTGGAGGTTGCAGTGGCCTGAGATGGCGCCACTGCACTGTAGCCTGGGCGACAGAGTGAGACTCCATCTCAAAAACAAAAAACAAAAAAAAAGAAAGAAAGAAAAAGTTATTGGGGCCCTGCCCTAACAAGCTGCTGTTGCTAATTTCCCACCCTCCACTCCTCTCAACCCTTCCTGCCTTCTGCTTGCATTTCCTGATCATGCTCCATCTGCCAGGCACCCGCTGTGCTGCTGGGAGTGATGTGGAGTGAATGGACGGGGACATAAGTGGACTCTCATCTGGAGTTATTAGAAGCACTCGACCTGGAGCCAAGCGGACCACCTTCCAGTTCTGCCAATCAGCTCCTCAGCTGTGTGATCTTGGGCAAATCACTTAGTTTTTCTGAGCTGGTTACTCAACTACGAAGTGAGGACAATACTTTCTGCTGCACTAGGCTTTAATTGTCTTTTTTTTTTTGACAGAGTTTTTTTATGTAAATTTCAGAGTGCAATAGTTAGTAGTCAATGAACGGAAGCTATTATCATCAGCTCCATTTCAGAGATGAGAAAACTAAGGCCTTTGGGTAATGTAAGTTGCTAGAAAGGAACCAAACAGGTCTTTGGAGATAGGCTGATGTGATCTGGGCAATTGAGTCTGTGACTTTGGCAGTGAAGAACCAACGAGCTAAAGAAAATATGCCCTTTAGAAGCCCCTACTGCCCTCCCCAGCAGGAATCCTGTAATAACGGAAAGACCTTTCTTAACAGTCTAAACTTTGGGGACACCTGCTACCACAGTCCTGGCAGTGTTGTCCATCTTCATGACTACTGAACTCTGATAGCCCCCATCCTTTTCATTTCTGAAGCACCTGATGGCAACTCATAGAAGACTAGGCAGCTGACGGATTTCTGAGTAAATGCCTGTGTATTGACATTTCCTGTCTCCCACTCGATTTTCTCCATCATGTTCTGAGAGACGGAATGGGACCAGGAGCCAGGCATGGTGGTGCACGCCTGTAGTTCCAGCAACTCAGGAGGCTGAGGTGGGAGGATCACTTGAGCCCATACGTTTGAGGCTGCAGTGAGCTATGATCTCACCACTGCACTGTAGCCTGGGTAACAACAGAGTCAGACTCTGTCTCTCAAAAATAAAAATAAAAATAATGGGACCAGGGAAAGGACTCCTGGAGCTCTGTCCCTCTTACAGTGAGATCCTGACCAAACCAGACATCACCCCATGCAGGGCCTTGGTGTCCCATATGTAGAACAGGTGGGTGAGGGGTTTCTAATGTCTTCCAGCCCATACTGAGTCTGCCATTTTCTCTCTTTCTCTTTCTTTCTTTCCCTTCCTTCCTTCCTTCCTTCCTTTCCTTCTTTCTTTCTTTCTTTCTTTCTTTCTTTCTTTCTTTCTTTCTTTCTTTCTTTCTTTCTTTCTTTCTTTCTTTCTCTTTCTTTCTTCTCTTTCTTTCTCTCTCTTTATTTCTCTCTCTCTCTTTCTCTTTCTTTCTCTCCTTCTTTCCTTTCTCCCCCCCTCCCTCCTTCCTTCCTTCCTCCCCCTTCCCTCCTTCCTTCCTTCCTCCCTCCCTTCTGTCTCTCTCTGTTCCTTCCTTTCTCCCTTCCTTCATCTTTCTTTCTTTCTTTCTCTTTCTCTCTTTCTTTCTTTTCTTTCTTTCTTTTCTTTCTTTCTTTCTTTTTCTTTCTTTCTTGCTTTCTCTTTCTCTCTTTCTCACTCTCTCTCTCTTTCTCTCTTTCTCTCTCTTTTAGATGGAATCTCGCTCCTGTTGCCCAGGCTGGAGTGCACTGGTGCAATCTCGGCTCACTGCAACCTCTGCCTCCCGGTTCAAGCAATTCTCCTGCCTCAGCCTCCCCCTAGTAGCTGGGGTTACAGGCACGCATCACCATGCCTGGCTAACTTTTGTATTTTTAGTAGAGACAGGGTTTTACTATGTTGGCCAGGTTGGTCTCAAACTCCTGACCTCAGATGATCCACCCACCTTGGCTTCCAAAAGTGTTGGGATTACAGGCATGAGCCACCACACCCAGCCAGAGTCTACCATTTTCTCCAGCAGTCTACCTGATCTTCTTCTCATTCACAGTTATTCCTTATGCTAGAGGCTGCTAGCTGTCCACGAAAATCTGTTCTCTTCTTCCTTAGCAATAGACTACCCAGTCAGAGAATACGTTTCCCAGCCTCCTTTGCAGCTGAGTGAGGCCCTCCATTCTTACCATTGGAATGTGAGCAGAAGTGATACGTTACTCTTTCTCTTCATGCAGATATCCTTAGAAAAGCTACAGTGTATTGGCTATTTAATGGAAAAAACTCAGTTGGGCAACAGTCTTTCCACAGGTTCTAGGAAGAGTTGCCAGCTCTTCTAACAACTGAAGACCCTCCCTGTCTCCAAACCGAGATGGGAGTTTCTCTGTCTTTGCTGTGGGCAGTCATCTCCAAATCTCAGCAGGACCAAACCAACCTCCCCCTCTTCCTGCTGATCAGTATTTCACTTATTGTTCTGGCCAAAATTGCTTTCCATCCTGCTTCCAGAGTTCCTCTTACCTTCAAGCAATATTGTTCTCTTCTTCAGCCCCAAAGCTGGAGGCCCCCTGGGGTTGGGGACTGGGTCCTATTTAATGACTGGCCCAGGGTAGGTGCTTCAGGAGTGTTTGTGAATGGATTCTCCTCCTCGTCCTCCTGCTAGGGATCCCAAGTCCAGGGCAAGGCTAATCTGCTTCTGCTCCAGCAGACAGAAGAGGCTGACTCGAAGCATCCTCCCAGCTCTAATCCTTGACCTCCCCCCAAATAGGCATCTCTGCTTTCTCCCTGGAAGTGAAATGGTCAAAACACCTGTCAGAGAGTCAAGAGAGCTGTACTCAGATCTGATTCTACCCTGACTTTGTGAGCAACCTTGGGTGAGCTGTTTAATCTCTCTGAGCTTCAACTTCTTCATCTGAACGAGGAGTATGTGTAACACTCTGCGCCCTTTCCACACCTTAGGGTGGTCTTCAGGGTCAAATGTTTGTGACGGTGCTTGAAAGCACCACGATAATCGCTTTAGGATGGTTTCCTCAGAAACAGACTCTGAGATGAGATTTACATTTAGAAGGTTTATTGGGAAGTGCTCTTGGAAACATCACCTGCAAGGGAGTGAGACACGCAGGGAAGGGCAGAGAGAGAAGTTGAACTATGACTCAGTTGTTCCAGAACCTTAGCCGATCCTGTGGAGAGTCGTGGGTCTGGGATGGCCCTTCAGAGATGTCCTAAATTGAAGTAAGAAGGGTCAGACCTTTCTATCTCTGTACCTACCAGTCGTTGGATGTGAGCTACCCTTAGGGAAGTGGAGTAACCTTGAATGAGACAGCTCCCTTCAGCTGAAGCAGTGTCCCAAGAGGGACTCAGCTGTGAGCCATTAACAGCCAATCCTCCCAGTCACTGGGGAAACAAAGGTGGCAGTCCCAGTACCTATTACAACAACAATATTAATAATCCATGCAACTGTAATAATAACTGGAATAGTAACATTCCATTGCAAATGTATAGCACTTGATTAATTTATAAAGTAATGTCAGAATCATTATCTTCGTTCCTCACCCTAATCTGCTGAGGTAAGTAGGGGATGAATTTTTAACCTTGTATTTAAAAGGTTAAATACAATATCTTGTATTTAACAAGAGGTGAGGGACCTGAAGTTCAGCAAGGTTAGTGTCCTGGGTGATGTCCATTGCCTCTGATCTCCACCCTTCCCCTCCGCATGCTCCTCTGTATCCCCAGGATGGGAAGCCTACCTTGTGCATTTCTCATCCTGCTTTCCTTTGGGCTCTGCCAGTGGAAGACACTGGTGGAGACTGGGAGGTGGAGGAAACAAGGACATTTTTAATTTTTTCTCTGATTCTAGAAATGGGCTCTGACAGTGGCAGTGGGTGACTGAAGGTGACTGTAGATGGTCCTGGGCTCTAACAATATGAAAAGCATTTTAGCAAGCAACAGGAGTGGGGGTTTCCAGGTTTTCTTTCAGCAGCAGTGGTGAAGTTCCATGAGCTTCAGTAGCGACAGCAGTGCCCCCAGTCATGCAGTAGCAATGGCAGGCTCATGGGCTCCATTCCATTATTCAGATACATTCTGGACCCCTGTGGGTGAACTCAGATGAATCTGCCAACCTTGAACCTCCAAATCAACCCGGGCCCTCGTTAACAGTGGAAGCAGCCCTCCCCCTCTTCTGAGAAGATCATTCTTTTGCTTGAAGACTTGTAATGACCTCATCCAAGACAGTTTCCTTGCAAGGGGGTGCCTCATCTCAAGGCCAACTCCAGCACTCTTCACTGGTTCCAGACCCACACATGCCCCAGGAGAGCAAGTTCAGAGTCTGACCCAGAAGAGAGTCTATGACACCAAATAATAAAAATGCTTTGTTGATGTATATTGACAGAGACCTGGGGGAGTATGTGTGGCAATGAAATATGAAGATGCCAGACCAAGAAGAATAAACCATGTTAGGCTGGGTTAAATTTATGGACATTCATGCATTTTCTGGAGAGTCTAGATTTAATATGTTATCTCAGCATTCGCAAGTGATTCTAATGGTTTCCTGGATTGATTAACTGAAACTTGGACTTGGTGGTGGTCTACGTTCATTGAAGTTGAGATGCCAGAATTTTCCTAAGATACTGTTAGGGGAGGAATTCAAAGTTTTAAGGAAATGGAAATGTTCGGATGGATTTACTATGTGTGGTTTTAAAAAATATCATGGGGTAACATCTTTCTTTTTTAATTTTAATTTTAATTTTTTTGAGACAAGGTCTCACTATGTTGCCCAGGCTGGTCTGAAACTCCTGGCCTCAGTTGGTCCTCTCATCTCAGCTTCCAGAGTAGCTAGGATTACAGGCACCCCACCACACCCAGTCGTTATGTATGACTTGACGCTGACCCTATCAGCTACTTTAAATCCACCAGGAGGGCCCTGAGGACACTCCCTTCACTAAGGCATTGAGCAAGCACTGGCAAAGAAAGCACTAGTACCATTCAAAAGCCTGGAGTACTTTCCTTTATAGCCAGGTGTGACAGTGGGAAGTGCTGCCACTGAAATGGGCTTCCTGGTTTTGATGAGGAGTGGCAGAGTCTAAGTGGCAGCACTTACTGCCAGAAATGAGTTGGGTGCAAATACTCCACCATGGCAGCAGAGCCATAGCAACCACTGGAATATTTTGACCCACAGGGACTTTTACTGGAGGTAAATTCATCATATTGTCCCTAGAAATCAAACATTTGAGCAGTTTACTAAAGTCTTACTTGCTCTGTATAGTCAGAAAAACTTTGGGTCCAGTGAGCAGAGACCTAACTTTAAGTGGAGATACGGTTTGGCTGTGTCCCCACCAAAATCTCATTTTGAATTCCCACGTGTTGTGGGAGGGACCCAGTGGGAGGTAATTGAATCATGGAGGCAGGTCCTTCCCGTGCTGTTCTTGTGATAGTAAGTCTTACAAGACTTGATGGTTTTGAAAAACTGGAGTCTCCCTGCACAAAGCTCTCTCTTTGCCTGCTGCCATCCATGTAAGCATGCCATCCATGCTTCTCCTTGCTTTCCACTGTGGTTGTGAGGTTTCTCTAGCCACGTGGAACTGTTAGTCCAATTAAACCTCTTTCCTTTGTAAATTGCCCAGTCTTGGCTATGTCTCTATCAATAGTGTGAAAACAGACTAATGAAGTGGTGAAACAGGCTCACCATGCACTGGCTACCAACTTGTCTGAATCCGATGGGACAGAACACTCATATTCACAAGTTACATGAAGCAGATTTATTAGTTACAGATCGGCAGCAAAGGACAACAGAAGCCTGGTCCCCCAAGCCTCAGGAATGCTGCCCAAGGTGGATAATGTCTTGACTGTGTATGCCTCACTTGCACTGCAGCAGTGGGAACCTGGAAGTAGCTTGGCTTGGGTTTTATGCCCCAGGGCAATGTGATCACTGAGCTAAAGCACTGAAGGGCATCCTGTTCTGGGTGGGCTTTGGGGGGATTGGAACAGAGCCCAGGAAGTTCTAGCTAGTTCCTTCTTATGTGAAGATATTACATTCCAGCACATTCTACTGTTATTTTAGAGAATTGTAAACACGAAAGTGGGGAGGACTGGGTCAGTCCAAGGACACCCAGAGAACTGTCCTGCGGAAGTGACCTGCAGAAGTAATCTCTTACCCAGTTGAGTGTCCTGGGGCCCATGAAATGTAGGGAAGGCTAGATCTCCTTGAGAAAAGTTCCTGTGACTGTCACAAGTATAAACTATCTTCCTTTAAGCTCTTCGGAGAAGCCTGACACTTACCTGGGTGTATCCCAGAGAAAAGGAAGAAATTTCAAGAAAGAGAGAAATACCCAGAGCTTTCAAGGTATATTCTACACTGGCTCTGAGTTGAAGCTACTCCCTGGGGACCTAAAATGCTACTGAAATCAAAAGCAGGGCTTATTTCCAAACTCATTTTATGAGATCAGTATTACCCTCATACCAAAACCAGACAAAGACACATTAAAAAAAAAAAAAAAAAAGAAAAGAAAACTACAGGTCAGTATCCCTGATGAACATTGATGTAAAAATCCTCAACAAAATACTAGCAAAAAGAATTCAACAACACATTAAAAAGATCATTAATCATGACCAAGTGGGAGTCATCCCAGGGATGCAAGGATGGTTCAGCATATGCAAATCAACCAGTGTGATACATTATATCAATAGAATGAAGGACAAAACCACATGACAATTTCAACTCATTCTGAAAAAGCTTTTGAAAAATTCAACAACCCTTCATGATAAAAAACCTCAAAAAACAGGATAGAAGGAACGAACATATCTCAACACAATAAAAGCCATGTATGGCAGATGCACAGCCAGTGTCATACTGAATGGGGAAAAACTGAAAGCCTTTAAGATCTAGAACAAGACAAGGGTGCCCACTTTCACCACTGTTATACAACTAGTACTGGAAGTCCTAGCTAGAGCAATTAGACAAAAGAAAGACATAATGAGCATCCAAATTGGAAAGGAAGAAGTCAAATTATCCTTGTTGGCAGATAAGATGAGCTTATATTTGGAAAAAACAAAAGACTCCACCAAAAAACTATCACAACTGATAAATTTAGAACTGATAAGTTGCAGGATGCAAAATCAACATACAAAAACCAGTGGCATTTCTGTATGCCAACAGCAAACAATCTGCAAAAGAAATCAAGAAAATAATCTCATTTACAATAGCTACAAGTAAAATAAAATACCTGAAAATTAATTTAACCAAAGAAGTGAAAGATCTCTATAATGAAAACTACAAAACATTGATGTAACAAGTTGAAGAGGACATACCAAAAAAAGGGAAATATATTCCATGTTCATAGATTGGAAGAATTAATACTGTTTAAATGTCCATACTGCCCAAAGCAATATACAGATTCAATGCAATCCCTATCAAAATACCAATGACTTTCTTCACAGAAATAGAAAAAATAATCCTAAAATTTATATGGAACCACGAAAGATCCAGAATAGCCAAAGCTATCCTAAGCAAACAGAATAAAACTGGAGAAATCACATTACCTGACTTCAAATGATACTGTAACCAAAATAGCATGGTACTGGCATAAAAACAGACAGATAGACCAATGGGAAAGAATAGAGAACCCAGAATTAAATCAGTACATCTACACTGAATTAATTTTCAACAAGGGTGTCAGCACTAAAAGGCCGGGCATGGTAGCTCACGCCTGTAATCTCAAAATTTGGGGAAGCCAAGGCAGGAGGATTGCTTGAGTGTAGGAGTTTGAGACCAGCTGGGGCAACATAGTGAGACCTTGTTTCTACAAACAAAATTTTAAAATAAAAATACTAAAGAGGCCAGGCACAGTGGCTTATGCCTGTAATCCCAGCACTTTGGGAGGACGAGGTGGGGAGATCACTTGAGGTCAGAAGTTTGAGACCAGCCTGGCCAACGTGGTGAAACCTGTCTCTACTAAAAATACAAAAAATTAGCCAGGTGTGGTGGTACATGCCTGTAGTCCCAGCTACTCGGGAGGCTGAGGCAGGAGAATCACTTGAACCTGGGAGGCAGAGTGAGCTGAGATCGTATCACTGCACTCCAGCCTGGGTAACAAAGTGAGACTCCATCTCAAACAAAAAACTAAAGAATATAATTGGATTGTTTGTAAGACAAAGAAAGGATAAATTCTTGAGGTGATAGATACCCCATTTGCCCTGTTATAATTATTATGCATTGTATTCCTGTATCAAAGTGTCTCATGTACCCCATACATACCACAGAAATGTAAAAGTAAATAAATTAACAAATAATTTTTAATGAGGCTTATTGGGATTAGGTGATAAATGGAGTTTTGGTTTGAAACCATCTCATAGTGAGTGGACCAGTGGCTCTGTGAACCCAGCTGTGATTTTTACCCCAGGTCCTGCATATGTTATTGGAACAAACAAATTTAACAACTAGCAGAGCCTACACAGGTCTGCTTGACCCATGGAATGAGGACTACTTAGGGTAAAAGGGCCAAGAGAAAGCTCCTGGAACTTCACACCACCACCACCTCACACACTAGACTAGTAAACTAAAAGCAATACTGTAAAAGGGATGGGTCCAGAAGAAGGATAAGGTTTTACTGTGAACCCCGTCAGGTGGTAATTCAAACTGCAGTTTTTTCAGATGTGGTTTCTTTATTAATGCAAATCAACACAGTCTTCAGCACTTTGTATCCAGCTCTTGGTCTAGAAAACGTTTATTCTATACATCAAATTAATAAGAATCACCAAAAGTCTTTTTTGTGTGTGTGTGTGATGAAGTTTTCTCTGTCACTGAGGTTGGAGTGCAGTGGCGCAATCTCAGCTCACTGCAACCTCTGCCTCCTGGGTTCAAGCAGTTCTCCTGTCTCAGCCTCTCGAGTAGCTGGGATTACAGGCACATGCCACCACGCCCAGCTAGTTTTTGTATTTTTAGTAGAGATGGGGTTTTACCATATTTGTCAGGCTGGTCTCAAACTCCTGACCTCAGGTGGATCCACCTGCCTCGGCCTCCCAAAGTGCTGGGATGACAGGTGTGAGCCACCGTGCCCAACCTTATTTGCTTTTACTTAACAGGGCAGTAGCATATCACTTTCTTCCACGGAACTATATCAGCTTTTCTTTTTCTATCATCTAGTATGTAGAGACCTTGATCATCTTGATTATCTATAACAAAACATTGATCCACTACATTGATGACATCATGCTGTAACTAATGAGCAGGACGCATCAAGTACACCAGATGATTCACTAAGATCCAGGCTCGTCAGAGGGTGGCATGTAAACCCTATGAACATTCAGAGTCCTGGAAGCTTGGCAAAGTTTTTAGCAACCCAGGGATCTAGGAAATGTCAGGATATCCCAACCAAGTGAAAGATAAGTTGCTGCACCTCCTACTAAGAAAAAGGCACAATTGGTGGCCCTCTTTGGATTTGGGAGGCAACATACACCCATTTGTTTTTATTTTTGTCTTTGTTTTTGGTGGGAGTGTTACTAAATTGACCAGTCTGGTCTCGAACTCCTGAGCTTGAGTGATCCTCCTGCCTCAGCCTCTAAAGTAGCTGGGATTACAGGCATGTGCCACTGTACCTGGCAGTACATCCATTTGTGTACACTGCTCCAAACCATTTACTGAATAACCCATAAGACTGCCAGTTTTGAATGGATCCCAAAGCAAATTCAGGCTGCCGTGTAAGATGTTCTGCGAGTTCAGCCTTATGACCTAGCAGATCCAGTGGTGTTTAAATCACCTGTGACATAGGCATCCGGTATGGAGCTTCCAGCAAGCACTAATAGGAAAATCTCAGTGCACATCCCTAGGACTTGGAACAAAGTCATGTCATCTTCTGCAAACAATAATGGTCCTCTTGAGAAATAACATCTGGCTTTCTACTGGGCCCTGGTAGAGACTGCACACCTGACCAGGAGACACCAGGTGACTATGCAACCTGATCTCCCCATCATGAACTGGGTATCATCTGATCCATCAAGCCATAAAGCTAGGCATATACAGTAGCATCATTCTACCATCAAGTGAAAGTGACATAGCTCAGACGATGGCATCTATTTCACCACATTGCTGCATCTTCCTCAGTCAACACCAGAGGCCTTATGGCAAATGCCCCATAATCAGTTGATGGAGGAAGAAAAAACTCAGGCCTGGCACCACCTGGAAGTGGATAGTTGCAGCACTACAGAAATGCTCCGAAAGACGCAGAAGGCAAATCCTCGCAGTGAACAGAATTTCAAGCAGTATGTCTGCTTGTCTGCTCTATCAAGCTAGAGACAGAAGTCCAGGAATACAAATCTGTACATATTTGTGGGACGGATGGTTTGGGTGGATGCTCATGAACATGGAAAGAAGATTGGAAGATTGATAATAAGGAGCTCGGTGGGAGAAGGAATGTGGATGGACCCCTAACAATGGACACAGAATGGGAGGGTATTTGTGTCCTATGCACATGTTCCCCCAAACAGTACCCACTGCAGAGGAAACCATTGTTCAAGAAACCAATGGACAAGATGCCTTGTTCTGTAGCTGTCTGTCATTCTCTTTCCCCAGCCACTCTAGTGCTTGCTCAATAGGCTGATGTACAAAAGGGCCATGGTAATTGAGCTAGAGGTTATAGATGGATACAACAACACGGACTTCCTCTGATTAAGACTGATTTAGTGAATACCACTGCAGAGTGCCCAGTGTGCACAATTCCTAATATGACACCGCTCGCCATAGGAACCAGCTATCTGAGAGCAGATAGGTCACATTGAACCCCTTCCATCACAGAGGAAGCAGCAGTTTGTACTCACTTATTCTCTGTATGCGTTTGACTTCTCCGACCACTATATCCATGGACTTATGAATGCCTTGGTTCCAGTGTTGGTATTGCAGATAACATTGCTTCTGACCAAAGAGTTGCTATTACCACAAAAGAAATTCAGCAATGTAGTTATACCCATGGGATATTGTGGCCTTACCATGTACTCTCTTATCTAGAAGGAGCTGGTCTTATCGAATACTGAAATGACCTCTTGAAGACTGTTACGGTGACAGCCAGGAGACACTGCAATGTGGAGTGCTGTCCTACAGGATACAGTATGTACTTTGAACCAACCACAGTGCTGTTTCTCCCACTACCAGAGAACACGAGTCGAGTCTAGCAATGCTGAGGTGGAAGAGACTCTCACTATTATACAAATAACCCATTCCTAAAACTGTTGCTTCACATCCCTGAAGCTTTGGATTTTAATAGTTTAGAAATTATAGCTCCCAAGGGAGGAGTCCATCTATTGAGGAATAAATCAGTGGCTCAATTAAGTTAGAAGTTGAGACTGCCACTTGGCCATTTTGAGCTCCTCATACCCTTGAAACTGCAGGCAAAGTAGTGTGTTTCTCTACAGGCTGGGATGATTGAGCTGATTACCAGGGCTAAACTGGGTTACTCCTGCACAACGATAGCATGGAAGAATAGGGGATTGTCTGCGGTGCCACATAATACTTCCACATCCGATAGTAATGGAAGACTGTAGCAATCCAAGGACCACCAGAGTCTGAGTCATGTCACCAGGTAAAATACCCTAACTAACTGAGGTGCTGGCTGAGGGCAAAGAGAACCTAGAATAGCTAGTGAGAAAAGAGAAATTATAAATATCAACAGTGTCCTTGGAATCAATTACAGAAATGAGACCTATAGCAGTTCTGAGTATTTTCTTCTTTGCTTGGGGGTGTGTGTGTGTGTGTGTGTGTGTGTGTGTGTGTGTGTGTAATTGACTATAGGGAATGCTAGTGATGGTCACATTTATGTTTTCATCTGTATATTATAGTAGATTGAGGTATGGGTGTGATCTCTAGAGCTAGAGGAGGAATGAGAAGAGAATCCACCATTATCCAGAGCAATGTTACTGACTGATGGGGCTTTGTGAGTCTCATTTTTGGAGAGAGGGTTAGCACATCCTCACTGCAGGAAGGCAGTAGATCCTGTGAGGATTGAGTATGTTGTTGTTCTTGAGCAGAAATTGAATGAAGAATGGGGAGGATCTGTGTGAATGCTTGATTTTTTTGTTTGTTTGGTTTTTGAGATGGAGTCTCGCTCTGTCGCCAGGCTGGAGTGCAGTGGTGCGATCTCGGCTCACTACAACCTCCGCCTCCTGGGTTCAAGCGATTCTCGTGCCTCAGCCTCCTGAGTAGCTGGGATTACAGGCACGCGCCATCACACCCAGCTAATTTTTGTATTTTTAGTAGAGACGAGGTTTCACCATGTTGGCCAGGCTGGCCTCGAACTGCTGACCTTGTGATCTGCCCGCCTTAGCCTCCCAAAGTGCTAGGATTACAGGTGTGAGCCACTACACCCGACCTGTGTGAATGGTTGATTAGCCAAGGGGATGGATGGTGCCAGACAGTGTTCATGGTCTGTAAGTTCCACCTTTGCCCTGTCTTGGCCCTGGATGACTAAGCTTTCTTTTTACCTTGATGAAAAAGATGTGCAAATTCTTAATACTTTTTTTTTTTTTTGCAAAATAAAGTAAAACTATGCCTTATATTCTATACATTATACTCCTGATTTAATGTTACTTGGGCATTTAAAATACATTTTTCCCTCTGGGAAATTGGGGTGGGGGGCATGTGTCCTGGGTGCCCCCTGAGGTCCATATGTAGGTTTATTTTATTTTATTTTCTAGAGATGGGGTCTTGCTATGTTGCCCAGTCTTGTCTTGAACTCCTGGCCTGGAGCAATTCTCCCACCTTGGTCTCCCAAAGCACTGGGATTATAGATGTGAGTCACTACACCTGGCCCTTGCACAGGTTAATGAGAGCAAAGGGTTGTAAACATGCCCTGTAACCTGTAAAATGCTGTGCCTAAATGAGCTGGGTTGATGTTAAGGTCAGAGCCCTGGAAAGTCAATCTGGAAGCCAGCCCTAGACCCAGCAACTTGAGACTGGGAGTCAACTCTTGCTTGCTCTGGTGAAGAACTGAGACTGAAACCTCACATCTCTCCCCTTCTGGCTCCAGCGCTTGGCAATGAGAACTAGATGGACAACACAGGTTTAGAAATGAAAAGCAACTGCTCCTCCTGGATGCTTTATTGGGGCTTTCGGTGGTTTCTGTGCATGAGCGGCAGTGACACCAAGACCCTTTCCCAACATGCAAAAGGCACAGGAAAGTGAGACCCAACCGGGGTGGGTGGCGTGGATGCAGAGACTTCCCCCCTCCCCCCAGCTCCATGGCACGGTGTAGCACGGCGGCGACCCTGGGAGGGGGGGTATTGAAGGAGGTGGCTTGGGCGGAGGCTGGAAGGGGGACCTAGGTTTGTCCACCTCCAGATCCGCCCCTGCACTTGGGCTGGACTGACCTTCTGAGAGAGGGTCAACATGGCTTTTACTGAAAGTCCCACCTCACAGGATAGAAAAACTCAAGGTAGGAAGAGGATGATGGCTGCTGCCTTCAGAGATTTCTATTAACGCCAAACCCAACACATGGGCCAAATCTGAAGGGCAATGAGAGGGTGTGCTCATGGTGTCTGTCCCCACTGCGGCCTGGTTTTGGAGTGCCACTGCCTTGGCTCAAGCCAGTCCATGTCCAGGAGAAGCGTGAAGCCCCTTCTGATCTTCAGGGACCTCCCATGGGGTCTCCGGTTATCCAGCCCCATTCAGAGGTACCGGTTAGAGGAGTTGAGTCTTGATGTTGGCTTTGTCCTGTGGAAGAGTTCCCTGGGCAAGAGGGAAGGGGAGGCGAGGAGTCAGGCCCTCTGAGTCCCCAGCACCTCCCAGAATCTGGGCCCTGGTGGATGAAACATCCTGGGACTCATCTCAGATTCTAACCAGTCCCCACAGTTCCATCTTGAGACCTTGAATCGAAAGAAAAGGCATTCGTGTTTTGTTTCTGGTTTTTGTCTTTCTCTCTCTTGCTTCCTCTCTTTTAGTAGAGCCGTGGCCTTAAGTCACAGCATTGGCAATGTCTACTTCTAAACTATGGAATGTTTTCACACTGACGATATTATTACTCAGAACAAAGGGCGGGGAGGGCTGTCCAAGTGTTCATGAGACAGTGAGTTACTGAGAGCTCACGGGGAATCACACAGCACAGAGACACCGACAGTCAGACACCAAGCCCCAGGCCTGGCCCTAGATGTATTTTTTCTTGAGGTACCAGTAGGCAAAGTAGCCCATCCCGCCCAGGGAGCCCATGAGGAAGGACGCCCCAAAGAAGGATGGGGGTTTCCTCTTGACCAGCCGGAAAGCATTGGGGATGACGGCCGACAGCAGGGTGGTGTGGATGTCACCCAGGACTTTCCGGAAGGCAAAGCGTCTCTGGACCCTCTCAAAGAAGGACTGCAGGTTGGGCCGGCTGCCATCTTCCCAGTATTTCTTGGATAGTCCCAGGAACTTGAGGCGGTGCAGGGTGGCCCCCAGGAGGACATCAGCAAGGGTGAAGGCACAGCCACAGAGCCACAGCTCGCATTTCTGCCCTAGAGTGGAAGAGAGAGGAAGCAAGGGGATCAACCTCCCCTAACACGCACACTCACTTCTCTCTACGAGCTCCTCTGGCTTCTGCACCCCTGCCCCAGTATTTTCTGAGGGTTACTCATTCCTGTACAACTTCAGTGATTTTTGCCATATCCTTATGCTACTTCTATTATAATTTTTTTCTTTAAATTGACTTTTTTTTCTCTTTTCTTTTCTTATCCTCATTTTATAGCTGATACATCAGCTGACTTTTAAAGTGCAAATACGTGGCCAGGTGTGGTGGTTCACACCTGTAATCTCAGCACTTTGGGAGGGCAAGGTGAGCGGATCATTTGAGGTCAGGAGTTCAAGACCAGCCTGGCCACCATGGTGAAACCCCATCTATACTAAAAATATAAAAATTATCTGGGTGTGGTGGTGCACACCTGTAATCCCAGCTACTCAGGAGGCTGAGGCAGGAGAATTGCTTCAACCTGGGAGATGGAGGTTGCAGTGAGTCAAGACTGTGCCACTGCACTCTAGCCTGGGCGACAGAGCAAGACTCTATCTCAAATAAATAAAGTGCAAGTATGTGTCATGAAACTCCAGACACATAGGCAACTACCCCTTTGACAGCTTCATTTGGTGTACGCTCTGCATTTCAAACTCAAAATGGAATCCCTGATTGTCACCCCCAGAGCCACTATGCTCATCCCAATCTCAGTAATGGAACCTCCACCCTTGCGGTTGCTCTGCCCAAAATCCTCAGAGCCACCATGAATTCTCTTTTCTTCCTTCTTTTTTTTTTTTTTTTGAAATAGAGTCTTGCTGTGTCACCCAGGCTGGAGTGCAGTGGCACAATCTCAGCTCACTGCAACCTCCACCTGCCAGGTTCAAGCAATTCTCCTGCTTCAGCCTCCCTAGTAGCTGGGATTACAGACGTGCACCACCATGCCCGGCTAATTTTTGTATTTTTACTAGAGACAGGGTTTCACCATGTTGGCCAGACTGGTTTTGAACTCCTGTCCTCAGGTGATCTGCCCACCTCAGCCTCCCAAAGTGCTGGGATTACAGGCATGAGCCACTGCGCCCCGCCCCACCATGAATTCTCTTTCACCCCCCACATACAATTTGTCAGCAATTTCCAACAGTGTTATCTTCAAAATACATCCAGAATCTGATACCGCCTCTACTTGTACCGTCCTTGTCCAAACAACCATTGTCTTCTAAGTTATCATAATGTCCTTTTAAAAGTTCTCCGTTTCTGCCCTTGTCCCCTAGAATCTATTCTTGGCACAGCATCCAAAGTGGTCATGTTAAAATTTAAGTGTCGGATAACGTCACTTCTCCCTTCTCAAACCCCTCTAATGATGATGCACCTGTTGGGGCCAGAGTAAAAGCAGGAATCCTTCCAAGCCCTGTAAGGCCCTGTGTGATCTGGCCACCAGGTACCTTTCAGACCTCAGAGTCTGCTTCTCTCCTACTTCCTCACTCTTCTCCAGCCACATCAGACTCCTGTAGCTCCTCACATCTGGGACATTCCTACCACAGAGCCTTTGCCCTGGCTGTTCCCTCTGCCTCAGTCTTCTCCTGCACAGCCTCAGAGCTCATTCCTCTGCCTCCTTCACATCTTTACTCACATGCCATTTTCTCATGGGCTTCCCAGACCACCAATTTAAAATGGAAGTTTTGGCTGGGTGCCATGGCTCACACCTGTAATCCCAATCCCGACACTTTGGGAGGCCGAGATGTCTCTACTAAAAATACAAACATTAGCTGGGCATGGTGGCAGGTGCCTGTAATCCCAGCTTCTTGGGAGGCTGAGGCATGAGAATCACTTCAACCCAGGAGGCAGGGGTTGCAGTGAGCCAAGATTGTGCCACTGCACTCCAGCCTGGGCAACAAGAGCAAAACTCTGTCTCAAAATAAATAAAAATAAAAATAAAAATAAATGGAAGTTTTAAATGGAAATTATAAATTGGTGGTCTGTGAAGCCCAGGAGAAGCTGGCATGTGAGCAAAGATGTGAAGGAGGTGGAGGAAGACCTTACCCAGCAGTCACTCTCCCCTCCCCTGCTTTGTTTTCTTCCGCAGAACGTAGCGCAACATTTCACCATCTACTTGACATTCTCATTTTGTTTATTGTCTGTTGTCCTCTACTAGAGTGGAAACTCTATGAGGGCAGGGATTTTGGTCTGTCTTGTCTGTGGCTGTATCCTCTGCATCTAGAACTGTGCCTGGCGTACAATAGGTGCTCAATAAATCTTTACTGAATTATTGATGAATGAAAAAATAAACTGTATCATTAACTGTAGTATTAAATGCTTCGCTATAAACTATCTACAATGGTAAAAGTAAACATAACAAAAACAGAACAAAAGTAATTAAATTCCAGCTGGATACTACTGCCTGTCAAGGTCTCTGCACCCAAGACTTTCTCTCTCTTTTTCTTTCTTTTCTTCCTTCCTTCCTTTTTCTTTCTTTCTCTTTCTTTCTCTTTCTTTCTTTCTTTCTTTCTTTCTTTCTTTCTTTCTTTCTTTCTTTCTTTCTCTTTCTTTTTCTTTCTTTCTCTTTCTTTCTTTCTCTTTCTTTCCTTTCTTTCCTTTCTATCTTTCTTTCTTTCTTTCTTTCTTTCTTTCTTTCTTTCTTTCTCTCTCTCTCTCTCTCTTTCTTTCTTTCTTTCTTTCTCCTTCTTCCCTCCATCCCTCCCTCCCTGCTTGCTTGCTTTCTCTCTCTTTCTTTCTCTCTCTCTCTCTCTCTTTCTTTCTTTCGACAAAGTCTCACTCTGTCACCCAGGCTGGAGTGCAGTGGTGCAATCTCAGCTCACTGCAACCTCCACCTCCAGGGTTCAAACAATTCTTCAGCCTCAGCCTCCCAAGTAGCGGGCACTACAGGTGTGCACCACCATGCCTGGCTATTTTTTTTTTTTTTTTTTTTTTTGGTATTTTTTACTAGAGACAGGGTTTTGCCACATTGGCCAGGCTGGTCTCGAACTCCTGACCTTAGATGATCCGCCTGCCTCAGCGTCCCTAAGTGCTGGGATTACAGGTGTGAGCCACCATACCTGGCCTCATTTTGTTTTTAAGAAAGGAGCAGATATTAAACACATGTTATAAAGGGGTTAAGCACTAATATCTTACTAATACTCTTTCTTTGATGTAATCAAAAGAGGATAACTCTCACGACGTGGTTTTACATTATTTATCACCATGTTTTTGTGTCATCTAAATTTAGCCTGACTCTCGCATTTGGGATTAAGAAAGAAACAATTAGCCTCATTTTTAGGAAACACTTGTTTGTGCAATATTTTCTCCTAGTTGTTTTGACCTGAAATTCTGGAGCCCCTTTGGTCTCTTACATCGCCTCTTTGCTCAAAAATCTTTAATTCTCCCCACTGACTGCACCTTAATGTCCAAGTTCCTGTGCCTAGCTATTAAGCCCTTTCGAGAGTGAGTTTAGCTTTAATATACGTCTCTAATCTTGACTTCTCATGAATTGCCCATTGGTCCACTGTCTTCCCCAACAAGCTGCCCGCTTCAGCCTCCGGGCCTTTGTCCCTGCTGTACCCCATGCCCGAATGCCTCTCCCTTCCCTTCCTGTGAGGGCTGCTTTCCTGGGAGGCTTGCCTCTGCACCTTTGAACAGGTTGCTCCTTTCAGTTCAGGAATTCCATGAATCCAGTGCTCCCTACCATCAAAACCTGAGCCCCCTCCTTCCGCTCTGCATCTTCTGGGTCACGGATTCATTCATTCAGCAAGTGGTTACCTGGCAGTATGTGCTGGGCGTGAAGACATGACACAATACAATATCTCCCCTCAAGAGGGTCACCGTCACGGTGAAGGGCTAAAGTGTAATGCAGGCTCTCATCAGAAGGTTATCCGTGAATAGGTAACCTTCAAGGCACCTGATGAGGCCGGGCGCAGTGGCTCACATCACTCTCCCTTACTTTAGGAGGCTAAGGCAGGAGGATTGCTTGAGCACAGGAGTTTGAGACCAGCCTGGGCAACATGGCGAGACCCTCTTCTCTACAAAAAAAAATTAAAAATAGCCGAATTGGTAGCATGCATGCCTGTGGTACCAGCTACTAGGGAGGCTGAAAGAGGAGGTTGGCTTGATCCCGGAAGTTTGAGGTTGCAGTGAGCCTTTTTCACACCACTGCACTCCAGTCTGGGTGACAGAGTGAGACCCTGTCTCAAAAACAAACAACGAAGACACCTGATGGGCCCCCGAGGGGAGATAATGAGTTGGGAGTTAGTGATGCAGGCTCCAAGCTCAGAGAAGCACCGTCAATGTGGAGGTGGTATTTAAAGCCAGGAGAGTGGACAGTATCAGTATAGCCAGACTTGGAAATAGGGCAAGGGACTGAACCCTGGGTCCCCCCGCAAACTTTAGATATTGACACCAAGAGAAACCAGCAAAGATGACAAGAAGGAGTGGCCTTTGAGGTAGGAGAAGAACCAGGAGAGTGTGGCGTCCAGCAAGCCAACTTAGGACAGGGTTCTGAGGAGGAGACAGTGCTCAACTGTGTTCAAACGCTGTGTTGAGGTCAAATAGGAGGCCTGAGAACTGGTGACTGCGTTTACCGACTGGCGACCCTGGCAAGAGGAGCTGGAGTAGAATGCTGACTTAAAAGCCGGTTTGGAGGGAGTTCAAAGAGAAAGGGAGGAGAGGAATTGGAGACGGGGAACAAAGATCATTCTGCCACGGAGTTTTGCTAGAATGGGGAGGATGGGCCAGTAGTGAGATACAAGTCAAGAGCATTTTCATAAGCTGGGAGGAATAAAATAGCATGTGTTTGTGGATGATGCCGCAGAGAAGGGAAAGATTCTATGGGGAAGAGTGGATAGAATGACGGATGTGGTGTTCTTACAGGGATGAGAGTGGATGGGATCTGGTGCACTAGGACAGGGATTGGTTTTAAAGGACAACCCCTTCCATCCTTGGACAAGGACAAGAACAGTCCATCCCTGGTAACAAGAGAGCACATGTGCTACCGTATTTCATCAAATCTAAGTTACTATTAAATGTAAGTATCCAAAAGTAAGAAAGGAGAATCAAACTATTGACTGGAAGAAACATTCCAGTGTCAGAGACGCTAAGATGTGCTCTAACAAAGATGCATCTTAGAATTGCTAGATACAGTGCGTGGGTCATTGTGGGGATCAGAGCTGTGAAGATCTCTTTCTAATGCTTTGATTTTCTCCGTGACAGATTGCCTTACTTTTAATGGCCAAAACCACAATTATTTTTATGCTAACCTAAAGTGATCAGCTCTGAGTGAGGATGTGGAGGAGGTGGCTGGAGGGCTGAGGAGGAAGGAGAAGGCATAAAGGAGTCATCTAGAGAGTGAAGCGGGGAGGCCTGGGGCAGCATTGAGGTCACCTAAGGCTTACAATCATGAATACAAAGTAAGTCCCGCCAGCATCCTGCGTGTTTCTCCAGCCACATATAGGTTCACAGGTGAAGGTGCTGAGTAGGTGGAGAGCTGGGTTCAACAAGGTTTGAGGTTTTGCAGAGCGAGTATGGAGGGCCAGGGAGTCGAATGTGCAGGCACGAAATTTCTCCTAATGATGAACCAGGGAATCACCACTAGGTACAGAGGGAGGTGCGATCGTGATGGGAGTGAGGGACAGTGAAAGGATCAAGTGACATAAGTCCCCAGCTGCAGACTGCATGCTACCCGCAAGGGAGTGTGGGTAGACAGATCAGAGAACGGGCCCAGGGACTAGGTTTAGATACTGGGCAACATGGAGAAACCAGTAAGGGATGTGAGAAGGAGCAGCCCGAGAGATAGGAGATGAACCAGGAAAGTGTGGTGTAATTCCCTGGACCTTCCAACAATTCTATAAAGTAGGTGATGTTATTATCCCCACTTTACAGATGAGGCAGTTGAGGCACAGAGAGGTTAGGTAACTTGGTCAAAGCCTCAGCTAATATGTGTCAAAGCTATCTGGTTCCAGATTCTGTGGTTGTAACCACTCTATTAAGCTACTTATTTCCACATACAAATGAGCATGGACACAGCAGGTATCTCCATGACCACTCAGGCACCCTTCAGTATGTGCGTTCTTTACTCAGGTCTGTGTGCAGATCTCTCCATGCGTCTGTATCCTGCATAGGCTGCATGTTTGCCCCATGCCTGCTTGCACAAACCCATGCAGCCAATTGTGTATATGCACGTAGATATCTGCTCCCATGGGCATCTGTGTCCACGTGGTGTGGGATTACCACATATGTGAGTGCAGCATCAGCCCAGGTGCATTGGATGTTTGCCTTAGACGTGTTCACTATTATGTTCATGCCTGTGTTTATGTTTGCAGGCAAATGCTGATGGCCTTCTTTGTGCGTCCGTGTTTGTGTGTGCGCCTGGGCAGCGATCTGGTATCTGACCCCTTCCCTGTTCTCTCTTCTCCAGTTGTGTGTTCCCTTTGCAAACCCCAGGCCTGGATGAGCCCTTTCTGCACTTCTCTGGGTCTGCCAGCTGGAGGCGATCTCACAATGAGGCCAACTTGGTACACTTTAATGTCGGACCGCAAAGCCCAGGAGGGCACTCCGTGCTGCCCAGAATCCTATTATATCTCTTGAGTGCTTCCTGCTCCCTGTGGAGACAATTGCATCTTTTCATCCTCTCCTCTCACACTTCTCACACCCTTTCCCCAGTTTCCTCTCGGCCGATGACATCACCTCATGCTTCGTTCAGTAGATAGCAGCTTTCGGACATGAAAGCCCACACTCCCCACCTCGATGCTGCAAAACCGCTCCATGCTGCTAATGCGGACACAATACAGGGCGTGTCCTAACCCCACGGCCAAGCCCTCCATGGGCCCTCTGCACCTGCTCCGCGCCGCATCCCCGCATCTCTTCAGGTTGCCTTTCTAAGTCCTCCTCCCCCTTCTCCATGTTGTTCTGCACTCCAAGAAGCTCACTTGTTGGCTCCAATCCTCGGGGCTCATGCCCTCTGGCTTCAGAAAGTTAGGCAAGTAGGAAACAGGGGTGGGAAAGGAGGGAGGGCAACAGTGACGTCAGACTGATTTCCCTCATCTCCTCTCTGCAAGTCACCATGGGCTGTCAGCAACCACCTCTGTCCAGGTTCCTGGATCTGCTCTCATGACCCTGTGATCTCAAGACTTCAGGCCTGGGGTATTCCTCTCTGCCTTGGGATGTCCCTGCATCCCGCCTGTGCCTGGGTAAACAGTCCCTTTATTGAGCCTTCTTCCATTTCCCCCGTTTGCAGATGTCCTCTGTTTTCTATGGGGCCCCTGCCTGAACCACACCCCTCCTGTCTTCGTGGCGTCTGCATCGCCGTCCTGAACCCCCGATTCCTCTTTTCCACTGCAGTTTCCACCAGCACGAGAACATATTTGTACATCTCCTGTCCAAAAACAATTCCTCCTGTCACCCCACATCCTTCTTCAGCCACCACCACCTTCTTTGTTCACCTCTACCCTTCTCAAAAGAGGTATCTACACTCACCACCTTCATTCCTCGCCTCCCATGCGGTCTTCAGTCCATTAGAGTCTGGCTTTTGCCCCAGGTTGCAGTGAAATGCTTTTGGCGAGGTCACCGCCGACATCCATGGTAGAAAGCCAAGGGCACGCTTTCCTATCCTGGCTTGCTCAAGCTCCCAGCAGCACTAACACCATTCTGTCTCCTTAAAACCCAGTCCTCCCATGGTTCCTCCTAACATGAGGGTCTTCCTACTTCACTGGCCTCAGTGCACTTTGCTGATTCCTCTGCCCAGATCCCTGCTCAGTGTGGGAGAACCTCTGCATAGATATGGTAGTTATGTTTTTTATTATTATAATGATAATATTATTATCGTTATTATTATTATTTGAGACAGGGTCTCACTCTGTCTCCCAGAAGACGACTCATTGTAGCCTCAACCTCCCAAGCTCAAGCAATCCTCCTGCCTCAGCCTCCTGAGTAGCTGGGACTACAGGCATGTACTACCACACCAGCTCATTTTTGTACTTTCTTGTAGAGACAGAGTCTCACCATGTTGCCCAGACTGGTCTGAAACCTGGGCTCAAGTAATCCTCCTGCCTCAGCCTCCCAACTAGCTGGAATTACAAGTGCACATGACCATGCCTGGCCCAGGTATGGTAGTTTCAAAGTACAGCCACAAATTACTTGATATGCTCCTCCCTTCTGCGGAGCCCAAGTCTCCTCCCCTTGAATGGGGCTGTATTTCGTGACTTCTAATGAGTGATGGGGCAGAGTGACTTCCAGCAGTAGATCATAAAAGACATGTGATTGGTCAGGCGCGGTGACTCACGCCTGTAATCCTAGCACTTTGGGAGGCTGAGGCGGGCGGATCACGAGGTCAGGAGATCGAGACCATCCTGGCTGACACAGTGAAACCCTGTCTCTACTAAAAATACAAAAAATTAGCCGGGCGTGGTGGTGGGTGCCTGTAGTCCCAGCTATGTAGGAGGCTGAGGCAGGAGAATGGCGTGAACCTGAGAGGTGGAGGTTGCAGTGAGCTGAGATCGTGCCACTGCACTCCAGCCTGGGTGACAGAGCCAGACTCCATCTCAAAAAAAAAAAAAAAAAAAAAAAAAAGACATGTGGCTTCTGTGTCTTCTCTTTCTCTGGGATAACTTGCTCAGGGAAAGCCAGCAGCCATGCTGTAAAGAAACGCAAGCAGCCTATTGAGAGGCCCATCTCAATAGGATGTTGAGTAAGGAACTAAAGTCTCCTGCCAACAGCCAGCAGGGAACAGAGGCCTTTAGCTAAGAACCACATGAATAAGGCAATTTGGAAGTGGATCCTCCGGCCCCAGTCAAGCCTTCAAATCACTGCAGCCCCAGCTGACAGCTTGAAGGCAACCTGCATCATGCAACCATGACTCAGAGCTGCCCAGCTCAGCTGCTCCAGAACTCCATATCCACAGAAAATGTGTGACATAATAAACGATTTTAAAATTCAAGACACCGAGGTTGACAGCAATTTCTTACGCCACAATAGATAACTAATACAGCAAGTCCCGATTCCTCTTTTTGTCTCACTCTGCTCTCTTCCTCAATGAAAATGTCCAATTCTATAGCTTTAAACACCATGTATTGGCTGAGGACTCCTGAATCTCCAAATTCTGACCTCTCCTTTGAGAGTCAGGCTGGAATATCTAATGGTTTCTGTGACATCCTCTCTTGGGTGTCACAAACTCACTGTCTCCCAAACGCCCAGGCTGGAGTGCAGTGGCACAATCTCAGCTCACTGCAACTTCTGCCTCCCGGGTTCAAGCAATTCTCCTGCCTCAACCTCCCAAGTAGCTGGGACTACAAGCACACGCCACCATGCCCGGCTAATTCTTTGTATTTTTAGTAGAGACGGGGTTTCACCGTGTTAGCCAGGATGTTCTTGATCTCTTGCCCTCGTGATCCACCTGTCTTGGCCTCCCAGAGTGCTGGGATTACAGGCATGAGCCACCATGCCTGGCCCAGGAGTTACCTTTGATTCTCTTTACCTCACTGCCAACCCCCATGTAAATTCCTGCTCATTTTATCTTCAAACTACCTCTCAAGTCCATTCACACCTCACCATCTCCACTGCAACCATCTCGGTCCACGCCAACATCATCTCTCACCTGAGCTGCTGCACCGGCCTCCCCTCTGTCTCCCTTGAAGTCCATTTTCACACAGCCATTGGAATCCTCTCAAATATAAAACTAGAACTACTCAGCCCCATGGAGACTGCAAACAGGGCCATGAGTCCCTCCCATTCCTGTACGCATGCCACTTTGCAATATGTGCATCTTGATGGCTTTGCTCCTCCTGCTATCTAAGACTCATGGTTTTTTTCCCAAAGACTGCAAGCTCCGTGAGAGCAAGAATGATGTCTGGATTTTGCTCATTAATTTATCCCCAGGACCTAGCATCTAGGAGATGTTCAATAAATATTTGAATAAATGAATGAAAAAGAATGGTGATAATAATAATTTTTAGAACATTTCACCTTGAGCTGGGCACTTTGCAAAGTAATCAACATTTACTGTCTTAAATTTGCTGGCCCGAAATGCAGGAATGAGGTCAGCCATTCCCCATGTGTGAGAGGCAAGCCATCCCAGCTAAGCCGAGCCCACACTGCCAAGCCACATATCATGAACAAATAAAAGGCCCTTCTTTTATGTCACTCAGATTTGGAATGGTTTGTTATACAGCAGAAACTAACTGATATAATCCCCTCCTCAAAGCCCTCCAGAGACTTCCCATTGTACTTAGTATAAAATCCAAACTTGTAAATGTAGGCTCTGAGGCCCATGATCTCACCTCACCCAGTGCAGCTCTCCCCTCATTCCCACCACTCTCCCCAGGACTCCCCACGCAGCAGCCCATTTCTGAAGAGTTCCCAGTTCTCTCCCACTCCATGGCATCCCTCAGTCTGGGTCATATCTTCCCTGATTCTTCTCTAGGCTCCTTCTCATCCGTCAGGTCTCACTTTGAATATCATCTTCTCAGGGAAACTTTATCCACTTAATCCTGTTCATTTACTCTCAATCTTAACACTTATTGCTGTGTGCACTTCTGTGTTTACTTATGGGATTATTTGACTTAATGTCTTTTTCCTCTGTAAGACTGCAAACTCCATGAAAGCAATAATGAGGTCTGAGTTTTACTCATTAATTTATCCCCAGGACCTAGCATCTAGTAGGTGTTCAGTAAATATTTGATTAAATGAATGAAAAAGAATGGTAATAATAATTATTTTTAGAACATTTTACCTTGAACCAGGCACTGTGCAAAGTACTCAACATTTACTATCTTAACAAATCCTCCACCAGCAATCCTGCTATGACTTTGATTCTATTATTATCAATATTTTATAGATGAGCTCAGAGAGGTGAAGTGAATTCCACAAGGTCACAGAGCTAGGTAGTGGTTGATCAGGAATCTGCATCAAAGCCATCTGGCTCCATGCAAGGGGTCTCAACTGTGACATTAAAATCCCTCCCAAAACTGGGCTGTGCCCACAAGAGAAGAAATGAAAGGCATACAAGTGTTTCACCCAGTCAGGTTCAGGGAACCTGGATGAGCAACAGAGGCCATGTGGGCCCAACCAGTCAGACCTTTAAAATCCATAACCACTTCCCTGGGGCTTCTGCTCCCTCCCCCAGCCCCAGAGGGATGCAAGGACACCTCTCCATCTTGAACAACCCCACTTATCTCACCATGGGACAGTGCAGTGCTGTCTCCTCTCAGAAGGCCTCAGGACAGGGGTCAGCCGCAGGATCCCAGTCTAGGAATCTCACAAGGAATGCATGTCTGAGGCTATTCTCCAGAATCATCCACCCTAGCCTCCATCCAGGTCAGACCCTGTGTCTCTCTGGATCACAATATATATGGACACTTCTGTACTGTGTGCCCAGCACTGTGCTAAGCCCCTTACATGCATTTGCTCATTGGTCCTCGCAGTAGCCCTGGGACGTAGGCACTCATGCTATCACCCCCCACCTTTTTTTTTTTTCTTTTCGAGACAGAGTCTCGCTCTGGTGCCTAGGCTGGAGTACAGTGGTGTGATCTCGGCTCACTGCAACCTCCACCTCCTGGGTTCAAGTGATTCTCCTGCCTCAGCCTCCCACATAACTGGGCTTGCAGGTGCCCACTACCATGCCTAGGCAATTTTTTGTATTTTTAGTAGAGATAGGGTTTCACCATATTGGCTAGTCTGGTCTCGAACTCCTGACCTCAAGTGATCCACCTGCCTCAGCCTCCCAAAGTGTTGGGGTTACAGGCGTGAGCCACCGCGCCCAACCTATCACCCTTTTATAGAACAGGAAAGAGCCCAGAGCTAGTGCTTCCTCATCTGTTAAACAGAATCCTCATCTGTTAAACAGGATCGCTGGTATTACCCACCTCCTGGGATTGTTATGGGGATTGAGTGAGTTGAAATCTGTGAAACACTTAGAACAGTGCCTGACACACAGTAAGGTCTATTAAATACATAGATTTTTCTGGGCTGGATTGTGACCCTCCCAAAATTCACATGTTGAAGCCCTAAGCCCTAGAATAAGCTTGTCCAACTTGCAGCCCGCGGGCCACATGCAGCCCAGGATGGCATTGAATGTGGCCCAAAACTCATTCATAAACTTTCTTAAAACATTCTGATATTTTTTTGCGATGTTTTTAAAGCTTATCAGCTATCGTCAGTGTTAGCATATTTTATTTGCGGCCCAAGACAATTATTCTTCCTCCAGTGTGACCCAAGGAAGCCAAAAGATTGGACACCCCTGAACTCTCAGAATGTGACTGTATTTGGAAACAGAGCTTTTAAAGGGATGATTACCTTAAAATAGAGACCTTAAGGTGGGTCCTCATTCAATCGGACTAAAGTATTTATAGGAGGAAATTTGGACTCAAAGACACCAGGCTTGTGCAGCACAGGGGAAGGGCCATGTAAGAACACGGCAAGAAGGCGGCCACTTGCAAGCCAAGGAGAGAGGCCTCAGGAGAAACCCACCCCAAGGAACCTTGATCTGAGATGTCTAGCCTCCAGCTCTGTGCGACAATAGGTTTCTGCTCTTTAAGCCCCTCAGTCTGTAGTATTTTGTTATGGAAGTCCTAAGAAACTAATGCATAAGTGAGTAACATATACCTGCTGTCCAAGGTCTCCCACCAAGAGCATAGCAGAGCTGGGACTCTGTCCCCCAAAGGCCCATCTCTGAACTACCAAGCCTTTTGGCCCCTGAGAGCCATTAACTCTGCAACAGCTCCCCTTAGCTACCATTAGGATAGAAACAGGAAAGTTCCTTTTTGTGTGTGTGTGTGATGGGGGGCGGGGGACGGAGTCTCTCTCTGTCCCCCAGGCTGGAGGGCAGTAGCACAATCTGGGCTCACTGCAGCCTCTGCCTCCCAGGTTCAAGTGATTCTCCTGCCTCAGCCTCTCAGGTAGCTGGGATTACAGGAACCCACCACCCCACTCAGCTGATTTTTGTATTTTTAGTAGCGACGGGGTTTCGTCATGTTGGTCAGGCTGGTTTCGAACTCCTGACCTCAAGTGATCCACCTGCCTCGGCCTCCCAAAGTGTTGGGATTACAGACATGAGCCATTGAGCCCAGCCAAAAGTTCCCCTTTGAGATGTGTTATTATTTTTTACTCACTTAGTCATACCAGGCTTTGTTTCCAGAAAAGATTTAAGGCAGCTGGCTTCAGTATGCATGATGATGTCTCTGCTCGAGACATGGGGTCTCTGTGTGTGTCTTGTGCTTGTGGCATCAGTTGTGAGATGCTGGAAACAACACTGGACCCATCAAGAGGGAACAAGTTCTGGCCCTAACCATGATGTCTATGAGCTGCCTAACCTTGAACAACTCGCTTCATCTCTCTGAGCCTCAGTTTCCTCATCTGGAGAATGGGCGTGCCTTTAGCTGCCTTATGTATTAAACTAGTAATGGCACAGGCAGTGTGTTGAGTACATTGAATTTTCACAAGAGTCCAGCAAGAGAGGGTTAAGTTGTATTATTACCATCCCATCTTATAGATGAGGAAACTGAGGCTCCAATAGGGAAAGCAACTTGTCCAAGGTTACATAGTTCAGGCAGCAAAGCTGGAACTCTAATTCAAGTTGTTCTTACTCTAACATACATAGAGATATGTATGTACACATAGTCATGCATATGCAGGAGGCTGTTGCAAATGCTCCATAAATTTGCATTGTTCAGGAGACAAGACTCACAGGTCTTAAACGGAGCAAGATGGGAAGGCTCAGAATGAGGTTTGAAGAAGGGCTGTGGCAAAGATGCTGTGTAACAGGCAAAATGGAGTGGAGTGGTATAAGAAGGGTGCTCCAGGAGGGAGGGGCTGTGGGGGCAAAAGTGTGGAGGTAGAATGAAGCTGGCATGTCCAAGTCTAGAGGCCCAGCTGGGGGCAGGAAGAGTCAAGGACAAGGAGAGTCTGGGTGAGCTTGGATGTCTGGCTGGAGCACGAAGGAGCCATAATGCATTCTTGGGCAGGGAAAGTGGGATGGTGTGGCGGGTAGTGGCCATCACTACTCTCATCATCATCTTCACCTACCTTTATTAAACACCTACTATGTGCTAAGCCCTAATCTAAGCACTCTACATGTATTATTTCACACAATGTCTCAACAGCTCTTTGAGGCAGGTCCTACTATTATCCCCATTTTATAGATGGGAAACTGAAGTTCAGAGAAGGGAGAACCTGAGCACAGTTACTCAGCTAGGAAGTGGCCAAGTTATGACTTGAACCTTAGTCTGACTCCATAGCCCATCCTCCTAACCACCTGGTGAGGTCCTCTGAGACCTTTAGGGAAAAAAGAGGCTGAGACTGGGCAGGGGCAGAGTAGGCTAGGTGGGCTGCAGCCCCCACCTCCCCCAGGGCTGGCACCCACCCTCGTTCTCCAGCTTCCTCTTCTCCAGCTCGGCCTCGATCTGGTCCAGCACCATGGCCAGCTCCCCAAGGATCTTCTTCAGGTAGCTCACATCATCGTGCTCCAAGATCTTGGCCTGGGGGCAGGACAGGGCCAAGAGAAGCTGAGTTGGCCTCAATAGAGTCAGGATGTTCAGGGATGGAAGGAGCTTTGCTAAACTTCTGCAAACCCAGCCTCCAAATACCCCCCAAGTGTATAGGATGCCCCCCTGTTTTGAAGCACCCTCATCTGGTGCCTACAACAGTCCTGTGAGCTTGACTGTCCTGCCTAGATCCCTGGTACATTCTTATACCCCGATGCTGGGAGGGCTGGTTGCTAGTGGCTCACAGTTGCCCCTTCTCTCAGCCAATAAGGAGCTGCATTGCCCACAAATACTTGGGAGGTTACCTGCCCTCACCCTCCCTCCAATAATCTGTAGCCAATGTCCCACTGATATGAGGGGATAAAAGACTGGCCCCTTACTTCAAGGTTGATCACCTTTGTGGTGCCATTTGTGCTCCAGAGATTCCTGTGGAATCAAATGAGGCTTAGCTGCTTCCTCTTCCTTATCCCTCCCATCCCTCTGAGGTCCCCCTCAGAGCAATCCTTCAATACCTCCTTTTCCCAAGAACCCCTGTTCAGTGCTCTGCATTTATTTTTATTTATTTATATATTTATTGTAATTATTATTATTTGAGACAGAGTCTTACTCTGTTGCCCAGGCTAGAGTGTAATGGCCCGATCTCAGCTCACTGCAACCTCTGCCTCCCAGATTCAGGCAATTCTCCTGCCTCAGCCTCCTGAGTAGCTGGGACTACAGGTGCCTGCCATGATGCCTGGCTAATTTTTGTGTTTTTAGTAGAGACGGGGTTTCACCATGTTGGCCAGGCTGGTCTCGGACTCCTGACCTCAAGTGATCCCTCACCTCGGCCTCCCAAAGGGCTGGGATTACAGGAGTGAGCCACCATGCCTGGCCAATGCTCTGCTTTTAAAGACACAACCTAACACATGAGGAAACTGAGGCCCCAGGGCAGCAGTGGCTTACCCAAGGTCTAACAGCTAGTAAATGGCAGGGGACAGGATTGGAAAAGCAAGCCAGGGGCTTTTCCATTTCATATCATCAGCTGATCTTCTACTTAGAACTGCTTATCTTCTACTTAGCTTCTCCTCTTGTTCATTTCCATGGAGCAGCTGGTAGGGAAGGGGACTCAGCAGGCCTGGAGGTACTCACCATGAGCTTCTTCTGTTTAGAAAGGTAGGGCTCGGAGAGCTGGGGCTCCTCTTCATGGTCCAGTTTCATGAGGTCTGTGGTGGCATTGGCTAAATGTCCTGGGGAGAGAATAGGAAAGGTCCCATCCCTCTGACACCTGGGTTGCTCCCCCATCACTTCCCTTACACAACTTGAAGTAGGCCCCATCCAAACACTGGTCAGAGGAGTAATACTGTCAACAGCCAACACTTAGGGAGCACTGCAGCCTGCGCTATAGTGACGGATGAGATGCCATCCTGCCCTGAGCTCAGGCTGGTGGGAGAGACAGGCACATAAATCTCAGCCAATGGCTCACTCCTGTAATCCTAACACTTTGGGAGGCTGTGGTGAGAGGATCACTTGAGTCCAGGGTTCAAGACCAGCTTGGGCAACATAGCAAGAACCCATCTTTAAAAAAAAAAAAAGTTAGCCAGGTGTAGTGGCGCACACCATAGTCCCAGCTACTCAGGAGGTTGAGGCAGGAGGATCGCTTGAGCCTGGGAGGTCGAGGCTGCAGTGAGCTATGATTGCACCACTGCACTCCAGCCTAGGTGACAGAGTGAGACCCCTTCTCTAAAAAAAGGCAAGATAAATAAATAATACACTTCAGCAATATTATAAAATACACATTTAAAAAAATAAAAGTAAACTCTATGGTACAGCATGATTAATCTGTAGGGAAGAATGAACGCAAGGCAGAGGGACCTAGGGGCTGCCTGCCTAGGGCACAAGGGGATGAGAAATCTCACGGAGGAGGAGACTCTACCCTTGAGGATGAGTAGTAGATGCCAGAAACCGATAGACCCGACCATAGACCTGGTCATCTTCCCTGCCTCACTGCTTCTCCCCCTGCATTCTTCCCAAATTGCAGCATCCCGTCCCCGACACAAAGCCCAGCCAGATTCCTGGATTTGCCCTCAGCTCCTCCCACTACCTCACTCCACATCAAGTCATTCCCAGGTCCTGTTGATTCTTCCTCCTCCATCTTTCTCATATTTTCTCACATTTAACCTCCTCCATTTAACTGACTCTTAGTTCAGACCCCATTAATGTCTCACCTGGATGATTTTACCCACCCTCTGCCACCTCTCCTCTCTCCCTTACGAGCCCTTCTCCCCACCCCTGCCAGAGATATCTTCTTCACACACTTGACCATGCCACTCTCTGTTGAAAACCCATCCCTGGCTCCTCACTGCCCTCAGATAACATCCTGGTTCCTCAACTTGCCTTCAAAGAGCCTTCAGGATCCACTTCCCTCCCTCTCACCAACTCCATCTTTCACTGAGTTTCCTCAGCTGTTCCTGTCCCAAGATGTACATTTCAGCCACTCTACATGCTTGCTGTTCCCTGAATGTGCCAGATCACTCCACACCTCCAGGCTTCTGCTCATACTACTACTTCTTCCTAAACTAGCCTTATCCTCCTTTCCTGAAAGCCTCCTTCTAGATTCAGCTAAAGATTTCCTCCTCCATGAAGCCCTTCCTGATTGATTCTCTAGGACGTTGGCCCACTCGATGTCTTTCTTCCCCAATTTACACCCTACAGAGTTAGGCCAGGGAATGCAAACACACTAATCAGAGCTGCCAGTCACAACTCCGTTAACCTTGCTGTATGTTATGGAGCCCTCCCAGAGTTGTGCAGTCCACCACCTGCCTGCTTGCTGGACGTGGAGATTTTAGTGCTAACGTAGTTATCGCTGAATGTGTATATCTCCCTCTAACACTTGAGCTTCTGGAGAGAAGTGGCTACGTCAGTATGTCAGATTCATCTTTGTTCCCTTAAAACCCAGCACAGGCCTGGCACAGAGCAGGAGCTCAGTGAGTGTTGAATGAATGAATGAAATGAATTAGTGACTTAGGTTGTTTAGCTTCTGTCCTCTGAGATTTCACCACCCACTGCCCCATCTCCTGTCCTGACACAAATCCCAGTAAACACACTCCCAGATCATTCAGCTTCAGGGCTATATTAAGTCTCATTGATGTTTTATGAATGTGAAGGTCAAGGACAGCATCTTCTTTCTTGCCTGTCACCCGTGCTGCCCATGTGGCTGGCTTTAGACTCCAGGAGGGCAGGCCAGCCCAAGAGAAGATCTGAGACTGATTAAGGGGTCGCTGCAGGCTGGCTTCTACTCCTTCTGCACTCTGGGACCTCCCACCCCTCATCGCCCAGCTGGACTGGAGTCCTGAGATCCTCTCTGCCTCCTCAGAGAATGAGGGGGAGGGAGGGAGTGGGCTGGGTCTGCTCTGGCTCAGGGCAAGATTGAGGGAGTGCCCCCAACTCCCAGAAGCCCTTGGGGACTGCCTCCAGCCCTCGGCCAGGCCCCTGCCTACCAACAGCCAGGGCCTGCCCCGTTCATTCTTCCCTCAGAGGAGAGCTCTTCATAAAATGCAGATCTGACCACATCACTTCCCATCACCGTGTCTCCACTGCTCTTTGGACAAAATTCAAATTCTGCCAGACCCTTGTCCCCAGACACGCACCACGACCATTTCCACCCCACCTTGGGTTACACTTGCACCACCCTGAACTTCCTCCATTCCCCAAAAACACAACACACCCTGTCCTACTCCAGAATGTGAAAGAATTCTCCCTCTTCCTCCCCTTCTACCTGCTACACATCCTCGGTCGCTGCTGCATTTTGGAAGGCTTCTGTGGCTCAGAGGCTGGGGTGGACATCGTGTATGTCCACAACCTCCCCGATCTCCTGCTCATAACACTGATGGGCACCAGATTAATTATTTTTAAATGAATTTATTTTTGAGCAGGTTATACATGTATATTGTTGAAATTCAAACAATATTGAAGAATGCACTCTAAAAGTAAATTTCTGTCCTCTGCAGCTGCAGTCTCTTAGTTCTACTCCCCAAAGACACAAACTATTGGCAGCTTCTGTGTATCCTTCCAGAAATACTCCTTGCAGTGCAAGCACCTGTGTGTCCATTTAACCCCCTTCTGAGTACTAATGATAGCACACTAGATGTTTTTTTTTTCTTTTTTTGCCCTTCACTTTTTTCCACTCACTAATGTATCTTAGGGAGCATTCCATACACCTATTAATTTTTAAAAACATCTGCACAGTATTCCATTGTATGGAAGTACCCATAACTTATTTACCCAGTTCCCAATTCGTGACAGCTGGGTTATTTCCAGCAATATTCTTGCTCTTGCCAACTACGCTGCAGTGAATACCTTTGCTCATACTTCTTGGTGCATGTGTTCAAGTGTAACTGCAGGGTAATCTCCAAGATGTGGGCTTTTTCATGTTTGACATAGAGCGCCAGGCTGCCCTCCTGAGAGCTTGTTCAAACTCACTTAGTCCTGCACTGTAATTGCCTGGTGACTTGTCTTTTCTTCCATGGAACTTGACCCTGGGATGGCAGAAGCTGTATCTATTTCTGTTTGTCCCCAGTCCCCTGCCCAGGGCCTCATAAATGTTGTTGAGGGGGCTGTCGCTGGGAGCCAGATGTATAGGTCAATCCTGAGTCTTGGTCACATACAGTGGCTCATGCCTGTAATTCCAGCACTTTGGGAGGTTAAGGCGGGCAGATCACTTGAGGTCAGGAGTTCAAGACCAGCATGGGCAATATGGCAAAACCTCATCTCTACCAAAAATACAAAACAATTAGCCAGGCGTGGCAGCATGTGCCTGTGGTCCCAGCTACTTGGGAGGCTGAGGTGGGAGAATCACTTGAGACTGGGAGGAGGAGGTTGCAATGAGTCAAGATTGTGCCACTGTACTCCAGCCTGGATGAGAGTGGGAGACCCTGTCTCACAAAAAAAAAAAAGAAAAGAAGAAAAAAAATATTCTGAGTCTTGTTCAATGACAGTGGTTCTCAAGGGACAGGGACAAGGGACAACACCGCCTCAACCCTGCCTTTGAACATTAGCCACGTTCCTTTGAGGAGGATGACATGACCATTTACTGAGCACCTATTATCTCCTGAGAATCTTCAGGTGTCTTTTGGCTGTAGGACCCCATGGTGTTTGTTCAAAGCCTAGATCGTAGTCTGTAAACAGTTGCTGAGGGATTATCTGATTTAACCCAACATCCATTCACTGGGTGTCAGATACAAAAGGACAGGCTGTGAGCATGTCCAGGCTGGCCATTAGTACAGGACATGCTCATGGGTGACCTTCAATCCGAGACCCCACTGGGGGCCTTGTCACATCTGGGCAGCCTTCCTTGGTAATCCTAACCCTGAGGTCACTCAGTGCCCTTGGCCACCGAGCACAGCCCTGACTATCTAAGGCTGAAACTCGTGCGGGGAGAACAAACCTTGTGGGGTCAAACAGCCACATAGTCTCTGTGTGGGAGGGCAGGACAAGAGTAGGGGGCAGGGGAGGGGGATGGGTGTGAGACTGGCAGACAGGAAGAGAGACATATTCTGTTATAAACTGGGTGAATGCGATGGAAGGCTGGGAAGTCGGAGGTGAAGGGGATGGCAAGCAAGAGGCACAGAGAGAAAGAGCAAGAGTGAGAGAGAGAGATCAGCAGAGTCAGAAACCAACCCCGAGCACTCAGAGAGAGGCAGGGACAAACGGAGAACGCAAGAGGGAGAGAAGGAGGAGGAAGGGGAGGACAGAGAAAGGCCTGGGAGGGGGAGGACTTCCTTTGGAAGAAAGGAGTGGCAGGGAATGGGGGAAGCGGAGGGGCCGTCTCGCCGCCCCTGCACTCACTGCGGATCTCCGCCGTGGCGTACTTGGGAATCATGGAGTCGGTGGTGAGCTCGGGGTGCAGGATGCAGCCGTGTGTGTAGGCGTCCATGGGCAGCGCGTCCAGCAGCTCCCGGTACTGCAGCACCCGCGCATGCTGTGGGCTGCCCACCTCGGGCATCAGGGCCACCACGTGCTCTGTGGGCACCGCCAGGGGCTGGGCAGGGCAGCCAGAGGGGCATCTGCCCCGGCCACCTGCCCCCGGCATCCCTGAGCCCCAAGATGTGTCTGCCCAGAGGCCCCGGGCCACCCACGCTCGGGCTTGGCTGCTGGCAGACAGGGGTCCTAATGGTGGTGCGGTCATCTCTCCTCACTGGGCTCTGCCAAGCCGTCCCTGAGGGTTAGCGCCTCTCAGCTCCAGACTTGCTGCCTGGCGAGCGCCTAGGCCCCAGTGTTGCGGGATTTAAGAGAAGCTGCAACCTGGGTGTTCAGTGCTTGGGTCCCCTTGACTTTTAAACGTTGGCAACCAATTCACATTCTTTTAAAACAGTGCATGTCTGGGCCCTGATGCCCTCCCAATGTCTGTCTGAGCCTCTGTAATGGGCAGTGAGTTCCTGAGCCTGATGAGGGCCTGAGTGGGGAGAGGATGGGGGGCTCTGTGAGGTTCTGGGGTATCTGGGCGCTCCCTTGTCTGCCGGGTTTTGGGGTATCAGGACCCTCCCCTATCTGCGGGGTTTTGGGGTGTCTGGGAGCTCCCCTGTCTGCGGGGTTGTGGAGTGCCTGGGCCCACCCCTATCCACGGGGTTCTGGGGTACCTGGGCCCTCCCCTATCTGCAGGGTTCTGGGGTGTCTGGGACCTCCCCTGTCTCAGGGTTCTGGGGTATTTGGGACCATGTCTTCAGGTTCCTACGGGTTTCTAGGGATTCTATATTTCAGAGGGAGCTGGGCCCTGCCCTTGCTCTGGAACCCCTGGGAGATCTGGACCCTGTCTGTGGGGACCTAGAGGGTGGTCTGGAGCCACTCATGCTGAAGGGGCCGTGCCTGTGACTCCAGAGCTCGGGGGAAAGGGCTATAGCCCCACCACTCCTGGTGGGGGTGGTGTCTGGGTTGTGCCCTTACAGTACCAGAGGAGGGGGAGGTCTCTGGGGTCCTTATGGATCAGTAGCCATGCCTGTGGCTCTGGGACTCTTGGGGGCATCTGAACCCTGCCTGTGGCTCTGTGGATCCTTTTTGGGGAGACTGGGACTTGCCCATGGCTCCAGTGAATTTCCCAGGCTTCCCAAAGTTCTGGGACCCTGTCTGAGCCTGTGGGGGCCCCTGGGGATCTGTGGTATGGAGTGGGCCCCTGGGTGGGGAGGCAGCCGTACCTCCTGTGAAGGTGCGCTCCACATAGTCAATGATCTGGTCATAGTCACTGATGATGTTGTCGCGGTGGATGATGACGGGCACCTCCTCGCCCAGGTTGAGCCGCATGAACCACGGCTCCTTGTGCTCGCTCTGCGGCAGGCTCACGTCCCGCTCCTCGCACACCAGGCCCTTCTCGGCGATCACCAGCCGCACCTGCAGGCGCCAGGGTCAGAGCGGGGAAGGCGGGCGAACACAGGGGACACTCTGCCCAGGTGGGGCGGGGGTGTGTGGGGAGGGAGGTCAGAGGTCACACACAGGAGGGGACACAATTGCTTTCAGCCCGTTCTTGGGCACCTGGGTTTGGGGGGATATCTCCCAGGGGCAGGTGCCTGGTGGAGGGAGGAACGCAGTTCTGCTTGGGGGACAAAGGGCAGTGCGGCCCGGTGGCTAAGGGGCTGGATTTGACAGCTGGACACACCTGGATAGGATTCCTGGCTGTGTGAATGTGGGCAAAGTCCTTAAACTTTCTGAGCCTCAGTTTCCTTATTTTAAAAATGAGAGTATTGACAGTACCAACCCAGTGTCTGGGACAAATGCTTGGCACTCAATTCGTGATCATCGTTATCACAGTTGAACACTCAGCCTGGCCCCAGGAGTGGATCTGGCCAGGAAATTCACAGAAACTCTTTTTTGTTTGTTTGTTTTTTTCGTTTTTTGAGACACAGTCTCGCTCTATTGCCCAGGCTGGAGTGCAGTGGCACAATCTCAGCTCTCGGCAACCTCTGCCTCCTGGGCTCAAGCGATTCTCCTGCCTCAGCCTCCCGAGTAGCTGAGACTACAGGCTCCCACCCCTACGCCCAGCTAATTTTTGTATTTTTAGTAGGGACAGGGTTTTCCCATGTTGGTCAGGCTAGTCTTGAACTCCTGCCCTCAAGTGATCTGGCCACCTCGGCCTCCCAAACTGCTGGGATTACAGGTGTTAGCCACCGTGCCTGGCCAGAAACTCTTATCATTATCATAATCAATAGCTAAATTCCTCAAATTATTTGGGATACTAAGTGAGGGGAAAAGTAATTTGCCAACATTAGTCGAGCCCTTTATTTCCCCCAAACACCTTCTCATCTGGTTGCCTGGTTGGAAACTCACAATAGCCCCTACAGCGGGGTAGATTTTTTTTGATGAGAAAACTAAAGCCCAGAGAGGGCAAGTATTCTACCCAAAGTCACAAAGCAATTCAGCAGCAGACTTAAAACTGGAAGCAAGGTTCTTGACTCCCAAACCAGTGCTCTCTGCCCTGAGAGCTCCTTCCAGGGAGTTCTGGGCCTGCCCCTTCCTGAGTCTTTACGTTTCTAGGGGGTCCCAGACAAACACTTGAGCTAGTAGAAGCTGCCAGAGAGCCTTGAGGCTGGGGCATGCTCCTGACCCAGCCCAATATTTCTGAGCTAGAAGACGGTTAGAGATCACCTAGTCCTATTGCCCCCTGCCTGTGGACTGAGACTCAGAAGGAAGGATGGACTTGTCCAAGATCCACTGGCAAGATGGCAAGTGGCCCCATTCTTACGCTTTCCTCCCCACCTTCCACTCTGGTCCAGGGGAGTGGGAGGGTATCCCCAAAAGAGGAAAGGCCCATTCCCCTTGAGTATCAGTGTCTCCACCCACAGCTGAGATGGTGGTTCTTGGAACAAGTTAAGCATCCAGAACTTGACACAAGTTAAGTGGCGTCATGGGCAGAACCTGCATGGCGTCGGTTCAAATCCCAGCTTTACACTTATTTGCTAGATGACTTGGCTTTACAAGTAGCCTCACTTTTTTTTTTTTTTTTTTTTTTTTTTTTTTGAGACAGAGTCTCCCTCTGTTGCTCTGGCTGGAGTGCAATGGTGCAATCTTAGCTCACTGCAACCTCTGCCTCCTGGGTTCAAGCAGTTCTCCTGCCTCAGCCTCCCGAGAAGCTGGGATTACAGGAGAGTGCCACCACACCTGGCTAATTTTTGTATTTTTAGTATAGATGGGGTGTCACCATATTGGCCAGGCTGGTCTTGAACTCCTGACCTCAAGCGAGCTACCTGCCTTGACCCCCCAAAGTGCTGGGATTACAGGCGTGAGCCACCATGCCTGGCCAACTTTACTTCTTTGTGCCTCAGTTTCTCCTCTTATCCAGTGGAAGTCCTATAGTAATTGCCTCGGAGGCCTGTTGTGAGGATTAAGTGCATTAGTCCCTGTGGAATGGTGCCTGGAACACAGTAGCGATAATGTGTCTTAGCTGCTGGTATGAGGGCAGGTTTTGGAGGCAGACAGACTTTGACTTGGAATAAGCTCTACTGCTTATTTGCTCTGTGACCTTGAGCAAGTCACTTGCTCTTTCTGATTTCTAGCTTCTGTGAAGTGAGGAATGCAAGTGTGAGGTTGAAGTGGGGTGTTGTGGAGACAGCCCCAGCATAGAAGCTTAATATATGAGTTCTAGCATCACTTATTACACACACACACCACACACACACCCTGGTGAGTCCTAGAGTACTTCATGCCCCACCCTCACAGTGAACATAAACACCTCTTCCTGTTTAGTGGATCATGGGAAGGGAAAGGTAACTTACCCTGAAACACTCAACATTCATTCACAGACTTCTTTGCTCCATTAGTCAAGAGCAGGTCCTATAGGTGGGGCGCATGGTGCAGGTAGAGACCCTGAGCTAGGAGGCAGGGACTCAAGTCCTCATCTTGGATATGCCATAGCAATGCTGTGTGACCTTAGAGCTATCGCTGCCCCTTTCTGAGCCTCCCTTTTCTCATCAACAAAACAAGGGGGCTGGATTCAGTGTTCACGGAGTGCCCCGCAGCCCTGCTGCAAGCCGACACTGCTACATTCACAACCTCGCAGGAGGCAGGAGACAGGGCTGGCTGTGCCTCCCTCCTCGGCAGTGGGAGAGAGCTTCTGATTCTGTCTGAGAGAGGGGGAAAAACTGTTGCAGAGAGTGAGCAGCCCGGGGGCAGCATCTGTTTGGGTCTGAGTGTGTGAGTGCGTGTGTATGAGTGAGCAAATGTGTGTGCGTGTCTGCGTGTGCGTGAGTGTGGGTGTGCATGGATAAGTGTATGAGTAAGTGTGAGTATTCAAGGACTGTGTGAGTGTGGATGTGAGAGTGCCCATGTGTGCACATATGAGTGTGTGCCATGTGTGTGCCTGTGTCAGTGTGAGTGTGCATGCGTGGGAGCATGTATGCATGTGTATATTTGAGCTCATAGGCGACCTGTGCCCTGGAGAAGCCCAGAGTAGTGGAGACTGGAGTTTGGCTGGAGCAGAGAGCCCCCGTCTCTTGTCTTTACCTGGCCCTCCATCCTCCAGGCCAGGGTGGGACCTCCGAATGGGTGGAAACAGCCCAAACCAGGCCTTTGCCCTTGGTAGGGCCAGACGGTTGGCCTTCCATCTTGGCAGGGCACCTGCCTCCAGGGGCCGCTCCCATGACCTGCCCTGGGTCTCCCTTGAAGCTGTCAGATAGGGCTGCTATTTGGGGAGGGGACTATCTTTAGAGGCCTGATAATCCTGCTTGGCGCTGCTTTGGGGTCACCCTGGCAGGCAGCCAAGGAGACTTTTACCTTTAGCAGAGCTACAGGCCACAGCCATGTGTCACCCTGTGGAGGAGGGGGACCCAGAGAGGAAGCCAAGCCTAAGGGAAGGGCATTCAGCTACCAAGGCCATCTGCCATCTCTGCCCCCTGAAGGCTGGACAAGAGCTAGGTGGTCATCACTTAGTGTGATCAGACATCAACCATCTCTGGGTAAACGAGCTTCCCTGTGGGTGCCTGAAAATCACCCACAGTGCCTCGTTGTCATGGTCAGGCTCTGCTGCTCCTCACCCAGGCCCTTGTTTATGTGATGGGCTGGGTTGGTGTCTCTGCCTAGTCATGTAGTTGTGGTGTGACTTTGTAAAAGACACTTAGCATCTCTGACCTCAGCTTATTTCAAATTCTTTTTTTAAAAAAAATTAATAGGTCTTATTTTTAGAGCAGTTTTAGATTTACAGGGTCAAATGGCTTTTTAACATAACACCTTACAGCTTGCAAATCCATCACTTTTCACCACTTGTTTATTGCCTGCCTACTATGTGCCAGGTCTTGTTGGAAACTCAGCAGTGAACAAAACGATGATCCCTGCTCTCAGGGAACTGACATGTTAGTGGGGGCAGGCAGATGATAAGCAATTTGGTCTGTCAAAAGATGGTGAGTGCTTCCGAAAAAAGAGAAAATAGAGCAGGGAAGGGGAATCTGGGTACCAGGGTATCAGGGGAGAAAGGTAGCAATTTTAATTAAGGTGGTCTATTAGGGCAGGCGTCTCAAGAAGGTGGCACTTGAGCAAAGGCTTGAAGGAAGTGAGGGAGTGGTCCACACCGGGACCTGGGGAAGAGAGCTTCAGCCAGAGGGAACAGCCAGTGCTAAGGCTCTAAGCATGTTGGACATACTCAAAAGACAGCAAGGAAGCCAGTGTGTCTGGGGCAGGGCAGTCAGGAATAGACAAGGAGGGTAGAAGCAGAAAGGGTTGCACACAGGATCTTTTTTTTTTTTGAGACAGGGTCTTATTCTGTTGTCCAGGCTGGAGTTCAGTGGTGCAATATTAGCTCACTGCAACCTCCGCCTCCCGGGTTCAAGCAATTTTCCTGCCTCAGCCTCCCAAGCAGCTGGGACTACAGGCATGTGCCACCATACCTGGCTAATTTTTGTTTTTTGTTTGTTTGTTTGTTTTGAGCTGGAGTTTCACTCTTGTTACCCAGGCTGGACTGCAGTGGTGCAATCTCAGCTGACTGCAACCTCCGCCTCCCGGGTTCAAGCGATTCTCTTGTCTCAGCCTCCCGAGTAGCTGGGATCACAGATGCGCACCACCATGCCCAGCTAATTTTGGTATTTTTAGTAGAGACGGGATTTCACCATGTTGGTCAGGCTGGTCTCAAACTCCTAACCTCAGGTGATCCGCCCGCCTTGGCTTCCCAAAGTGCTGGGATTACAGGCGTGAGTCACCACACGCAGCCTATATTTTTAGGAGAGACAGGGTTTCACCTGTTGGCCAGACTGGTCTTGAACTCCTGACATCAGATGATCTGCCTGCCTTGGCCTCCCACAGTGCTGGGATTACAGGTGTGAGCCACCACACCTGGCCGGGTTGTACATAGGATCTTTTAATTCACACTCCCAGGCCAAGGGGTCCATGAATTAATTCAGAGACTCCTTGAACTAGAATGGGAAAATTACATGTTTATTTTCAGTAATCTCAAACTGACAGTTAGCATTTTCTTCAATTATGAATGTAGGCGATAAAGTAGGGTAGCGTTTAGCAGTGCCTGCAATATTGTCACCACTAGCAATCAGATATTTTCATCACTTCACAGTTGTTGCAGTTGCCTCAAAATATCATGCGCATTCATCACGACTCCAACATGACAGTTGTTATGAGACCAGCCACCAGACCGTGTTATATAAGGGGTTAATACAGAAACGTAAATATTATTATATAACGCCATACTTCAATACGATTGGTTTTCGTTCTAATCTAAAAATCCTATGCATTTTATTTTATTCAATTAAAAACATTATTCTGAGAAGGGCCCATACGCTTCCCCCAACTTAGGTCTTGACTCAAGTAAGGTTAGGACCCTGCAGGAGGGCCTGAGGCCATTGTGAGGACTCTGGAGTTTTCCTGGAGGGACCTGGGGAGCCACAGCAGGCTTCTGAGCAGAGAAGCAGGAGGATGTGTCTTGTTACTGTCCCCATCAGCTTTCCTCTGTGGGGATCCTCTTAGGTGAAGGGAGGCGGTAATGGTCAAGTGCAGCATGGACAAGTTGGAGGACCAGCCCTAAGAGTTTGAAAGGCAAGGGCAGGGTGGGAGAGAGACCCTTCATCCTTCACCCCTTGCTTCATCCTTCACCCCTGGCTTCTCTCCTGCCATGCGTGGGTGTCAGAACTGGCCTCTGGGAGGCCCCAGACTTGGGTCTCTTGCCCCTGGGAGCTGAAGGCTGGGCCGGGGGCCCTCCAGAGGTACATCCAAGACAGGGCAGACCCTGAGAGGAGGCAGTAAAGGAACCATGAACCAGGCTTGCTGAAGGGAGCCAAGGACAATCCTCAGAGACTCACTCCGGTGGAAATAACAGCAGTAACAGCAGCCAACTCTTATTAGCATCTCCTCTGTGCCAGGCACTATTGTAGAGCTTTACACGCATTAGATCTTAATCCCCATGAATTCCAATGAGATTGGTACTAGTACCTCCCAGTACCCTCACTTTTAAGAAGAGGAAACAGGCATAGAGATTGTAAGTAACTTGCCCAGTCACACAGCTAGGAAGTAGCAATCTTGGTTTTTGAAAAGTGGCAGGTAGGAGGACAGATGGATGCCCCAAAGGCAGGGGGCACCGAGAGGTAGGGCAGTTCTTCCTGCCTGGGGAAGGAGGAGGGAGGCAGGCTGTATCAAACATCTGCTTCATTTCCCTCTGAGAAAACTGAGGACCAGAGAGGGTTAGGTCACACAGCCAGTTAGTGGGACTGGCAGCGCTAGAACCTTGGTCTGACTCCCTGCATTTCTGGCCCTCCTGACCTTACTCTTCCCCACAAAGGATGAGGAGGCTGGGGGCAGGAATAGCCTCAGAAGCATCCTAACATTGATCTTAGGCATTTAGAGCCTCCTTCAAACCCTGTGGCCCCAAATCATGACCTATGATAGTGCTTGAAAGCTCACTATTAACAGGCTATTATTTAAAGCATTGTGCTAAGTGTGTGAACATGCATGATATCACTCAATCTCCCCAACCCTCTCCCCCAAATATATGAGAAAGCTGCCTTAGAGAGATAAAGAAGATACTTGCACAAAGTCACATAGCTGGGAATGGCAGAGTTGGGGTTTGACCACATGTCTGGCTGATTCCAAAATCCATGCCTTTATAACAGCACCCAGCACTTAACTGAGCACTTTCTATGTGCCACGTGCTGTTCTAGGAGATTGACATGGATACATTTGCAGAATCCTTACAACGACCCTGTTGGGGAGGCACCATTAATATTCTCAATTTACAGGTGTGGATAACTGGGGCATGAGAGGTTAAGCAGCTTGCACTGGATTACCCAGCTGGTCAGTGGTAGAGCTGAGATGGAAGCCGGGCAGTCTGGTCATAGAGTCTGGGTCCTGGACCCACACACTGTCCTCTTGTCCTCTGCATCTGGAATGATCTCCAGATGCCCAATGGAGCCACCATCACTCCTAGAGGTGGGCTATTTTTCTCCATTAACATTTCATGTGCCATTAAAGACAGGCTATTTAGATGCTTGACAATGGGGGACTGCCCTCTTTATATAATTAAGGCTCTTCAAGATTGGAGAGAAGGAAGCAAACTCACCTGCTCAGCTCCTACTACATGCCAGGCAGAACATATGCCTATGTCTTCTAAAGGAATTCTGCAGCGTAGGATGTAAAATCCCCTTTTCCGGATAAGGACATTGAGGCACAGAGAGGTAAAGTGACTTGTCCAAGGTCATTCAGCCAGTAAGTAGCCAAGATGAAAATAGAACCCAGGACTATATGACTGCAGAGCCCATGCCCTTTCTGCCAAGCTACACTGCTTCTAGAATCCACCATGGACCCCTGGGTAGGGGGAAGGCCCTGGTATGGGAGACAGAAAGATGCCCAGGTTAGCTTGGCCAGAGACTTGGTCCAAAGTGGGGCTGCAGCAGATGGTCTCATCCTGACTCAGGGGCCACCTCAGCCCTGAGCTCAGGCTACATAGGAAATATTTCATGGGGCAAAGAACAGGAGGCTCCCTCATGATATGGTTATGGGAGATGCCACCTCCCTGCCCCCCTCTGGTCCCAGCTGCTGGGGCCCACTTCCTGATGTTCTAGGTGGAAGGAGGTTCTAGAATCTGAAGGGCAGTCTGATTCATCTCCAAAGCCCCCATCCCCAGGCTCCTTGCATGAGACATGGCATGTGCAAGCATGTGCAGAATTTGTGGGTGACTCCAGTATGACCTTGATTAACTCTGACCCCTCCTTTACCTAGTGCTTTAATAACATCAAAATGGCAGCACGTGGTGGTTCATGCCTGTAATCCTAGCACTTTGGGAGGCCAAAGCGGGTGGATCACTTGAGATCAGCAGTTCGAGACCAGCCTGGCAAACATGGTGAAACCCCATCTCTACCAAAAATACAAAAAATTTAGCTGGGTGTGGTGGTGTGTGCCTGTAGTCCCAGCTACTCAGGAGGCTGAGAGAGGAGAATCACTTAAACCCAGGAGGCAGAGGTTGCAGTGAGCCGAGATCATGTCACTACACTCCAGCCTGGGTAACAGAGCAAGACTCTGTCTCAAAAAAAAAAAAAAAATCATAACACTCATTATCAACAGTCTTGACCCCTCGCCAGGCACTGCCATCAGTACTTTTTGTGCATCATATCACATTTCACTCTCACAATAGCCCTCCGAGGAAGTTACTGCATTCACCCCATTTTACAGATTATAAATCTGAGGCTTTGGAAAGGCAAAGGGACCTGTCCACAGCCACAGTGAGTCAGTGGATAATATGATTGGTGGACCAGCTTCATCAGCATCACTTGGTCACTCGTTGGAAAAGCAGCATCTTGGACCCCATTCCAGACCCACTGAATCAGGATCGTTGGGGTAGAATCCAGCAGTCTGAGTTTTAAGCAGGATCATCCAGGGATTCTAATGCACGCTCAAGTTTGAGTAGTCCCAGTTTATAACACTAAGTTCCTAAGTTATACCCCTTCTTCAACAACGCTATCAGCAACCCTGAGAAGGGGTTGGGATTGGAAGTAGCTATTGTTATTATCACTATCCCGCTTTCCAGATGATGAAATGAGCCTGGACCAAGACTCAAACCCAAGTCTTTGGGTTTCAAGGCCCTTTTTCTTCATGGAATCTGTTTTTCCATCTGGAAAAAGAAGCGAGTGGAACAAAAGGATCTTCCAGGAAGAACAGGAGTCAGAGTGTCAGGCAGTGGTGCCGCTTAGGCCCCGGCAGGACCTGCCTCTGGGCCCTGGCCATGGTGCTGAATCCGTGGCCCAGAGACGGGACAACCGCCTAGGATGGGAGATTGCGCCCCTAGAGGCGCCCCTGTCTGAGGGGTGCAGTTCACTGCCTCACCCCCAGGAAGCGGGAACCCTGAGAATCCAGCATAAGATTGGATTTCCATCTGCCCCTCAGCTCCCCTAGGTCCTAGAAGCATTTTAGGGGCTGAAGCCACTCTGTGCCTTTAAGAGCAAAACAGAGACCTGATGGGCTGAGCCGAGCTGGTGTGAGGGGATAGTTTAACTCCTTCCTTCTCAGCCCAAGACACGGAGTGGGGGGTGGGCGACGACTGGGGACAGATCCTCCAAACCCCAGCCAGAAGAAGGCCCGCAGACAGAGGGGCAGAGGAGCTGTGACCTGGGGGGCTGCAGTGTCCGGGAAGGCAGCGTGCAGGGAGGGACTGAGAGGGGGCTACCGGGGCTGGACCCCAGGAAGCGCTTCTTCTCCCTCCCTGCAGCAGCAGCACCTCCCACCCCACCAGGCCGTCTTCCCAGCAGTGCCCATTCTCTTCCCCTCGCCTTTGTCTCTTTTCTCAGCACCCCCACCCACCCGCCCGCGCCCCGCACCCCGACAGACCTGCTGTTTCTGGGAGGGAAAGAGGCAGAGTGGATGCTCCTAAAATTGAGAACTGTGCTCCTGGGGCCCAGGCAGGGCCTGTCGCCTCCCAGGTGAGCAGCCCTGGAAGGAACACCCGCGTCCCCCGACCTCCGGGACCCCCAGACCCCAGGTTTCCCCCTCCAGTCTTTCGCTGCCGTCAGATCCCTCAAGCCCTGGGGCTCCCCTCCCCAAGCCTCCCGGCCACCGGCGCAGGCGGCTCCCGGCCCGTTTCTACCTTCTGTGAGCTGAAGGACTGGGTCCAGTGGTACAGAACCAGGCTCTCCCTGGGCCAATGGGCGGGGCTGGCCGCCTCGGGAGCGTCGGGGGCCTCCGCCGGCTTGGCCGCATCGCTCTCCAGTGCGGAGATGGGCCACCAGCTGCAGTTGGTGGGGGTCAGATTGTTGGGGGTCGCCATGACAGCCCGGAATCAGAGGCAGGAAAGAAGGAGGCTCCGGCGCGGCGGCTCTCTCTCGCCCAGCATCACATGGCCTCGCCGAGCCTGCCCCTCTCCTCCCTCCCTCCCCGCTCCGTGAATGTCATTACTCACCGGGCAGTTGGGGGAGGGGGCAAGGGGATCCCGGGAGCTCCTTCCTTCTCCTCCCCCTGGCCCGCCCCTGGCCCGCGCCAGAAAAGCCGCCAGCCCTCAGTGTCAGTCTCCCTGCAAGGATGGAAGGAACCCGAGGAAGTAGGTCGTGCCCCCCAAACAGATCAGCGTGTGGGGCCAGGCACCTGCCAAAGATTCCACCATCATCAACGCTTTCCTGCTTCTCGGTCTTCTAAGGGGCAAATACCTCTTAACTGGGATTCTAGAGATCTGTTCCTTTAGAAATTAGTGTCTGGAAATTACTTGTCTCGCGTTGAAGCTGTTATCTTCTAACTTTTCCCCTGAAGGGCCTCGAAGGGTAGAGGGAACAGACTATGATATATTTAACAGACACTTACATAGCAGACACTTACTTACTGTATGCCCAGGCACTGTTCTAAGAGCTTTACAACTATCAGCCCATTTAGCTCTCACAATAGTCCTATTAGCTTCATTTTACAGAGAAGGAAACTGAGGCACAGAGAGGCTAAGTGACCTTGCCCAAGGTCATCGAGCTGGTAGGTGTTGAGGCTGATGTGAACATAGGCAGTCTGGCTCCAGAGTCTGTGCTCCTAGCCATAAGGTCATGATAATATGGTAAGAATATAAACAATGGCACAGCAACCATTTATCAACCTGAGCCCCTTACATGCATCATCTCATTTCATCTGCACAATCATCATTTTTCACAGATGAGAAAGGCGAGGCTCAGAAATGTCAAGTCATTGGTTCCAGGTCGCATCTTCTACCAAGGCATAACCAGGTGAGCCCAAAGAAAGCCCATAATGCCTTTGCTGTCACAAAGTCTGCCCTAAACATTCATAAGAACTTCAGAAAAGTTCCTTAATACACCTATACTTCCATTACTATAAATACTGTGTTTTAATTTATTTACCATTGAGGAAATACAGAAGCAGACCCTGGGACAACAGATGGAAATAGATGTACTAGGAAGATAAGCTCAGTCCTCCTTCTTACCCCCCACCACCCACCCCCATCCATCATGCTGCTAAGGACTCCTGGGTACCTCATCCCCCAGGCTGTAAGCCGTACTCAAAAGGAACCAGTGAACCTCCTTCTACCAGGTAACAGATGTTCTGTGGCCCCTGGGTTTCCCTTTTGCCTTGGCTGCCACAAAACCTATAGCTACATTTTCTATCAAGTCTCAGTTGCTACATTAGCCTCCCTCGTTCAGCATACATTTTTTGTCACTCTTTTGTGAAATTTTTGTTATTGTTCACTGTTCGATTTTGCAAAAAAGGGCATGGTATATCTTGAAGGAAAATTCAATCCTGTATGCTCCCAGGGTCACAATCTTGCAGGTTTAACAAGTGCCATAGGCGATTCTCATGAGATGCAAGGTTGGTGATATGGTTTGCATCTGTGTCTCCACCAAATTTCATGTTGAAATGTAGTCCCCAGTGCGGGAGGTGGGGCCTTGTAGGAGGTGATTGGATCATGGGGGTGTACCCCTCTTGGCTTGGTGCTGTCCTTGCAATAGTCAGTGAGTTCTTGTGAGATCTGATTGTCTAAAAGTGTGTGGTCGGGAACAGGTTAAGAAAGCAAAATAAAAAAATAAGTATGTGGCACATCTTCCCCTACTCTGTCTTGCTTCCTCTCTCACCATATGATATGCCAACTTCCCCTTTGCCTTCAGCCATGATTGGAAGCTTTCTGAGGCCTCACCAGAAGCCACGCAGGTGCTGGTGCCATGCTTCCTGTATAGCCTGCAGAACCATGAGCCAATTACACCTCTTTTCTTTATAAATTACCCAGTCTCAGGTATTTCTTTATCTCAATGTGAGAATGGTCTAACACAGTTGGGAAACACTGAGATAGAGGAAAGATCCCTGGATTGGAGGCAGTAAGATAGGACTCCTGGTTGGGTGACTTCTCACAGGTCACTTACCCTCTCTGAGATTCGACTCGTCATCTGTGAAGTAGAGATGATGATAACTGCACGAGGCAGAGATGGATCACTGTCACCCAGTGTTCTCAGTCCATAGGACACAGTAGTTGTTGGAAGGTGGCTGCCACTCACCAGGGACTACTCCACTTTGCATTGAGGTGGGGCAACCACATGACTGAGTTGTGGCCAATGAATGTGGGCAGAAGTGAGGAATGCTGCTGCCCATAAAACCCCCATGATCCTCCACTCTCTCTTCCCATCTGCCTATTGAATATCAATGCCTGGAGGAACTTGAAAGCCCCAAGGGAAAGTTGATAAAACTCCTTCTTCCTCCCCACACCTGCTGCCAAATGGACTTTATATGAGTGAAAATAAAATTCTATTGTGTGAAGTCACTGAGGTTTGTATCTGTTATAGCAACAAGTGCTGTGTTACTGAACATACTGCCTCCAGCAGTGTGGCAAAAGTTAAATACGCTAATGCAGAAGTTGCAAACTGACAATGTGTTGGCTTGGACCCACCCTGCAGATATGTTCTCTTATGCCTACCCCAGTGTTATTTTATTGACAAATTTTAAAATGAGCAATTTCATGCAAACATCTGGATTTCCAGGTTCATGAAAACCCAGAATAGCTGGCACCTGGGTTTGCATGCCAGCAGTTGGACCAGGAGCGGCCATCCTGTTGGGTGGAAATTTGATGGTATGGAAAATCTGGCCCCTATCAATGTCTTGAAACTGGTGGCATTCAGGGAGCCTGACTCACAGCAGTCATGCTCAGATACGTGTTCATTCCCTCAACTAATATTAATTGTGGACCCACTGTGTGCCAGGTGTGTTGCTAGGCACCAGAGATATAGCAATAAGACAGACAGACAGACAGACAGACACTGGCCTGCTCTTTGGCTTGTTCACTTAGCAAGACATCTTGGAAAGAGTTTCCTATCAGCACAACAGGTCTACCCTATACTTTGTAGGACTCTGTACTATATGGATAGATCACAAAAAATTTACTTAACTTCTACTGATGGACATATATGTTGTTTCTAATCTTTTATAATAAAGATAAAGCTGCAGTGAATATCCTTATTTATATATATTTGCCCATATTTCTATATAATCTGTTTGCTAAATTCCTAGAAGCAATTGAAGGGCATGGCTTTGCCAAACATCACTTCAAAGAGGTTATACTACAGTGCCCATTTCCCTCACCCTTGCCAACGCAGCCTATTTTAAAACTGTTTCTTTGTGAATCTATGGGGAGAAAATGGTATGTCTTTAGTTTGCTTTTTTTTTTCTTATTATTACAAAACAATTTCAAACATGTGAAAGTAGCTCAATGAACATCCATATATCTATCACCTAGGTATAAGCATTGGGAAAAATTTGCCATATTTGTTTAATTGGGGAGTGAAGTATTTTGAAATAAATTATAGGCATCATGATATTTCTCCAACTAAATATATCGGTATTCGATACTTATAAAGTATCAAATAATTTGTATCTAACATAGGTCATTTTCTTACATAAAATGCAATTTTCATATTAAGAAATTAACAATATGAAGGCCAGGTATGGTGGCTCACGCCTGTAATCCTAGCACATTGGGAGGCCGAGGCAGGCATATCACTTGAGTCCAGGAGTTTAAGGCCACCCTGGGTGACATGGTGAGGCCCCATCTCTACAAAAAATACAAAAATTAGCCAGGCATGGTGTCATGTGCCTGTTGTCCCAGCTACTTAGGAGGTTGAGGCGGGGGGAATCGCTTGAGCCTGGGAGGTGGAGATTGCAGTGAGCTGAGATTATGCCACTGCACTCCAGCCTGGGCCACAGAGTGAGACCCTGTCTCAAAAAATATATTTATATTCAAATCTCTCCAGTTTTGCCAGAAATGTCTTTACAGGTGGTTTCAACCAGGATCCAATCAAGGACCACGTAATGGATTTTGTTCCTGCAGTCTTAAGTCTATTTTAATCTAATATGGTCCTCACTGTATTTTTTTTTTTTTTTTGACCCCCAATGGCAGTGACTCATGAAGAGACTGGGCCAGTTGTCTTGGACAGTGTTCCTCTCTGGGATCTGTCACGTTGCTTCACTGTGGTGTCCTTTAACTTCCTGTACTCTCTCCTATATTTCCCAAAAATTAGTATTTACATCCAATGGATGGATTAGATTTAGATGGAACATTTTGGGGTAAGAAAGTAATTATATTTCACGAGTGGTGCTATGTGCTCCATTTCACCTCACTTCATGTCTAACTGTCCCACTGCTAATAATGCCAAGCCTGATCATGGGCTTCAGGCGGTGACCACACCTCTCTAGGTAAATGTCCACTTCTCCTCTTCTGACCAGCTCCTTGTGGGTGTCCAGTTCCTCATTCATTGATGGTCTGTGACTGAATCAGTTACTATCATTAGAAAATGCTGATTTTCTAATTTTGTCCTTTTGTTGCCATTTGTCAGCTGGCATTCTTTATGTGAATTTCATTAATTATGAGTGAAATTCACCATACCTTCAACTGTTTAAAAACCAGGCCGGGTGTGGTGGCTCACACCTGTAATTCCAGCACTTCTGGAGGCTGAGGTGGGTGGATTGCTCCAGTCCAGGAGTTCAAGACCAGCCTGGGAAACATGGCAAAACCCCATCTCTAGTAAAAATACAAAATATTAGCTGGGTGTTGTGCCACACACCTGTAGTCCCAGCTACTTGGGAGGCTTTGCAGTGAGATGGGAGGATTGCAGTGAGCTGAGATTGCGCTGCTGCATTCCAACTTGGGCAACTGGAGTGAGACCCTGTCTCAAAACAAACAAACAAACAAACAAAAGCCAACTTAACTTCTTTCCTGGTGAATCATCTGTGTTTTTGTGGGGACCTGGACAATGATAGGACTGTGTGATAAGTGCCGTGACTGCGATGGGAAGGGGGTGTGGTAGAGCCAGAAAGGGACGTCTGGATCCCCTGTCTGAGCACTGGTGATGCCAGGGAAGGCTTTTCAGAGGCAATGGCTCTCAGTATGGGTTCCTGCCAAGCAGACCCTAAGACACGTACTCAAGGGCACATAATTAACTTTCGAGAAAAAAGACATCCTGGGAGGCAAGTGGGGCAGACAGGAAAGACAGCCAAGGAAGGTGTATTGCCAAGCAAGTTACTACTGTGGGTGACCAGGGCTTAATCCCAAAGGGAAATTCTGAGAGCCACACGAAGGCCCTCAGCATTACCCTGCCCAAGGAGGGAAAGAACTGGGGTATTTACACAGAAAGTCCTGTCAGTCGTTGTTTGAGGGCTGCTTCTTGAGAGAAGTTTTAATTCCTTGGCACTTCAGGCCTGCCCTGCAGTTGGCAGAGTGGTTCCCAGTGGCCACAGAAAGCCCTCCGGCAATAAACATGAGTGTTTCGAGCTAGGGGTCAGCTGATGTGCACTGAGTGGGAAGAGTGGGGCGTCCAGGCAGGCATCATCAGCGTTTGCTCAGGGACTTGAAGCAGAGGCTTGTGGGATGAGGGGGCATAGCCAGCTGGGGGGAAGGAGGTGGAAAGGATGCATGCTCCAGGTAGAGACACAGGCCCAGAGGTGGGACAGGGGCAGAGTGCTTGACAGGCTGATGCTCACTCATCTGCTGGAGGCAGAGTGGAGACATGAGGCTGAGTGGTACTGCTAGGCCACTTAGGCCACCTGTAGGAGTCATCACATTGTGCCAAGGGCACTGGGAAGTCCCTGAAGAGTAGTTTTTTTCTTTTTTTGGGTGGGGGATGGAGTCTCGCTCTGTCGCCCAGACTGGAGTGCAATGGTGCCATCTCGGTTCACTGCAACCTCTACCTCCTGGGTTCAAGCGATTCTCCTGCCTTAGCCTCCTGAATAGCTGGGAATACAGGCGTGCTCCACCATGCCTGGCTAATTTTATATTTTCAGTAGAGATGGGGTTTCACCATGTTGGCCAGGCTGGTCTTGAACTCCTGACCTCAGGTGATCTGCCTGCCTCGGCCTCCCAAAATGCTGGGATTACAGGTGTGAGCCACCATGGCCAGCCCCCTAGAGAGTTTTAAGTGGTGAAATTATTGTCCAGTTTGGGTGTCAGAAATCTGAAAAGTACGTATTCCTCACAGGGTGGGACTACTCCTCCCCTCCTTCTGTGACACCTAGAAATGGACTCAGCCAAGTGGTTGCCACTGAATGTGAACTCAGGGCACAATGAGATGGGACACCTGGGGAACATCTCACCCAGACCTATACTGGCAGACTGTATAATAAAAGTGTCTGATAACACATATGATCATATGTTATCATGACATAATAACAGCCAGGAGGATGTTCCATGTGCTCAATACCTCGCTAAGCACCCCACTGCCATTATCTCATTGAGGTCGATACTGTTATCACCTTGATGTGAGGATGGATGGTTCAGTTGGCCCATTCTGGGATTCCCCAGCCAGTGTCTCTCCTCCTTGAACATGGCTAGGACACACGGCTGACTTCTGGCTCTCTAGGGCCGCCTTTCCAAGTTTTTTTTACTGACTCTCTGTCTCCTGTCTTTTTCCAGGCAGGTTTAATACAAAGATCTCAGGGGTGTTTAGTGACTCACAGTCAATCCTCCAGTGGTGCCTCATCTCACACAGAGGAGGGCCAAAGTCCTAATGACTTAAGGTGCTACCCCATCTGGCCCCGTCTGGTCCCCATCACACCTCCCCATCTCCTTTCGCCCTCCCTTGCCCGCTGCCCCAGCCCATCGGCCTCCCGACTCTTCCCTGGAGGCAGTGGGTGCCGCTCCACACTTTGCCCAGGGTCTCTTCACTTGCTGTTCCCACTGCCTGCCATGCTCTTTTTTTTTTTTTTTCCCCAAGCTGTCTCCCTCAGCACCTTCATATCTCTGCTCATGTAAATGCCAGCTTAGAATTAGCTAAACCTGGCCGGGTGTGGTGGCTCAAGCCTATAATCCCAGCACTTTGGGAGGCCGAGACAGGTGGATCACGAGGTCAGGAGATCGAGACCATCCTGGCTAACACGGTGAAACCCCGTCTCTACTAAAAAATACAAAAAACTAGCCGGGCGAGGTGGCGGGCGCCTGTAGTCCCAGCTACTTGGGAGGCTGAGGCAGGAGAATGGCATGAACCCAGGAGGCGGAGCTTGCAGTGAGCTGAGATCTGGCCACTGCACTCCAGCCTGGGCGACAGAGCGAGACTCCGTCTCAAAAAAAAAAAAAAACAAAACAAAAAAACAAAAAAACCAAGAATTAGCTAAACCTTTCTTGACTGCCCATGTAAAAGAGGTAGCTACTCTGACCCAGCACTCCTTTACATGACTTTATTTTTCTCCATAGCACTTTCCAACAGGGGGTCTGCCAAGCAGGGTTTTTCTGTTTGTTTTTTGTTTGTTTGTTTGTTTTGTTTTGAGACGGAGTTTCACTCTTGTCACCCAGGCTGGAGCGCAATGGCTCGATCTCGGCTCACTGCAACCTCCGCCTCCCAGGATCAAACCATTCTCCTGCCTCAGCCTCCCAAGTAGCTGGGATTACAGGTGTGCGCCACCTTGCCTGGCTTATTTTGTATTTTTAGTAGAGACGGGGTTTCTCCATGTTGCTCAGGCTGGTCGCAAACTCCTGACCTCAAGTGATCCACCGCCTCGGTCTCGCAAAGTGCTGGGATTACAAATGTGAGCCACTGCACCTGGCCTGCCGTGCAGTTATTATCTATCTCTCTGATAGGGATATAAGCTCCATAAGGGTAAGGATGTGGTAATGTTCACTGCTGCCTTCAGCTCCTGGCCCAGAGCCTGACACAGAGTAGGTGCCCAGTATTAAATAAACAAGTCAATCAATGAATGACCCCTGGCCTGCCCCGGAGATGACCTCTGGTCAGCCTGATGGAAGTTTGCCGTGACCCTAAAGTCTCCGTTCCACACTTTTAGGCAATCTCTCAATTCTCTTTTTCAGAACACTAATCGCATTCACTGGGTATCATTTTAATTCGAGAGGTGACATTATTTCCAAGGTCTTGAAGGGCACTGCTGCTCCCCATCATTTTCCCTTCTACTCCAAAACACTTTAAATCCTGCTTGGACTTAAAGAGTAGGGGAAGGGCTGACAGATTTGATACACAAAGCTTAACAAATTTTGTACCATGAAAATTATAAAATAAAGTTAAAAGAAAAGAAATAGACTGGGAGAAATATTCACAATTTACATAAAAACATGTATTCATCCATTTCCATATTGCTATGAAGAAATACCTGAGACTGGATAATTTATAAAGAAAAAGAGATTTAATGACTGAAGAGGCCTCACAATCATGGTGAAGGTGAAACAGGAGCAAGGACGTGTCTTACATGTACTCTCTTGGCAGCAGGCAAGATGAGTGTGTGCAGGGGAACTGCCCTTTATAAAACCATCAGATCTCATGAACCTTATTCATTATCATGAGAACAGCACATGAAAACCCACCCCCATGATTCAATTACCTCCCACCAGGTCCCTCCCACAACATGTGGGGATTATGGGAGCTATAATTCAAGATGAGAGTTGGGTGAGGACACAGCCAAACCATATCAAGACATAATATTCGTCATACATAAAGAGTTCCTGCAAATCAATAAGTAGTAGTTAAAATTAGAAACAAGAAATTCATACTAAAATCTGCAGTGGACACTGTAGTTGTCTGTCCAACATCCATTCTACACACATCTACCTCCCCTCACCCCACCCCTTCATGTTGCAGCCAAGGGACTAGGGTGGGGCTTACCTTGACTTCTGCCCCAGTGGTCAAAGCCAATCAGGTTAATCTCATCCTCCCTTGTTCCAGTGATTGTTTCTAATACGTGAGCCAGTCAGCCCAGAGCATTTTGCTGGTGGTCCAGGGGTGGTCCTGTTAGTGCAAAGCTCAGGTTTTTGTGCAGTGCTTGTGGGATGTGTCTGCTCTTTTTTTTTTTCTTTTTCTTTTTCTTTCTTTCTTTTATTTTTTGAGACAGTCTCACTCTGTTGCCCAGGCTGGAGTGCAGAGGTGTGATCTTGGCTCACTGCAACCTCCACCTCCTGGGTTCAAGAGTTACTCCTGCCTCAGTCTCTAAGTGTCTGGGATTACAGGCATGTGCCACCACACCTGGCTAACTTTTGTATTTTTAGTAGAGACGGGGTTATACCATGTTAGCCAGGCTGGTTTTGAACTCCTGACCTCAGGTGATCTGCCCACCTTGGCCTCCCAATGTGCTGGGACTACAGGCATGAACCACTGCACCCAGTCATGGGATGTGGCTGCTCTTTTTGCTAAACTTTGGCCAGGAAGCCTGTAGCCTCCACTGCTCCTGGCAGCCATTCTTGAGGGGAGCCAGGCTTGAATGAAGCTGACACCAAATGACAGGGTACTGAGCTGGAAGCAAATGACCTCTGGGTGAAATAACTGAGTTGCTGTCTTAAGCAACCCTGCAGCTCCAGCCCACTAAACTTGCCAGTTATGAAAGCCAATAATTTGCTAACTGCAATTTTAAAGTCCAAAGTTACAAAATCAAAAGTTTTCTCTCTCTATCCCCACTGCAAGTTACAAGTTTAAGACAAACTCATTTAGTGGCAACATCTGCACTGAACTGATATGAGACTATGATTTTTATTTATCTTTCTCTAAAGAAACATTAATGTATTTGATTATGAGGTGCTGCCCCGGCCCCCACTGGGAATTTCACTAATATTTAGTATAGTACTACATTACCTTTCTAAAATCCCACAAAAGCCAAATTCAAAAATTCATTTCAGATAAGAGATTGTGGATTTGCCTAGCCTTTCAGGAAGAAAATTTGGTGAAATTTAACGAAAATCTGTCAAATGTACTTACCTTTTAGGAATTTATCCTATAGAAACTATTGGCTAGGTATACAAGGTTGTACGAATTTATAATAATCATAATAACAGCTACGAGGGTTTTCCATGTGCCAGACAGTGCGCTAAGCACTTTATGGACATTATCTTGAGAAAGATATTGTTATTATCCTGATAATATACATCGGGAAACTGAGACTCATCTGGATATGAATGGTAGTAGCCTAAAGTCAAGAGCTAATGAACACTAAGTCCATAGAAAATGAATTTTGAAGTGTCCAGACAATAGGGGATTTGACTTAAAAATTAGAGTATATCTATAACACAGTTGGATGAATTGATTGATTGAGAGGGTCTCACTCTGTTACCCAGGCTGGAGTGCAGTGATGCAATCATGGCTCACTACAGCCTCCACTTCCACAAGCTCAGGTGATCCTCCCACTTCAGCCTCCTGAGTAGCTGGGACAACAGGCTTGTGCCACGATACCCAGCTAACTTTTGTACTTTTTGTAGATATGGGGTTTCACCATGTTGCCCAGGCTGGTCTTGAACTCCTGAGTTCAAGCAATCTGCCCATCTAGGCCTCCCAAATTATTGGGATTATAGGTGTGAGTCATCATACTGCACCATGGAATAATTCATATCCACTAAATATAAGGAAGGATTTCATGATATGTTTAAATTTTAAGAACAGGTATTGATTATATAAGGTGTTTTAAAAATTCTATTTAGCTTAGGTTATTACAACCTTTAAAATGTAAAGAGGAAAAAAGCAGGTTACCAAAAAAGTATGTACAATTCAATTTTTTAAGACATATAAATAAAAGTTTAATAGTAGTCATGTGGTTATATTGAGATGGGTAGAGACAAGGGTAAGAAGAGATCATGAGTGGGTTTTTTTTTTGTTGTTTATTTTTCTTTCTTTCTTTTTTTTTTGAGATGGAGTCTTACTCTTGTCACCCAGGCTGGAGTACAGTGGCACAATCTCGGCTCACTGTAACCTCCACCTCCTGGGTTCAAGCAATTCTCCTGCCTCAGCCTCCCAAGTAGCTAGGATTACAAGTACATGTCACTACACCTGGCTAATTTTTGTATTTTTAGTAGAGACAGGGTTTCACCATGTTGGCCAGGCTGGTCTCGAACTCCTAACCTCAAATGACCCACCCTCCTTGGCCTCCCAAAGTGCTGGATTACAGGCATGAGCCACTGCACCTGGCCTGTTATTTATTTTTCTTAATTGGAGTTTCTGGTTTTCCTTCTGTTATGGACTTAATTGTGCATCCCAAAATTGATATGATGAAGTAACCCCTAATGTGGTTATATATGAAAATAGAGCCTTTGAGGACATAATAAAGGTTAGATTAGGTCATAAGGGCGAAGCCCCAATTCAACAAGACTCTTTTCCTTCTAAGAGGAAGAGACATAGGAGTGCTCACAGAAGAAAGGCCCTGTGAGGACACAATGAGAAGGTTGCTGTCTGCAAGTCAGCAAGGGGGGCCTCAACAGAAACCAACCCTGCTGGTACCTTAATCTTGGATTTGCAGCTTCCACAACTGTGAGAAAATGAGTTTCTGATTTTTTTTTTTCTGTCTACTTCTTTCATTTAGTTTCTGATGTGTAAGCCACCTCGGGTGTGATATTTTGTTATGGCAGCCCAAGCTGACTAATATACCTATTGTAGACATGCATTATTCCATCGTTTTTAAAAATTTTTTTAATCTAAGTTGTTCAGAAAAAAAAAAAAAAAAAAAAAGATACTGCTTGATTTCCCTGTGCCAGTCCTGGTCCTCACACTGCAGGAAAAGGGAAGGGACTTCACATTGTCTGAATGTCCTTCTGAGCTAGACCTGTTACCAAAATCTCATGGAAAGGGCATTAATGTCCACATTTGACAGATGGAAACAGTGACTCAGTAAACAATAAATGCTGGCCAGGGCTGTGGCTCACACCTGTAATCCCAGCACTTTGGGAGGCAGGGGCAGGCGAATCACCAGAAGTCAGGAAGTCGAGGCCAGCCTGACCAACATGGTGAAACCCTGTCTCTACTGAAAATACAAAAATTAGCTGGGCATGGTTGTGGGTGCCTGTAATCCCAGTTACTTGGGAGGCTGAGGCAGAAGAATTGCTTGAACCCAGGAGGTGGAGGTTGCAGTGAGCCTAGATTGCGCCATTGCACTCCAGCCTGGGTGACAAGAACGAAACTCCTTCTCAAAAAAAAGAAAGAAAGAAAGAGAGAGAAAGAAAGAAGGAAAACAAGAAATGCCCGGCCCCCAATCCCCAGCTAGGAAGCAAGCATAGCTGGCGTTGGGACCCAGGGCTATCTGACCCCCAAATCCAGTTGAGCTTGTCCCATCTCTTACCTCTGCCTCCATATAGTGGATGCTGAAATGGCCACAGATATGGGTAGGGTTGGGGTGGGGAACATCTTTCAGCCTGTAAGGAGCACCCAGAATATTTTTGCTTCCAAATTCTGGGCAAGAATGGCTTTCCTGAGAGTAAGAAGTCACTTGAATTTTGCTGTGACAAATCTTAACAGCTAACGCATCACTTCTACATCTATTGCATCAGGGTTTATAGCAGGACGAGCCGCAGACAAAATTTCTCAAACACCAGATTAAAGAAGGAAGAGGTTTTTTTTTTCCGGCCGGGAGCGACGGCAGACTCGCGTCTTAAGAGCCGAGCTCCCTGAAGAAGAAATACATGACCTTTTAAAAGGCTTACAACTTTAAGGGATCCATGTAAAAGGGTCGTGATAAATCAAGCAAGCATGGAAAATGTGACGAGGGGCTACATGCATCAGCTAACAGAACAAAAAGTTTTACAATGCTTTCTCATACAATGTCTGGAATTTATAGATAACACTAGTAGTTTTGGACAGGGGTTAATATTATTATTATTATTTTAACCACCAGGGCCAGGTGGTGGTGCCAAGGTCATCTAGCTATTTATTTATTTATTTTACTTCTGTTTCTTTCCAACTTTTTGCTTTCTCCCCCTTCTCCTGTCTTATAAACTAGGGAAAAGGGGAGATGGGGAAAAGCTGGGAAGGACAACAGGAGAAGTGGTGGTCTCATTCTATAGGTTCACTGACTTGAGAAGCTGCAGGCATGGGAGAAGTGCCATGAATGAGGCAAGCCAGGCGTAAAGCAATGCTGTGTGGTGGAGACTGTGGCAAACTGGAGAGCACAAGTTCTTCTCAACACGACAGTCGCTCCTCGTCCAGCCACTGGAATGCAAACCCAGGTGCCAGTGATTCTGGGTTTTCACGAACCTGGAAATCCAGATGTTTGTGTGAATTTGCTCATTTAAAAATTTACTGATAAATTCGGTTGGGTGCAGTGGCTCCCGCCTGTAATCCCAGCACTCTGGGAGACCAAGGCGGTGGATCACCTGAGGTCAGGAGTTCGAGACAAGCCTGGCCAATATGGCGAAGCCCCGTCTCTAAATACAAAATTAGCTGGGCATGGTGCTGTGCAGCTGTAATACCAGCTACTTGGGAGGCTGAGGCAGGAGAATCGCTTGAACCTGGGAGGCAGAGGTTGCAGTGAACCAAGATGGCGCCACTGCACTCCAGCCTGAGTGACAGAGCGAGACTCCATCTCAAAAAAAATAAAAATAAAAATTTATTGATAAATTTATATAAAAAAGAACACTGGGGCAGGCATAACAGAACATGTCTACAGGGTGGATCCAAGTCCATACATTGTCAGTTTGCAACCTCTGCATCAGAGCATTTAATTTTTGCCACACTCCCAGAGGCGGTATGTTTGGTAACATAGCGATCCTTACTGTAACAGATACAAGTCTCAGTAGCTAAACACATGGAAATTTACTTTTCACTAATATAAAGTCCAGTTGGCAGCAGTGTGGGGAGGAACAAAGAGTTCTATCAACCTTCCCTTGGGGCTTTCACGTTCCCCCGGGCATTGATATCCGATGGGCAGATGGGAAGAGAGAGTGGAGGATCATGGGGGTTTTATGGGCAGCAGCATTCCTCACTTCTGCCCACGTTCATTGGCCACAACTCAGTCATGTGGTCGCCCCACCTCAGTGCAAAGTGGAGCTGGGAAATGCAGTCCCTGGTGAGTGGCAGCCTCTTTCCAACACCTACTGCGTCCTATGGACTGAGAACACAGGTCTCTGGGGGCAGAGATGGATCTCTGCCTCATGCAGTTACTATCATCATCTCTATTTTACAGATGAAGAGATGAATCTCAGAGAGGGTAAGTGACCTGTGAGAAGTCACACAGCCAGGAGCCCTGTCTTACTGACTCCAATCCAGGGATCTTTCCTCCATCTGTGTTTCTCAACCTTGCATCTCGTGAGAATCACCTATGGCACTTGTTAAACATACAGGTTCCTGGTCCTCACCCCAGACTTTGAATCTGAATGTTCAGCAGAAGAATGTAGTAATCCTAGATCGTTCTTATATTAGACTCTACACTGGTGGCTGAACCTCAGCAGCATCTGGGTAGCTTTCTGAAACAATAATCTCTTGGCCCTGACACCTAGTAATTCTGATTCAGTTGGTCTGGGACAGGAGCCCTGACATGGACATTTTATAAAGCTCCCAGGTGATCCTGAGAACCACTGCTTCTGCTCCAAACCAAACTGGGCTGGCATCAGTGTCACCCAGTAGAGATTTCAAGCTAAAGCAGTGAAAGAGAAGGTGGCGGGGAGCGGAGGGGTGTCAGTCAGTGATTTTTTACCCTGTGTGCACTTTAGAACTAACTAAGGTCTTTATTTATAAAGTAGCAATGCCAGGAACCCAGCCCTAGAGATTCTGATTTAATTGGTTTATAGTACAGCGTGGGAATCCACATTTATTTATTTATTTATTATTTATTTTTAAGATGGAGTCTCACTCTGTTGCCAAGACTGGAGTGCAGTGGCATGATCTCAGCTCACTGCAACCTCTGCCTCTCGGGTTTAAGTGGTTCTCCTGCCTCAGCCTCCCTGAGTAGCTGGGATTACAGGTGCCTGCCACAACAACTGGTTAATTTTTGTATTTTTAGTAGAGATAGGGTTTCACCATGTTAGCCAGGCTGGTCTCAGACTCTTGACCCTCAAGTGATCTGCCCGTCTTGGCCTCCCAAAGTGCTGGGATTACAGGTATGAGCCTGTAATAAAACAAATAAATAAATAAATAATATAGAATATAAATAAAATATAAATATAAATAAAAATAAATAGGTGCCCGGCCTATTTATCAAATAAATTTATAAAAATTAATTTATAAAAATAAATATAAATAAATAAAACATAAATAAATAAAAACTGTAAATATAAATAAATAAATAGGCTGAGGCAGGAGAATTGCTTGAACAGGGGAGGCAGAGGTTGCAGGGAGCCAAGATTTCACCACTGCACTCCAGCCTAGGTGACAGAGTGAGACTACGTTTCCCTAAAACAAATGAAAAAGAACCACATATCTGGAAGGCTTCCACCAGGACGCCATGGCCTCTGAGTGGGTGGCATCATGGGTGTTCTTTAGGAGTTACTTTTTGCTTGGCTGTATCTCTTTTTTTTTCTCTTCCTGTTCTGAGCATTGCTTACTTTTGAATAAGAGACAGGAGCTGGACTTACTCTAAACTCTACTTTAAATCTCTAGTTCATTTTAGCCAGCCTTCTCTAATTGGCAGTGTTTTAAAGAAAACTTCAGATTGAAAAAGGGTGAATGCTTTTAATAAACAGTTAATGAAGAAGCTGAAACCCAAGAGGTCCAGTGATTTATCTGCCCAGGGCAGGCGGCAGGGCAGGCTGAGAACTCAGATCCGTCTCCTTACGTCCTCTCCGCCCCTCCCGCTTACTGCCATCTCTCCAAGTCAGCAATGCCTAGGTGTCTCAGGCATTCATGGCCTCGCAGCTTGGACACTCCGTGCCCGACATGACTGGTGTGGATTCTAGGGAGTGGAGACTTAGACCACGCAGCCTTCATATACGCCTTTGCTTTACTGGAAAACCACACTGGGCTGCAGATCAAACACACAGAACTGCTGGCAGAAGTCCTGTGCCCAGCACCAGGGCCAGGAGCTGTCTGCCCACTCTGAACGTCGGCTATTGGAGGAGCCCACTCCACATGATTCACAAGGGCTGCAGGCAAGTCTACGCCACTTCTACCACGTGGGACATTTTCTTGGGAATATCCAAGTGTTATCAACAAGTTCCCCAGGACACTTCCTCCAGGCTGACTCTGGCTCGCTCTGCACCAAGTGGAAGGAGCACGGCACTGCTCCGGGAGTCCTTGCCCTGCCGGGGAGCGGGTGGGGACTGGGAGTGGGTAAGACTGGGCTCCACTCCATTTCCACTCTGACGGGATGTGGTGGAGATGAGGAGGGAATGTGACCCCCACCAGAGCCTATGCCAGCAGCTCCAGCTCTGCAACAGCACCAGGGGGCTTGGCTCAGCTCTGACAGCCCTGGAAGGTCACTGGGCAAACAGATCTCAGATTTCAAAGCTGGGAAATGAACGTGAGCATGAAATGTGCCCCTGGGCAGATGAGTCCATGGAGTATGTGCTGGGTTTCCCAGGGTCAGCCGCAAGGTACATTTTGTTTTGGAGGTCTGCTCAGTGGTAAGGAGTCTCTCTGGGCCAAGATGATTCTTGGAGACAGACCCTGGGCCTGGGTGTCCACCAGGTGAAAATGGTTTGGAAGAGCAATAGAGGAATTCTGAAGGCCAGAGGATGGGAGACTGGAACCTGAAGCACGATGGATTCTCAAGGCCCACACTGAGGACTTCTTTCTATACCTTATCAGGGAAAAACAAGCAGGCACATACACAATTGTCTTAGGAACACACTGCAAAGTCAGTCAACAGTTAATGGTCCAAGAGGTATAGATCTTTAAAAAAACAAAAAAACAAACAAAAAAAAACCTTAATGGCGCCAAGTGCAGTGACTCATGGCTGTAATCCCAGGTCAGGGGTTCGAGACCAGCCTGGCCAACATGGTGAAACCCCGTCTCTACTAAAAATACAAAAATTAGCCAGGCATTGTGGCGGATGCCTGTAGTCCCAGCTACTCGGGAGGCTGAGGCAGGAGAGTTGCTTGAACCTGGGAGGTGGAGGTTGCAGTGAACCGAGATCATGCCACTGCACTCCAGCATGAGCAACAGAGTGATACGCCACCTCAAAAATAAATAAATAAATAAAAGATCCTTAATGGCTTTTCAAAAGAATTATAGAAATCATACATGTTCATTATATCAAATTCGAGTAATATATAAAGAAAGAAATAAAAGATTTCTCTATTATCCTGAAGAGGTACAGAATAAATTGTCATTTTGCAAACTACCAGATTGGCAAGACTGAAAAGAATGACACTGCCAACCATTGGCAATCTTGGTGGAGGCCAGGGTTTCTCATCCTTGGAACTACTGACATAATTCTTTGTTGTGGGGGACTCTCCTGTTTATTGTAAGGTGTCAAGCAGCATCCCTGGCTTCTGTCCACTAGATATCAGTAGCATCTCTGTCACCATCCCCCAAGTTGTGACAGCCAAAAATATCTCCAGGCATTGCCAAATGTCCCCTCAGGGGCAGAACCTCAGAGGAAGAAGCATCTCTGGCTGAGAACCACCGTAGGCCAATGGGTGCCCCAAACACCACTGGTGGGAGTGGAATCCAGGAATTCTGCCTGTCCATCAGATATTACAATCTGTGTTACCAGCAACTTCACTTTAAAATACATTTACAAGAGTACAAACTTGTTTGACAAGCATTTTAATGCAGCACAATTGGTAGTATTTTAAACATTGGTGATAACCAGGCCAGGTGTGGTGGCTCACGCCTGTAATCCCAGCACTCTGGGAGGCTGAAGCAGGTGGATCACCTGAAGTCAGGAGTTTGAGACCAGCCTGGCCAATATGTTGAAAACCCATCTCTACTAAAAATACAAAAATTAGCCAGATATGGTGGCGCACGCCTTAATCTCAGCTACTCGGGAGGCTGAGGCAGGAGAATCACTTGAACCCGGGAGGTAGAAGTTACAGTGAGCCGAGATCGCACCACTGTATTCCAGCCTGAGTGACAGTGAGACTCTGTCTCAAAATAAATAAATAAATAAAATAATAAAAATTGGTAATAACCCAAATTAATACATTAAATATATATACCTGTAAAATGCCCAGATAGTGAGAAGAGTTTCTATGTCTTTTTTTTTTTTTTTCTTCTGAGATGGAGTTTCGCTCTTGTTGCCCAGGCTGGAGTGCAATGGCAAGATCTCGGCTCACTGCAAACTCCGCCTTCCGGGTTCAAGCGATTCTCCTGCCTCAGCCTCCTGAATAGTTAGGATTACAAGCGTGCGCCACCATGCCCGGCTAATTTTTGTATTTTTAGTAGAGACAGGATTTCACCATGTTGGCCAGGCTGGTGTTGAACTCCTGACCTCAGGTGATCCACCCGCCTCAGCCTCCCAGAGTGCTGGGATTACAGGCGTGAGACCGTGCCTGGCCATGTCTTTCTAGAATAGAAAAGTAGCTCTGATATAGCAAGGTCTTAAAATTATGAGGGGGATAAGTCGAGATGCAGTATAGAGGACATTTTTATAAAATTTAAAGAACAAACTGTATGAACAAGTGCACGTGTACATGTACTGAAAAAGTATACACAGAGAAATATGCATGGGTTTAGTTTATGTAAAGCCTGGAACCAGGTGTACTAAACCACAAACAGTGGCTGTCTCTCTGCAGAGGAGAATGGAAGGGCATGGTGGAGCACGTGACAATTTTCATTTCTACTTTAAGTATTTCAGCACCATCCCAATACTGGATATATTATACTCAAAGGAAAAGAAATCATTCTACCACAAAGACACACGCACCCATATGTTCATTGCAGTGCTATTCACAATAGCATAGACATGGAATCAACCCAGGTGTGGATCAACAGTGGATTGGATAAAGACAATATGGTACATATATACCATGGAATATTAGGCAGCCATATAAAAGAATGCAATCCTGTCTTTTGTAGCAACGTGGATGCAGCTGGAGGCCATTATCCTAAGTGGATTAACATAGAAACAGAAAACAAAATCATGCATCACTTTTTTTTTTTGTTGTTGTTGTTGTTGTTTTGAGACGGAGTCTTGCTCTGCTGCCCAGGCTGGAGTGCAGTAGCGCAATCTCAGCTCACTGCAACCTCCACCTCCCTGGTTCAAGTGATTCTCCTGCCTCAGTCTTCCAAGTAGCTGGGACTACAGGTGCCCACCACCACGCCTGGCTAATTTTTTGTGTTCTTAGTAGAGACAGGGTTTCACTGTCTTAGGATGGTCTCGATCTCTTGACCTCGTGATCCACCCACCTCGGACCCCCAAAGTGCTGGGCATGTTGTTACTTCTAAGTGGGAGCTAAACATTGAGTACACAGGGTCATAAAAACGGGAACAGCAGACACTGGGGAATACAAGAATGGAGAGGGACGGAAGTAAGGGCTGAAAAATACTACTTATCGGGGACTATGTCCACCACTGGGATGACTAATTCATTCGTACTCCAAACCTCAGCAGCCCACAATATACCTATGTAACAAACTTGTACATGTACCCCAATCCTAAAATAAAGGTTAAAAAAGAAAAAAAAAATTCAGCAACACTTGTTTCATCTTACAAGGGCATTGTAAAATAATAAAGATAAAAGTTAAGAGATAGGGAAAGAAAAAAAAGGGAAAAAGAAAAGAACCCTCATTGGAGTCCTGTTCTGCCCAACCCTGGAGTTACTAAGTAAGCCCAACTCAAGGGGTCGCTTGAGCTCCAGACTTTAAAGCCCCCAAGGCAGCAGCATCTACACCACCTTATCAGATCCTCAAAGCAATTCTAAGTTGGTAGACTGGGATAGTTATTTCCATTCTGCAAATGGGGAAACTGAGACTCAGAAAGTACAGTGACTTGCCCAAGGGCCCACAAGAAGTGGTGGCCCTGGAGGGATGAGAAGGAACGTGTTCCCCAGCTCTCTAGAGTCTCAGGCCGCTGTTCCTTCTGCTGCAACTCCTCAAGTAACAGGAACAGGTGCAACAATGGGCCTTTACAATCAAGGGCCAAACACGCAACCCTGTTCAAGCTTGCGCCTCAACTCCTTCAATTCCTCGTCAGCTTTTATTCCTTCAAAGCTGGTATTCATCTTTCTAAAGTAATTTTCATCCTTCTGGCTCTTTTCTGAAGGCAGCACGCTTTAGAAAGAGCAGGGCTTGAGATCTGTCACTCACGAGCTCAAATGGTTCGCCTCTCTGGGCCTCATCTGCAAAATGGAGATAAACTTATGTAACTCCCAGAATCATTCTGAGGATCAAAGTAGTCATGTGTGAATGCATTTTGTAAAATACAGAGCACTGGGGAATACTGATTTTACTTTAACAAAATAAAACTCTAGCCCTCTTTCTGGGAGGTCAGGATACTAGTAGTAGGGTAACTTAAAGGGTGAGTATACTGAACGGGAATCTGAAGTTGAAACAGACACAAGTATTGGCAGTATCAGTTGGGAAGGTCACACACAGATTTCAGATAATGGGCCAGTCCAGCTAAGCTTGTACCTGAGTCAGATCTCTTTAAAATCTATTACTGGGCTTTGGGACTGTGCTGTCACCAGGGAGGGAGGCCACATGCTAAACACCTTAAAGCAGGGGCAACAGAGAAACAGAAAAACCAACGTATTGGCCAGGCACAGTGGCTCACACCTGTAATCCCAACACTTTGGGAGGCCGAGGCGGGTGGATCACTTGAGGTCAGGAGTTTGATACCAGCCTGGCCAACACAGTGAAACCCTGTCTCTACAAAAAGTACAAAAAAGATTAGCTGGACATGGTTGTGTGAGCCTGTAATCCCAGCTACTCGGGGGGCTGAGGCAGGAGACTTGCTTGAACCCAGGAGATGGAGGTTGTAGTGAGCCAAGATGGTGCCACTGCACTCCAGCCTGGGCAACACAGCAAGACTCCATCTCAAAAGAAAAAAAAAGAAAATTTCCAGCACTGAAATTATATTTCCACCCGCAGGAAAACAGAGCAGGCAGGAAACAGGTAAATATGTCCACCCAGGGCTTATGGGACTGCTAGCTAATTTAAGAACATTGTAACAGGCAGCATAGCTGGAAGCACCTTGGGCATGGGACCTACCCCCACCATCCCAGGGACACGTAGTAAAACCTGCCTTGTAAATAAATAGCAACAAAGGTGAACTTTAAAAAAAGCTCGCCTGGCTGCCTGAAAGGGTGTGGTGAGGACAGCCCTAATATACACACTGCTGAGAGTAAACGGTTGAGAGCTTTCCTTTGAAGCAATTATCAGTGTGTTGCTGGAGACTTTAAACGTTTATACCTTCTCACCCAGGAGTTCCAGGTGTAAAATTCTACTCTAAGAAATAATCAGACAAGGATTTTTGGTTTAGAGTTTTTTATTACAACAAACACCCACACACACCCCTAATTGTCCAGAAACAGGTGAATGGTTAACTACAGAGTAAGTTATGAATATATTTAAATGATGGACTATTATACAGTCATTCAAATAATGTTTTGAGGAATATATTGTGACATAAAAATGCTCATAATAGTAAATGGAAGGAAAGCAGGATATAACCCGTATGCCCAGTGTATGGGGCTGTTCATGCACTGATATAAATAAATGCCTGAGTCTGTGTCTTTATAAAGAAAACAGGTTTAATTTGTTCTTGGTTCTGCAAGCTGTACAGGAAGTGGGGTGCTGGCATCTGCTTCTGGTGAGGCCATAGGGAATTTACAGCCATGGTGGAAGGCAAAGGGGAGCCCGTGTGTCACATGGCAAGAGCAGGAACAAGAGAGGGGGGAGGTGCCGCACACCTTTAAACAACCAGATCTCCTGTTAGTTCACTCATCACCACGGGGATGGCGCCCAGCCAAGCATGAGGAATATGCCGCCATGATCCAAACGCCTCCCACCAGGCCCCACCTCCAACACTGGAGATTACAGTCCCACATGAGATTTGGAGGGGACGGACATCCAAGCCAGCTCACACAGTGTACCAGCAGTTAAAATGCACACACTTAAAATACTAATGATAATAGTAGCAGTGGCTAATGTTGTTGGATGCTGTATTAGTCTGTTCTGTGATGCTATAAAGGAATATCTGAAACTGCGTAATGTAGACAGAAAAGAAGTTTGCTTGGACCACAGTTCTGCATGGCACCAGCATCTGCTTGGCTTCTAGTGAGGTTCTCAGGCTGCTTCCACTCATGGCGGGACGCGAAGCGTAGCTGGCCTGCGCAGATAACACAGCCAGAGAGGGAAGCAAGAGAGAGGAGGTGGGAGGTACCAGACTCTTTCTAACAACTGGGCCTGGGGTGAACCCATTACCATGGGAGGGCACCACACCATTCCTGAGGGATCCACCCCCAAGACCCAAACATCTCCCATCAGGCCCCACCTCCAACAATGGGGGTCACATTTTGACCTGAGTTTTGGAGGGGACAAATATCTAAGCCATTATCAGATGCTGTGAGCCAGGCAGTGTTCTACCACATTGGTCATTCCATTCTCTCCTAGCCCTCTAAGGGAAGCCTATGATTACTATCATCATCCCCATTTTTCCGAGGAGTAAACTGGGCGCAGAGGCTTGGGCAGTGTGTCCAAGGCCACACAGAGGGGTGGGTGTGTGAGGCAGGGCTTCTCAGAGTAAGTGTGGCTCCTAGGCACTCTGCAACACCATGACCAAATGCTGCCAAGGGACATCCTCAAGAGGGGGCCAAGTCGAGTCCTTCTGAGGCAAAGGCCAAGCCCCTCAACTGAGTATCCCAAAGACAAGACCGCCTCCAGCTTGCAACCAGAAAGACCTGGGCTCAAATCCGTCATAGATCCTTCTGACCTGTGTGAAAGCAGCAAGCCACGTTCCTCTCTGAGCCTCAGTTTCTTCATCTGTAAAATGGGGATAAATAATACTGTCTGCCTCCCAGGGCTAAGTAGGGGATAAAAAAGATAAGGTGCCTGAGTCCTTATATTTTCTAAATTTTCTACAGAGGTATATTTTTCTTTTGTTAAAACTACTTTTTATTTAAAAAATAATATATTAACACATTAAAATATTTCCAAAGTTTGGGGGGGTATTAACCCAGAAGCCAGACGGATGGGAGGAGGTGAATTACATTCGATTTGATTCAATTAAATTGGAAGGCACTGGGGAAAGGCCAGGAGACCAGGCTTAGAGGGAAAGATAACCTGCTCAATTAGAAACACATCATGTTTCACCAGGTGTCAGAGGGACATCCACGTAGGCGACTGACTAGGAGGACAGTGGACACAGAGGCATGGTGTCGAGGAGACACACAGGCTGCAGATACGAATGCGGTATCAGCAGCAGGCAGACGTGACCTGGAGCTATGGAAGACATTGACTGTTTCTGCCTGCCCTTTCCCTCCACCCCTTTTATGGGTGACAGCAGCCCACTTTTCCCTTTGGAGAAGTACCCCACCCCTCTCCACACAGTCTTGGTGAGACAATCAAAGTGTCCTGCCACCCAAGCAGTGGGCACATCTGCCAAGACAGGTGTAAAGGAGGATATTTCTTGAGATAAAACCAATGCACTTCTGTTGTAGCTAATTTCTAATTCCTAGTTAGCCTGCAGCTCCCTCCAGCCAGTCAGTCAATGGAAGCCATTGCCTGGCTCTGTTTTAAATTAGATTTTCTTGAGTCCACAGCATGAGACATTAGTGTTAAAATGTGACTTCGTTGAGGCAGAAAAAGTTTTCTTAACTTCCAAAATCTTCCTTTTACAGAGCAAGAAGACAACTTGGAGATTAAATTATTATATATATGTACAAATGTCATCTACAGGGTAGATTCTTAGACTTGTAATTTCGGTAGATATTGCCCAAATCAACAGGGCTGTCAATTTCACAGTCCCACTGGTAATGTACTAAAGGGTCTGCTATTTATTCTCCCGACTCCCCCACCTCCAGCCCCATCCACAGGGCATGCTGTCAAGCTTTGGGATTTCTGCCAATCTGACAGGTTAAAAATGGTATCTCCGCATACTTTCAATAAGCACTTCTCTTTGAAGATTGAGACTGAGCACCTTTTCATACGTTTAAGGGCTATTTGTATTTCTTTTGCTGTGAACCATCTGTTCATGTCCTGTGCTCACTTTCTCTATTCGGCGGCTGCTGCAGAAGTCCTTAACCAGTCGTTTGTGGCTTTCACAGAGGAAGGGAGGAAGGGCTGTCTTGTGACTCAGATAAGGTTAAGAATTGTAGGGAAAAGAACAGCTCACCCTAACCTGACACCTATTTTGTGGTATACATAGAAATGTTTAAGTTTTAAAAACTTTAATTGAAGTTTAGTTATACACACAAAAAAATGTACATATACTACATTACAGCACACACTCCTATAACCAACATCAGATGAAAGAACATTACCTGCACCCCAGAAGCCCCTCTCAACACTCCCAATCCTTACCATGTGGAGATTCTTCTGCAGTGTTATTTCTTGATTCTATTCTAAAGGCAAGTGATCCACAAATCCAGGGTCTTCCACAGTTTTGAAGCCACAGTGAACGGCTTTACCACCGGTAAGGAAAGAGGCCCTGTGGTCCTAGGGCTCCCTCTGCTGGTGATCAGCAGTTACCTGGAGCTCTGAGGATTGACTGGAGTCTTGGAAATCAAATCCATGCAGAATGGGAATCGGCACACTGGCGCATGGCTGAGGTATCACAGACTCCTCCTTCACTCTCCATCCTGTTAACATTTCGGGAAAGCAACTATCAAAACAATAGACCACAGTAGCTTGGGGGCTATGAAGAGAATGACAAGAAAGAGCAGCGAATGCCCGCTTCCCAAACCTTGCCTATTCCCCACCCACAACAACAGGAGGCTGTTGTGAAAGGTCCTGCTGCTCAAATCAACTGTCAAAGGCATCGACAGTCCCCAGTCATGTTTCTAGAAATCTAGTAGACAACTGGAATTATTTGCTAAGATGACTGACTGACTGATGGACTCCCTGGCTCCTGTGCTAGGTACAGAGATACAAAATGCAGCTCCTGTTCAGGTGGACTGCATGCGAAGTCCCGTGGGACAATGGCGTCAGGCCATTTAACCCACACAGGGGAGCAGGGGTTGAGGGAGGGAAAGTCAACGTAATAGGTTCTTCTTGCCTTCCAGAAATTTAGAATCTAGCAGGAGATACAAGAAATGTTTGGATAAAGGGCTGAAAATAAGTGCAGGAGGGACCTGAAGAAGCTCCAGGTGAAATGTTACTGTGGTCCTAGAAACAGGGAGGGGACCTGAGCTGACAAAGTCGACGGGCGGTAGACAGAGGAGCTGGAGGCTCTTCCGTTGTAGGGAGGGGCAAAAAACAGATGCCCAGAGAAGCCAACAGGCCCACAGTGGACTCTCATGGTAGAAGAAAGTGGGGAGGATCACCACCACTGAGGCAGGTCCTTAGGGTTGTGGGTCCAGGAACCCCATTTTTGTCAGGGTACCCAGAGCCAAACAAATTCAGGGGGATGGACTGTCTGTTGACTGAAGATCTGTAAGCCAGGTGCAGCATATTCATTTGCAGAAGGGACTATGTCCTTCCCACAAGTGGAATGCTTGTTTGCCTTCTAGGGCTCCCTTGTTTCTTTCCTCCGATTATTTCCCACCCTCTCCTTAAGGGTCCTGTCCTTTCCTGTGGCTTCAATGGCCACCTGTATGCAAACTCCACAGTCTTTATTTCCAGTCCCCATTTCCCATGTGAGCTTCAGAACCATATATCTTCCTGCCTGCTGGACACCTCCACGTGGCTGCCCCACGGATCTCTCAGGTTCACTGTGTCCAAACTGAGCTAATTTAGAGAAATATCAGCACAGAGAGGCAGTGACAACACAGACTCTACCAGGTTGCCTGGGTTCAAATTTTAGCTCCACCACTTGTTAGCTGTGTGACCTCGGCGAGTTACTACTCTTTGCTTCGGTTTCCTCATCTGGAAGATGATGGTGATAATAGTAATCTCATAGGATTGTGGTGATAACTAAAATAAGTCTTCTGATACATAGGAAGAGCTATGAAAGTATCAGTTCTCATATGCTGGGCGCAGTAGCTCAAGCCTGCAGTCCCACCACTGTGGGAGGCTGAGGCGGGCAGATCACTTGAGGCCAGGAGTCCAAGACCAGCCTGGCCAACATGGCAAAACCCTTTCTCCACCAGAAAAAAAAAAAAAAAAAAAAAAAAAAATCGCCAGGCATGGTGGCACACGTGGGTGACTGAGGCAGGAGAATCATTTGGATTAGGGAAGTGGAGGTTGTAGTGAGCAAGACTGCACCACTGCACTCCAGCCTGGGCAACAGAGCAAGACTCTGTCTCAAAAAAAAAAAAAAAAAAAGGTAAAGAAAGAAAGAATAAAAGAAAGTATTAGCGTTACTATGATTCTCCATTTAAATGTCCTTCCTCTGCTCACTGTCAGCTGGGTTCAACAGAGTTTAATTGAGACGGGCACCAATATCCATTCAGTTGCTCAAGCTGGAAAGCAAAGTATCATTGTCAGCTTTCTCTGACTGCCTATCCTGTTCGTAGTCAATCTCTCCCTGAGGCCTGATCTACACAACTTTTCAATCGGCTCACTTGTTCTCCATACTTAGGGCCACCTGCCCCTTCGATCACCATCATCGCGGGCCTGGATCACCATGCCGGCTCATGCTGAAACCAGATAAAATAAATCCGGACATTTCTTTCCATAGCTCCTACAGTTCTTAGAAGGAGAAACCTCAGGATAAATCCCTTGCTGCAGCCTTTGGGACCTGATTCCTGCTTTCATCTGCACTTGAAACTTGTATGTTCAAAACCAAACCCTCCCACTCCCCAAACCTAGTCTTCTTGGATTCCCTTCTTTAGTGAAGGGGGCCACCTACTGGCTTGGCTCAGGCCAGACATCTCTGCTCAGCAGGCCGCCGAGCCCTGCTGGTCTCACCATCCTGCCGAGCCCTGCTGGTCTCACCATCCTTCAGCCATGGTTCCCATTCTGGTCTTCCCTCAGATTATTTCGAGTGTCTTCTAACTGGTCTCTCTTACATTCCCCACCCTCCCCATCTACTTTCTAAGAGTCTACTAGAATGATATAAATTGCTACTAAAAATAAAAAAATTAGCAGAGCATGGTGGTGCTCACCTGTAATCCCAGCTACTTAGGAGGCTGAGGCACGAGAATCAGTTGAACCTGGGTGGTGGAGGTTACAGTGAGCCAAGATCGTGCCATTTCACTCCAGTCTGGGTGACAGAGCGAGATATCAAAAAAAAAAAAAAAAAAAAGTTTCAATAGTTTCTGGCACACAACACTCAATGCCTTCCTTTAACAAGTAATTACTGAGCGCCAACTACGTGCCACATAGAGTTCAGGCCCTGGGGATACACGGTATTTTCATCAATTCCAAGACACCATGATTTTAAAGACTCACCACTTACTGTAGGTACAAGAAAGAAAAAAAAAATACTACCAACTAAACCAGAACACACTGGTGATTATAAGACACATCCAGATGTTCTAACTGCTATTAATAAATTGTGGGAAAATGTGCATCTTTGATTCAACAGAAATAGTGACTAAAAAAAAAAAGACACAAAGTCCCTGTCCTCAGGTAGCTTCTATTCTAGTGACGGGACCAAAGAATAACTATACATTGTCAGGTAGTGATAAGTGCTATGATAAAGCAGGGTAAAGGGATACAGAGGGAAGGGGGTGCTGGGGAAGCCAAAGAAGACCCCCCCCACCCCGGAGCTGATATGAGCAGAGACTTTGAATGATGAGATGAACTGTCGGTAAACAATGCTCCAGGAGGGGAAACATCACATACAAAAGATCTGAGATCTGAGAGGGAAATATGCCTGCTGGGTTCAAACACATGCAAAGAAAGTGTGGCTGGAACAGTCCTAGGCCCTGGGCAGCCAATTTCCTCAAGCCCAGTGGTATTTTCCAGGTGAAAGCAGGTATCCCTGGTCTAGCTGGGTACCAACTACAGGAGGTAAAGGTGGGGAGGCTAAGAAAAGCAGCGTAACTCAGCTATCAGCAGGGTGGATAGCCAGACTGCCTAGATTGGAATCCCCGTTCTGCCACTTACAAGCTATGTAACCTTGGACAAGTTATCTAACTATTCTGAGCCTAGTTTCCTCAGCTATAAAACAGACATCATAAAAGTACATTTCACAAATTGGTTATGAAGATTACATGAGCTAACAACTTGTAATCAAGACAAACAATCATTATCACTACCTTCTATCCCAAAGTCATTTTCATTTTCATTTTAATTAATTGATTAATTAATTAATTTATTTTTTGAGACAGGGTCTTGCTCTGTAGCCCAGGCTGGAGTGCCATGGCATGATCTCGGCTCACTGCAACCTCTACCTCCTGGGTTCAAGTGCTTCTCATGCCTCAGCCTCCAGAGTAGCCAGGGTTACAGGCATGCGCTACCACTCCCGGCTAATTTTTGTATTTTTATTTATTTATTTTTTTAGGAGAGATGGGGTTTCACCATGTTAGCCTGGCTGGTCTCGAACTCTTGACTTCAAGTGATCCACCCGCCTCAGCCTCCCAAAGTGCTGAGATTACAGGCGTGAGCCACCACGCCTGGCCTACCCCAAGTCATTAAGAAAAGTATATCCAGGTAAGAAATAAATTAATTTGAGTCTTAAAACATAAGAACAGAATATTTTCCAGATTACCAACTGGTAGGATGGCAGTCACATTGTTAGGGAAATAATTTTCTTTATTACTTTGAACTTGGCTTCTCCAAAGTTATTTTTTAAGCGAAACTATTATCTTCCTATATAAATTGTTCTTGCAGTACAAATTCATGGAATTAAGTCTCTCCTACTAAAGTATGTACAAGACACTTGTAACAAGAAGGAAGCACTGTTAGAGGAATTTTACATCTACCACAGCTTTTTAATTAAATGGCATTACCATGTGCATTAATACAAAGTTGATTTCTTGAATATAAAGTCCACACACAAATTCAGGCTTTTTTCCCATGGTTAAAAAGACCCGGAATTGCTGGTATAGGACACTGATCTGGCTTTTTGTTCACTCAGATCCACCCCATTTTGTTGCTTTTCTATCTCATTCCAAGTCATGATGTACCACACCGTGAGCCAGTCCTATCTATAATGACTTAGAACCTCCGGCCACGTCAGGTGTGTGAGTTAACAGGCTTCGGTATTCACAAGAGGTTCTCATCTTCCAAGTACTCCCTGAGTAATGAGTCACATTCTTGGAAAGCATCTAACGCTTTATGATGGAGATGTGCTTACACAAAATGAAATATTGTAACTTTTTAGTTTTTAGTATTTAATATAATTAGGGATGGAAAGCAGGTAAAATGAGAATTCATCAAAACTGTATTTAGTACCTACTAACCCCCAGGAACTGTGCTAAGCTCTGGGAACTCAATCAGGATTCAGACAATTCTTTCCCCTCAAGGATATATGAGATTTTTTTTTTTTTTTTTTTTTTTTTTTTTTTGACAGTTTTGCTTTGTTGGCCCAGGCTGGAGTGCAGTGGCGCAATCTCCGGCTCACTGCAACCTCTGCCTCCCGGCTTCAAGAGATTCTCCTGCTTCAGCCTCCTGAGTAGCTGGGATTGCAGGTGCATATGCCACCACGCCCGGCTAACTTTTTGTATTTTCAGTAGAGACGGGGTTTCGCCATGTTGGCCAGGCTGGTCTCAAACTCCTGACCTCAAGTGATCCATCCGCCTCGGCCTCCCAAAGTGCTGGGATTACAGGTGTGAGCCACCGTGCCCGGCCTTCTCAAGGATATATGAGATTTTATCTGAAGTTATATTTTGAAGTGGCAGCTTAAAAAGATGTATTTGGTCTTGATACATTTCACTTGGCAAGGTCTGAGAAACAAAAATGCATCATATTTCCCGCTTTTTCTTTTCCAAGAGATGTTGAGAAGGGCAGTTTAAATCCTGACTTACCAGCACTGTGAGACAAAGGACAAAGCCAGCTAGAACAAGTTATCTAATCTCTAATATACTCTAACGCTATCTAATTAGCATCATTAGGTTACAATGAACAGTTTTCTTTCATCCCGTCAGTTACTGAACCTCTGGTATGAACGACGAGAATTTAAAATGTTTTACCCAAGGCTAACTTCATGCTTTATGTTTAACAACGTTATACAATAAATTGTTAGATTTCATTTACAAATATAGGCCAGGCATTCCAAAGACTGGCTGTAGTTAAGCTGGACACAGTTAAACCATCTTCGGCAGCCTATCTAGTCAGTTGACTACAACTAAGGTATTGGGGAATGAGGGTGGATGGGGCCAGTTTTGGTTCAGGGAAAAACCCTCACTCTAGGGGTGGGCCACAATCAACACCAGCCAACTCTATTGAGCAAAATCATCTGTTCTCATGAAGCTTTGAGAAGTGCAGACGTGGAGCTGGAGACTGCCAGGCGAGGAGAGGCACAGCTAGATTAGCAGAACCAGTCCTGGTGATGAAGCAGGTGGCAGCTGTTGCACAGATCACCTTTTCCCGCCTGCCATCTGAGCAACATTCAGAATCAGAAAAATGTAAAGAACCCTAAAATTCATCTCCTTTGGTGAACTGCCTAAATCTTTTTGCCAAATTTGATGTGTAGGTGCATTTCTTTGGCAAGAGGGTCTACAGTTCTTACCAGATTCTCAAAGGAGTCTACGCCTGAAAACACGAGATTCACCGATAAGGTTCAACTTCTTTACTTACTAGATGGAAAACTGAGAGGCCCAGAGGAGGAAAAGCAGTTGCCTCAAGACAAACACAGCGATATCAAAACCGAGGCATTTCAATTCAATTCTAATTCTGGCTTCACACTATTGACCCTGGCCACGTCCAATACCTCTTCGCTTCTCTGCAGGTCCTGAAAGATCACCAGGAGGCGAGGGTTGGTGTCCGAGTCCTGGAGAGGTCGCAGGCAGTCCAGATTCTAGCATCACAGAAACTCTGGCCAAGCGCTCAGCCGGGGATTGGCTGCCATAAAGACCCCCGCACGTCCTCGCCCCCGCCCCGCGGAATTCCGCTGCATAGGTGACTCCAGGTAGAGGACCAAGCACAAGGAGATGCCGGGGCGGTGGAGGCAGAGAACGACTGCGAAGAATGACACCTATTCACTCACCTGACAGAGAGGAGGAAGCAGGCACGCCCCAAAAGCTGCTCGGGAGGAAATCCACGCCACTGGGAGGAGGCAGACCGAAGAATAACAGGAAATTACGTAAGGCGCACGTGCTTCCGAGGGGGGCGGGTGCGGGGCGTTCGAGAGGCGCGGCCCCCGCCCTGCGCCTGCGCAGCCGTCCCCTGCCGCGCTGCCGAGTCACCGCGGTGGGAGGAGCATGGGTAGGGGGCGGGGTGCATGCCGGAGTGCGCAGGCGCAATGCGACTCCCGAGGCGCGGGCCGCCCCCTTGGCTGGTTTGGATCCGGGTCAGTCGGGCGCCGAGATTCGGGAGAGACGCTCTGAACTGACTGCACCGCATCACCGGAGCGCCCCAGCTGCGAGGCGGTAAGTGCCCTGACGTGACGGGGAGGGGCCGCAGCATAGCGTCTCGGCCTGCACAGCCGGTCTGGCCGCGGGCGGTTTTTCCCGGGCCCGCCCGCCTTGGGTCGTGTCGTCTCCCGACGCCTCCTGCCTGGGCCGGGCCTGGGCCTCTCCGCGCCCCCTTATCCGCCGCGGCCTGTGCCTGCTGGAGCTCCGACTCCGCGCTCTCTCCCCTTCCCGCCTTCCTGTTCTCCCGCGGACCCCGCCCCGTCCCGCTCCTCCGCCGTCTCCCGCCCAGCGACAGCTTCCCCTTTTCGTCCTCCTTGGCCGCCCTTTGCCCCTTCCCGCCCTTTCCCTCTCGCCTCGGAGCCCCATTCTCGTTGGCTACCTCTTCGGCCCCACTCCTTTCTTCTTCCGCATCCTTGGTGCCTCGCTCCAACTCCAGCCTCTCGTTCTGACCCCGGGAATCTCCCGAGGAGCGCAACTTTCCAGCTGGAGACCCCGGGCGGGCAGAGCCCCTGGACAGCTCCCTCCTCGGCGTTGTCCTCACACCTCAAGCCACTTCCTACCCCTCTGGGTTCTGACCAGGAATTTTCTCCATTTGTGTTTAACCGCGACAGGCACAGACTCTGGGTGAAAAGAAAGAACTTCGTGGTTTGGCTGCAGCACTGCGAGTGTAAAGGGATGAGTGGGTTGCACGGAGAGTTGTGAATGTGCTTTTTGTCCTGGGGGCCGATTGTTTCCTCCCGGTCTAGTTTGCCTCTTCGAGTTGCTGGACAGGGTTTTCTACCCCATACTCTACGCTTCCTGGTGGTCTGGGAGTTTCGAAATCTTTAACGTTGTGATAACAACGCTTACCCGCGCCATCCCTTCTTGATCGTTCTTAGGTCTTCTCGGGCGTGGAAATGTAGACCTAGACTTGAGGTTCAATGAGGTCTTGGTTAAAACGGCAAGATAGAAGTAAGATTGTGACGCATCCATTTCGTTGAAAGAGAAAACCAGGAATTCGTCCTTTTGATGGAGGAACTTAGAATAACTGTAATTTTTGTAAAGTTGTGGAAAATCCGAGGCAAAGTTAAATTGCCCGGTTTGATTTGACTTAACATGAAGTAACTTCGAATAGGCTTTTTAAAGTTTCATCTCTTTGGATGTTGTTCAAGAGTTCACTGCAGTTAAAACGCCAAGACCGCCTCCCACAAATTTGGTATTAATGAAGAAGGGCAAGCCAATTATATCTGTTGTCCGGAGTTAGTTGTACAGCCCTTTCTTTGAGTGAATGGGGATCTGGGGATGCAGAGGAGCTTAATGAGCCTTTTATAATTATAGAGATGCTCTTCTCTGGCCCTTAAGGTCATGCCTAACGCTCACCTTTGCTTTTGGCTAAAATAACTGAGAAAAAAGGTGAGTAGTTAAAAATGCTGGAAGTCTGAAAATCATTTAGACAGAACTTCATTCCTGAAGTTGTAATCTGTAGTCAGATTTTAATTCTGGCCTGTTTTGGTTTTTAGATGATAGATCTTTTAGTGTGTCAACAGGAATGTAAAGTTTGTATTAACATCTAGGGTGATCACCTGCCATGCTATTAAGTCAGCATAGTATAATTAAAAGTTACTTATGTGGGTTCAGAGCCTCTTAGCACAGTGTTATATTGTAAGCTCTTGGAGGGCAGGAATGAGATTCTTCTAGTCCTTACAGAAATGGAGTTTAGGCTTCTATCCCTAGCATTCATTCTAGTGCCATGCACGTGGTAGGTATTCTGTAAATATTTGTGAACGAAATGAATTTCTGCCTGTAGGGTTCAGTAGTGTATACTTAAATGTGACATGTACATAAATGCTGACTAATTTCCAGAGAGGGCGAAAGAGGACTTGTGTGGGGTCTGCGGGTTGGGGAGACTGGCTCAGATGATTTATTAACTCGGTAAGGGCTGAACATTGACTAACGGATCATAAGGTAATTGAGGAACACTATAAGTCAAACTTCAATTTAGTTCTACCAGCAGGAAGAATTTGTTTACAACCTACAGTAGTACTCTTTTAGATGATGTGAAGCTTTGAAAATACTGAAATAAGTGACTGCTCACCTCTCCCCCCAGGTATATAGGAATTGATTGTGTATTTGGGGGGATCCTACCCTAAATTGAGAATTAGAGACTAGTGAAGCATGGGATTGTGTGGATAATGTTTCTTCATGTTTATGTACTTAAATACCAGCAAAATATACGTGGAGAATGTATTTAATTTTTTTTTTTTGTTTTGTTTTGTCCTAAGAAGTTGAAGTGCAGGCTGGCTGAAATTTTTTTTTTTTTTTTAAGTAGCTGAATTCTTTTGAGACTGTTTTCAGTGTTCCCCAGAGAGCTCTGCCTAAAATATCTTAACTTCTGCAAATAAATAAATAAATAAAGTGAAAAGTCCTGATTCCTTGCCTTTTTATTTTGCGCTGGTACTACAATAATGTAATGGTTACATTATATGAAACATGATGACACCTTGACCTTTGGAATATTAGAGGTCTCACAATAACTTCAGAGCCACCCTGAGAGAAACGAGCAGATATGAATCAGAGAGGACCCAAGGCCTGGTGGAGAGGCACTGCTCCCTCTGAGAATGCCTAAGTGGGGTGGGGGCGGGGGGGGTAACAGCTTAGAAATAAAGAGGTGAAGTGAATCTTTTGCTTCAGATATCCTCTATTTCTGTTTTTTTCGGTACTTTTTTCTTTCTTTCTTTCTGATTGTCTCTGATATGTTCATAGATGCTGGTTTGCTTAATTTTTATTCAGGATTTGGTACTAATAACCCTGAGTGAAAAAATAATTTGGAGACTAGATTCAAGGGTTTTTTAACAGACTTCTTCATTGTGTTTCTTGTTGCTTTGGTTGGTTCTTCATCTCCCTTTCTCTGTTTAAAATATAAAAATCAGGTGGAAAATATGGAGGACTTTGGTTAATCAAACTAGTTAAGAGATCATTTAATGGTGCGTCTACACAATAGTCATTTCTATTTTTTTTCCTTTCAACCTTTAGGCTGAAGAAAAGTTTTTTTTTTTTTTTCTTTTTCCACTCGTGCACAATAATTTTTTGTGGGGTTGCAAGTATATAGTTCATTTATTTTCTTTCTTGTTTAACAATTAATTATATTATTCCAGGCTATGAATAAAAACACAAATGGAAGTATCAGCCTTACTGGTAGAGTGTATTTATAATTCTGCTTTCACAGTGGTAACGCCTTGTTCTGTAAAACGTATCTTCCTGAACATAGCTGTCTGGGTCAGGATTGCTCTAGAGAAATGCTATCATGTGTCATGAAAGTTATACTTAACTAGGGTTAGGCCAGACAAATACTCAGTGTCATTTTAAAGAATCAGAGTGCTATAATTTGAGCTATTCCCTTTTATTTCTGATGTCATTTTGTTCATAGATTTCTAGACCAACTGGGGAGATTCCCATGTTAAAATGTATGTATACTGAAACATAGATTTCAGATCATCTAGTTTCCAAAATTGTGTAATAGGATATTGGCATCAAGTATGTGAACAGTTTATATTCTGTCATAGTACATATCCATTTTTGGTATCATTTCATTTGTTTTCCCTTAAGAAAACCTATAGTCTCCAGTTATCTACACTGAAACTTCCTTTTTGAAATAAAATGCTTTTTTTTTTCTAACAGTAAAGGTAACAGGAATGTAAAATCTTAAAAAAAGGTATACTTTTGATCCCATCTGTTTTTACTTTGCTCACTTTATTTTCTTTTTTAGTGTTAACAGGAACATCGATAAGTAGTGTAAAAACTTGCACAATGAAATCCGAAGCCAAGGATGGAGAGGAGGAGAGTCTACAGACTGCTTTCAAGAAATTAAGAGTGGATGCATCAGGGTAATTAAATATGTAATACATTATTTGGAATTATTTGTTTACTCATTCAAAATAGTCTCTTCTCCCTAAAAAGCTCTTCCTCTTTTAAAATTTCTCATTATTGAAAGAAGATATAAATGCTAATAGTGCAACACAACATCCTTCCAGATTCTGCACAGTATTGTTTTAGTTTAAAAAAAAAAACCCTTTGGTTAAATTTGAAAAGTAACAGTTCATTTGCCCTCCTAGGTTGGGTGTTTTGGTTTTCGTTCACTTTGAGGAGGGCTTCCCCCCACCTCTTTTTAATAAAAGATTATCAAGTGGTGTTCCATCAGGGATTTTATCATACATCTCAAGAGAATCACAATATTTTTCACTAAAAGTGGATTGGCTCAATAGAAATCTATGAAGACATTGTAGATTTCATGGTCTGTGATTGCTAAGTCTATCACTATGGAAACCTCTATTCAGTAGGGTTCTGTCACTGAGATCAATAACCTTGGACCCTTTGGCCAAACTAATTAGTGTACCTGCATACCAGCTGCTGTCTGAATGTTAATGTTTCACCCTTTGCAAAATGTTCTGTGTAAGACTCTTCTCACCCCAATTCTTTCTCCCAGGCCAAAAGAAATCAACATTTTTAATGGATATAAGAATTTCTTTTCATGAATGGAAACTAAACACTGGAAGCTCAGAGTAGAACACCCACAAGTAATAATCATCATCATTAGTGTTTATTATTTACTTCCTGTGCCCTAAACACCGGGTTAAGTACTTTGCACATTATTTAATCCTCACTACCACCTTAGTGCATGGATACTACTGTCATTTCAGTTTACAGATGAGACTCACACAAATTAAATTACTTACTAAAAGTCACATTGGTAAAAGTTGCAGAGCCAGGATCTGAACCTAGACAGCCTGTCTCCAGAACCTCTGCTCTTAACCATCCTTTATGTGGTACCTTGAAGACAATATGAAGAAGTGCATGCAGTACCTAGCACAAAGTAAAAACTAGATGTTAGTTGTTATAGCCACCTGCCTGTTGCTAGTACTATTTTTGGCCTATCAAATTAAAAGGTTTATGCTGATAGATTTGCACAGTAGATATTATAGGTGCTCATATTTGCTTCCATGATACTTCTAAAACGTATCTTTCGTCTTGATGGTTTTCTAATGTGGTCGTCTTGCCAGTTCATATCAGTACTTTGATAAATCGTCTGGGGAAACAGAAGCAAAGCAGAGAAGCAGATAGTTCCAGATTGTGGTTGCAGTGTATCCTTTGTGATTTCTTATATAGGAATAATTTTTTTAAATCAGGAAAATACTAGAAATGTGTACACACAATTATACATACAAATCTCTTAGTGTGTAAATTTATATAAGTAACTCTTGATACACAGACTTCTTTCCTGATGTTTTAAAAGAAGTTGAAATGTAAAATAAAGCCAGGCTGGGCATGATGGCTCATGCCTGTAATTCCGGCACTTTGGGAGGCCGAGGTGAGCACATCACTTGAGCTCAGGAGTTTGACACCAGCCTCGGCAATGTGGCGAAACCCTGTCTCTGCAAAAAAACCCAAAAAATTGGCGTGGTGGTACATGCCTGTAGTCCCAGCTGCTCTGTAGGCTGAGGTGGAAGGATCACTTGAGCCCAGGAGGTGGAGGTTGGAGTGAGCCGAGATCGTGCCACTGCACTCCAGCCTGCGCAACAGAGCGAGACCCTGTCTCAAAAAAAAAAAAAAAAAAAAAGTAAAATTAAGCCATTTTGGTATCCCTAAAAATTACTTGGAACATTATTTAAAAAATTTTCAAAATATATGGTCAAAAATTATGTATATGTAAAACCAAATGCTGCATGTTCTCACTTAGAAGTGGGAGCTAAGCATTGAACACACATGGACATGGGAACAGCAGATACTGCTGACTACTGGAGTGGGGAGGCCAGGAGCAGAATGTGGGTGGAAAACCTACCTATAGAGTACTGTGCTCACTACTTGGGTCCAGTATGCCCATGAACAATCCTACGCATGTACCACCTGTATCTAAAATAAAAGCTGAAATGAAAAAAATTATATATTTGTAGCATATATTCTGCCTTGAGTAAAATTATAAGGGAAGGAGAACATTTGAGAAAACAAAGAGAAGGGATGAGTCATTAGCATGACTAAGCAGAATAAGACTTGCGTAGTAGTGTATCATACATTCTAGTTGTTTTATATTGTTGCCAGTTTACAAATGGGACATCTGAGGATTGACTCATAAACTAACCAGGCCTTGCCAGGAATTTAGCATGATCCCGTTCAACAGGTTTTGACTCCTTAATGGTATTTGTCTTATTAGGACAAATCTCTATATAGATATAAATCGATATATATAACAAAACAATATCCTATTTATCTGACTGTAATATAATACATGCTTATAATAGAAAAATTTACGAAAACAAAACAGGATAAAAACAGAAGTAAAAATCACAGTTTACCATAACTACTGTTAACACCTATATCACTGGTTCATGATAGCCTATACTTATTTTACCTAGTTGAGATCATAATAATATGTATAGGTGTTTAACCATGCTGCTTTCTTCTTACAAGCATTCCCCTATATCATTAAAAGTTCTTTGTACACTTAATTTCTAATAAATTCCCAACATTTTACTGTATAGATGTGCCATAATTTAGAAATACAGTATTTTTTTTTCTATTACATCTTTAGGTTATTCCCAGTTACTTTTTACTTTCAATTATGTTTCATTGAACATCCTTTCATTTTAGTAGATTAATGTCTCTTTCTAAAGAATTTTGTCAGCACTATAGCATGTATAGTAGGAGGGGTGTGTGTGTGTGTGTGTGTATGTTTATGTGTGTTGAAAAAGTCTGTAAGGTTTTCCACCAATGTTCGATGTTGGTAGTCTCTGGGTTGTGAGGTTATGGATGATTCTGTTCTTCTTGCTTTTAGATTTTTTCATGTTCTTTACTGGGAACCCATATTATCTGTATAATTTTAAACCACAAGGATTTAACTCTGATTAATATTTCAAGTTTATTAGTTGCAAAAGTTAGAATATTTTTCTAAAAGTTGCATAATATTTGAAAATGTATTCAGTGTTAAGTTAGATGGAGTCTCCTAAAGTTTTTGCTTCTAAACTTAGTTCCATGACTCTGGTTTGCCTGCGTAAGATAAATGGTCAGTGTCATTAGCATTCTCTGACCATAAGGCCTGATCTGCCCCAGGGAAACAGCCTGAAAGTCTATTTATATCCTGCTGCTGGGTACACTTACCAATCATTCTTCGGCTTATGATTTTGCAGCCATGGGCTTTTAGGGATCCTCTAAATTTGGTTTTGAAGGAAAATGTACACTAAAAGCTGAGCAATTTTTGAGAAACCCAAACTGGAAAAAAAAATGTATGATAAAAATTGTATTTGAGTTAGTGAGAACAATATGTTCTCCTCATTTTATAGTGTTGTGTAGCCATAAACTTTGTTCTTGTCTTCAGGTCCATAGCATCTCTGTCTGTTGGAGAAGGCACAGGTGTCAGAGCACCAGTCAGAACAGCAACAGATGATACCAAACCTAAAACCACATGTGCATCTAAAGACAGTTGGCACGGGTAAGAGCTTCTTATTGAAATGATTTTCATTCCAATATTATAAAATATTATTGGATTTTCCTTCCTGAGTGTCCAGAAAAGAGTAGGTTATGATATAGAACCTGAGACCCAATGATTAGAGAAGGACCTATTCCTTCTTTTGCTGAATTTGCTGAGACTTTCTTTTTGGCCTGGTCCGTATTCAATATTTACAAATATTCTATGTGTATTTGAGAATATTGGGACTTCTCTCATTATTCTTGGATTCTATGTCCATTAAATCAGGCTTTTAAATGTGTTATTTGAACCTTTTTTTCAATTTTTTAGTTAACTTGACTTACAAATAATAAAGATGTATGTTGAAATCTACCCCATGGAAGTGAATTTGTCTATTTTCCCTTTAAATTCTTTGTTTTTGCTTTATGTATCTTGAGGTTATTTTGTTGGATTTATATAGCATAGGTTTTGAATGTTTTCCTCCTGGTGAATTGAAACTTTTATTATGTAGTGACATTCTTAATCCCTCATAATGGCTTTTGTCTTAAAGTTTTCTTCTAGTGAATGTTTCCCTTGTGTGTCTTTTTCTTTTCTTTTCTTTTTTTTTTTTTGAGACAGAGTCTTGTTCTTGCTCTGTCACACAGACTGGAGTACAGTGTCACAATCTCAGCTCACTGCACCCTTCGCCTCCCTGGTTTGAGCAGTTCTCCTGCCTTGGCCTCCCAGGTAGCTGGGGTTACAGGTGCCCGCCACCATGCCCAGTTAGTTTTTGTATTTTTAGTAGAGACAGAGTTTCATCACATTGGCCAGACTAGTCTCAAACTCGTGACCTCAGGTGATCTGCCCACCTCGGCCCCCCAAAGTGCTGGGATTATAGGTGTGAGCCACACCTAGCCTTCTATTCTTTCAAGCATTCTGTGTTCTTGTATTTTAGCTGTGTTTCATATAAATATCGTATGACTAGGTTTTTTTTTTTCTGTTTTATTCAATGTGATCAGTTTTTTTTTTAACTGCTGGGTTTAGTGTATTTACGTTTATTTGATTATTGATATCTTCAGAAGTGATTCTGCCATTTTACTTTATTTGTCCTGCTTTTTTGTTTTTCTTTCCTTTTTTTTCCCCACCTTACTTCTCCTGGTTTCCTTTCCAATTGTTTCAAAACAATTGTTTGCAAGGATTTTGTTTGTTCTTTTCCTCTGGTGGTTTGGAAATGGCACACTTTGTTTCTATTCTTTCAGTAGTTGTTAGCCTTGATTTTGCCATGCGTGCTTTTAACAAAGACACAAATTAATGGTATTTTAGCTCTTCTCCTCAGAACCCCTTTCCTCTGATCTCCTGACTTCCATGATGTAGTTGCCCAGTATTTTAGTTGTGTTACTTATTTTTAATCTCACAAACTAGGTTTTATTATTATTATTTAAGCAGACAGTGTTTATTTAGATTTTTCTACTTGTTTATAACTTCTTTTCTCACCATACTTTCACCTCAGACCTCCTATATACAATCACTTACTTTTTTCCTAAAGTAGTTTTTTCAGTGAAGGGTTATTGCTAGTAAATAGGACCTCTGCATTGTATAATTCCATATAAATACATTTGAAAGGGCCCCTGATGTTAACGTCATGTCCTATTGGTAAATAACAATCATCTATATCCGTGGGAGATCGATTCCAGGTCCTCCCCACTCACACACCCCTCTCAATACCAAAATCTGAGGATGCTTATGTCTCTTAGACAGAATGGTGTAGTATTTGCTTACAACCTGTGCTCATTTTTCTGTATACTTTAAACCATCTCTAGAGTACTTATAATACCTACCACAGTGCTTACACAGCACTTCACTCACACAGACTCAGCATAGTGCTCAGAGCACAGCAAATTCAATGTTTGCTTTTTGGAACTTGGTGGAACGGATGTTTTCAGTCTGCTGCTAGTTGAATCCACAGGTGTAGAATCCATGGATACAGAAGACCGACTGTACTTTGCTTTCATTTATCTGAAAATGTCTTTATTTCATCCTTGTTTTTGAAAGATAGAGTTGATATACTTGACATTATATTTCTAGATTGACAGTTATTTTCTCTTAGCACTTAAATGAGGTATAGTTGATTGTCTTCTGGTTTCATTACATTGATACTGAAAAGCATATCTTCAATCCAATTGTTATTGATTTGGAAATAATCTTTCTAGTCTCTGGCTGCTTTTAAGATCTTCCTGTTGTCTTTGCTATTCTATAGTTTTGCTACAGAGTATTTCTATGTGGATTTCTTTTTATCCTGCTCTGGTGTATTTCCTGTGTTCATAGATTCTCTTATCAAATCAGAAAATTTCTCAGTCATTATGTCTATAAAAATCACTTGTCCTCTGTTCTCTGTATTCATTTCTTCAGAAATTCAGATCCCTCTTAACTTTTACATTTTTCCAAATCCTTGTCTCTGTACTGCCTTTTAGGTCAGGGGTTAGCAACTTTTTTTTGTAAAGCACCATATGGTAAATTTTTTAGGCATTGGAGGCCAAGAAGCAAAATTCCAAGGATATTAATAAGTGCTTAAATAAGAGAGAAAACTCCTACTCTACCCTGTTTGCCTGGGGTTGGCCATCCTGGCTGTTGGACACATTTTGTCTTCAGTTGCTGAGACAGTCGCAGGATAGAGTGACTAGCCTGAAAGGAGAACCTTGTGGAATGGGTGGGTAGCAGGTAGTGCCAGGGTCATTTCTACTCTCTGTTCCAGTGAGGCTCAGATCCCAGCATGCTCTTTTCTCCTCCAGAGATCCCAGCACTGGTTGGAGTCTTGAACTGAGATTCTGCCTGTCAACGATCAGCAGTTGCCAACAGTAGAGACTCAACATGTAGATGTTAGCCAGTGTGGGCGCTGGACAGTGGTGCAACGTGTCCACTGGCCAGGAAGGTGGTCAGGGAGAATAGGGACAGGGGAGGATCCTCTAGCCTGGTCTGTGGCTCACAGTGCTAGCCCACTGGAGCAATGTCCACAAGCTGTACAAAAACAGGCAGGGAGCCAGATTTGACCCACAGGCTGTAATTTGCTGGACCCTGTTACAAATAATTCGGATTTATTTTCCAGTCAGGTAATTCTTTCTTTAGCTGTGTGTACAAGTCTCCTGTTATCCATAGGGGATATGTTCCAGGAACCCCAGTGGACACCTGAAACTGCAGACAATATCAAACCCATTTGCCATCAGTTAGAACACGTTTTTGTTCATGTCTTCCACCCACACATTTAATGCCTTTTCTATCTTAACTAAGGACTTACATGCACTGTGGCTGTAACTTTTGCATTTGAAGTGCAACAGTAAGTCTATCACAAATTTGTTTTTCCTTCCTCACCATGTTTCAGACAGGAGATTCGTTTTTACCGTACATCTTAGCAACCTCAGTATGTGTTTTGTTTTTTTCCTTTCCTTATTAAGTCAAGAACTTTCACCTTTTCTCTTAAAGAAAGCTGTTTTAGTTCATTTTCTATTGCTGTAACTGAATACCTGAGACTGGGTAATTTTTAAAGAGACTTATTTCTTATATTTCTGGAAGCTGGGAAGCGTAAGAGCATGGCACCAGCATCTGGTGAGTGTATCATTGCTGCATCATAACATGGGGAAGGATATCACGTGGCAAGGGGGCTCGTGAGAAGTAGCCAAACCGGCTTTTATAACAGAGCCGTTCTTGTGATAACTGTCCCTCTCCCTCACTAACCTTTTAATTCATTAATCTGTGGTTGGATTAATCCATTCTTGAAGGCAGAGCCCTTGTGACCCAATCACCCCCAAAGGTCTCAGCACTGATGCGTTCAGGACCAAGTTTACAACACATGAACTTGTGGGTGACACATTCTAACCACAGCAGAAGCACTTCGTGGCTTTCCTTGGTATACCCAAACTGCTAGCATCACTACTCTTGCACTTGGGGCCATTGTTAAGTAAAATAAGAGTTACTTGAACACAAGCACTGCAGTACCATGATAGTGGATCTACTAACCAAGATAGCTACTAAATGACTAATGGGTAGGTAGCATATACAGTGTGGATACCCTGGACGAAGGGATGATTCACATCCCAGGTGGGATGGAGCAGGATGGTGCAAGATTTCGTCATGCCACTCACAGTGGGGCGCAATGTAAAACTTATGAATTGTTTATTTCTGGAATTTTTTATTTAATATTTTCAGACCATGGTTGACTGCAGGTAACTGAAACTGTAGAAGTGAAACCATGGATAAGATGGGACTACTGTGTTCTGTTTAGCTCATTCATTTTAATTCCAAATAAAACATTTTTTTTTAGTGTCCTGTTTGGTTCTTGTCTCTAATTCACTTAGCAGTTTTGAGTATCTTTTCTTTTCACTCACTTCTTTATTTAAATGTTTATAAATAGTTACCTTACATAGTGTGTCCAGTAATTCCCAGTATCTGAAAACCTCAGGGATTGTAGATATTGTTAGTTTTTTGGTTTTGATTGATTGGCTGTTACCAATGATAGAAACGAATCAAAAATCTATTTAATAGTAATGGCATAATGGTCATTTGTAACGTTAGCCTCACAGTGGTTCTGACGCTGCTATATTCAGGTTTAGGGCACAATATTTAGACTTTACGGGATTGGTTTCAGTTGTCTGTCTGAGGTGCTTCCCTCAGACTCACTGGTCAAAGGCTCCCAAGGTGTTCTATCCCAAATGTTTGGCCCAAGTGATTCAGTTTAAAAATACCATTATCTCACCTGGTTGTATAGCTTGCTAATAAGATGATTTTGAAGTTTTTGAGACACAAAGACTTAGGCAGCATGGAATTGGAGGCAGGTGCATCTTTTGCGGGAAATTTATGAGCTTAGACTCGTAAATCTGACGGGAGGTAAATTTCCTATTATCATAAAGAATCTGTTTAGGACAGCTCTGTATCCCAGCATCTTCTTGTGTATATTTTTCCTCTTAGGTCTACAAGGAAGTCTTCACGAGGAGCAGTGAGAACTCAGCGTCGTCGACGTTCTAAGTCTCCTGTCCTTCATCCTCCAAAGTTTATACATTGCAGTACAATAGCATCTTCTTCCAGCAGTCAACTGAAGCACAAAAGCCAGACTGACTCACCTGATGGCAGCAGTAGGCTGGGAATTTCAACCCCGAAAGAGTTCAGTGCAGGAGAAAGCTCTACTTCTCTCGATGCTAATCACACAGGGGCAGTCGTTGAGCCTTTGAGAACTTCTGTTCCAAGGCTCCCATCAGAGAGTAAGAAGGAAGACTCCTCTGACGCTACCCAAGTCTCCCAAGCAAGTCTCAAAGCCAGTGATCTCTCTGACTTTCAATCTGTTTCCAAGCTAAACCAGGGCAAGCCATGCACATGCATAGGCAAGGAATGCCAGTGTAAGAGATGGCATGATATGGAAGTGTATTCCTTTTCAGGCCTGCAGAGTGTCCCTCCTTTGGCTCCAGAACGAAGATCCACACTTGAGGACTACTCTCAGTCGCTGCATGCCAGAACTCTGTCTGGCTCTCCCCGATCCTGTTCTGAGCAAGCTCGAGTCTTTGTGGATGATGTGACCATAGAGGACCTATCAGGCTACATGGAGTATTACTTGTATATTCCCAAGAAAATGTCCCACATGGCAGAAATGATGTACACCTGATAGCAAGAAGCTAATTCATATGCTTTAAACCAATGAAGGCTTGTCAAAGAGATTGAGTTAATGGCAGACCTTGTGGCCACTTTGTGTGGGAAGACATCTCTCTTTGCTCACTGTGCTTGCAATAAAAACTTTACTTGGCATCTCAGTCAATCTTCATTCTTTAAACTTACTCTCTGAGCTCTTCCGCACACTTCAAGGCAAGCAGATCAAAGAAAAATTTCGAAATGTTCCTGGGGGATGAAGAAACTATAATTACTTGAGACTGGCAGCAGTGGGTAAAAGCCTTTGTAAAACAGTGCATTTTTCAGATTTGTTTAAGGTTTGGTAGCCAAGGAAAGTAAAATGTGATTTTGTAACTGCACTAAACATTTGTCATGCTGTAGTTGCCAGCCCAGAATATTAGAAGTTACAAGACTGATTTAAACCATCTCTGATTTAATGCAAGATTTATTGTGTCTATAAAGATTTCTCATGTTATTGTTAAGCCAGAGATCTAAGGTTTAGATTCATTTTGAATAAACTAGCTGGCCTGCCCTCTATTGTTTGAGAGAGTTATTAACCATCACTAAAGAAGCCCCTGCTGGTGCTATTCATCCTGAGACATGTTACATGCAGTTACTCAAGCAGCTTGGAATGGGCTGCTTCAGTTGGAGGGAGGAGGTGTAATATTTGAAACTAGTGTGTGTCTTCACCATCTCCAGCATTTTAAGTATATGGTGTGTTTTTTTGTTATTAGTTGTAATACAGGTCTCATACCTCAGTTTCAGATGTTCTAGATGGTTACCTCTTTGAGCTGCCCTGTCACCCCAGCAACCCCAAAAGAGAATTTTGTACATTCTGTATCCCACAGATTTGGTCAACCATTTCAAAATTCCCTCCAGTTTGGTAAAAAAATCTGTCTTCGGTTTCAGCTGGATGATGAATCCTTGTTTTTCAGGTGGCTCCAAAAAGAATGTTCCATGTGTTCAGACCATCCTAAGCAGAGCCACCAAATTTAGTGACAGTGTCTAGTCATGTTAGCAATAATGTTAACAGAAGCTTTTGTTTAAATTACAAAATACATTTATACTATTTACTAAAACATCGCACTGGCTGTCTGGTTGATTGATGATAATGGGATGTGGGCTTCAACAAATAGGTGATTTGTTCTTGGGGGAGAGGGGAAGGGTGTTTACTAGAAAAACCCTAAGCTTAAGTAGTGGGAGTCCTCTACTGGTCATTGGTTTAGTGTGGATTTAGTGACATCTGAAGGCTTTGGTTAAAGGGAGGGAGCAAAATACCTTATCACAGCTCTAGAAGCTGTGACATATTTCCTAATAATGGTGACACAAGGTGTACTAGTTAGTATATCTAAGGCAGAAATTCTCAAACTTTCTGTAAGCACCTCCTTTACACTGACAAATTCAGGACCCAAAAGGTTTTGTTACAGTCTCCAAAAGGATATATGTTAATGTTTACCATATTAGAAATTTAAGATAATTTTAAAATATTTAATTCATTACAAGCTAACAATTTCTGAATGAAAAATAGCTTTTCCAAAACAAAAAATATTAGAAGAGTGGCATTGTTCTACCTTTTTGCAAATCTTTTTTAATGTTTGGCTTAATTAGAAGACAGATTCTCGTATGTTTCTGCATTCAGTCTGTGGGATATCGCATATTGTGTGGTCTCTGGCAAACTTTTGTACACTTGTGAGTATGAATGTGAAAAAGGCAACAAAAGGTTGAATATTGTTTACATGAAATACTTGGGACCAGAAGTGTTTCGGATCTCAGAATTTTTTTAGATTTTGAAAGATTTGCATTAATCCTAAAAGCCAAACTGCTCCAATGAGCAGGTCCTTTAATCCTCATGTCAGTGCTCAAAAAGTTCTAGATTTTGAAGCATTTCAGATTAGGGAACCTCAACCTGTAATGTTTTAGTACTATGAAAATAATGTTGACCTCAGATTTCCTAAAAGGGCATCAGGGACTCCCAGGGATTCCCAGACCAAAATTTAAGCTTCTGGTTGTAAAGGTACCACCCTGCTTTCACCTCCACAACTAATGTTTTGGGTCACCTTTAAAAAAACAAAAACTGGGCTGGGCGCGGTGGCTCACGCCTGTAATCCCAGTACTTTGGGAGGCCGAGGTGGGCCGATCACAAGGTCAGGAGATCGAGACCATCCTGGCTAACACAGTGAAACCTGTCTCTACTAAAAATGCAAAAAATTACCTGGGCGTGGTGGTGGGCGCCTGTAGTCCCAGCTACTCAGAAGGTTGAGGCAGGAGAATGGTGTGAACCCAGGAGGCGGAGCTTGCAGTGAGCTGAGATCGCACCACTGTACTCCAGCCTGGGCGACAGAGCGAGACTCCGTCTCAAAAATAAAAACTGGAGAGGAGTGGAGCTATTGTAATTAAGTAGTGAACTATTCAAGTTCATCTTAAGTGGGCTTAACATGTTCTTTGAATTAAGATGAGTTCTTAAGCCTTTAAATCCCTTTTAGTTTGCTTTCCAAGCCAGCGGTCTGGTTATTTGCTTAGTGCTGTATGTTAGTGCAGCAGTCACCAGAGAATGATGATACGTATATTTTTCATACGAAGGTGTTAGGGGTGTAAGGATTGAAAAGGGCAAAGTTCCAATGACCTACTAACTCAAAATCCAACTTGGATGAAAGTTGAGTCATTCCCGATTTGTGGGAATAAGTTGTAAGTTATCTACATCACAGCAAAATCTTCCTCAAAACATGAATCTTGAAGTTAAAAATTACTCTGCTCAGACCCAGTTGGGCCAACTTTAACATCAGGGTCCCTTTCTTTTGTGAATGCGACTTACCAAACTAATCTCCTTTCTCTCATACATCTAGGAAAATGGATTTCGTTTGTGGATTGAGGGATTAAGTCTCACTCTGATGTTCCAAAAAAGTAACATCTTGATTTCTACATGCCTTTATTGAACAAGTTTTCATTGAATGTTCATTCATTCATTCATTCATTCATTCAATGAGTATGAAGTGCTTACAACACATCAGGGACACTGTACTAGAGCCTGGCAATCGAACAGTAAGCAGAATAATATCCTTGTCCTCAGTAGAGAAAGGTGATGAACATATAAGTTGTATGGAGAGAAGAAGAATTAGGAGATAGAAAGGGGTGGGCTAGGGATAGGGTTGCTATTTGGGGTGAGCAGAGAAGATGCTGTGATAAGGTGATATTTGAGCAGAGACCTGAAGGAAGTAAGAGAGTGAGCCATGGGGGCATCTGAGGGAGGGGCATTCTTGGCAGAGGGAACCACAAGGATGTCAATGCAGCTTGAGCAGGTGGGGTCAGAGAGAGATCGGTCGGGCCAGATCATGGAGGGCCTGATAGGCCATTTCAAAGGTGTTGACTCTTACTGTGAGTGAGATAGAGAGCCATTTGGAGGAGCAGAGGAGAGAGACATCACCAGACTTAGCTTTTTTTTGGAGACAGAGTCTTGCTCTGTCACCCAGGCTGGAGTGCAGTGGCACGATCTCAGCTCACTGCAACCTCCACCTCCCGGGTTCAAGCAATTCTCGTGTCTCAGCCTCCCAGGTAGCTGGGATCACAGGTGTGCGCCACCATGTCTGGCTAATTTTTTTTTTTTTGTATTTTTAGTAGAGATGGGGTTTTGCCATTTTGGCCAGTCTGGTCTTGAACTCCTGACCTCAGGCAATCCGCCCACCTTGCCCTCCAAAAGTACTGGGATTACAGGCATGAGCCACCATGCCCAGCTGAGACTTAACCTTTTGAAAGAGCACTGGCTACTGTGTGCAGACTAAGGGAAGGCAAAGAGGACAGTTAGGAGTGCAGGAGATAATATGTGTTCTGGAAGGTTTTTGTTTTGTTTTGTTTTGTTTTGTTTTAGACGGAGTCTAGCTCTGTTGCTCAGGCTGGAGTGCAGTGCCGCAATCTCAGCTTACTGCAATCTCTGCCTCCTGGTTCAAGCAATTCTCCTGCCTCAGCCTCCCAAGTAATTGGGACTACAGGCACATGCCACCACACCCGGCTAATTTTTGTATTTTTAGTAGAGATAGGGTTTCACCATGTTGGCCAGGCTGGTCTCGAACTCCCGACCTCATGATCCACCTCTGCCTCCCAAAGTGCTGGGATTACAGGTGTGAACCACTGTGCCCAGCCTGTTGTAGAATTATTTTAATCCAAATCCCTTCAGGGATTTGCTGATGGACTAGATTTAAGGTGTGAGAGAAAGACAGGAATGAAGGTTGACTCCAAAGGTTTTAATAAGTTTGTGGAGTCGGCTGGAGGGACAAATTTGCAAGTGGAGACTGAGAGTTTTGTTTGTTATTGTCAAATCTGAGATGCTCATGAGTTATTTAGAAATGTTGAGTAGGTGGCTGGATGTCTGACAGAAGATCAGGAGAGTGGTGCAGACTGGGGACGCAGACTTCGAAGTCATCGGTAGAGGGAGTTTATGCAAAGCCATGTGACTAGAGACCTCCTCAGAAATGAATGTAGATAAAGAAGCCAGAGAATGAAGGTCTGGCACATTCCCAAGGTACAGAACTCAGGGGGATGAGGAGGAACCAGTAAGGCAGGAGCAGAACCGAGAGAGAGAGAGTCTAGAAGTCAATTGAAAAAGGATTTCAGAAGGGGTCATCAGCTGCTAGATGCTGGGAAGACCAGGAGCACCCACTATGTGCAGGCACTGGGTAGACACAGATGAGCTGCAATACCTGCTGTACAACAGGTGCTCAGGTTTTTTAATAATTTAAGTTCTGGGGTACATGTTCAGGACATGCAGGTTTGTTACATAGGTAAGCATGTGCCATGGTGGTTTGCTGCACCTATCAACCCATCACCTAGGTATTAAGCCTATGAAGCCCTGTATGCATTAGCTGTTTATCCTGGTGCTCTCTCTCTCTTCTTGCTCCCCCACCCTACCCACAGGCCCCATTGTTCCTCTCTCTGTGTCCATGTGTTTCCATTGTTCAGCTCACACTTAAAAGTGAGAACATGTTTGGTTTTCTATTCCTGTGTTAGTTTGCTGAGAATAATGGCTTCTAGATCCATCTGTGCCCCTGCAAAGGACATGATCACGTTCCTTTTTATGGCTGCATAGTATTCCATGGTGTATCTGTACCACATTTTCTTTATCCAGTCTATCATTGATCGACATTTGGGTTGATTGACTGATCACTAGAGAAATGCAAAATCAAAACCAGAATGAGATACCACCTCATACCAGTCAGAATGGCAATTATTAAAAAGTCAACAAACAAGAAACAAAAGATGCTGGTACGGCTCTGGAGAAATAAGGATGCTTTTATACTTTTGGTGGGAATCTAAGTGAGTTCAACCCTTGTGGAAGACATTGTGGCGATTCCTTAAAGACCTAGAACCAGAAATACCATTTGACCCAGCAGCCTCATTACTGATTTATATTCCCAAAGGATTTATATTCCCAAAGGAATATAAATCATTCGATTGTAAAGATACATGCACACCTATGTTCACTGCAGCACTATTCACTATTTTTTGGAAAGAAGAAAATCCTTGCTTTAACAACTCATAGTTTGGGGGAGGAGCCAGCATGTGGGAAGGGCACTAGTCCAGCCAGGAAACCTGCCTGGAAAGGCTTCCAGGGTGATGAGGCTCACTCTGCTGAACCTTCCACGGCTGAGAAGAACCCCAATGGATTTCTGGGCACAGTCCTTCTCTTTGTTCTGGATTTTCAGTTCTCTCCCTTTGAGGCTCCCAGAGAAGCAGTCAAGCTTGAGAAGTTGAGCAGGAAATAGAGGGAGAAAGTGACCAGGGAACAGAACAAGGGAGTGGGAAGAGATCTGGGACAAAGAGAGGGAATAGGCTAGCTGCCTTTAAAACCAGTTTATAATTATTTCAAGTTTATTTTATTTTTTATTTTTATTTATTTATTTTTGAGATGGAGTCTTACTCTGTCGCCCAGGCTGGAGTGCAGTAGCATCATCTCGGCTCACTGCAATCTCTGTCTCTGGGGTTCAAGTGATTCTCCTGCCTCAGTGCCCCCAGTAGCTGGGGTTACAGGAAGGTTCCACTCTGCCCGTCTAATTTTTGTATTTTTAGTAGAGAAGGGGTTTCGCCATGTTGGCCAGGCTGGTCTCGAACCCCTGACCTCAGATAATCCACCTACCTTGGCCTCTCAAAGTGCTAGGATTACAGGCGTGAGCCACCGCGCCCAGCCTATTTATTTTTAAATGATAATAATAATTATTATTTTTGAGAGAGGATCTTGCTCCATCACTCAGTCTGAAGTGCAGCGGTGTGATCATGGCTCCCTGCAGCCTCGACCTCCCAGGCTCAAGCGATCCTTCTGCCTCAGCCTTCTGAGTAGCTAGGACCACAGGCATGCACCACCATGCCCGGCTAATATTTCAAGTTTAGTAAATTCCATTGGATTTGAAGAACTTGTTTTTTCTGAGGAAAGTCTGTTGTAATGCACGTAACACCACAAGAGGTCTCCCTTTCCCTGAAATGCATCCGTTTAAAAGGCAGGACGAATGGTAACTTATCAGAAAGCTCTGGGCAGGTAAGGCCAGTACCAAATTTGGCAAAGAATCTTACTTTACAAAGTCATAGTATCCCTTTACCAGTAACTTCGTTTTTCAGTTTAAAACATGAGAATAAGGAGTGCTTCGATGTCAAGATATTTAATATTTGGGAAGGGTTCTCTCTTCCCTCTTTGATTACTATTTTATTAAGCCTGAAAAGTAATTTAGTATGTAAGAGTAATACTCATAAGCGCTAACACTGATTATACGTGTAGTGTGTTCTGAGCCTTTTTACAGTATTAACTCTGTAATCCTCATCCAGTCATATAAGGTAGATACTGTTATTCTTGATACCAATAATCCTCTGAGGTAGGGACTTTTACAGATGAAAAACTTGCAGTTTAGAGAAATTAACAATTGGTCCCAGGTCACACAGCTTGTGAGGGGCAGGACTGGGATTTGAAGACGTATCTAACTCCAAAACTACTCATCCTGCAGTAAACGGATTCATGAATCTTTATGTTATTAAACAGTTTCTTAATTTGAAATTTTACCATGGTTTCGTTGTTATTTTCTATCTATCTATTTATTTATGTTTTGAAACAGGGTTGCCCAGGCTGGAGTGCAGTGGTACCAAAATGGCTCATTGCAGCCTCCAACTCCTTGACTCAAGCAATCCTCCTGCCTCCGCTTCCCATGTAGCTGGGACCACAGGTGTGTATCACCACACCTGGATAATTTAAAAAAATGTTTTTTAAATTGTAGAGGCGGGGGTCTCACTTTGTTGTCCAGGTTGGTCTCAAACCCCTGGGCTCAAGCAATCCTCCAGCCTTAGCCTCCCAAAGTGCTGGGATTACAGGTGTGAGCCCCTATACCAGGCACTTACAGTGTTTTTAACCAGAGATGAGAGTCAGATTCATCTGACGAGCTTTTAAAAGAATACGACTGCCCAGGTCTTCTCCCAGGACAATCTAATTCTGTAGGTCTCAGGTGGGGCTCTCGGATCTCTTTATGTTTTTAAGTTCAGTAGGTGGTTCTTGCGTGTAGTAACCCTGGGTAGAGAGCGACCCTAGGGAGCTGCTATGGATGGACAGTGGTTAAATTCACATAGGTGGAACACCCTGCTAAGATGCAGCAATGGCCGCCTGGCCTAAGCGTATGATTACAATATTGAATCCGCAGCTCAAACTCCCCTAGCTTCCAGTTGGAGATGCTCTTCCCCTGACAGCAGATCTCGAAAAAAGTTTGTGATTCTCGGAAGTCCTCAGTGAGAAGTGGCGAAAGCAGAACTCCCCAGGAGTAGCCCTGAGGTGTTCTTAGAAGTGAATTGTGCAAGCAGACTGTCAGTCAACCTGGCCAGGGCTCACACCTAACTACCCAGAGGACACAGTCCTTATCCGCTATGTGCTCCCTGTCAGCTTGGCAAACAGACGGTGACAGTGAGCCCAAGAGGCTGGGTGCCTCTACCTGGTGGTGAAACGCAGATACAGAAGGGGCTCTTTAAGGTCAGGGGCTGTGACCAAGGATGAAACCAAGTCCTAAGAACAGATAACCCGCTGGAAGGAAAGCAGGGAACATTTTTTACCCACTTCCCAAACAGGAACAAGACTTCCGCAGTGACTTTACGTGGCCTAAATTATCACGGGGTTAGGAAATATGTCAGATAAATTTAAAGTCAGATAATTGTCTGATGTTCTCTAGCACCTTCTGTGCTTAGTTCTCTCTTTCTCGTCCATCCCCATCTTCACACACACACTCACACACAAACACACACACATACAAACACACACTCTCACCACACACACTCTCGCAACGCACTCTTGCCACAGACACTCTCATACACTTCACACACACTCTTACACACGTTCACACACACTCTTACACACACATTCACACACACACACAGACACACACAGATGTTCCTAGTGGCTCTTACCTTTCCCAGAATTCCTCTATACTCCCATTAACCTTGGGCTTAGCTGGGATTTACAATCATTAGCTCTGGCCACAGCTTCTTGCCGTGGAGATTTATTTGTTCTTTTTACTGGAGTTTGGTGGGAACCTGAGTGGCTGGGAATCCACCCGGGCCCTTCTCTCCTGGCCCTGCCCCAAGAGCTTTCTGAAGTCTGGCCTCACAGGCTCCTAGGACACTAGAGGAAAAGACAGCTCGGAAAGGGAAAGTTTTAAAAAATCATGACCCTTGAGAATTTCTGAGAGGACCTCATTACAGCACAACCCTGGGTTGACAGGAAGGGGACTCCTTTGACCCTCAGGGTCTGCCGGGTCTGCGGCAGGGAGGGCGCAGAGGTACCAAGGGGTGGGGAGAGGAAGCTAGCGGGAAGGCCAGTCTGTGTCTCAGGCAGCGAGGAGGGCAGGCTCCTCTCCCTTCTCTTTGCCTTTCAGGGGAAAGAGAAAGGAAATAGATGATTGCTTCTTGCACCAGGTTCTCCGGGGTGGAGGGAGCTCAGGGTGGTGCGTGAGCACTGGACTGAGATTTGGTGTATCTTCCAGACTCTGTTTCCACAGCCTCCCCTCTCTTTCTGACTTCCCTCCTCTGCTTTCGGAAGCACATGTGAAACTGTCTCCATTCCTTTCTCTTTAGGTCACCGGATTCCTTGATGGGGCTGGCAGTGGTGCTGTAACCCCAGGTCCCCTTAGGGCATGTGAGTGGTGATGGGGCTGAGATCTGCCAACCTCCTCGCTCTGGGGGATTTTCAGTGTTCCAGGACTGGGCGTTCTACTGGTCTCCGTCTCCCCTCCCTTCCCCGATTCCCCGGCGCCCTCCCTGCCCGCAGACCCAGGGGACTCTGAGAATGGAAGGCAGCTCTTATTCCCGGGAGAAAAAGACACCAGGTTCCCTGGGCTGCCTGCACTCAGTTCTCAGCCTCCTTCCTCATCTCTCCAGCCACTGCCCGGGTCTGCAGCACGGGCACGGTTTGAAATACCCCTCCTTCCCGCTTTGAAGGAGGCTGGGCTGGCTGGGGGTTATTTTGGGAGCAGCTTTTGAGATCCAATGGCCTTGTTAGGGCAACACTGACCTTTCCGTCCGGGGAGGAGGGCAGGATTGGAGAAGGGGGCGGGGCAGCGGCCGGGAGACCGACAGCCCCGCACACCCACTGGGGTGGAGAAGGGGGCCAGCGGGCTGCGGGAACCCAGCCTCAGGCGGGGGCTGTCACCGAGGGGAATTCTCCCTCTTTGAAAAGGCTGGGGACCCCTCCACCCCACGCTTTCACTGGGCTTCTTGAAGAGATCACACCGTTTTCCCTTGGACTTCTTGGAAGGCAGACTTGGGACGCTTTGTGGGGACTTTGAACCTTTCCTTTCTGCTTTCTTCCCAGCAGGCAGCCTTGCTCTGGCTGGTGGAGTCGGGGCTCCTGGGCATGGCACTGACTAGCCAACCCAGTGCTGACTTGGCGCCGGGGCTCTTTCAGCCTCTGCTGGCATCCTGCTTCCCCCCTCCTGGGGCGCAGTGGTGAGTCTGGGGGCCTGCCCCCGAGGGCACTGGAGGAGTGTTGCAGGCATCACCCACGCCCTCTGCACTCACCCTGGAGGACGGGGAGGTTGTCAGGGGCTATGATGAGATGAGCGGGGGCCGCTTTGACTTTGATGACGGTGGGGCGTACTGCGGGGGCTGGGAGGGGGGAAAGGCCCACGGGCACGGACTGTGCACAGGCCCCAAGGGCCAGGGCGAATACTCTGGCTCCTGGAACTTTGGCTTTGAGGTGGCAGGTGTCTATACCTGGCCCAGCGGAAATACCTTTGAGGGATACTGGAGCCAGGGCAAACGGCATGGGCTGGGCATAGAGACCAAGGGGCGCTGGCTCTACAAGGGCGAGTGGACACATGGCTTCAAGGGACGCTACGGAATCCGGCAGAGCTCAAGCAGCGGTGCCAAGTATGAGGGCACCTGGAACAATGGCCTGCAAGACGGCTATGGCACCGAGACCTATGCTGATGGAGGTGAGGCCAACTGGGGGCCTGCAGAGGTGGGGCAGGGCCAGGGAGGGTGAGAAACCCTGGTGGAGGGTGGGAAAGGTGATGGGCAATTGGCACAGAATCAGATGGGGTAGGATGTGATTTGCTGTGTGGCTTTGGGCAAGCTGCTCTACCTTTCTGAGCATCCATTTTCTTGTAGTAAAGATGGAGCGAATAAAGGGGTTATCAAGAGGATTAGTGGGAGTGCTTAGTACAAAGCCTGCCATATAAGTGCACACTCAACACACAATAAAATATAACTACTACCGTTAGCATGTTCGGTATGCTCCAACATAAACAGCCATGAAATATACTCTAGCAGAATTGGGTTCTAGTCTTAACTTTGCCGTGAAAATTATTTTCAAGCAATAGATCATGAGGAGTATTCATTCGTCCACCCACCCATCTACCCATCCACCCATCCACCCATCCATCTATCCACTCATCATCTATCCACACACCAATCCACCCACCCGTCCATCCATCCATCCATCTGTCCATCCACCCACCCACCTGCCAGCCCATCCATCCATCTACCCACCCACCCACCCATTCATGCTTCCACCCAACCATTCATCTACCCATTCAGCCATTCATACATCTACCTGCCCATCCACCCATCCATCTTTCCATCCATCCATCCATCCATGATCCATCCATGGATTCTCTTTTTTTTTTCTTTTTTTTTTTTGAGACAAGGTCTCATTCTGTTGCCCACGCTGGAGTGTAGTGGCATGATCTCAGCTCTCTGCAGCCTCGACCTCCCAGGATCAAGCGATCCTCCAACCTCAGCTTCCCTAGTAATTGGGACTATGGGCATGCACCACCATGCCTGGCTAATTTTTGTTTTTTGTTTTTTGGTTTTTTTTGTTCTTTTGTAGAGACAGGGCTTTTTCATATTGCCCAGACTGGTCTCAAACTTCTGAGCTCAAGCAATCTGCCTGTCTTGGCCTCTCAAATTGCTGGGATTACAGGTGTGAGACACTGTGCCCGGCCTACATTCCTTTTGTGTTTCCTTTTTAAAACTTTTTAAAGATAGGTCTTGCTCTGTTGCTCAGGCTGAAGTGCAGTGGCATAATCACAGCTCACTGCAACCTTGAACTCCTGGGCTCGAGCAATCCTCCCATCTCGGCCTCCTGAGTAGCTGGAACTATAGGCACATGCCACCACGCCTAGCTAATTAATTGTTATTTGTTTTTTGTAGAGATGGGGTCTTACTATGTAGCCCAGGCTGGTCTCAAACTCCTGGGCTCAAGCAATTCTCGGCCTCTGTGGCTCACACCTGTAATCTCAGCACTTTGAGAAGCCGTGGTGGGAGGATCACTTGAGGCCAGGAGTTCAACACCAGCCTGGGCGATCTAGCAAGATCCCCATCTCTACAAAAGGAAAAATCAAAAAACAAAGATAGGCATGCAGGCAAACAATTATATACATTATACACAAGTATGTACAGATGCTGTTGTGAAAAGCAGCATTTAGATTTGAGGAGATCAGCTTTAAGTGGAGGTGACGCCTGAGCTTGGTCTCTACAGGAAAGTTACATTTGTGAGGGTGGGCGTGGGACAGAGAGAGAAGTGAGGACAAAGGCTCAGAAGCATGAGAGTGGTAGTGGGTTAAAGAAACAGAGAGGAGTTTTCTGTGGCAAAACAGCCCTGTGGAGTGGCAGAGCAGCCGTCATTACCTAGTCCACGGGGTGTAACATTGGGCATATCACTTAGCTAAGCCAGTTTCCTCATCTATGAAAAGGGACACTTTAGAATCAGTACCGCTCAAAATGTGGGCGGTGGGGGGACAGCATCAGCACCATCCATCCACCAGTTAGCAATGCAAATTCAGTGGCCCACCCCGACCTTCTCATCAGAATCTCTGATGAGAAGGGCCCGAACGCTGCTTTCACAAGCTTATCAGGCAATTTTTATACACAACAAAGTTTAAAAAATTGTTGCTTTAAATTAGGGCCTAGCAAACCATAGATCATGGGCCGAACTGGCCCACTGTCAGTTCTGCACAGCTTATAAGCTGAGAATAATTGAAAAAAAGAAGAACAATATTTTTTGGCGTGCAAAATTATTTGAAAGCCCCTACGTAACATCCTCAATTTTGCTTCTTGTCCTGCAAAGCCTAAGGTATTTACTACCTGACTTTTTTTTTTTTTTTTTTTTTGAGGGAGGTTCTTACTCTGTAGCCTAAGCTGGAGTGCAGTGGCACAATCTCAGCTCACTGCAGCCTCTGCCTCGCAGGTTCAAGTGATTCTCCTACCTTAGCCTCCCAAGTAACTGGGACGACAGGCACCTGCCACCACACCCGGCTAATTTTTTTGTTTTTTTTTGTATTTTTTGGTAGAAATGGGTTTTTGCCCCATTGGCCAGGCTGGTCTTGAACTCCTGACCTCAAGTGATCCACCTGCCTTGGCCTCCCAAAGTGCTGGGATTACAGGTGTGAACCATCACACCCCGCCCTACCTGACTCTTTATAGCAAAAGTTTGCTGGCTGCGGTTTTGAATGGTCATTCCAACTCTTTCTGATGTAGGATAATTCTATAAAGTCTTCCTAATGAGCTGCATTGGAAAGAGGAACTGACACATAACTCATAACTGGCTAATTTTTACAAATGACATTTGGTGTCAGAAGGCATTCGTAGGACATTGTATTCATCACTAGTGTCTCCTTTTTTGACAGTGGCTAGGAAATGGAGGACTGGGGCTGGGATCAGGGCAGCTGAGGCAGAAAAAGGCATCAGCCAGCCCAGGGAGCAAGGTTTGTTGAAGCCAAGGCTGTTGGACACATTGAGAGCAGCCTCAGGTGCAGGATAAATTTGCATCTGGGCTGCCAGTTGGTGGGTGTCTGGATGTTAACGAGGTCGCTGGAGTTTGTGCAGGTGCCTATGGCTGCTACCCAGCACTGGCTGGGAACTGAACAGCCCTGAGCACAGATTCTGGCTTCACCACTTGCTAGTTGGGTGACCTTGAGCTGTTTTTTGAGCCTCTTGAATCTAGTGCAATTCAGTTCAGCAGATGTTTATGCCAGGCACAGTGCTAGACACTGGAGACACAGCAGAGAGCAAGCCTCAGTTTCTCTGGCTAAAAATGGAGATAATCCTTGAGTGCTTATACGGCGTCTGTTACCTATGGTGCACTGTAGGCATGCGTAGAATGTTCGTTCCCGTCCCTCTTCTCTTCAAACCAAGGTGTGTGTGTGCGTGTGTGCATGTGTGTCTGTGTCCACGTGTCTGTGTGTGCATGTGTCTTTATGTGCATGTGTGTGTGTCTGTGTGTGTTTTGGGTCTGGATGTGAGTCACAGGACACAAATCTCTGGGTCAAAATGAGCATAGGAAACCATAGACCCATCTCCTAATATGTCTAAAAGAGGAAAATCTATTCATTCATTCATTCATGCAACCAGTACTACTGAGCACCTGGTCTGTTCCAGGCACTGCTTCACGGCAAGTTCTAGGGCAGGGGCAGTGAGCAAGATGAGGTCCTCAAGGAGCTTCCTGTCCAGTGCAGAAGAATAAACTAGAAAACAAACATACATGTAATCTCCAGAAGTTACAAGTGTATGGAAAAAACTAATAGAGGCAGAAGAGGATGGTGTTCTTAGATGGAGTGGTCTCAGAGGCAGGATGGAGGGGCCTGGAGAGGAAGTAGGTCCCCTCAGGCAGACGGAATCCCGTTGCAAAGTCCCCAAGGCAGGTTTGAGGAACAGCACAAATGCCAGAGTGAGCGAGGGGTGCAGACATCGTGGGCCTGGGCCGGATCACACAGGCTTTGCAGGCCCTGGATTTTATCCCAGGTGTGCCCAGGAGCTCTTCAGGCCAGGTGACCAGAAGCCCTGCTGCCTTGGTTTATCAGAGCCCCAGACTTCTCCCAGATGAGATGACCCCACATCCAGATGACCCCACATCCACATCCACCTCACAGATTCTCTTTCCCAAGCCACACACGAGGTGCAACTCTCCAAAATTAGATGTGGCCACTGCTTCGGAAAATCTCTTTAATCAAGCTGTCACCAGTCCCCCAAGGGTTTGTTAAGGATCTGCCCTCACCCTTGGCCCCAACCTGGGTATCACTGAGGGGAATGTGGACAAATAAGATCCTGTGATTAGGAACGGTTGGGAGTCTGGCAGCCCTGCCCTGGGTCCCTTCCCTGGCCCTGCCACATTATTTAAACTCACCAAACCTTAATTTCCTTGTCTATAAAATGGACCTATCCTACTCTCTCAAAAGACTTCTCATGGGATGAATAAGTACTCAGTAAATGGTGATTGCTCTTATTACTATTACCTATTATTGATTCATCCAGTAAATATTTATTTAGTGACTATGATGCAGCTAGCACGATGCTACACCTGTAGTGTAGAAATAAGCAGAAGGGAAACGCTCCCTGTCTTCGTAGCAAATCTAACAGGAAATTGTCCTGCAGTTCTGTGTTGGGTGCTAGGTAGGGACAGACAGCGGAGTAACAAAGCCAAAGCGGGCAGCTGACCAGACCCAGGCATTCAGGGAGGCTTCCTGAAGTCAGCTGCAAGCCGAGCCCCGACATACGTGCAGGAGTGAGCCAGGTGACAAGGGCGGAGGGAGACTCCAGGACGAGAGGACAGAGAATGCAAAAACTGGGAGGTCCAAAACTTGCCACCAGCTAGGAGATAAAGCTGAAACTCGTATCTTATCCTCAAAGGTTCAGAAGTCTTCTCCACTGCCTGCTTTTCTGGCAGTCAAATGCTACAAAGGAAACAGCAGTTTTCTAAACTGGAGATGTCAACACATTAGTGGATGGTGAAGTCAATTCAGTGGGTCAGGACCTGCATTTTTCAAAAAGGAAAGAACAGAACAGAACAGAATAGAAAAGTATCGGAGTATTTCACAGAGAGTAAGATAAAGTATTATTTTCTGAAATATTTATTCAGTTGGGGAGATACACATATATATGCACACACACCATGTGTGAGAGTGTGTGTGTGTTCAAAAGTGTCTGCATTTATGTGTGTTTTGCAATGTAATATGTGTTTCTTACTGCAAGTCATGGTCCAAAAATTTTGACACTCATTGTTCTAAGGTGACTTGACTTGGCGTCTTCTTCAAAGCCCTGCCATTCCCATCTGGCAGACCCCTCCCTGTCCTCTAGACTTTCTCTTTGGTCTGAGGATAAGCTCTCCAGCTCTCGCATGGGAAGGGGAAGGTGGGGCTGGTGCAGGAGCTCTGGCCTTCCAAACCCTGTTGTAAGCTGCTTGGCACCCCTCCCCCTCCTATAGCCCTCATTCCTCCCCTGGCCATATATAGCAAAGCTAAAAACAGCTGCTGACTTAAAGCACACGCACACGCCCCAGCCCTGAAAGAGTAATGTGCCTGTTGCGTGGCTGGCTGTTCCCACCAAGACACTCACAGGCTCCAGACCTCCTAGAGTCTTTAGTGCTTGTTGTTTTCTGAGGTTCTTGGTCCTGGGGCCCTTGCTTTGGCCTCAGAGACCCATAAATACCCTGAAACTTCAGGCGTGATATGAACATATGTGCAAGACTATCTGTGTTTTTCTGGGAGGCATTTTCTCACATAGTCTCAGATTCTCCAAGTCATCTCTGGCTCAGAGAAGTTCCAGAACCACTGATGACTTTATTAATCCTGTCCCCAAAATGTGCACTGGAAGAATCAAGCCCGAAGTGGACTTTTTCCATAAAGCTAATAAAAATAATAACAGTAAAGCCAATTGTGGGCAGACTGCTGGAGCCCAGGAGTTCAAGACCAGCCTGGGCAACATGGTGAAACCCCATCTCAACAAAAAAGAAAAATACAAAAATTAGCTGGACATGGTGGCACTCACCTATAGTCCCAACTACTTCAGAGGCTGAGGTGGGAGGATCGCTTGAGTCTGGGAGGTCGAGGCTGCAGTGAGCCATGATCACACCACTGCACTCCAGGCTATGCAACAGAATGAGACACTGTGTCAAAAAAATAAAATAAAATAAAATAAATAATAATAATGATAGTTAACATGTTTGGAGTGCTTACTAAGTCCCAGGCACCATTCCTAGCACTTGAGGTACTTGAGGTATGTTGTGTTATTTATTTATTGATTGATTTTTTGAGATGGAGTTCCATTCTTGTCGCCCAGGCTGGAGTGCAATGGTGCAATCTTGGCTCACTGTAACCTCCACCTCCTGGATTCGAGCAATTCTCCTGCCTCAGCCTCCTCAGTAGCTGGGACTATAGGCATGTGCCACCATGCCCGGCTAACTTTTTGTTTTAGTAGAGACAGGGTTTCACCATTTTGTCCAGGCTAGTCTCGAGCTCCTGACCTCAGGTGATACCCCTGCCTCGGCCTCCCAAAGTGCTGGGATGACAGGGGTGAGCCACCGCGCCCAGCCTGCTGTGTTGTTTAAACCTTCACCCAACAACCTCATGGAGACATAGTTATGGCTCCTGTTTTACATATGAGGAAGCTGACGTGGAGATCATGCAAGTACCTCGCTCAAGGTCATCTAGCTAATAAGAGGCAGAGATGCAATTTGATAATAATAAGTGATCATTAAACATTTGGTATTATAAATAAGTATTTTAAATAATAAACAGTAAACAATGATACAGAATAGGACATGCTTCATAATTCGTGAGACCCAGTGCAAAATGAAAATGTGGACCCCTTCTTTAAAATCATTAGAATTTTAAGATGGGGACAACAGAGCATTAACCCAGGCGCAGGGGCCTTCTGAGTGCTGGGTCCTACGAGACTGCATAGTTCCAGCACTCACGAAGCTGGCCTTGACAATAGTAATAACTGTGCCTGGCTACTAGTTAATGTGTCTTTATTATGTACCAGGCTCCGGCTAAGCGTCTTATGGGCATTGTATTACTTAGGTTTCCTCATAACCCTGTCATCTACTACCCTAGTGGCTTTTAAACTGTTATAATTGCAATCCCACTATAAGATATGTATTTTATTCCTTCTCTGGGCAGTGAATGCAAAAAAAAAATGTATTTTACATTGTAATTCTATATCTATACACATATAAAAAGAATGCAAAACTGAAACAAACCATCGCGAAACAAGATTTCCCTTCCTAGGTACGATGCTTGCTATTTTCTCTTTTATTCTATTTTGTTGACAGAATTAAATGAGGCCCTGATCCATGTAAAGCTCTTAGAACAGGGTATGGCATGTGTTAGTGCTTTCATTACTAATATTATTATTATCATTACATGCTGAAAAGTTGAGACTTTATGTTTAATTATGACGATTGGGTCAAAAACCCAAGCGTTTGCGCTGTGGATCCAGTTTTCTTTCTTCTGCTCAAAGCTTATGATTTAAGCTAATGTTAGTCCAATTGACTCTGAACACAGGAGCTACGTGATTTTGCCAGACTGAGCAGGAAGTACCTGGTGTCACATTCTCTGGGCCTGTGATACATGTTCCTTGCAGAGAGAAGCTTGAAGGAACTTAACTTTCATATTTATTTATTTATTTGCATAATAGAATATCTTTTCTGTTGATCAGTTTATCTATCTTTATGCCAATGTCATGCTGCCTTGGTTACTATAGCTTTATACTGTCATAAAATCAGAGTAAATCCTTCAACTTTGCTCTTCTTGTTCAAGATTGCATTATTCTAGGTCATTTCTATTTTAAAATCAGCTTCTTCAGCCTGGGCAACAGAGTGAGACCCTGTCTCAAAAACAAAACAAAACAAAACAAAACAAAAACAAAGAAAAGAAAACCAGCTTCTTGATTTCTGAAAAGGCCTGCTGGGATTTTGATGAAGATTGTATTAAATCTATAGATCAGTTTGAGAGAATGGACATCTTATTAGCAGTGAGTCTTCCAACCCATGAACATGGTATATATCCCTATTTGTTTAGGTTTTCTTTAATTCCACACAGCAATGTTTTAGAGATTTCAATGTCTTATACATCTTTTGTTAATTTTATCCCTAGGTATTTTATTTTTTGTGATATTGTAAATGGCATTTAACATTTTATTTTTTCAATTGTTCACTGCTGGTTTATAGAAACACAACTATTTGTGTATATTGACTTTGAATTCTTTTACCGTGCTCAGTTAATTTCTTAGTTCTAGTGGATCTTTTTGTTTTTGTTTTTGAGGTTAAGAGGAATATCTTTTAACTTAAAACAGTTTGATTGTTATTGAAAATAAAGTGTAGAGGCCCTGAGAGAATCTGATATTACTAAAGGAAGACATATGATATTTAAACATCTGAAACTTGGAGTAGCCAGATCTGGGTTCAAATCCCGGCTGTTCCGGTTCTTAACCATATGAACCTGGGCGCACCATGTAACCTCCCCGAGCTTCTGTTTCCTTTTTTCCTTTAGGGATGTGCTAACATCTCCCTCAGAATATGGTCGAGACAATGAAACAATATAATACCTACGAAGCACTCAGCATCATGCCTGGCACGTAGGAAATGCCAAAATATATACTCCTGTATTTCCTTCACATTCCAAAGGGTGAATTAATTCAGCACGGCCTGAACCATAGCTGTCCCTGTCTTTGGGAGGATATTTGAGGAAAAAAGGAGTTTTTGACTTTGGAACAGTAAATAAGACAAGACTTTGATTCGCGTAGTTCTGCCTTGAGTCTTGCCAGTGTAGATGGAATCCATGCCAGACACAATTCCATTTCGAATGTAGAATCAGCATAATTTAACCTCATCTTGGAAATCTCATGTCCCAGTTCACAGCCAGGCATCAGTGTGACAGTCAGCTGAGCTGCTGCCTTGGCAGCCTCTGGGCATTCTACGGAGACCCCAGGAGAGCGCAGCAGACCCTTAGCAGGACAGAAAAGCGGACATCATTAGTCTTTCCTCTCCACGGCCTTGTTTTCAGTGATTCATGTGCCCGATTGGCCAAATCTCTGCAGACGTGCTCCTGTCCAAGGCCAGGCCTCTGGGATTTATCGAGCTTGCTTGTTTCCAGGGCCTACTAATTCCGTGACCAGCAGCTGTTCCCCGGAGGAGGCCCTGCCCTCCACACCCTTGTGAGGAATGCCGAGTCTCATTTTCTGAGGGCCCTGGTTGAGGGTGGGGTGTGGGGCCGGGGGGGACAGGGTTGCTTCCTGCCATAGACTTCCTGCCTTGGAGGGTTATCCTTGTTCTCACCTATACCTTCCCGAGCTGAAGCCACAGAGTAGGAGAGAAGTTAGGGCCGGCACTCCTCCCTCCCGTGTAACTTTCACTCCCTGCTTAAAGGGAACTGATGAGAGTTGCCTGGCACAGATCTGTGCCTGGCAGAATCCACAGAGCAGCCCAGGTGTGCTAGGAACTCCAGAGTGACCCCTGCTCCAGGCCAGGAATGAGCACCTTGTGCCTGGAGGTATTCCTGCCAGTGCTGGCTGACCATTGCTGTGGATGGGGTAGAGTTGGAGTCACAATTGGAGGCCAGACGGCTGCATGCAGCCTGCAGGGCACACTCTGGCTGGCATGCACCATGTTTTTATTATTTCTATTTTTAATTAAATTGGAATCCCTTATGGGTAGGGTTTTTTTTTTTTTTTTTTTTTTGTAGGGTCTTGCTCTATCGCCCAGGCTGGAGTGCAATGGTACAATAACGGCTCACTGAAGCCTCAACTTCCTGGGCTCAAGCGATCCTCCCATCCCAGCCTGCAAGTTCCTAGGATTACAGGTGCACGCCACCATGCCTGGCTAATTTTTCTGTAGAGACGGGATTTCTCCATGTTGCCCTGGCTGGTCTCAAACTCCTGAGCCCAAGCCATCTGCCTACCTCAGCTTCCCAAATTGCTGGGATTATAGGCCTGAACCACTATGCCCAGCCTATGGCTACCTTTTAACAAAGTGATCAAATTTAACATCATCAATGACAGACAAACCGACAGTATGTACCCTGGATGGGATGTATGGAGAAGGCCAGCACTTTAAGAGGCCAAGGCAGGAAGATTGCTTCAGCCCAGGAGTTCAAGACCAGCCTGGGCAACGTAGTGAGACTCTGTCTCTAAAAAAAAAAAAAAGATAGACAGGATCTGACCCATTTGATGAGATTCTTTCAGCTACTGTGTTGAGAAGAGGCTGTTTTGGGAAGACAGGTATTGGGTGAGGGGGAGGTGGCATGGAGACCAACTAGTGAGTTTAACACAATTATTACTGGTGAGATGATGGTGGCTTGCACCATTACCTTGTAGCAGCAGGGGTGGTGAGAAGACGCATTTTGAAGCAAAAGCTTATAGACTGGACAGGATTGAGAGAAAGAGGAGTCAAAGATGGTCCCAAGGCTTTTGCCTGAACCATGGAAGGATGGTGTTTCCATGAACTGAGATGGGGTGAGGGTTTGAGAAGGGAAGGTCAGGAGTTCAGTACTGGACACCATGGGTGAGAGATGCCTGTTGGAAGTGTCCATGGGCATTGGGGTTGTGGGCAGGCCTGTGCACAGGTAGGTGGGGATCCTTTTAGACCCTCTCCCCTTGACCTTTCTTGCCTGCTGCACACACAATCATTTCTGGTCTCCAAGTCCCTCAGGGTTGCTGAGCTGACTCAAGGCCTGGAAATGGGCCTTTCCCCCAGGCCACAGGCTCCAGGGCTGTCAGCACCCAGGCGATGCCTCCTGGTTAATCCCCTGCTTTCGGGTGAGCTACGGGGCATCATCTGGGGCAGCAGCCTCTGGATGTAGGGGTGGTGGAGCCCTGCGGGCTCAGGGACTTGTCATCCACCCACCGCAACCTGACCCTGCTCCCGGGAGCTGGTCCCAAATGCAGCCAGCTCCTCTGCTTTGGGTTGTCTGTTGGTGATCCCAGGAAACCAGAGACTGTGGAGATGTGATGGACAGCAGCATTTGGAAGCCATGGGAAGGGACTTTGGTGCCAGCCTTGCAGGCCAGCCAGAGAGCAAGGCCTTGGGATTGTTATGGGAAAAATGTAACACAGTCTAAATGCTCACCGAAGGGACTGCTAAATTAATTTATGAGACCATGCGATGAACTACAAAAGGCCCTTAAAAAGGCAGAGGTGAACCCACCTATATTCATACAGAAAGAAATCTAAGGCATTATAAGTGAACAAAAGCCACTTGGCAAATATCTATTGAGTGCCTGCTAGGTGCTAGGTATGTTCTCAGAGATGGGGTCAGTGGTAGACTGGTGAACAGCTAATCTTTTAGTCTATTTGTGATAAGTATATGGTTGCAAATTGGCAGAAAAAGGCCTGGAAGGATCTAAATCATTAACAGGAGTTACCCTGGGGAGATCGCACGAAGGTGTTTTCTTTTATATACTCTTCTGTTGTTTGGATTTTTTGCAATGAGCATATGACTTTTAAAATTTTGTCTTCTTTTTTTTTTTTTAATTTGTGACAGGGTCTCACTCTGTTACCCAGGCTGGAGTGCAGGAGAGATCTTGGCCCCCCGCCACCTCCACCCCTGTACAATGCACGGGGCTCAAGCAATCCTCCCATGTCAGCCTCCTGAGTAGCTGGGACCACAGACATGCACCACCACACCCAGCTACTTTTTTGTAGTTTTAGTAGAGAGAGGGATTGAGCAGGCTGGTCTTGAACTCCTGAGCTCAAGAGATCCACCCACCTCAGCTTCCCAAAGTGCTGGGATTACAGGCGTAAGCCACTGCACCTGGCTCAACTTTTGCAATTTTTAAAAAGTACTTCCTCCATACAAACAGTATGTACATGTAGACATAATAAGGAGCCCTCAGGATGCAAAAAGGGTTGGGGGTGGGGGTGTCTAAGCACAGTTTTCCAGAATCTAGGCTCAGAATCCTGGATAGCCTCCCTTTGTTCCTCGTCACTCTGGGCACTCAGCTTTTCAATGCAAGGCAGGGTTGAAAGAGCATTTGAGGCAAGGGACCTGTTCTTCAGTCCCAGCTGAGCTACTCCCGGGCTGTGTGGCCTTGGCCAGGTCCCTCTACCTCTCTGAGCCTAAGCTTCCTCCCCTGTATAATGAAGGAATAAGACTATACTTACCCATGAAGGTAAGCAGATTTTCTCACGCACAACACTGGCTAATCGGGTGGGACTACCTGTGGAAGTGGTGAGGGGGGACTGCAGGCTATAGTGCTACTCAGCCTCAGGACCCATTAGCAATGTCAGCTGTGGACACAGGATGGGGAATAAGTGGCCTATGCGATGAATTACTTATGGGCTTGGACTAGAAGATCTTATCATCGTCCGATGAATTTTTGTGTTTGTTTTTCTTGAGACGGAGTCTTGCTGTGTCGCCCAGGCTGGTGTGCAGTGGTACAATCTCGGCTCACTGCAACCTCCGCCTCCCGGGTTCAAGCAATTCTTTGCCTCAGCCTTCTGAGTAGCTGGGATTACAGGCATACGCCACCACACCAGGCTAATTTTTGTATTTTTAGTAGAGATGGTGTTTTGCCATGTTGGCCAGGGTGGTCTTGAACTCCTGACCTCGTGAACCACCTGTCTTGGCCTCCCAAAGTGCTAGGATTACAAGTGTGAGGCACAGCGCCGGGCCTTTGTTTGTTTGTTGTATGGATAAAATTAACTTATTGGGACAATGGCATTGTAGTAGAGAAAGAGTTTAATCGATGTAGGGCTAGTCAAGTGGGAAGATGGGGGCTTATTATTTAAATGTGTGTCTCTGAAAGTTTGGAAGGCAGCGTTTTTTAAGGGTAGGTTGGCGGGCAGGGGGCTAGGGAGAGGGAAATGTTGATTGGTTGGATGAGGGATGAAATTATAGGAAGTTGAAGCTGGCTTTTTTGTACTGAGGCAGTTTCGGGGTGGGGGTTACAGGACTGGTTGAATTAGTTTTTTATTATGAGTCACAGGTCTGGGTAGAAGCGTCAGAATGTAAAAGTTCAAAAAATATTTGAAAGGGCAATTTTAGGTTTTGACAGTAGTGATGTTATCTACAGGAGTCACTGGGGAGGTTACAAGTTCTGTAACCTCTGGCTATATTTCTCTGGAGTCATAATTTTATAAAGGCGGTTTTGGTCTCTGAGTCAAGAGGGCGTTAGTTTCAGGAAAGGACTGTTAACTGTTTTTGTCTTAAACTATTAACTCAATTTTTAGTTTGGTCTACGTCCAGGCATGAATGAAGACAGTTAGCTTGTGAGGTTAGAAGTAAGATGGAGTCAGTTAATATCAGATTTTTTTACTGTTATAATATTTTTATGTCAGATTTTTTACTGTCATAATTTTTATAAAAGCTGTTTTAATCTCCAAGCTCCACTCCAGCTGTGACCTTCTCAGGATTGAAATATTGTCACTTACACCAGAGCTGAGGTTATCTATGGCTGTGTTGCAGATTTGCAATAGAAACCTGAGTGCTCATATTAAATATGGGTTATTGGGCCAGGCTGGGTGGCTCATGCCTGTGATTGCAGCATTTTGGGAGGTTGAGGCAGGAGGACTGCTTGAGTCCAGGAGTTCAAGAGCAGCCTGGGCAACATAGTGAGACCACATCTCTACAAAAAAATAAAATTAGCCAGGCGTGATGGCATGCACCTGTGGTCCGGGTTACTTGGGAGGCTGAGGTGGAAGGATCACTTCAGCCCAGGAGGTTGAAGCTGCAGTGAGCTGTGATTGTGCCACCGCACTCCAGCTTGGATTACAGAGTGAGACTCTGTCTCGAAACAAAACAAAACAAAAAGTATTTCTATATACACACATACGGGTTACGAGAGCCAGCTCCTACTGGCTCGTGAGAGCTCAGGAACTTTGCAGTCATGGTGGGGGTATTTGCACAGTGGAAACTGACTAATGTTACAAACTGAGGTTGGTTGCTTTGTTTTTCCTAAAGAGCTGGTTTGCTACTATATCCTGACTATTGTACGAATACAAAATGCCCTTTTTTTCCTTCTCACCCCAATTTAGGGTGATCAGCCATCTCAATTTGCCTGAAACTGCCCAGTGTTAGCACTGAAAGTTCCACATCCCAGGAAACCTCTCAGACATAGGCAAACTGGGATGACTGGTCACCCTACAGTCTTTTCCCATGAAGTGAAGGGAGCCAACCTTTGTTGAGAGCCTGAGATCTCTGCTAGATAAACCATGTAATACAGCAACCCTGCAAAGGAAACTTGCTATGCTCACTTTACTGAGAGAAGACAGACTCAGGGAGACCTTATTCAAAGCCTGTGCTTGTTAATGCATTGGACAGTATCTGCTGAATGTCTTCCATGTGTTAGTTCCTGCACGGAGTGCTGGGGATGCTGTGGTGGGTAAGGAAGACCTGTCCCTGCCCCCGAGTGCGTGTATATAACAGCAGAGACCGGTATCTAAATACAGTTACTTAAATACAAAATGTGATACATATTTTGAGGGAAGAATAAAAGAGTTTATGAACTGATAACAGGGAAACCTGGTCTGGTCTGATAATCAGAGAAGGCTTCCTTGAGGAAGTGATGTTTGAGCTGAGATCTGCAGGATGAATAGGGATAAACTGGGTGACAGGGGAGGCCACACAGGCAGGCAGAAGGGACAGCAAATGCAAAGGCTTGGAGGTGAGACCTGAGCATGCTGTGTTCCAGAAAAGGCTGGAGCACAGACTCAGAGGGAGAGTGGGGTGGATGAGACTGGAGGGATTGGCAAAGCCCAGATCATGAGGGTTTTGTGGGTCACAGTGAGGAGCTTGGACTTCATCCTTCTGATAGACTCCAGGCTATCCCTTCAGACACTCCTTAGGACACATTCCCCGAGCTGCCAGGAGTGTTAGCAGCTGACAGATCCTAGCTGGGTATTTCTCTCCAACAAAGGGAGCTGTCTCATTCACATCCAATGACTGTAATGACCTGGCCCCCTTGCTTTGATTTTGGGCGACTCTGAAGGGCTATCCCAGCTTAAATGCCCCTGGGATCAGTTGACGATTCTGTTGCAGATGTTCAGCTTCTCACCCTGCCAAATCCTGCTTCCTTCCTTACACGTGCTCTTCCTGAGAGCGCTCTCTGCGAAATCACCCACACATCATCTCAGCTTCAGAATCTGTTCCCTAGGGATACTGACCTGAGACAATTCTCAAGGCACTGGGAAGTTACTGCAGGGTTTTCAGAGGGGGAGTAACCTGCTGAGATTTGCATCTTACGAAGAAGATGAGTGGCAGCAGCAAAGGGTCAACTGAAGTGGGGGGCAGGGAGGATACTACTGTCATCATCAAGGGAGAAAAGGACGTGGCTTGGACTAGACAGATAGGGTGGAGACCAAGAGAGGTAGAAAAATTAAGGAATAGCGCAGTGCGTCATCATGAGAAAGTCATTTAAATTCTTAGTTTCAGTTTTTCCAATTATAACATCGAAATGATGATGCCTGTATCTGTTACAATACTTTCTTACCTATTTATTTTAACCATATATTAAGCAAAATTAAGGAGATATTCAGAGTCAGATCTATCTGTTTCTAAAGGGCGTGTAATTTCCATTATTCTTTGCTACCTCCAAAGATGTCTTAGCCCTGACTTACTTTCTCTGGGATGCTGGGTCCATAGTCTTTATCAAGGTGGGTTAGAGCCAAGCTGGGATGAGTCCCTTATACTCAGGAGCATCTGTGTGGTGTCTGTGGCACGGGCATGCGTGCTGACCGCAGTGAGCATTTCTGGTTCACCTGGTCTGATCTTGGTATGCTTGGAGAAGAGCCTCTAACCCCTGGACTCTCTGATGCTCACTCTATATCTGCCACGCGCCGTCTTAAACACTGTCTGAAATTTGTTGATGATACTTCTATGGGCCACCCAAATATCTTGTGCCAACATCTGGTACTATGTGAGAGGACTTGGAGAAGGATCAGGGATGGCTGGTAGACAAAACAGGCAAGATAAAGATAAGAGAGCTGCCATGGGAAGTAAGAAGTGATAAATGTCTTGGGCAATGAGAATTTGGAGGAAGGAAGGTGATTACCTGAAGGAGGTGGTTTGAAACTGGGCTATGAAGGATTTGGGAAGACAAGGCTGGGAAAGTGACTTGGAACCAGGTCATGAAGGGACTGGACTATCAGGTAAGGACTTCCATAGGCAATGGGGACTCCTAGAAAGGAGCTAGTCCTCGTTCCTTTCTCTCCATCTCTGCTCAGTTCTCCAATGTGTTAGTCTGCTTTCTGTTACTTATAACAGAATACCTGAAACTGTGTAGTTTATAAGAAACAAAATGTATTTCCTAGAGTTCTGGAGGCTAGGCAGTCCAAAGTCAAGGGGGCATATCAGGAGAGGCCATTCTTACTGGTGGGGACTCTCTGCAGAGTCCCAAGGTGGCACAGGGTGTCATGTGATGAGGGGACCAAGTGTGCTAGCTCAGATCTCTCTTCCTCTTCTTATAAAGCCACCAGCCCCACTCCCATAACCAATTAAACCATGAATCCATGAGTGGATTAATCACCTCATAAAGGCCCCACCTCTCAATACTGCCACATTGAGGATTAAGTTTCAATATAAGTTTTTTTGGGAGGACAAACATTCAAGCCATAGCACCCAGAACTGATCTTCCAACCTCAGATAGTTCCCTAGAAATAGGAAGGTGTCACTGGCCAGATGGGGTGGTGTTCTCAGTGTCCATTCTATATTTGGAGGCAGAATCCTGGTCTGGCCCATATGTTTCTTTGATATCTCAAACTGGATTCTGGATCTCTCAGCTCTTCCTTGGTGTCTTAGTCAATTTTGTGTTGCTATACAAGAATACCTGAGGGCTGGGTGTGGTGGCTTATGCCTGTAATCCCAGCACTTTGGGAGGCCAAGACGGGTGGATCACGAGGTCAGGAGTTCGAGACCAGCCTGGCCAATATAGCAAAACCCCGTCTCTACTAAAACTACAAAAAATTAGCTGGGCATGGTGGCAGGAACCTGTAGTCTCAGCTACTTGGGAGGCTGAGGCAGGAGAATTGCTTGAACCCAGGAGGCGGTGGTTGCAGTGAGCCAAGATCACGCTACTGCATGCCAGCCTGGGCAACAAAGCAAGACTCCATCTCAGAAAAAAAAAAAAAAAAAAAAAGAATACCCAAGGCCAGGTAATTTATAAAGAAAAATGTTTATTTGGCTAACGATTCTGGTGGCTGGAAAGTTCAAGGTGGAGCATCTACCTCTGATGAGGGCCTCAGGCTGCTTCCACTCATGGCAGAAGGTGCAGGGGAGCCAGTGTGTGCAGAGATCACATGGCAAGAGTGGAAGCAAGAGTGAGAGTGAAAAGGTGCCAGGCTGTTTGTAACAACCAGCTCTTGTGGGAATTAATAGAGTAGGAACTCACTCACCCCCAAGGGAAGGCATTAATCTATTCACGAGGGATCTGCCCCCATGACCCAAACACTTCCCATTAGTCCCCACCTCCAACACTGAGGATAACATTTCAACATGAAGTTTGGAGGGGACAAACATCTGAACCATAGCACTTACATTTCTGAAATGGTCATGCTTTCTTTAGAGCTGAGATTTGGGTGAGAATTTTGGAGCCTTTAACCTGTCAGGGAAGTTCTCATATTCTTAGAAGTGAAAACACTAGTCAGGACACTTGGCTGTAACTGCCAACAACTGCCACATTGTGTCATCATGAGCAAGTCATTAAAATTCTTAGTTTTGGCTTTTCCAACTGTAAAATCAAAATGATGTTACCTGTATCCATTAAGATGCTCTTTTGTTTGCAGGTCACAGAAAACCCTAACTCCAAATGACTTAACCTAGCACTTCCTAATGGAAGTATAATATGAACTACAAATGTAATTTAAAATTTTTTAATAGTCATATTTAAAAAGGTGAAATTAACTTTAATATGTTTTATTTAACTCATTGTCCACAATAATATCTTTTTTGTGTGTAACCAATATACAATCATTAATGAGACATTTTCCATTCTTTTGGTATGAAGTTTTAAAAATTTAGTGTTCAATGACCACAGGTGGCTAGTGGCTACCATATTGGACAGCACACACTTAAACAGTGAGGATATTTATTATTTCATATAATCAAAAATCCAGAGGTAGAGGAGCCCCAGGATTGGTTAATTTGGAGGCTCAACAGCATCAACAAAGATCCAGCTTCCTGCCAGCTTTTTGCTCTGTCATCCGCAGAGTATCAGCTTTGTTTTCAGCTAGCTCTCCTCATGGTCCCAAAGTGGCTGCCACAGCTCTGGGATCACCTCCAGATGCATTGACATCCAGCAGAAGAAGAGGCTGTGTTTCTCTGCATGTATCTTTTTATGAGAACAAAAAACTCTTTTCTGCCTCCCCTCCCAGCTGATTTTCCCTCAGTCTCAGTGCTAGATTTCACCACATACTCATGTATAATCCAGTCATTGGCAAGGAAAATCTGAGTCTGGCTTAGAGCAATCACAATTTACCCCTAGAGTTGGAGATAGGCTTACCCTTCTCTAAATCTCATGGAGGAGAACTAGACACTGGAACAAAACTGAGGTCCTATCAGCAAAGAAATAGAGAATTGCCATTGCCCAAAGTGGGTTCTGTGGAACACAAATCCTGGCAGACGCTCTGTGAACAGGATCTTCTAATTAAATAACATCTGCTTGGAGAGCCACAGTCGTCATGAGCACATTAAGGCTTCTGATAAATCCCATGGGAAGGAGACCTTTCATCTTATTTCACTTCGATTTTCTCAGACTTTCTGAACTTCAGAACTGTTCTTTATTCCCCCATGATAAAACACATTAACGCAAGTTTTGAGAAATACAGTTTTGGAGAACCTGCCTTAATGGATTATTAGTTTATAGAGCAGGGAAACTCTTCTACAGGATACATGCTCATACGTTGGCCTCTTTTGGATACAGCTGAATGACCTGTACCAAACACACCAGGAAAATTCCTGTAGACCAGGCAAAGATAGAGTACCCAGTGGCTCAGCCCGCAATCATCATTTCCCTGTAAAAGAATGAAAAGTACAGTTTCCTCCTTGCTCAACTCATCCAAACCTTGGATTCACACCCTATGAAAAAGTCTCACATAAAAGCACATACTGAGGCCTTTGGCATATGGTGATTTGCTTATTTTCTCCCTCTCTTCTCCTCTCCTCTCCTCTTTTTTGAGACAGAGTTTTGTTCTTGTTGCCCAGGCTGGAGTGCAATGGCACGATCTCAGCTCACCACAACCTCCGCCTCCTGGGTTCAAGCAATTCTCCTGCCTCAGGCTCCCGAGTAGCTGGGATTGCAGGCATGTGCCACCATGTCTGGCTAATTTTGTACTTTTTTTTAGTAGAGATGGGGTTTCTCCATGTTGGCCAGGCTGGTCTTGAACTCCCGACCTCAGGTGATCTGCCCGCCTTTGCCTCTCAAAGTACTGGGATTACAGACATGAGCCACCAAGCCTGGCCAATTTGCCTATTTTCTTTATCATAGTCTTCATGGTCTTTCTGGTGTCTTCCTGAAATAGACAGATCTATTTGCCAAAGCAAATGTATTCAGACTGATGTTAAAACCACAGTAGAAGCCCTCTTATCAGATGTCATCAATACCAGTTATAAATTGGTTAACTGAATAAGTCAGTAAAAGCAGAGCAACCCAAGAATAGCCCATATGTCTTATATTTTTTAATTTAAATCACATATATGTATAACATATAGTAATTCAATCTTTACTTTTCATTCACTAGTCTTCTGATGACAACTTTTCATTCACTAGTCTTCTGATGACAAAGTCTTTAATGAATGGAGTTTCTCATTGTCTTTCTTGCACGCCCATAACGTGTAATCTACAAAAACTAGTTTCTTTCCGTTTCTTTAACGAGGAGTGAGAAGTTAAAAACGCTGGCAACCTGAGTGTAGAAAATGTCTAGGTTTTTATAATTTCATTCCCAGTCTTAGATAGGTATTTCATTTATACAGAATTTGAGGATAATTTTTTAGGAACTCTCTTTTATGAACATCTAAAAGTATCTGGCTTTTAAGCAACCCTCTTCATTTTTTGGTACATTCATATCCCATTGGTTTACATGAGAAACATCCATAAATCACATCATTTCAAAAATGAACACAACTGGAGTAAACAAGTTTGGGAATAATCTTAAACATCAAACTTCACATCTGGGTGCAGAAGCATGGAGACTTCTGAGAGCATGGTCTACTAGCTGGGAGCATCTGTGTGCTAAGGGCAACGGTTAGCAGGGTTTTTTATTTTTATTATTTTGTTTTTTTTTTTGTTTTTTTTTTTTTTTTTGAGAAAGAGTGTCACTGTGTCTCCCAGGCTGGAGTGCAGTGGTGCCATCTCGGCTCACTGCAACCTCTGCCTCCTGGGTTCAAGCGATTCTCCTGCCTCAGCCTCCCGAGTAGCTGGGATTACAGGTGTGCGCCACCATCCCTAGCTAATTTTTGTATTGCTAATAGGGGCAGAGTTTCGCTATGTTAGCCAGGCTGGTCTCGAACTCCTGGCCTCAAGTGATCCACCTGCCTCAGCCTCCCAAAGTGCTGGGATTACAGCCGCGGGCCACCGTGCCCAGATAAGGTAGCAGGTTTGACAGAAGCAATGGAGCATGATGGTTGATGGGAGGTCAGTGGGGAGAGTTTACAGCTCCCAACCCAGCCTGCACATTAGAATCATCTGGGTTACTTTAAAAAATATCCAATATCCAGAGCAATTAAGTCATAATCTCTCTCCAGGAAAGGGGATCTTGTACTGTAGATATGGCTGCCAGAAACTATACTGTAGTATGTGTTTAGGAGCATGGAGGTGAATGAACAGATCCCAACATTTTCTGACTCCTAAGGTCAGAAACTCTGAGGCCTTCTCCATGAGTCAGGGGTGTGCCCCAACCAGCAAAATCTGAGTATTCCAGAGCACAAACATGCTTTCTTACAAACAACTGGACCTGGGCAGAAAATTGGAGCTGGTCTCATTTTCTTCTTGAGCTCTCTCTGTCTTCTGTGGCTCCTTTTCATCTTTCAGTTAATCCTTTCTGGGCAAAGACTCTGATCTGTCAAAAATCTAGGGTTTATTGAACACTTACTATACACTAGGCACTGAGCTAGCTGCCTCACACATAGTTCATTTAATCTTCAACCCACCCTCCCCACTCCCTGCCACTCAAGACCTGGGGCATCACCTCTCATCTGGACTACTGCCGTGGCTGCATTTATTTCTGTGATTGGTTAATGAAATTTAGTCTATCCCTGGCACAAGACTCTAAGCCCCTTGCTGGCAGGGATCATGTCCACTTAGTTCACGACTGTATCCCAGCACCTAGCTAAAAGAATGCATGGTCTTCATCTAGCTTGTCAAATGCAAAGGGTTGTATGAACAACCAGATGAAGTAGGTATCATAATTTCCATTTTACAGAAGGACAAACTGAGGCTCTGCAGGCTTAAATAGTTTATGCATGTCTTAGAACTATTCAACGTCAGAGTGTAGATTTAAATCCCTGTTATTCCACACTCACCAGAAAAGCAACTGCAAGAAGGCTGTATTTAGGTTTTATTAATTTCAGGAGTTCTGTGCGGGGGACAGGACCTTATTTTTGCCATGGTTATGGCCTTCACCAGGATTTTACGTGTACACTAATAACTCCTAGGGCTTGAACTGCTGAATCTGGACCTGAACACCCTTGGCAGCCACTGCTGTCCACTACTGAGCACCTACTGCATACCGAGTCATGAGGGAAAAGAGATGGGTTTCCTGCCCCTCAAAAGACATAAGACTGTCATTCAGGAAAAGAGCCGAAAAATCACTGGATGCTTACCAAGGATTTCCCTGGGCCTGGGAACTGTGCTAGACGGCAGGATCTTAGCAAGAATAAGGTAGACAAAGCTTCCTCCCTCTTGGAAGTCAAAGACAAGCAGGGAAGGCTTATGGTGAACAAATGGCACCTGTGAAAAGTGCTAAGAAAAATGGATGACATGATAACGTGTGGCTGTTTCTGGCAGCACTCAGGGAACGGGACTCAAGAAATCTTCCTGGATGAAGTCACGTTTAAGCCAAAGCTTGAGCTGTCAATAGAAGTTGGCCAGGGGAAGAAGGAAGAGAAGAGCACGCAAAAAAATGGGGAAAGCTTGTGCAAAGGCCCCAAGGTGGGAAGGCAAGTGTGAGTGGTGAGCAGTCCAAGATGAGGCAGGGGAGGTGGCAGGGGCAGCCCCTGCCAGGTTTTGTAGGCAGTTGGGGATCTTGATCCTTTCCTTTGGGGCAGTGGGAAGCCCTGCAGGGTTTACAAAGCTCAGTGAGGAGGCAGCTCAAAGGGTATTGGAGGAGCCCCTCCTTCTGCAGACAGCCCCTCTCAGCCAGGTGGCCATGGACGAGGGCCTCCCTCTCTCCCTTTGCAGATGCATTGTTCCTGTCCCCAGGGAGAACTGCCCTGTCTTGGAGAGATTTGGACCGGGGGTGGCCTCAGGAGTCGGTTTTTCCCCTTCCCAGGGCCCTGTCACTCCCAGCCTCCCCTGGGTGTCTGTGCCTCTTGCCATTCGCTTGTAAGTTTCCTAATATAGCCTGACTGTTTCCTTCCCAACTGGTGGCCAAGAGCTGCTCTCCTGTTGCAATCTCAGTTTTTCTTGGGCTTAAAGGGACCACGTCAGCCCATCTCATGCCAAACTGAAGCTAAAGGTAGGTTGGTTGATTTAATTTCATAAAGTTGTCCAACCCAGAGATTAGATTTCTTCTCTCTTTCTCCCAGTTTACCATCTTCTCTGCTCTCTGCCTGTTCACTTTCCCCTTTCATTTTTTTTTTTCTTATTTCTTCTGAGAAGTAGAGGAGCATAGCCAGACATGGATGTGAGTTTGGCTCTGGCATATTTATTAGCTGTGTCATCTTGGACGAGTCCTTTGTCCTTGATAGGCCTTAGTTTTTTCTCATCTGTAAAACAGGAACCATAAAATACCTCCCCAGAGCTGTTATTTCCACAGAGCTGTTTGCAGATGGACAAAACAGAAAGAAGAGAATAAACAGTTGTGGAATGCCTGCTGTTCATTTACTCATTCATTCATCCAACACATATTTACTGAGTACCTATTTGGCACAGTTCAAGGCACTGAGGATACCACCGTGAATAAAAAGAAAATAATCCTTGCCTTTAAGGAGCTCGCATGCCAGTGAGGGGGATGGTCAATAACACGAGAAGAAGCAAAATGTATGTTGCATTAGATATGCTCTAGGAAAAATAAAGCAAGGAAGGGAGATAGAAGACCTTGGGCAGGGGTTGAATCTTAAATAGGGTAGTCACGGGTGGCTTTGCTGAGACGATGACATTTGAGTAAAGGCTTGAAGATGGCAAGAGGGTGAACCATGTATGTATCTGGAGGAAGGGCATTACAGGTAGAGGGAACAGCAATACCAAGGTCCTGAGGTGGCTCCATGGCTCCTGTGTGGCAGCAAAGCAGCCTTTGTGGCAAGAGTGGAGGGAGGGAAAGGGGAGGATGCGGGGAGAGGAGCACAGAGGAGTGACGGGGATGAAGTCAGGTAAGACCTGTGGGTCACTAAGGACTTCAGCTTTTCTTCTGAGTGAGAAGGGAAAGTGCAGTGTCGTGATCTGACTTAATACATGTGAACAAAATCCCTCTGATTGCTGTTAGGGATGGATAGAGGGGCAAGGGTGGAATCAGCAGACCAGTGTGGCAGTGACTATGAAAATCCAGGTGAGAGAGAACGGTGGCACAGACCACCATCTAGTCGAAGTGGAGGTGGTGAGAAGCGGCTGGATTCTGGATTCATTTGGAAAGTATAGCTGACAACTTTCCTGACAGATATTTGCAGAATGCTATGCTGGGTTTGTTTGTGTGTTTGTTTTTCTGAAAAACTTCTTTACAATTTATTTATTTACATTACAAACTCAACTTTATCAAGGTGTAATTTCCATAGGATAAAATGCATTTGAAATGTACGGGTGTGACAGATGTACACACTAGTGTAAACCATCAGCACAATCAAAATGCAGAACATTTGGCCAGGCGCAGTAGCTCACTCCTGCAATCCCAACACTTTGGGAGCCCGAGGTGGGTGGATCACCGGAGGTCAGGAGTTCGAGACCAGCCTAGCCAACATGGTGAAACCCCATCTCTACTAAAAATACAAAAATTAGCTGGGGGTGGTGGCGCATGCCTGTAATCCCAGCTACTCGGGAGGCTGAGGCAGGAGAATCACTTGAACCCAGGAGGCGGAGGTTGCAGTGAGCCGAGATCATACCCATTGCACTCCAGCCTGGGTGACAAGAGCAAAACTCCATCCCCCAACCTCCCTCCCCCACCAAAAAAGAAAAAAAGAGGCAGAATATTTCCATCAACTCAGAAAGTTTCCCTGTGCCCTTCTGCATTCGATTCCTTCCACACTCAGTCCCTGGCAACCGATCCACTTTCTGGCACTATAGGTTTGTTTTTTTTGAGACTTTCATGTAACTGGAATCACACAGCTTTCATCTCTAGCTTTGTTCATTTAGCATGTTTTGGAGACACATTCATGCGCTGTATGTAACAGTAGCCTGCTCTCTCTTCCTGCTGACTAGCACTTCACTGTGTTAGTTTATCCTTGTACCAGCTGATTGATACTTGAGTTGTTTCCAGTTTTTGTTGTCTCATTTTTAATCCTCAAAAGACCCCTGGAAAGTGGATATTACTTTTCCATTTTCCAGATAAAAAAACTGAGAATCAAGGCCGGGCGCGGTGGCTCATGCCTGTAATCCCAGCACTTTGGCAGGCCGAGGCGGGCATATCACGAGGTCAGGAGATCGAGACCATCCTGGCTAACACGGTGAAACCCCGTCTCTACTAAAAATACAAAAAATTAGCTGGGCGTGGTGGCGGGCGCCCGTAGTCCCAGCTACTCTGGAGGCTGAGGCAGGAGAATGGCATGAACCTGAGCTTGGCTGAGCTTGCAGTGAACCGAGATGGCGCCACTGCACTCAAGCCTGGGCGACAGAGCGAGACTCCGTCTCAAAAAATAAAAATAAAAACAAAAACAAAACAAAACAAAACTGAGAATCAAAAGGAGGAACTTGCCTAAGGTTCCCCAGCTTAGATGATATTCAAAGCCAGGTTGATTCCACATTCCATTCTGTCCTCAGCCTCCATCCAATGGGATCATATGTGAATGAGCTTGGGAAATGCGACCTATTGGTTTCCCATTTATCCAACTTCCCATTTTTCATCTGCTATACCACATTCTTATATTTCTGTTCATTGCACCTGCCACACAATCCCATTTCCCACTTCCTTAGCTTAAGTTGGACCTTAGTTCAAATCCCAGTTCTGCTCCTTTCTCACTGTGTGACGTTGGGCAAGTCACATAACTTCTCTGAACATCAATCTACCTATGAAATAGAGGTCATATTTGCCTCTTCCTCTATGAGATCATGCACAATGCTTTCTTCTCCATTTCTGTCTCTCTCCATTGCTCTTTAGCCCTTTTAGTGCTGATATTCCATGATCCTTGGTTTTCTGAGGCTGGTCATTGAAGGGAACAGAGCCCAGGTGTCTCTCCCTCCTGGCTGTTCTTTCTTGCTGTCCAGAGGGGCTGGAAGGACTAGGGACCTTCTCCAACAGAATAAACTGGAATTGATGGTGGTGAAGCCCAAGGATCAGTTGTTCTCTTTTTAAAGTTTCATTGGTGCTTCTAATGCACACCAGGATTAAGAGCCATGGGCTCGCAGCATACACTGTGGCATCAGACCGACTTAGGCTTGGATCCCATTTCCTTGGTCAAATTGCTTAACCTCTCATATCACCAGCATCCTCCTGGAAATGAGCATTATCATGGAACCCACCTCACAGGACTGTCGAGAGGTTTAGTGAGCATTGTACATGATCCTTAATGGGGGTTCTGGATCCTTAATGGGGGCTCTTCATGCAGAAGGGGCAGGGTGGGGTAAAGTGGGATCTTGAGCTCAGTGTGTGTGCTGGGAGGGACCAGGCAGTGTGGAAGCATCTAGATGTGCCCTCCTTCGCCTCCAGAGTCACAGTGCAACAATTCCTAGAAGCTCAGCATCTCAGAGTTAGGTCCCGCCTTGGAGAGCTCTTCACCCAACACATCATTGACAGGCAGACAATGGAGGCGTTAAGAAAAGGAATTGCCAAGGTCACCCAATGAGATGGAATTTTTGAACAGGTTTAGTCAGTCAGCCATTTTGCAGATATTAACGGAGTACCTGTGTGTACCAGGCACTGTTCCAGGTTCTGGAATCCATCCAAGAACAAAATAGAAAAGATCCCTGCCCTCATGGAGCTTCCATTTTAGCAGAGGGAGAAAAGCAATTAATGTAATAAGTAAGTCATATAGTATGTTAGAAGGTGATATGTGCTACAGGAAAAATAAGGAAAAGTAGATAAGTGAGCAGGGTGGTGGGGTGCAGGCAGATTGCAATTTTGGAAGAAATGTTGTGGGTTCATAATAGATGTATATATGAAATATTTATGGGATATATGAGATGTTTTGATAAAGGCACACAATGTGAAATAAGCAGATTGCAATTTTAAACAGGGTGGTATTTTCGTCAGGGTTCTCTAGACAGACAGATCTAATAGGAGATACGTATGTGTATGAAAGTTTATTTTATTTATTTATTTATTTTTCAAGATGGAGTCTCGCTCTGTTGCCCAGGCTGGAGTGCAGTGTCGCCATCTCGGCTCACTGCAAGCTCTATCTCCCGAGTTCACACCATTCTCCTGCCTCAGCCTCCAGAGTAGCTGGGACTACAGGCGCCTGCCACCAAGCCTGTCTAATTTTTTGTATTTTTAGTAGAGACGGGGTTTCACCATGTTAGCCAGGATGGTCTCGATCTCCTGACCTCATGATCCACCCATCTCGGCCTCCCAAAGTGCTGGGATTACAGGCGTGAGCCACCGCACCCAGCCAGAAAGTTTATTAAGGATTAGTAACTCACACAATCACAAGGTCCCACAATGGGCTATCCACAAGCTGAAGAGCAAGGAAGCCAGTCCAAGCCCCAAAGCAGAAGAACTTGGAGTCCGATGTTCAAGGGCAGGAAGCATCCAGCATGGGAGGAAGATGTAGGCTGGGAGGCTAAGCCAGTCTAGCCTTTTCACATTTTTCTGCCTGCTTTATATTTGCTGGCAGCTGGTTAGAAGGTGCCCACCCAGATTAAGGGTGGGTCCACCTTCCCCAGCCCACTGACTCAAATGTTAATCTCCTTTGGCAACACCCTCACAGATACACCCAGGATCAATACTTTGCATCCTTCAATCCAATCAAGTTGACACTCAGTATTAGCCATCACTGGAGGTCAAAGTAGGTCTCATTGAGCAAAGACTTGAAGGATATCTGGAGGAAAAGAGTTTCAGGAAGAGGGAAGAGCAGTGCAACAGCAGGTCTGCTGAGGTGAGTTTAGGAGTGCCTTCCTTGGTTGTCTACTCAGCCATCTTGCTCCTGGACATTTATTAGGAGGAAGACCTATTGGTTTTTGTTAACCAGGGAGAACGTATCAGCTTGTGTTTAAAACAAAGAAGCTTCAGAATTTCTGCCTTCGGTGCAGTGAACGTTATGTATCAGGTACTGTTCTACATGCTAGAGGTACAAAGATGAAGGCAGAGAACTGCCTTTCAGCAGCACTCCTGTGGGAGAGGAAGACCATAACTGTGGCCCAGGTGTGTGGGGGGTGAGTGAGGGGAGATGTGAGCTGGAGGTGGCTGTGTACTATCTAAGGGAACACAAATTTCCAAGGTGACATCTGGAGCTACCGAGGGGAGGGGAAGGGATTGGGGATATATGGGGTCAGCGGGACATAAATGGCAGTTTAAAAACACTAGATGATGCAATCATCTAGAGAGAATAGGAGAAGGTTTTGGATGAGCCCTGGGAGAACCACATGTCAGGATGGGGGTGAAGGATGAAGTTATTTTGGCAGCTGTGTATCAGCCTGTCATACAACTCGGGTGACCTCACATGTGAGCACAATTTTGTAGAATCGCAGTATCACACATATATCTTTGCTTTCAGAGTTTTTTGGAGACATTAACTCGTTTAAACCTCAAAAATCCCTAGGAGGTAAGAGGCAGTTATTACCTCTGGCAGATAAGGAAGCTAAGGTACAGGGAGGTTAAGTCAGTTGCCCAAGGTCACATAGCTAGTAAGGGCAGGGGCAGGATATGGACCCAGGGAGCCTGGCTCTGTAGTCTGTGCTCTGAACCACTACTCTCTGCTGCCTCTCCACGCACGTAAGACTCGCATGGCCACTTACATAAAGCATCTCAATTCCAGGAGCTCACGGACTTGTGTACATGCAGGGCCTAAGTTGCTGACACCTTGTATACACCACTAGCCTTCCTCCAGATGGTCTCATATGGTCTCAGTGTCTCAGTTTCACTGATGCCCATCACCTCACACACTCAACCTGGAGTGCTACGTATTACTTTGTTCTTTGGCATTCTGATAGCCTTGCACACTCAGAACCTCATACACATCCATAATGTCACCTCCATGAGATCTCAGGCACTCACCCCACTGTGCACACACTGCCCTGCAACACATGATATATGTGTGTGTGTGTGTGTGTGTGTGTGTGTGTGTGTGTGAGACAAGGTCTCGGTCTGTAGCCCAGGTTGGAGTGCAGTGGCACAATCATGGCTCACTGCAGCCTCAACCTCCAGGGCTCAGGTGATCCTCCCACCTCAGCCTCTCTAGTAACTGGGACCACAGGTGCATGCCACCACACCTGGCTAATGTTTTTGTAGAGAGAGGTTTCACCATGTTGCCCAGGTTGGTCTTGAACTCCTGAGCTCAAGCAATCCACCCGCCTCTGTCTCCCAAAGTGCTGAGATTACAGGCATGAGCCACCTTCCCCCGCCTCATGATCTTGTATAATCACAAGACACCGATATGCATACCCACAAGTGTCTTGTACACACGATCTTGCACAAATACACACACAAACCCATGCTCTCCAACATTCACACTACTATGTCAACTCACTGGCTTATCCGTTCACGACTTGTGACCCTGCCGTGTTCCCACCAACATAAATATTCCCACCATCGTGCAAGCTTCTCCTGGCTCACCCACTCGTGTTATTGCACACTCTAGCAGACTCAAACACTCATAGCACTGTGCACTCTGACCCTCAGACGGCCGTGCGCCTCTTTCTCGGTCTCACCCTGCCTTGCCCACTCTTGCCCTTGCCCTCCCAGGCCACCGTGCACATGCGGGGATCCGTCGTTCTGACGCGCCCTCTTCTCGCCCGCAGGGACGTACCAAGGCCAGTTCACCAATGGCATGCGCCACGGCTACGGAGTGCGCCAGAGCGTGCCCTACGGGATGGCCGTGGTGGTGCGCTCGCCGCTGCGCACGTCGCTGTCGTCCCTGCGCAGCGAGCACAGCAACGGCACGGTGGCCCCGGACTCGCCAGCCTCGCCGGCCTCCGACGGCCCCGCGCTGCCCTCGCCCGCCATCCCGCGCGGCGGCTTCGCGCTCAGCCTCCTGGCCAATCCCGAGGCGGCTGCGCGGACGCCCAAGGGCGGCGGCCTCTTCCAGCGGGGCGCGCTACTGGGCAAGCTGCGGCGCGCAGAGTCGCGCACGTCCCTGGGCAGCCAGCGCAGCCGTGTCAGCTTCCTTAAGAGCGACCTCAGCTCGGGCGCCAGCGACGCCGCGTCTACCGCCAGCCTGGGAGAGGCCGCCGAGGGCGCCGACGAGGCCACACCCTTCGAGGCCGACATCGACGCCACCACCACCGAAACCTACATGGGCGAGTGGAAGAACGACAAGCGCTCGGGCTTTGGCGTGAGCGAACGCTCCAGCGGCCTCCGCTACGAGGGCGAGTGGCTAGACAACCTGCGCCACGGCTATGGCTGCACCACGCTGCCCGACGGCCACCGCGAGGAGGGCAAGTACCGCCACAACGTGCTGGTCAAGGGCACCAAGCGCCGCATGCTGCAGCTCAAGAGCAACAAGGTCCGCCAGAAAGTGGAGCACAGTGTGGAGGGCGCCCAGCGCGCCGCTGCCATCGCGCGCCAGAAGGCCGAGATTGCCGCCTCCAGGTAGGACAGCGGTGGGGGTGGGGAGGGGTCGCCTCCCGTCGGGGAAGGGGGTCTTGGGGCAGGGCAACCTAGGAGGCCCTGTCTCCAAGCCTGATTCTGCTTCTTTTACCCCCATCACCTTCAGGGAGTTAATTGGAGGCGCTTCGGGAGCTGATGGCTCCTGTTCACTCACCCATCCATCCATCCATCCATCCATCCATCCATCCATCACTCAACTACACCCAGCCCCTCCGCTGACTTAACCCTACCACTCACCCAACCTTTCTAATATCCACCCGAACAACGATCTCTCCAGTTATCCACTCCATTCCCCTACCCATTCTACTTCCTGTTTACCCAGCCAGTCATCCAGTCATCCATCTATCCATACAACCTCGCAGTCAACCACCTAGACATCTACCCAATTCCTTCATTGACTAACTTCTCTAACACTCACTGAACAACCCCTCCACCCACACAACCACCTCCAGTCCCCCGTCACACCTGAACATCCACCTGGACAACAGCCTAACGTCTACCTAAACAACCACCCATTCACTCAAAAATTTACTCATCTATTCCATCCAACCTACTCAATTTTTCATCCTTTTACCTACTCAACCAGCTAATCACCATCCATCCATTAACTCAGCCACCCATCCAACTACCCAGATGCCCATTCAAACATATAGATACCCTTTCAATCCACACACCTGTCTCCTCACCCACCAATCACCTGCATTCACTCAGCTGCTTCCAGCTCCCTGGCCACCCATCTTAACATCCAGCCACTCATCCATTCACTCAAGTACTTCCATTTATCCACCCAGCGACACTTTTGTCCATTAGAACAACCTCCACTCCTGCCCATCCACCCGGTCATCCAACCATCCAGCCAGCCACCTCTATCACTCAACCAAACTTCTATTCATTCACCTCCCCCCACCTATCCATCTGCCCATGCATCCATCCACCCTCCCATCTACTAAACACCCACCCTATCATCTACATTCAAACCCCTTTAAGTCTTCTCATTGTACTTCAGATAAAGTTCTAATGTTGTCTCCAAACATTTATGGCACCTACTAGGTACAAGACAATTTTAAGTGGTTCACAAATACTGACTCACTCAGTCCCTTTAACAACCTTATGATAGGTACTATGTTTATTTCTGTTTTGCAGATGAGCTAAGTGAAGCTCAGAGAGATAAGGTGACTTGTCCAAAATTACCCAGTTAGTGAGTGGCCTTTTATAATCAGGTTCCCACCCTCCTACCCAGCCTTATTTCTTATCATTCTTTCCCTGAGCCTGGATATTTCTCCCCTCTATGCTAGTTCTTCCTTCTTTAGTTCCTCTTGTCACAGAGATTTTGTTCATACTGGTTCCTTTGCCACCCACTTAAGCTCTACTCCTCCTTCAGAGCTCAGGTCAAGCCCGACTCCCTTAGAGAGCTGATGAGGTCCATCGCCAGCCGCCGTTCTGTCCTTAGAGTGCATCACAGATGCAGCCTTACATGACTTACATGATTTGTTTTTAACCCACCGCTTAAATAGGATTCTGTATGTGCCAGTCACTCTTCTGAGGTCTTTACCTATATTAACTCATTTAATCTTACAAGGTCCTGGAGAGGTAGATACTATTCTTATTCTCATTTTACAAATCTGGAGTGAGCTGCAGGGACAGCAGCAGTGTGGTCTGGCAGGAGGGTGGTAAAAGGCACTCACCTGTCCTGGGACTGTAGCAGTCCTCCTGGGGATGTAAATGGCCTGGGCCAGAGACTGGGCACATGGTCTTCAGAGTTAAGCAGGCCTAGGGCCAAATCCTGGCCCTGCCATTTTTTAGCTCATTGACCTGGGCAGATCAGTGGCCTTTCTGAGTGTCAGTTTCTCCATCTGTGGCACCACCATTTCTTAGTTGTATGTCCTTGGCCAGATCCATTTTCTTCTCTAATCTCAATGATCTCATCTATAAAGACAAGTTGGTCTAACGGTTAGGAAAGACAGCACAGGTCAGGTGGCTCACAATCCTCTTGTGGGGTGAGTTCCCCGGGAAGCAGACTTTGAGATGAAGATTAACATGCAGGAAATGTATAGGGAGCACTCTCAGGATCAACACTGTGGGGAGGGGAAGAAGGCCGGACTGGGCGGTGGGAGACACTGGGTTGCAATGCAGTCTCACGAAAGCCTCAGCCAACCGTAAGGGATGCTCTGCAGTGGAGATGACCTCCACAGTCATCCCAAGTTGGGATGAGGGAGCTGGATCTTTTATACTCTCCACATTTGTATGCAGGCTACCCGCCAGAAGGAGGCTTGACTGGGGCTGGATAGCTCTCTTCAGCCAAGGGCAATCCCTGGAGAGGGCTGACAGCTGGCAACTCTCTGAGTAGCTGGGAGTGGGAAAAATAAGTCCATCAGCCCTGAAGGGGAGTCTGGGCAGCCCATCACAGTCACCACCACAGTGCTGGACACCAGACATGGCTTCATAAATATGACTCGTCATTGTCATCATACAATGAATTCATTTTACAGATGTGGAAACTGAGGCCCAGGGAACGAATGTAACATGCCCAAGACTACCTGGCAAGCAAGTAGGAGAACCCAGATGTCAGCCTCTAGCTTTCTGATTCAAAAACTTTAACTAGCACGTCTTGCTAATGCTAAACTTTGTAACCTTCACACTGCTATAAATGTGTGAGCAGTTGACATCACTAAAAGGGACAGAAGGTATGGGTGATTTTCTGAAAACTTCTTGGTTAGAGGTGACTATAGTTTGAATGTTTATCCCCTCCAAAACTCATGTTGAAATTTAATTGTCATTGTAACATTCAGATGTGGGACTTTTGAGAGGTGATTAGTTCTGAGACTAATCTTTGAGAGGTAATTCATCCTCATGAGTGGAATTAAATCCCTTATAAAAGGGTGAGTTTGACCCCTTTTTGTCTCTTGGCACTCCCACCTTCTGCTGTGTGAGGATCCAGCCTTCCTCCCCTCTGGAGAATGTAGTGTGCAAGGTGCCATCTTGGAGGAAGATAAGGGCCTCACCAGACACTGAACCCATTGGTGCCTTGACCTTAGAATTCCCCTACAAATGACCCAGTCCCAGGCATCCTGTTAAAGTGGCACGAATGGTCTAAGACGGGCAGGACCAGGCTTATGACCAGGTGTTCATATAATTTATTGTCTAAACCTGAACACTTCTATGAGTAAAAGGGAGCGCTTTTTAAAAATAAAACTTTCAGGTGGGAATAATTTTAGATTTACAGAAAAGTTCCAAAAAAGAATACAAAGAGTTCCCATACACTCTACCCATTTTCCCCTATTGTTAACTTCTTACGTTATCATAATACATTTGTCAAAACCAACATGGCACGTTACTCTTCACTGAACTCCAGACTTTGTTTGCGTTTCACTAGTTTTTCCATGAATGTCTTCTTCCTGCTTCAGGATTTCATGAAGGATCATACACTGCATTTAGTTGTCAGGTGTCCTTGGTTCCCTTTGGTCTGTGATAGTTTCTCATTCTTTGCTTTTTTTGTGTGTCCTTGACTGTTGTTGTTGTTGTTGTTTTCTTTTTTTTTTTTTTTTGAGGCAGGATCTCGCTGTGTTGCCCAGGCTGTAGTGCAGTGGCATCATCTTGGCTCACTGAAACCTCTGTCTCCTGGGTTCAAGTGATTCTTGTGCCTCAGTCACCAAAGTAGCTGGGACCACAGGTGTGCACCACCACACCTAGTTAATTTTTGTATTTTTAATAGAGACGGGGTCTTGCCATGTTGGCCAGGCTGTTCTCGAACTCCTGGCCTCCAGTGATCCTCCCGCTTTGGCCTTCCAAAGTGCTCGTATTACAGGTGTGAGCCTTGCCCAGCCCAACAGTTTTGAGGAGTACTGGTGAGATAGTTTGTAGAGTGTCCCTCAATTTGGGTTTGTCTGATATGTTTCTCATAAACTGAAGATGTTAACTTTGATCACTTGGCTAAGGTGGGTCGGCCAGATTTCTCTGATGTACAGTTACTATTTCCTCTTTTCCCGCTCCATCCTTTGGAATTCAGACACTCAGTGTAGCCCACACTCAAGAGGGAGAAGGGTCTGGAATTCAGCTAAACCTTTTGGAGGGGGAAATATCTACCTATGTTATTTAAAATTCTTCTGTATGGAAGATTTGCTCCTTCTTCCAAAGGGAACATTTTAAATAATTACACTAAATGTATCTGGTTATGACAAGTGTAAGCCCAGACTGTCCTGGGCCACCCTGGGCCACTTAGGCAGAGCACAGCAGGAAGGAGCTTAGGTTCTTGATTCAGAAGGCCATGAATTGGAACTCCAGCTCTTCTGAAGAGCTGTGTGACCTTGCCCAAGCTGCTTTACCACTCTGACCCTGGGATCCTCTTTCCTCAGGGTGATTAGAAGGAGTAGGTGAGCTAATGCCTGTAAAATGCTTGGCACAGGGCAGCCAGCAGCAAAGACAATCATTGCTACGATCTAACAACATTTGATTTCAAAGGTGAGGAAGTGGAGATTTGGGGAGAAGGAGGGATGCCCCCTTATTTTCCTTGCCCTCCTGGTCCTTCCTGCCAATGCCTGTGCCCCTGCTTGTGGAGGTTTCCAGCTCCCGCTGAGAAGGCTGCCAGGCCCACAGCCGGGAAGTGAGCTGGGGACTGAGAAGTTGGGATCCAGCCTCTTGCATGCAGTGCTGCTGTGGGATTGGATTCCTTGTGTGTCTGAGGCAGGAGTCCTGCGTGCCCATGGAGATGTTGCCATGGGTGGTGGGGGTGGCTGCCTGGATGGGTTTCAAGCTCAGACCGAATTTCCAATTAAGGGAATTTTGGGGTCAGGCGGAAAAGCAGGATTGTGGCCATCTTCCTCAGGGACTCTCCCCATCCCTGGGGCTTAGTGAGTAATCTGGCTATGGAGAGACAGAAAGCGTCCCCAGCAGCCACAGCCTCTTCACACCCAGGCAGGCCCCGGCTTTCTCTCCATTGTGGCTTCCAGCTCCTCCCTCCGGGCTGATGTGGAACTTGTCAGCGCAGAGGCTACAATCAGACCATTTTTCCTAAGAGAAGGGAGAAAGATGAGACAGCTGTTCCCTGTAAAATGAGCTATGGATTGAGAAAGATTCTTGACCTGGGCTGTCCAGTATGGTAGCCACTCGCCACACATGGCTACTGGGCACTTGGAATGTGGCTGGTCCAAGTGAAGATGCGCTGTAAATGTGAAACATCCTGGATTTCAAATACTTAGTGTGAAAAGAATGTAAAGTAACCATTAATGATTTTTAAAATATTGATTACATATTGAAATGGTTACATTTTAGATACATCGGGTTTGACAAAATACATTATTAAAATTAATTGCACTGTTTCTTTTTACTTTTTTGAATGTGGCCACTAGAACATTTAAAATTATATATGTGATGCGTGTTATATTTTTATTGAACAGTGTTGCTGTAGACCCATTCAGGGCTCTCAGAGTAGTCCCACGCCTGTCACTGAGCAGTTGGGGAGACTGAGGTGCAGAAAGGGATCTAGATATACTCATAGCCACAAAGCGATCGAGAGGGAACTAGATTTATGTCTTCTGATTTTGTAGCTAAGAACTCTTTTGTGATACCTTTTAAGGTCATAGATACTGGATTGTGGAGGGAAGCTGGTATGTTTGGGGAGGCGCCTAAAGTTTTCAGGTTGTCATGCCAACACCCTGATAAATGCCTGTTTTCTGGAAGGAGCACAGGGAGTGTGAAGAGTAAGGCTTAGACTCAGCCCCTTAGACCTCAAATTTCTAATTTCTAAAATTTCTAATTTCTAAAAGACCCACCTCGAAGAGTTTTCACAAGGTTAAAGCAGAGCCTCTAAACGAAGGTTATATACACACGTCACAGGGCTGACAAGTGGGAAGCAGTCTGTAAGCGTCAGCTGCCATTGCTGTTGCCTGGTCTTGCTGTTGTACCCCCGTGGCAGAGGCAGGGCATGGCCCAGAGTTCTCAGCTGTCCTAGGGTGTGAGGTTTGGAGCATCTCAGGTTTTGTACCAGGGTGGCATCTGTCTGTCTTCTATCCCCTCAGCCCCTGATCTCCATCTTCTCCCCATGCTGGCTCTGGAAACTCCGAAGCTGATCATAGCTGAGAATTGGTTTTTTGACTTGCTGGGAGCTGAATTTCTCTGGTGAGCAGGAACCCATGTGGTCCATGGGCAGTGGCATTGGATGGACCTAGGTTTGAATCTGGCTTCAGCCTCTTATAAATTGTGTGACCTTAGGCAAGTTACCTCATCCCTCTGGGCTCACTTTCCTCTTTAATCAAATGGGAATTATATTACCTCCTCCCTGAAAGTAGTGCTGCAGAGAGTAAAAGAAATAGCTCATGTAAAGGGCCGGTGCTTGGACAGCATGCAAGGAAGCGTAAGCTGTTATTATCAATCCTGTATCATTCTGCACTGACTGAAGAATGAAATTGCCCCAAGGGAAGGCCCTGTCTTCTCTCTCAGTCCCTACAATGGTGCTTCCCAAATGTTCATCTTCTGCCAAGTCCCAGTTTTTGTTACATTCACACACCATCTCTACTTACTGTCTTAATCTTCATCTTCGAATCAACTTATTTAAAGAATACGTAAGTACATTTATTGAAAAGGAAGACTTTCTAATCACTGTTGAAAATGTGAAATCAGTATCACAGGAAGTTCTGAAAACAGAACAATGCTATTCAAGTTCCACGTCAAGCTATTGATGTCCAAAGGCACTTAGCCTAAAGTTTGTTTTCTTTTTGTTTAAAAGAGAAATTGGCAAGAGATTGACCGGTATGAAAGAGCCATAGGCACCTACAGAGGCCTTTTCCTTAACTAATGAGCAGAATGGATCTGGTGTCACTTCAGGCTGTGACTCTGCACCGCCAACACTCATTTCCATGCCATGGGGGACACAGGTCACCGGAGGGAAGAGGGCCTGACACTGGACTAGGCCTCAGGGAGGGTCTTGGTAATTGCCCATCTTTGAGTCTGCTTATTTAATTTTTATTTAATGTGCATTCATCTAGTCCTTATTTCTGGGAGCCGGGCATGATTTTAAGTACCTTACATGTGTTAACTTTTTATTCCCCCTTTTTTTGTGGAGAACAAGGTCTTGCTATATTGCCCAGGCAGGTCTCAAACTCTTGGGCTCAAGCTATCTTCCCGCCTTAGCCTCCCTAAGAGCTGGGATTACAGGTGTGGGCTACCGTGCCCAGTGGGGATATATTAATTTATTTAATCCTTAAAACAATGCTGTGAGGAAGGTACTGTTATTCTCATTTTACAGATGAAAAAACTGAGGCACAGACAGGTTAAGTTTCTCAAACAGGTTGCACAGCTGAGTCATGGCAGAGCTGGGAGTTGAAGCCAGGTGACCTGGTTCTAGAATGCTCTTAACCATGATCTGACCTTCGGTTGGTTTTCCTTCACCAACTTTAATAAGCACCTACCCTGTGCCAGCTTGTGCCAGGGCGCTGGGCACCCAGTGGTGAATCAGTGTGGGCAGCGTCCTCTGGGGACTCCCATGTTGAGGGTGAAGCCACGCAGGGATTGGACAGTCGGTGGTGGAGGAGAGGGAGGAAGGAACTGAAATTGATGGGGTCCAATGGAAAGAGCAACTAGCAGTCCCAAGGAGGTCTGGAAAAGCCCCCTGCAGGGGCCACCTCTGGTTGGGAGTCTGCCAGGTGGAAAAGAGAGAGAGAAAGGTCGTTCCAGGTAGAGGAACTAGCATGTGCAAAGACATGAAGGTAGGAATGTGCATGGTGTATTTTGGGAGCAATGAGTCATCCAGAATGCTGGAGTGGGTGGGGAAAGATTAGAGATGAGGCTGAGAAGGCAGCCTAGGGCCAGGTTAGGACGAGCTTTGAATGCCTGGTGGAGTGAGGGTCTGACGTTACAAGCTAAAAGGTTCCAGGGTCCAGGCAGGCCGCAGGCTTGTGTCTTACTGACTAAAGGGTGGTGGGACCATGGGAGCCAGGTCTCCTCGGTCTCTGCAAGCCTCCTTGGGTAGAGCTGCCTCTTCCTAGCTAATGGCTGCCCTGGAGAAACATGAATTCAATCTTAGCACAACTCTTGATTTTTCTTTCTCTTTGTTTTTTTTTTTTTGAGACAGAGTCTTGCTGTGTCACCCAGGCTGGAATACAATGGCGTGATCTTGGCTCACTGCAACCTCTGCCTCCCAGGTTCAAGCGATTCTCCTGCCTCAGCTTCCCGAGTAGCTGGCATTACAGGCATGTGCCACTACGCCCCACTAATTTTTGTATTTTTAGTAGAGGAGGGGTTTCTCCATTTTGGCCAGGCTGGTCTCGAACCCCTGACCTCAGGTGATCCACATTCCTCAACCTCCCACAGTGCTGGGATTACAGGCATGAGCCACTGTGCCCAGCCAACTCTTGATTTTCCAAGACAAACTAGATGTTTGCATTTTGTTATAAAAATTTCCATTTTTGACTTTTTATTATGGGAAAATATGAAGCATATATATAAATAGAGAGATACAGTGAACATGCATGTACCCATTAACTGGATTTAATAATTGTTAGTAATTTTTCCATATTTACTTTATCTTTTTGTTTTGTTTTGTTTTGTTTTAGAGATAGGGTCTCACTTTGTTGCCCAGGCTGGAGTGCAATGTTGTCATGTCAGCTCACTGCAGCCTCCACCACCCAGGCTCAAGTGATCCTCCCACCTCAGCCTCCCAAGTGGGACTACAGGTGCATGCCACTACAACTGGCTAATTTTTAAAAAAATTTTATTTGTAAAGATGAGGTCTCACTATGTTGCCCAGGCTGGTCTTGAACTCTTGGCCCCAAGTGATCCACCCATCTAGGCCTCCCAAATTGCTGGGATTACAGGCACGAGCCACCACCCCTGGCCTGTATTTGTCTTTTTGTTGTTATTCATTGACTAGACTCTCAATTCTGTTCCAATGATCTGTATACATCCATCCTTATGCCAGAGGCTGGTCTTGATTACTGTAGCTTTGTACTAAGTTTCGAAGTTGGGAAATGTGAGTCCTTTAACTTTGTTCTTCTTTTTTAAGATTATCTTGGATATTCTGAGTTCCTTTCATTTCCATATGGATTTTAGCATCAACTTGTCAATTTCTGCAGGGGAAAAAAAGGCCGCTGGGATTTTGTTAAACCTGTAGGTCAACTGGGGGAATATTATCCTTTTAACAATTTTAAGTCTGCCAATCCATGAACATGGAGCACTTTTCAATTTATTTAAGTCTTTAACTTTTTCCAGTGATGCTTTGTAGCTTTCAGTGTACAATTTTATACTTATTTTGCTAGATTTCTTTCTTTTTGCTGCTACTTTAAGTAGAATTGTTTTTAAATTTTATTTTCAGATTGGGAGCTGTGTCCTAAATCTCTTAGTCTAGAACCATCCTTCTCATTTTTTTTATGACATGACATCTTCTGTATTTGCTGGGCTGATTCCTTATGGTGCTGTTTAACTTGCTTCTCTCTTTCCTGTACTTCCTGTAAGTTCTGTCTCAAATGGATTCAGATTAGATTTTTCTGGCATGAAAACTTAATAAATAGTTCTGTGTACTTCATCTTGTATCACATCAGGGGGCATGTAATGTCTGGTTAATATGAAATCTTCCAATTTTTTTTTTTGAGACAGAGTCTTGCTCTGTTGCCCAGGCTGGAGTGCAGTGGCATGATCTCGGCTCACTGCAACCTCCGCCTCCCAGGTTCAAGCAATTCTCATGCCTCAGCCTCCCCAGTAGCTGGAATTAAAGGCATGCGCCACCACTCCTAGCTAGTTTTTGTATTTTTAGTAGAGATGGGGTTTCGCCATGTTGGACAGGCTGGTCTCAAACTCCTGACCTCGAGTGATCCACTGCTTCAGCCTCCCAAAGTGCTGGGATTACAGGCGTGAACCACCGTGCCCTGCACGAAATCTTCCAGTTCTTAAGTACTTTGCATAACAAATTGGAGGACTTGATTTAGGAGCAAGGGTTGCGGGGAAGAGGGGAGAAGGAGGTGGTGAAGGAGAGGGCAGGGTCACAGGCAGTGGGATGGAGCAGCAGGGAAACGGGGAGAGAGGCCTAGCACATCTGTCACTAAACCCCAGAGCTCTCAAATCCATGCAGGAAAACTCACCAACGTGTGGCTACGTACATGCACATGCACACATACACACACGACAAATATGCAGGTGGACAAATCATATATGTGTGCTATATGCTACCCTGCCCCGCTTTGTGAGTGGGTAGCCACGAGAGCTGGGAGTGGCCTGCTCAAATGTGTATGACCACACCTGGACCATGGCTCTTGTAGCGAGAGTATGGCAAGGGCTAGGCTGTAGGCTGGGCATCAATGAGGAGGCTGCTGCAGGGATCTGGGGAGATGGTGGAGACCTGAAATGTGGCAGAACCACTGGGGTGGGAAGAGAGGGCCTGGTGGCACCATCAGGTGGCTGGGCTTGGGCTTCTAGAATCCTGGGGCACGATTAGTCAAATTGTCCTTCTTGTTTTTTTTTTTTTTTTTTAATAGGAGGAGGGAGAATGTTGATTTTTTAATTGGAGGAAGGAGAGTGTTGAGGTGGCAGTCTGCCCGGTGTTGAATCAGGGGGCTTGCAGGTGTTGAGAGAGGCCCACCTTAGATTATGGGGGAGAAGGGAGGGGAAATACCCAGAGCCCACACACAGAGAAGGGTGGTAACGAAGCCAAGGCCATGTGGCAGCTCAGATCGCCTTCGCCCAACACAGTCCCCCTTTCGGCATCCAGGACGTTGTCAGCAGGTGGGAAAGAAACGAAGAACTCTTTGTTTCCTTTCCTTGTTCCCTCACCGCACTCCCTTTCCTCTTCGTTCGGGGAAGGCCATTGTGTCAGAAACACAGGCAGGCACTTAGAGCAGAAGGAGCACTGGAACGGGAGTCAGGAGACCTGGGGGCTGACCCAGCCTCAGAATCCATTTCCAGTCACACCTCAGCCTCAGCTGTCTTGAGGAATCCCAGGAGATCTGCGATAATAATGGCCAACACTATTGGATGACATTCACTGAGGACTTAATATGTGGTGGCCACTAAGTGCTCAGCTAAATTAACTCATCTAATTCTAACTTAGGCATATAGAGAGGTTTTTTTGTTTGTTTGCTTTTGTTGTTGCTGTTGTTTGAGAGAAGGTCTCACTCTGTCACCAAGGCTGGAGTGCAGTGGTGTGATCTTGGCTCACCACAACCTCTGCCTCCCAGGTTCAAGCAATTCTCCTGCCTCAGCTCCCGAGTAGCTGGGAATACAGGTGCGCGTCACTACTGCCGGCTAATTTTTGTATTTTTAGTAGAAACAGGGTTTCACCATGTTGGCCAGGCTGGTCTTGAACTCCTGACCTCAAATGATCCACCCACCTCAGCCTCCCTAAGTGCTGGGATTACAGACATGAGCCACCATGCTCAGCCCTTGTTTTGTTTTTAACATGCCTTAAGTCACACAGCCAGTAAGCGACAGAGCTGAGATTCTGGACCCAAGTCTATGTTCCAAGCCACCAGCCTATGCTGCCACTTCAGATACAGTGAGTTCTTTCTCTTTCCTTTTTTCTTTTCTTACATTGTTCTAAACAACATACCTGTCGTTAAAATCCAAGGAAGGTCATACACATACAAAATAAAAAAGTAATAAACCCCTTGTTCTACTTCCACCCTGGTTGCACCTCTGAAGTGACCGTTGTTTACAATTTGCTTATAGAATTCTTCCAGTTACCTATTCTGGTTTTGTTTGTTTTTGTGTTTCATAACTAGGACTACCTACATCATGTTCTGTAACTTGCGTTTTTGATGTAATATGTTTTGAGATCTTTTTACGTTATGCACATAGATTTATCTTACTCGCTTTAGCAGCTGTATGCTCGTCCGTAGTGTGGAGGTACCATGATTCATTTAACCAGATCTCTTTTGATGGAGATTGAAACCATTTCCTGTTTTCTTGATCATAAGTGAGGCTGCAGTGGACAGCCTTGGACCAATATCCTTGCTCACTGGGCTGGTTAAAGGAATGGCCCAGCCAGGCGATGTATCCCGACAGGGACATTCAAGCAGCACTGGAATACATTGGGAATATAATGGCGATTCATGTGGGCCTTTGCAAGGGACTGACCCCTGACATTTACTGTCAAAATGTCAATTTGGTCAATTTGGTTCCTCCTGACAGGGGCCATAGTATCCCTGCATGAATTCAGCAAAAATCCAGCCAACCCCATCCAGTGTCTCACCCCACCCCTCCAGTATATCTTCAACAAATATTTAAAGAATAATCATTGCAAGGGAGATGCAGTTTATGGGTTATGGGTTAAATTCCTGAAAACAGAATTTGGGGGTCAAAAAGAATGTGCATTTTAATTATTATGAGAACCCAAGTTAACATCCAAAAGGGTTGCACTCAATTTCTAACCCCCCTAACAGTGTACACGAGTGCAGTCTTCCTCACACCCTTGCCGCCGGCGCTATGTGCTGTCAGTCTTTTGCATCTTTGCCAAACTGTTTAAAGAAAATCTGGTGTTCCGTGAACCCAGTGGCCACCTTCAACACTGCTCCAAACAACTGCCCATATCCACAGAGGCTATGTCTGTCCTTTTTCTCAGTGTCTCTGGCTCGCCTCCTGAGATGCCTGGATAGGTAGGAGGTTCCATTAAGCGAGACTGAATTCCCTGAGGATGGGCTTGAAGTGTTGGAAAGGCCCCCGGCCCGGACTCCTGCCCTACACCACATCCCTCCTTTGTGAATGACCAGATGGACAAAATCCCTGTGTGCCCAGAAACTGAGGCGCAGTAGTGAATGGAATTTCCGGAGTTGTCAGAGCCGGATTCTCGAGACATAACACGAGGCAGCTGTGACTCCAAGGCTGAGTGGTCTAGGGAGAGAGAGGAGCTTGCCTGGGTCTCTGGCAGCAGGCAGATGTTAGAACAATGGTGACCATGCATTTGGGGGAACCAGGCCTTCCAAGCTTGGAGTGTAGAGAACTAGAGAAAAGACCCAGCATGCTCCCTTCAGTCCCCAGAAAAAGCCGCTCAGAGCTGGAAGGTGCCTTAGGGAAGAGGAGGCCCGATGTGCTCATTTCACAGATGAAGAAACTGAGGCCTCCCAGGAGGCAGAGACCCAGCTAGGGTTGTGCAGGGAGTTCCGGTCACAGCAGAGAGGAGTGTGGCTGGAAGGCGGGGTGGGGGAGGCTCTTGTGAAGCCTCAGTTGGTTTCTGGGTCACAATGAATAAATCAAGTGAAAGAAGACAGAACTCTGCAAAGTGGAAAGGAGTATTTTCATCTCCTCCACCTCTATAAATGGTGCTTAGGGCCTAGCTCCAGAATGTTTCCCGCTGTACTTTGTTGTTGTTGTTGTTGTTGTTGTTGAGATGGAGTTTCACTCTGTCACTCAGGCTAGAGCGCAGCGGTACAATCTTGACTTACTGCAGCCTCCTCCTCTTGCGTTCAAGCGATTCTCCTGCTGCAGCCTCCCGAGCAGCTGGGACTACAGGCACGCCACCACACCCAGCTAACTTTTGTATTTTATGTAGAGACGGGGTTTCACTATGTTGGCCAGGCTGGTCTTGAACTCCTGACCTCAGGTGATCCGCCCATCTCGGCCTCCCAAAGTGTTGGGATTGCAGGCGTGAGCTACTGCGCCTGGCCCAGCTTTACTTTTTAGCCCAAGTAGCAGAGTCAGAGAACACACAGGCCAGCAGCCTGCACCTTCAGGAGAAAAACATCCCTTTCCCACAGATGCAAGAGTTTTCCCACAGTGAGACCAGTGCTTGGCCCTGCTCCTGGCTCCTGAGCTGAGCCCCAGGGATTCGGGTCAGTGCTGGAAGGGCCCAGACCGAGAGTGTTGATCTAATAGTAAAAATGAGAATGCTAGTGGCTGCCCCAGGGTCAGTGAGAGTTCAGGCCAGGGTCAGGGTCTGGGCTGTAGTCCTGCACTCTTACTGGCCTCGTGGCTTTGGGCAAGTGGCTGTCTCTTAAGCTTCCTGTACCTCCATTTCTTCATCTCTAAGGCGGGGATCATGAGAGAACCTGCCCCGTGCGGCCTAGGAGTGGGTCATGTTGGTGTTGATAAAGGTGCAGTGCTGGGAGCAGTGCCTGCCATGGACAGGGCATCTCTCGGTGCCCCCTTCTCGCCTGCCAGCCTCTACACTGAGTTCCCTTCTATGGCTCATTTCATCTAAGCCTCATGTAGGAGGTGCTATTTATTACATTAGCCCTTTTCACAGATAAGAAAACCGGTACAAAGTAATAAGAACTGATACAGCTGGGCTATCGATTCTCTGAGCCAGACCACCTTCTTCACCACGGTGAGAAGAGAAAGTCTCTCAGCTGCTCCCAGGCTGACACTCCGTGCCTGGACCTCGGTGCCTGGCCATGCTTTCAAATGGCAGAGCGACTGAGAGTGCAGGCTGGGGAGGCTGGGGAATCGAGGCTCAGATCCCACTCTGTTACTTGCCCACCAAGTGTCCTCGGTCTTCCCTGAGCCTCCCTTTCCTCGGCTGTAGAATGGGGACAGTAACAGCCCCGTCCCCCCAGGGTTGCAGTGAGGACCATACGAGGTGATGTTTGTAGAGGGTTTCGTGTGGCCGTGGCATTCTGTGGGTGCCTGGTAAGGAGAGATCCGGGGCAGTTTTATCATCGTTCTTACCCGAAGCTCGAGATGAGTAGAACGTGGTGAGGCCAGCTGTCTCCCTTAAGCTTCATCCTTCCCCAAATGCCGCTTCTCTCTTCTGGGTTTCCAAAGCCCAGTCCAACTTCCACTTGACTTCCTAAGTCCATACCGGCGAGTCCCTGCCATTGGGAGTGGAGTTAAAAATAAAGCCTGTCTTGAAATCCTTCAAGTAAACACCCAGCTCTCTAAAAATAACCCCTTTGCAGCAGGTCTTCACAGCCAGGCGGGGCTGGAGGGATGGAACTTGGTGAGGCTGATTCCCAAAGCCAGGCATGACCCAAGCCTGGCCTCCATGTCACCCCTCCTTGCCTCTCAAGCCTCTGGTTCTTTGGGGGAGCCAAGCACCCCCTATTTGTCTCCATCCCCTATTTGTCTCTTTCCACTGCCACCAGACCAGTGCCGGCTACCAGCCCCTCTCACTGCCCCTCTGCAAGTGTCCCTCACTGCTTGTCATGCCTCCTCCTGTCCCCATAGTCTTCTCCACACAATAACCAGCATGAGCTTTAAAAAATGTCAGCCTGCACGTGCCATGCTGCTGTACAAAACTCTCGTGGGGCCCTTGGTTAGGGTTCCTGCAAAAGCAGAGCCTGAGACAAGGATTCAGGTGCAGATAGTGTATTGGGGAGGTGATGCCAGGAGGGAGGCGCTGAGAGGGTGTGAGCAGAGAGTGTGAGAGACAGAAGAAGGACAGGCAGTGCAGATGTGTGTTATTGAGGCATCACTGCGGACCACAGGGACTGGATCCAGCTCGGGCCTCAGGACCTGCAGCATTGTCGGTCTGAAGGATGGACGCAGGCTCCAGTGCTGCATTCACTGGGAGTTTCCCATGTGGCAGAGGTTGAAGGGGCCTCCTGCAGCCTCAGAGCAGGCTCTGGGCAGGAAGTGGACAGCTGTGCTTGCATGGGATCCTGACAGTGCTGAGTAAGTCTGACCTTACATAGAGCTTGCCTCCGCAGCTACAGGGGAAACTAGGGGTAGACACAGGAACTGGGATGCAGGCACCAGGGGTGCTGCTTTTAGGAGAAATTCCAGATTCTTTCCTTTGGGCCCCAAGTCCCTTCCTATCTGGCTCCACTTAGCCCACCAGCCTCATCTCATCCTATTCCCCCCCATCATTTGCCTTCAGCCGTGTTTCCTTCAAAGGGCCATTCTCTTTCCTGCCTGCAGTCCTTTGCGCATGCTGTTCCATTTTCCCAAAATGCTTTTCCTTTACTCTCTCACGAACACCTACTCTTTTCATCTGGCTTCACTCAGCTTGACTGTTTCTTCCTCGGAGGAGCTCTGAGCTCCCTTCTAGTCTGGGTTTCCTGTTTTATGTGCCCCTGGCAGCCCGGTCCCAGGTGCCAGCACCTGGCGTAGCACCCAGCAGGTGTGTGTGGCCCAGGAAGCCTGGTTGACTGACTAATATCAGGCCTTAAACACCCTGTAATGGGAAGAACCCACAGCATGGGGCACCCTCCGTGTTACTCATTTCAGCCTTGAAATACATCCAATAAGTACTTATTGAGAGCCTGCTCCATGCCAGGTAATGTTCTAGGCTCTTGGGGAAGAAAACCTGAAGATCCCACCTTCATGATGCTTGCCCTCCCGCTGGGGAGACAGACAACACAACAGATGTACATAAAGACAGAGCCTGTGGTCAGGCAAGTTGCCTTTCAAAATATATGGTCAGGGCTGGCCTCGCTGAAGAAGGCCTCGTTGACATTGAAGCAGAGACACGGAGCTGAAAGAGTTGGCCAGGGTGCTGCATCAGGGACAGCCACCCAGGAGAGGGAGGGGCCAGGGAAGGCTCTGAGGTGGGCGTGTGCTTGGCGTGCTCTGGGGACAATGAGGAGCCCAGTGGGGCTGAAGTGGAGTGAGGCGGAGGACAGCAGTGGGAGAAAAGGCCAGAGAGAGTGTGAGGAGGCGGCGGGGATGGATGGCAATGTTGTACAATCTGGGAGCCACTGGCAACCTGTGGCTGTTTAACTGAAGTTAAAGAAAGGAGAAGTTTCCTTCTAGTCTCAGTAGCCTCGTATCAAGTATTCGATAGCTGGGACAGCACGGATATAGAACATTTTCCTCATCCCTGGAAGTTCTATTGGATGGTGACTTCAGGGGCCTTGCAGGTCATGGTAGGGCATACGCGCTTGCCCATACATAACTGGGCACGCATCCTGGGGGCCTTTCCTCACCTCCCAAAGTGGGTATGATTAAAGCATGCAAGGCCGTTTGGTCCAACCCCAGCCAATGTCAGAATGCCTTTCCCATCGTCCTGCCAAGTGGTCATTCAGTCACTCAGTCACTGCGTCTGTCTCTCCAGGCGTGGGGAGCTTGCCATCTCTTGAGATGGTCCGGCCCAGCTTTTGATAGATTTGCCTTTTGGATTTGCTAAAACCAGAAGGACTTTCTGCTTCTCTGTAGCTTCTACCCACAGGCCTTGGTGCTGTCCTTGAGGACTGTGTAGATTAGAACCGTGCTCAGCTGCAGGTAATAGAAGCTGTCTGTGGCTGGGCACAGTGGCTCCTGCCTGTAATCCCAGCTTTTTGGGAGGCAGAGGCAGGAGGTTTGCTTGAGGCCAGGAGTTCCAGACCAGCCTGGGCAACACAGTGAGACCCTGTCTCTACAAAAATTAAAATAAAAAAAAATAAAAATATTAGCTAGGTGTGGTAGCATGCACCTGTAGTCCCGGTTATACCAGAGGATCCCTTGAGGCCAGTTGTTCAAGGCTTCAGTGAGCTGTGATCACACCACTGCATTCCAGCTTGGGCAACAGAGCAAGACTCTTTCTCTTAAAAAATAAAAAATAAAAATAAAAATAAAAAAAGCTGCTTCTACTGCCTCACCCCTTGGGCTTATTTTCTCACATAATGTGATCAGAGAAGCTGTGCCAGGCTGAATGGCAGCTCCATGACGCCCTCAGGGACCCAGCTCCATCTGCCTTTCCCACCTCTGTCCTTAGAGGGTGGCTTTTGTCCTCATACTCAGGGATAGCCACTGCACACCTAGCTTCAACTCTGCATTCCAGGCAGCAGAGGTCCAAATGCAACAGCTTCTCTCCATGCAGAAGGGAAGACCTTCCCCAGATGTAGAGAATGGGAAGGTGAATATTTTTAGCCAGATGCATTGCTTCCCTGAACAAATTAGGCTTCTGTTAGTGGGAAAGAGGGAGAGGGTGGATATTTGGTGAGCAGCTAGCAATGTCTGTGTCAACATCCTTGCAGAGGTTTGAAGACTGTGACCTTAATATCCCGAGTCTTCCCTGGTCACCGCATCTCTAGTCCCTTCACTGCACCTCTGTTTTCACATCTCAATCTCCATTTTGCAGATGGAGAAACAGAAGCACAAACATCATTCATGGTCAAGAGCACAGGCTTTGGGGTCAGATAACACTCGTTCCTTGGGCACATCACTTCCCTGAGCCTCAGTTTCTCCAAATGTGGGAGGTGGTAGAAATTGATATAGTACTTATCACTGAGGGTAAAATGAGATATAACCCGTGTCAAATACTGCACACCAGTCTTCAATAGTGGCAGTTTCAAAAAATTATTCTAACTATGAATACTCTTGCTTCAGTGATTCTTCGTGGTGTTATTGAAGGGTGAGATCTCCGTGGGGATCTCCCAAGTGTTTCCATAATCCTAGTGATCATCCCAGGGAGAACCTCTCGCCTTAGGCTGCTAGAGGACGTGTGCCATAGGACCAGATAGGAGGGAGGGGTAGCGGTGGGGATCCATTTTCCGAGCTACCTTTGACCAAACCATATCCTCATGGGGACCTATTGCATTGCTGCTGAAGCACTGTTCCCATCGGCCCTGGCTTCATGTGGTCCTGTCTGGGAAGGGGGTACTCCTACAAAGTCATGGCAGCCTGGTGCCAAAACCATCATCGCACAGGACTTGCCGTAGCTTTGCCAGAAGCCTGGCCCAAGGGGTGGAGGCCCCTGGAGCTCTGACCCACCACATGGAGGGTGGGAAATGCCACAGAGCAGGTTCTCTAGAAGGGATTTATCAGAAGCTAAACTGGGGTGCCCCCTGGACTCAGGCCTGCACAGTTCCTCCCTGACCACCCAGCTGGGATGGATATAGAGACAGGTGTCGTGTTGCAGAAAGCCTGCCCTAAGAGGCCTTACTGATGTTTTCCTTTATTAAAAAAAAAATCTCGGCCAGGCGCGGTGGCTCATGCCTGTAATCCTAGCACTTTGGGTGGCCGAGACAGGCAGATCACGAGGTCAGGAGATTGAAACCAGCCTGCCTAACACCGTGAAACCCCATCTCCACTAAAAATACAGAAAATTAGCTGGGCATGGTGGCAGGCTGCTGTAGTCCCAGCTACTCGGGAAGCTGAGGCAGGAGAATCGCTTGAACCCAGGAGGCAGAGGTTGCAGTGAGCCGAGATCATGCCACTGCACTCCAGCCTGGGCGACAGAGCGAGGCTCCGTATTAAAAAAAAACAAACAAAAAAAATACCTTCATTTGGTTCAAAACCCAACAGTTAGAAAGGTGTTACTGTAAAGAGTCCATCTCCTTTCCCTGTCCCCATCTTGCTGCCACCTCCACACCCCATAGGCAACTCTTATTTGTACTTTCTTTCCTTTCCTTCCAGAGTTACTTTCTATTAAGATGGAAAATATGAAATTGCTAATATTTGACCAGGTTGGACCTATAAAATGGCGATTTCATACCGTTCAACCTAATATAAGCAAATACATGGATTCCTGTTCTTCCCTTTTTTTACACAAAAAGTAGCATATTATACTATAGGATATACATACTGTTTGGAATCTTGCTTTTTTCTCTTTGCCGTGTGTATGTTAGAGATCTATTCATGTTTTTCCAAATATAGAACTTAATCAGTTTTTAAATGCTTGTGTAGAATTCCATTATGTAGCTGTGCCATAATTTATTGAATCAGGTCCCTGTTGTTGAACATGGATGTTTGGGTAGTTTCCAGATATTTGCTGTGTTGGATCGGTATTTCACCCATGGGTTGGTGTATCTCTAGAATAAATTCCCCCAACTCGCAGTTGCCGGATCAAAGGCTGTCTGTGGTGGTTGTCCCATTTTATCTTCCTGTCCACATTGTTTTAGGGTGGGAAGGCCTCTGCCACTGACTTGCTGAATGACCCTGGGCAAGTCCCTGCCCCTCTGTGGGTCTCCATTCTCCTTGCCTTGTCCTTGGGGGCAAAAAAAGCCGGCCCAGTTTCACTTCCTTGCTTGGCCTTTCCCACATCCCAGTCATGGGCAGCTATTGTTACTGTGGGCCCTTTGGGAGATGACTTTAGCTCAGAGGGAGTCCAGGGCAGCCCAGTGAGGTCAGCATGGAAGAGCAGACAGGAGGACGAGGCAAGACAAAGGCACAGTGGTGTGGCAGCTGGGGCAAGGCAGCGATTCCCAAATGCCAGTCACTGCCGTACCTTCCTGAGCCACGCTGTGTCTGCATGCCGTCTGGATCTCCTTACTATTTAAAAAATATTTTAACTTTTTAAAATCTAAATTTACTCTTATAAATAAACTGTAGATCATTACCATAAATAGAAATCTAGGGTTAGATGAGAAAACGTTAGCCAAAAAAAAAAAAAAAAAAAAAAAAAAAAAAAAAAAAAAGAGAGAGAGAGAGAGAAAAGAAAAAGAAGAAAAAGAATACAGTGAAGCAAAATATCATTAAATCTCTCAGTTGCTTATTAAAATCTCGGCCAGGTGCAGTGGCTCATGCCTATCATCCCAGCACTTTGAGGGGGCCAAGGCAGGAGAACTGCTTGAGGCCAGGAGTTTTGAGACCAGCCTGGGCAATCTAGTGAGACCCCATCTCTACAAAAAAATAAAAAAGTTAGCTGGGTGTGGTGGTGCTCACCTGTAGTCCCAGGTGCTGTTCGGGAGACTGAGGCAAGAAGATAGCTTGAGCCCAGGAAGTTGAGGCTTCAGGGAGCCATGATCGCACTACAACACTCCAGCCTGGGCTAGAGAACCAGACTCTGTCTGATAAAACAAACAAACTCAGACTCAAGGCTGCTTGCTGCTGTGCTCTCAGTTAAAAAACAGCGTGTAAGAGAGGCATTAAAGTCCAGGCGCGGTGGCTCACGCCTGTAATCCCAGCACTTTGGGATTACACTTTGGGAGGCCAAGGCAGGTGGATCACTTGAGGTCAGGAGTTTGAGACCAGCCTGGCCAACATGGTGAAACCCCATCTCTACTAAAAATACAAAAATTGGCGGGGCGTGGTGGCGGGCACCTGTAATCCCAGCTGCTCAGGAGGTTGAGGCAGGAAAATTGCTTGAACCCGGGAGGCAGAGGTTGTAGTGAGCTGAGATCAGGCCACTGCACTCCAGCCTGGGCGAGAGAGCGAGACTCCGTCTCAAAAAAAAAAAAAATTTTTTTTTAACTTTTTCTCTTTTTACAGATACACTTTCTACAATGTTACTTAATGAACGGTCTGGTACCTCTTCTCATTCTTGGTCCTGCCAGTAGAAAGCATCCCATCCTTTAGAGACACTGGCCTGAAAAGACAGATTTCTCCTCTCCCTCTTCCCAGTCTCAGAGAGAAGGAAAACCAGTCTTTGAAAGGGCTTGTTCAAAATCCAGTCTTTGAAAGGGCAGGATTCAAAAACTTAGCCCAGTTGTGACTGCTATGATGGGGTAAGGCAACGGGATTGGAATCTCCTCTGGACCTCCAGTACTTGGCACGGCACGGTGCCTGGGGCCAAATCCTATCTCTGGAAGTGCGTTTTGAACAAAGAGATGCAGTTGTCCAGAGGAAGGCTGGGTTCGGCCCCTCCTGGTGGCTTCTTCCTCCCCCGTCCCTGTGACAGCAGGGTCGCCAGCCCCCAGGAGCAAATGGAGCTGCCTGGAATTCCTTCCCAGAGCTCCTTTATCAGTTTTTAGAGCAGCCTGGGGTGGGGTGCCAGTGGGTGTCAGTGACACTGGGGGCTGCTCTGGGAAAAGCTGGAATGCCCCAGCTGAGCCCCACCTGGGGAGGGGCCGGAGGCGGGGGAGGCTGCTGGGCTGGGAGGACTCAGCTGTCACATTCCTCCGGCTCACAGAAAGCTCTCCTGGGCGCCTTGTCCTTATTTAGGCAGGAGATGTCTGCTGACTGGGGCCTTGTAAGATGCCATTGCAGGCCAGCTCCCGGGTGGGGTGGGGCGGGGCAGGGGCAGAGCACACCAAGAGCTAAGTCAGCAGGCTCCTGGGCAGGCGAGCCCCAGGGTGGGAGCCCAACCTTTGGGAAGAAAACCTGCTAAGTAATAATAACAAAAAATAGCAGCTAACATTCATGGGATGCCTACTATGTGCTGGGCGCAATGCTGAGCTGGTCTGTAAGCTCCAGAAGGCGAGTCTCTCCTGTTCACAACGGGACCCCAAGATTAGCCCAGGTTCTGGTACACATAATGTACATATATACTGTATACTATATGCACATTCAGAATATCCAAAAGGGTTGGATGAGTCTGGGTTCTGGCAGGAAAGAGTGTTAGGTGCTTAGTAAATACTTGTCACAGCTGAATGAATATACCCTTCACATGCCACAATTTACGCAGTCCTTACAAGAAGTAGCTACTGGTATAGCTAAGTGCTATTAGTAACCCATTTTACAGATGGGGAAACTGAGACTGGGAGAGGTTCCATGACCTGGCAAAGATCACGCAAGTTGGAAGTGAGGGAGCTGGGGTTTGAACCAGGTTGTCTGACTGCAGTCGTAACTAGTGCTTCCATCTTCTTGTTTTGGTGTTAAGCCACAATAGAATTCCTGGCTTTCCTCTTTCCTGGCTCTGTGGATTGGACGGGTTACATAACCTTCTCACCTGCAAAGTGGGGATAGTGAAATCTGCTTTAAGGAATATTGTGAGAATTAACAGAAAATATATGCAAGTGCCGGGCACCTAGTAGGTGTGCAGCAAGTATTGCCTATTCATAATGGTGATGATGATGACGATGATGATGATGATGATGGCAATGAGTCCCAGGGGATTCAGCATCCTGTTGCTGGGTTGCACCCCAGGAGCAGAGTAGGCAAATGGGGAGGCCATTTTTCCAGCAGACTTCGTCCCCCTCCAGGAGCACAGTGACAGTCATGGCCCTGTGGAGAGGGTGGCAGGACCTTCATCCTGCCTGTGTTTCCTGAGGAGAAATGTTCTCCACTCCTAGGCCATCTGAAGCCTCCAGGTTCCCCAGGCAAGAGGCTGGAAGGGGTCTGGGGTTGGTTTTACCCTCTGTTCATCCATGGTACATGATCACATTTTTGTGTCAGCACAATTGCCCAAGGCTTCCATGAGCACCTCCTGTGGACCCAGACTCACTTTCCATCCCTTGCTGTCTGTGTGCAAGTTGTCTTGGGCAAGTTATTGAAATGCTCAGAGTCCCGGTTTTCTCAAGTGTACACTGAGGGGGATAACAATATTGTTTCTCTCATAAGGCTGCTGTTCAGGTAAAGTGACATGATATGTACAAGCACTTACAATGGGGCCTGTCATGTAGTACATGACCCTTCCAGTATATCTATAACAGAGTAACTTTCAGTGATTGGAAATTAAAACTGATCACAGAGACTTCTCTGGGCCTCAGTTTCCCCTTCTTGTTACTGTGTCGGTCTTAAAAGAGATGAGATGATTTCTGAGGGTCCGTCCAGCTCTGTGAGTCTCACAGTCAAGTATATGTGATTCATATAACAAAACGTTTATCCAGCACATTCCTGGTGAGCCTAAATATTTTCGGATAAATAATCCTGCTCTGTGCCAGCCTCTGCCTCTGTCTGGTGACAGGCACACAGCAGTGACGCTTCTGCCTCTTGTGGGACTCACAGACTAATCAGAGGAAGACAAAGTGACCTGGCAGGGAAGTGCAGGAGACAGTAGAGTAGAGAGCTGGCAGTCAGGGTGAGCTATCCTGCGGAAGGGTCCTGAAGGATGAGTAGGAGTTTTTCACCCCAGCCACAGAAACAATAGACAGGGCACATTTGAGGAACTGGAATTTTCTGTCTGACTAGAAGGCTGAGTTTGGAGTCAGACCAGAGACATTGGCAGGAGCTAAGTCATGAAGTCATATGAAAGCATTTCCATGTCATCCTTCAGGCACTAGGAAAGGCACTGTGGGGTTTTAAGCAGAGATTTAAGACCAAATTTCCTGGGGGTGGCCTCTGGGAAGGTTTCTGGACCAGACGAAACATAAGAAGGAACATTACATCCAGGGTTAGTATCTAGCTGGGCACCCCAGTAGGTACGGTCATGCCACTTGTTAAATATTGAAATAGTCTATACTGGTTTGTAACTAGCAGCCTCCAGGCATCCCCCCTACGCTTGTTAGTATTCTGTCCACTTGGTCTTTCCCAGCACCCAGCAGCTAAATGGTTAGCCCCCTGGCACAGCAGGTGGTTTTTAATATATAAATATGTATTTATTTCTATCACCCCCTGCCTACATCTCAGTCGTGCCTTCCAGCTCTAAGAAGGCATTAGAGAGCATCAGATGGAACAGGACCAGCCTGGGAAACTTGGGTTTTAACCCAGGCCGTTCCCTCTTCTTCTTGCTTGATAGGCAGGAGATTAGACTGGAATCTCCCCTAGGGCCGTCCTGCCGAGATAGAAGGGGAGTCGACACCCAGCCCTCTCTGGCCTCTTGCTGCGGCCCCAGTCGGCTGGGCACACTGGAAGCCAGTGAGCAAGGGTGCTAGTGATGAGGCTTAGCACAGCCTTTGGAATCAGGTAGACTGCCGTTCCATCCCAGCCCAGAGCCTCCCAGCTGTGTGGCTGCCCCCAAAGGAGGCCTAGTTTCCCTATTCAGTGGACATCATAATACTTGCCCCCTAGGATTGTTGTAAGGAAAAAATGAAACCACACTTCTAAAAGTTCTAGTACCAATAGATGTGAGATTTTAAAAATATGTATTTATTTATTTTGGAGTGAGTATAATTTATGCACATTCGGAGTATCCAGAAGGGTCGTATTAGTCTGCGTCCTGGCAAGACAGGGTCTGTTGCAGGTGTTTAACTGGGGAGAGTTTAATGAAGGTGCTGTTTGCAGAGATGTGGGCAGAAAAATTAACAAGGTGTGTTAAGGCATCCAGGACCAGCAGCCACGAGAGCCGCTATACCCCAGGCCTGAAGGGGCAAGGGGAGGGGGAGAAGGAAATGGTGTGATGCCTGGAGCAGGAATGGGGCCGGTGGGGGTGGAGAGAGCTGCAGCTGTGGAGGGGGGTGGTGGGGGTGGAGAGAGCTGCAGCTGTGGAGGGGGGCGGTGGGGGTGGAGAGAGCTGCGGCTGTGGAGGGGGCGGTGGGGGTGGGTGAGAGCTGCAGCTGTGGAGAGGGTGGTGGGGGTGGGTGAGAGCTGCAGCTGTTGAGGGAGTGGTGGGGGCAGGTGAGAGCTGCAGCTGTGGAGGGAGTGGTGGGGGGCAGTGAGAGCTGCAGCTGTGGAGAGGGGCGGTGGGTATGGGTGAGAGCTGCAGGTGTGGAGGTGGGCAGTGGGGCTGGGTGAGAGCTGCAGCTGTGGAGGGGGGCAGTGGGGGTGGGTGAGAGCTGCAGGCGTGGAAGGGGGCGGTGGAGGTGGGTGAGAGCTGCAGCTGTGGAGGGGGGCGGTGGGGGTGGGTGAGAGCTGCAGGCATGGAGGGGGGCGGTGGGGGTGGGTGAGAGCTGCAGCTGTGGAGGGGGGTGGTGGGGGTGGAGAGAGCTGCAGCTGTGGAGGGGGGCGGTGGGGGTGGGTGAGAGCTGCAGCTGTGGAGAGGGTGGTGGGGGTGGGTGAGAGCTGCAGCTGTGGAGGGGGCGGTGGGGGCCAGTGAGAGCTGCAGCTGTGGAGGGGGCGGTGGGGGCCAGTGAGAGCTGCAGCTGTGGAGGGGGCGGTGGGGGCCAGTGAGAGCTGCAGCTGTGGAGGAGGGAGCCAGGCAGGAAGAGGGAGAAGTGGAATAGACACCCACCCCTCTCCAGCCTCTTACTGGGGCTGCCAATTGACTGGGCACACTGGAAACTAGTGAGCAAAGGTGCTGGTGATGCAGGCTGTAGAGATGATCTCCCTGGGCACACAGCTAGGTGGGGAATGGATGGGGGTGGGGCAAGGGGAGGAGATGGGGCAAAAGGAAAATAACCAGCCCAAATGTCTGTGTGTGTGTGTGTGTGTGTGTCTGTCTGTCTGTCTGTCTGTCTTCCTCCCTTCCACCTCATTCCCAGTGGGGCAACTTGTATTATAAGTTTCTTACCTATCTTTCCATAATTATTCTCTACATAGAAGAGCAAACAGCTTGTCTGTTTACACAAATGTTACATACAATAGAAATTATTTTACACCTTGCTACCTGACTTAACATATCTTGGAATTCACTCTTTGTCATACATAGAAATCAATCTTATTCCTAGGATTGGCTACATAATACTCCTTCAAATGTCTATGCCGTAATTTAGTACTGCTGGACTTGGCTTTGTTTCCAATCTTTTGCTGTTACAGTGTTACAATAAATACCATGGAGCTCACGGACTAATCAGAGAAAGGCAAAGTCACTTGGCAGCTAAGTGCAAGAGATGGTAAGAGCAGACAGCTGGCAGTTAGGGTAAGCTTTCCTAGGGAAGGGTCCTGAAGGATGAGTAGGAGTTCACCAGATAAAGAAGTGAATGATGGTTATGGGGACAAAAGTTTCCAGAAGTCATTTGGGACTTGTACAAAATGTGTCATTTTGTACAACTTGAGTATATCTGTTGGTCACATTCGCAGAAGGGGAATCACTAGCACAAAAATATGTAGATGATAGATTTTTAAAGAAAAAAAAATGGTTGAACAATTAAATGATAAATACCAGTATATGGAAACATGGAAAATTACTTAAGTGAGTAAATTATAAAAGTATGGCAGGAACAGCTAACAATTGTATAGTGCTTAAGAAGAGTGCAAGGCACTGTTCTGAGCCCTTTGTGGCCATTAACTCATTTAATTTTCATTACCCTATGATGTAGGCACTATTATTATCCCCACTGTGTTAGTTACCCATCACTGCATAACAAATTATCCCCACACAGAGCAACTTAAAACAACACACATTTGTTGTCTAATCTGCAGGTCAGGTGTCAGGGCATGGTGACTGAGTCCTCTGGCTCAGGGTCTCTCTCAGGCTGCAGTCCAGGTATTGACCAGGGCTGTGGTCTCATCTGAAAGCTCCACCAGGGAAAGATCCATTTCTCAAACACATGGTTATTGTTAGGATCCAGTTTCTTGCAGCCTATTAGACCGAGGGGCTCAGTTCCTCTCCAATATGGCAGCTTGCTTCAGCAAAGCCAGCAAGAGACTCTGGTGGCAAGAGAGAAGTCACAGTCTAAACAAATCATGGAAGTGACATCCCATGACTTTTGCATATTCTGTTCTTTAGATGCATGTCTCTAGGTCCAGCCCACACTCAAGGGGAAGGGATTACACTAGGATGGGAATATAGGAGCCATCTGAGAAATCTGCCTGGCGTCTCTTACTTTTAAGAAGAGAAAACCAATGCACAGAGGGACTAAGTGACTTGTCTAGGTGAAAGCTAGTAAATCAGGGATTCACTCCCACACAGCGTGACTTCAGAGTCCATGCCATTAACCACCATGCCTCAAAAATGGAATCTTTACTGTGTTCACAGCCCTGATAAAAAAATAGGTGTGTATATTGTGTTATAAATGGAGGGCCCCCCCCCCAAAAAAGGAAAAAACAATAGGTTCACACCTGAACAGACAAGGAAGTCTCAAAAGCTAAAATAACTATTGTGTTAGCGAAGTAACTTCAGCGCGTTGTTGCTTTAACATGATGGTTTTTGTAGTTTGTAAAATTTTAAAATCAGGCATAGATTTTTTGAAAATGAAGTTTCCCTGTGTGGTTTCGAAGCGCTCTGTCAACTCATGCAGTGAAAGCCTCTTTGCTGGCAGCTAGATCCAGGTTAAACTGCAGGGTCCAATACTCTGTTGGTTGGTGGGGGAGGAGCAAGGTGCGAGGTTCCCTCCCTGTCATTTCATTGGTTGCCAAAATGCAGTCAGACCTCCGTCCTGCAGAGTCAGCCAGGCGATGCCAGGCCCCAGAGAACTAGACTTTTTTGCAGATGTGAAGGATGTGGGGAACATGCTGGTAACCCAGCCCCAGGCCCTCTCAGACAGGCAGCAGGAATATCAGGAACGTAAAACTCAAGGGCCTCCTTGATATCCCTAGGGGACGAGGCTGGGCTGAGGCAACCACAGCTGCTGGGCCCTATGGAAAGTGGGCATGAGCTGAAGTGATGTGGCAGATGCAGGGGTCAGCAAAGGCTTTGGTGCCAGGGAGACCTGGGTTTGGGCTCGAGCCAGCTCTGGACTTACTAGCTATGAGCCATGGGCAAATGATTTTCTGAGCCTGCGTTTCTTCCGCTGTGAAGTGCATCATTTTGAGGACGACATGAGATCTCACAGGTCGTTTTGTTGTCTTTTGTTGCTGCAGTAACATTACTACAAACTCGGTGGCTTAAAACAATACAGATATATTTTTTGACAGTTCTGGAGGTCGAAAGTCTAAAGTCAGATTTCCTTCTGGAGGCTCAAAGGGGAGGATCTCTGCGCTTGCCTTTTCAACCCCGAGTGGCCCCCTGTGTTCCTGAGCTATGACACCTTCCTGTCTTCAAAACACATCACTCCCATCTCTGCTCCCATCATCACATCGGCTTCTCCTCTTCTGTTATTAAATCTCCCTCTTATAAGGACGCCTGCGGTTACATTTAGGGCCTTCCTGTCTAATCCAGGATGATCTCTCAATCTCAAGATCTTAATTTAATCACACCTGCAAAGCCCTCTTTGCCATAGAAGGTAACGTCCACAGGTTCCAGACAGTAGGACAAAATATCTTTGGGGCCATTATTCAGCTGATACCTTTGGCTGAGTGTCTGGTGCATAGTTAGCTCTCAGTAAGCAGCACCTCTTTTTTTTTTTTTTTGAGACAGCCTGGCTCTGTCGCCCAGCCTGGCTCTGTCGCCCAGTGGCGAAATCTTGGCTCACTGCAACCTCTGCATCCCGGATTCAAGCAATTCTCCTGTCTCAGCTTCTTGAGTAGCTGGGATTACAGATGTGCACTACTGCGCCCAGCTAATTTTTATATTTTTAGTAGAGACGAGGTTTCACCATGTTGGCCGGGCTGGTCTCAAACTCTGGACCTCAAGTGATCCACCTGCCTCTGCCTCTCAAAGTGCTGGGATTACAGGCGTGAGCTGCCACGCAAGGCCAGTAAGCAGCAACTCTTATTACTTTGCCCGGTCTTCTAGGCTGAGAGCTCACACACCCACTTCCTCACCGGAGGAGGCTTCGCTCCAGCTGGAGGCTGGGCGATTTCAGTGGAGCTTCCAAGATGGAGAGGTTCTACATAGGACCTGAGGGCTATCACAGCCCCCCAACCTCAGAATCCCCAACACTACCCTTACTCCTCACCTCAACTAGAACAAATCTGCATCGAGCTTGCTGTGTGCCAGGCCCTGTTCCCAGCGCTTTCTGCCAGTCAGTTATCTCTCTAATCCCCACAAGCCTATGAGATAGGGGCTCTTCATAACCTCATTTTACAGATGGAAAAATCAAAGCACAGAGAATTTCAATAAGTCGCCCACAGTCATGCAGCTGTGTTCCTGACCAACTTGGAATATACCACCATGTTAACCAAATACAGTGATGTGCCCCTGTAATCTGAGCTACTTGGGAGGCTGAGGTGGGAGGATCACTTGAGCCCAGGAGTTCAAGGTTGCAGTGAGCTGTGATTGCACCACTGCACCCAAGCCTGGGCAACAGAGAGAGACTCTGTCTCTTCAAAAAAACATTTTAAAGAGAAAAAGATGAAAATGTTAATAGCAATTTTTTATTTTAAAAAATGCTCATTTTCTAAAATTTTCTTTTAGGAAGCCATTTTATTTTTATAGTATATACAGTATATATTATATTTATAATATAGAAATAATAAAATACAAATTATGAACATGTCACCCACCCCGTGGGCTTTCTCCTGCCCCATAGTCTTGCTCTGTACTCAAGACTTTTTACTTGGTCTTATCTCTCTTAGCAGACTCTACATCCTTCAAGAGCAGGGGCCATGTCTGCCTTCATTATTATTATTTTTTTATTATTTTTTTATTTTTGTATTTTTTTTTAGACAGTCTCGCTCTGTCGCCCAGGCTAGAGTGCAGTGGCCGGATCTCAGCTCACTGCAAGCTCCGCCTCCCAGGTTTACGCCATTCTCCTGCCTCAGCCTCCCGAGTAGCTGGGACTACACTGCCTTCATTATTACTTTGATTATAACAAGAATGAGCAAATGACCTAACCTCCCTGTGCCTCAGTTTCCTCTTCTGTAAAGTGGTGGTAGTATCTACCTCATAGGGTGTGATGAGCCCTTAGGTTATTTCCCATTTTTTCTTATTAGAAACAGTGTTCATAGAACTAAGTATAAGAACTAAAACCATAAAATTCTTAGATGAAAATATGAGAGTAAATTGTTATGACCTTGGGTTAGGCAAAACCTTCTTAGCTACGACACCCAAAGCACAAGTCACAAAAGATAGCTAAATTGGACTTCATTAAAATAAAATAACTTTTGTACTTCAAAGGAAAAAAATGAAAAGAGCCCAGAGAATGGGAAAAATATTTGCAAATCATATATATGGTAAGTGACTTGCATAAGAATATCCAAAGAAATTTTACAACTCAATAATAAAAAGGAAAAAAATCCAATTAAAATCTGGCAAAGAATCTGAATAGACATTTATCCTAAGAAGACATACAAGCAGCCATGAAGCACATAGATGCTCAGCCTCATTAGCCATCAGGAAAATGCAAATCAAAACCACGAGATGGCACCTCCCAAACCTCTAGCATGGCAACAATCAAAATGAAGGATGGGCCGGGCGCGGTGGCTCACGCCTGTAATCCCAGCACTTTGGGAGGCCAAGGTGGGTGGATCACGAGGTCAGGAGATGAGACCATCCTGGCTAACATGATGAAACCCTGTCTCTGCTAAAAATACAAAAAATCAGCCGGGCATGGTGGCCGGTGCCTGTAATCCCAGGTACTCGGGAGGCTGAGGCAGGAGAATCATTTGAACCCAGGAGGCAGAGGTTGCAGTGAGCCGAGATTGTGCCACTGCACTCCAGCCTGGGCAACAGAGCGAGGCTCTGTTTCCAAAAAAAAAAAAAAAAAAAAAAAGAAGAAGAAGGATGATATCAAGAATTAGGGAGGATGTGGAGAAACTGGAATTCTCATGTGTTACCAATGGAACATAATATGGTACAGCCATCTCAAGACCAGTTCGGCAGATCCTCAAAAGGTTAAACATAGAGTTACCACAGGACCCAGCAATTCCGCTCCTAGGTATATACTCAAGAGGAATGAAAACATGTCCACCCAAAAACCTATACATAGATTTCCATAGCAGCATTATTCAAAATAACCAAAAAGTGGAAACAACCCTAATGTCCATCAACTATTGAACTGGTAAACAAAATACGGTTTATCCACACAATGGAATATTGGTTGGCAATAAAAAGGAATGCATACTACAATGTGGGTGAACCCTGAAATGATGTTTAGATGACACATCCATTTGTTGGCAAATGATAGAATTTTGGAAGTGAATGCTGGTAAGCATTGTTATAATAGTAACAAAAACAATAATGATAGCTAATATTTGTTACATGCTCAGTTTATGCTAAGCATGTTTGTGCTCTCTCATTTCAGACTCCCGGTAATTTTGTGAGATTAGTATTCTTGTCCCCATTTCTGAGTTGAAGGAACTGAGGTCAGAGAGGAAAGGTCAGATATCTAGATGATGGTGCTATGAATTGGACTTGGGTTTGTGCCCTTAACCCCTCTTGTGAGGGGCTTCCCAGTAGGGCACTGCCTGCCTCATTGACCACTGTCCATGTCTCTAGCACCCAGTTCTGGGTTCTAGTTAGCAGGGGCTCAGCACACATTTGCCGAATGAGAATGAATGGAGTCCTGGGTGGAGAGAGGAAGGTCCCATGGGTCAGCGTTCCCTGACTGCACCTGCATCCTTGGGGACAGAGGGGGCTTTCTCCTAGGGAGCTCTCTGGGCCAGTGGCTGGACACCCAGCTGTGGTCCTTCCTCTAGATTAGCCTGACCATGGTTGTTCTGGGGGAAATGGCCATGACCAGCCAGAGCTGGGGATGAGGGGCTATTTGGGGAGAGGGTAGGTCAGTGACGTCGGAAGCATCCCCACCTCGGGAAGATGCTGGGCAGCACTTTCCCTGTAACCACCTCAGCAGCCTCCAGAGAGGCTGGCAGTGGCCTGAGCCAGGGACCCAGATTATCTGCCCCATCATCCAAACCTACCATAGGATTCCTGGACTGCAGGGTTTTTAAATTATTATTATTATACTAAAGTGAACAATTCAGTGGCATTTAGGACATTCAGGATTTTTCTTTCAGTCCCCTTCAAAACACTGTGCCTTTTCTTTCCCTCCTCTCCCCTCCCCTCTCCTCCCCTCCCCTCCCCTTCCCTCCCCTCCCCTCCCCTTCCCTCCCCTTCCCTCCCCTCCCCTCCCCTCTCCTCCCCTTTCCTTTCTTTTCCTTTCCTTTCCGAGATAGGATCTTGCTTTGTCACCCAGGCTGGCGTGCAGTGGCGTAATCATAACTCACTGCAGCCTTGACCTCCCGGGCTCAAGCGATCCTCCCACCTCAGGCTTCCAAGTAGTGGGGACCATTAGCCACTATGCCTGGCTAATGTTTTTATTTTATTTTTTTGTAGAGACGGGGTCTCACTGTGTTGCCCAGGGTAAAACTTCACCTCTCATTTTATGTAACAAGCCCTTAGGTAGCACTTCCTGTGTTCTGAGCCACATGAGTGTAACTAATTTACTCCTTACACCATTCCTTGGAGACACATGCCCTCATTAGTCTCATTTTACACATGAGGAGACTGGGCTCAAGGTGATGAGCAGAGCCAGGGTGTGCACCCTGGCAACCTGGCCGGAGTTACCCCCTCTTTGCCACTCCACCATGTGGTTTACAGACTTTGCTCTGAGCGCCTGCTCATCCATGGACTTCCAGAAATGTTGCCTGATTGACCTGGCAGGGCTGCATTAGGCTGCGAACTCCGCAGGCGTCTGCTGGGTCCTATTCATTCCCATCCTCGGTCCCAGCAGATGATGGACCTGCCCCAGAGATGGTAGCAGGAAGGCAGCAGCTCGGTGTCATGGGGAAGAGCCTGGGCAGGTTCACTTTGTAGTGTGTGACCTTGAGAACGTGCCTCCAGCTCTGTGAGGCCATATGTGTTTACACAGGAGGCCATGGCATTAAGGCTGGTCACAGAGTGCTCAACAAATAACCAAGATTAATATTATTCATCATAATAGTAGAGGAGACATTCATTGAGTGAATACATTGAGTACAGCGGTCAGCAGACTTTTGTAAAGGACTAGATGGTAAATATTTTGGTGTTTGTAGGTCATATGGTCTCTATGGCAACTACTTAACTCTAGACAACATGAATGAGCATAGCTGTGTTTCAACAAAATTTTGTTTATAGGGACATGGATATCTGGATTTCATGTAATTTTCATGTGTCACAAAATTTTACTTTTTTTTTTTTTTTTTGAGCCAGAGTCTCACTCTGTCACCGAGGCTGGAGTTGGAGTAGAGTGGTGCAATCTTGGCTCACTGCAACCTCTGCCTCCCAGATTCAAGTGATTCTCTGCCTCAGCCTCCTAAGTAGCTGGGACTACAGGTGCGCACCACCGTACCCAGCTGATTTTTGTATTTTTTTGTAGAGACAGCATTTCACCATGTTGGCCAGGCTGGTCTTGATCTCCTGGCCTCAAGTGATCCACCTGCCTCAGCCTCCCATAGTGCTGGGATTACATGCATGAGCCACCATGCCTGGCCCTTACTTTTGTGTTTTTTTTTCTAACCGTTCAAATATATAAAAACCATTCTTAGTTCATGGGTGGTACAAAAGCTGGCAGCAGGCTGGGTTTAGCCTACCACTGTCATCTGCTGACCCATGCCCTGGAATGTAACCTCTGCAAGGGATTTTTGTTTCCTTTCTTTCTTTTCTCCTATTTTTGTTTAAGATAGAGTTGGGGTCTTGCTGTGTTGCCCAGGCTGGTCTGAAACTTCTGGCCTCAAGTGATCCTCCTGCCTCAGCCTCCCAAAGTGTTGGGATTACAGGCGTGAGCCACTATGCCTGACAATACAAGGGATTTTTGGATGTTCAGTTTGCCTCTATGTCTTCAGTGCCCAGAAAAGTGCCTAGCACATAGTAGGCACTCCATAAAGTTGTACTAAATGAATTAACCAATACATAGAGGTGGGTCTTAAACTGACTCTTTAAGGCCAGGATCACAGCAGGAGGGAGAGAGCCTTCCAGGTGGGGGAACAGCCTAAGCAAAGGCCTTGAGTCGGGGCAAGTCTGGTGAGTGTCCCCCTTTGGCCGCATGAGGCCACCAATGCCTGGTGGAGACAATTGGGAAACAGCCAGGCAGTTAGAGGCCTGGGAGGAGAGATGGGGAAAGGAGGCCAGGGTGGGGCGGGAGCTTCTCGAAGTGGCTCTATTGGGTGATAGCCCTGCTCCTATCCCAGATACACCAGCCTTATTTTTAACCCTGCTGACGAAAGTTCATCCGAATGAAATCAAGAAGAGTTTCCCTGTTCCTCTCCCAGCCCCAGTGGCTGCTCCCTTCCCCCAAGCAGGGTCAGAGCCGTCCTCCAGACCCTCACCCAGAGGCATGGATCCAGAGATGGTGAGTGGTCAGGAAATGCTTCCTGCATTTCCCCAGCAGGGCCCTGATTCAGGGAGGGACCTTGGTGCTGAAAGGAAAACATCCAGGGCTCCCATAGGGGGTGGAGAAGGCTGGGAACAGCTTCAAGATGGAGCTAGCTTTTCTCTCTGCAGAACATGTGCTTCTCAAACTTTGGTCAGGATCTGGAGTATAAAACACAGATTCCTAGGCTCGTTCCCTTCAAATTCCGATGAGTCGGTCTGGGCAGAGCCTGCGAATTTGTATTTCTGAGCTTCCGGGTGATGAGGATATTGCGTGGGGGTCACAGACTGCATTACGAGAGGCCCTGGCCTAGAAGCAATAGCCTCCCAGCCATAGTGATTCTGCCCACCCTTCACCCTGTGAGCTGCTGGTATACCCCATCTACACTGCCTCGGGCAAGGGTCTGGAGAGCCTTGAAGGCCATACTCAGTAGCTAGGGTTTTATTGTGAGCACAGTAGGAGGACTTGCAAAGATTTGAAGCAAGGGGTGAGGCCACGGGTGCGTGCTTAAGCAGGCTCGCTGAGCTGCTGTGTGCAGGAGCAGCTGTAGGAGCGAGCTGGCAGGCAGGGGAGACACACGGGAGGGGGTGCAGGAGGAGTGGCAGAGGGTTCAAGAGTTAAAAAGGGAGCCGGAGAGAACGGCGTTGGTGACTGATGGGCTGTGGATGTGGAAGGAGGTGGGAAGGGAGGGTGCTGAAGAACGCCGGGATTCCTGGCCTGAAGGCTGGGATCAGAGACTGGGAGCATGGGACGGGGGAGAAGCGCTGATAGGATGCAGCGGGCCAGGCGGTTGGAGATGGACAGGGTGTGCTTCCTTCCAGCACAGCAGCCCTCATTGCCCTGGGCTGTGTGGCCGCCCCTGTTCTGGCTGTACACAGTTGTTCCTCCAGGATCTTCCAGGGCTGTGGGGAGAGGCTGCCTTTCCTGCCTGAGGAGTCCTCGGCACAGCTTCCAAAGGCACCAGAAAGTGGGCATCCTTCCGCTCACATGACCAACAAAAGGGGCATTTTCTCATTTTGAAGGCTTATCCAGCCCTTTCCCTCCTCCTTCCTCCTGGGGTTTCAGGTTCCCAGAGAAGTGGCTCTAAAAAGTTTAGAACTTTGTCTCACACATACTCACATGTAGGCAAAAATAAGCCTGGGGATATGCATGTAGCACACTCAGTTTTGATGTACAAATGTCATTCTCCTCCTCCTCTTTCACCACCGCCACCAATACCCCATCATCATCGTCGTCATCATCATCCTCGAGGCTAAACACTTTTACGTGTTGTCTCTCACTTAGTTTTCACAGCAAGTTCAGGAGGGGAGAATTACTATCTCCACTTTACAGATGAAGAAACTGAGGCACAGAGAGGTAAAGCTATGCATGCATCCAAGGTCCTAGAGTCCCAGTGGGGTGAGGTGAGTGAGTAAGTGAGGGATCTAAGTGCAGGGTCCAATCCAGGCTTTATTTAAAATTTTCTTCATAGGTTGTTCATCAAGGATTTATTTTTGCATTAATTTTGACTTTTAAAATATTGCATTAAAATGTGATTCCTCTTGATCCCTGAGTTTTTTTGGCAACCCCGTAAATTTTGCCCCTGAGGTGAGTGCCTTGGTCAGCTCATTCTGTCCCTGGCCTTGGCAGAGCCCAAATTGGAATCCAGGGCTTCTAATTCCAAAACTATGTGCTCTTAACTCTTCCCTAGGCTGCCTCCTTGCCCCTACATATGTGCACGCCTGCATGTGTGCCTTCAGCCATGTATTCATTCATTCAGTAAACATTACTGTGGCAATATGGCATAGTGGAGAGGCAGGGGCTTGGAAATCAGATAGCTCCAGGTTTGGAATCTTACTCTGCTGCTTGCTATTGAGTGGAAATTGAACCTGTGGTTAAGATGCAGACTCTAGATCCCAGAATGCTTTGATTTGAATCCTTACTCTGGTACTTACTAGCTGTGTAATAAGTTTGGGTGGATTCTTTTTTTCTTTTTGAGACGCGGTCTTGCTCAGTTGCCCAGGCTGGAGTGCAATGGGGCGATAATAGCTCACTGCAGCCTTGGTCCCCTAGGTTCAAGCAATCCCCGACACCTCAGCCTCCTGAGTAGCTGGGACTACAGGCGTGCGCCGCCACACCTGGCTATTTTTTTTTTTTTTTAATTTTTAGTAGAGACAGGGTCTTGCTATGTTGCTTAGGCTGGTCTTGAACTCCTGAGCTCAAGTGATCTTCCTGCCTCAGCCTCCCAAAGTGCTGGGATTACAGGCACGAGCCACCGCGCTGGCCTGGGTTCTTTTGAACCCTCCTGTGCCTTGGATGTCTCCTCTGTAGAGAGGGATGATGGGAATAACATCTACCCTGTAGAGTTATTGGGGGGTTAAATACGTTAATTTCTGTAAAGCCCTTGGCATGTATTAAGTGCTTTGTAAATGTTAACTGTATTTTGTTTCCTTGAGCAAGACACCTTTCTGAACCTGTTTCCCCATCTGTGAAATAGGGACAGGTAAACACTACCTCACTACTCACAGTTTTGAGGTTTGTAAGGGATAAAAGGCCTGGTGCATAGTAGAAGCTTAAGGGAATTTATCCTCCTTATTGTGCACCCAGTTCTCTGCTGGAGACTGAGATAAAGACACACACACATCAATTCCCCAAGGAATTAACTCATCTGTAGAGAGTGGACACTCTGACTTGGCTTTGAAACTCATCGAAGGCACCAAGCTCTTCCTCAGTGTCAGTGCCCTTCTGTCTACCTGGTTCATTGACCCACCCACCTTCTTATGGGCCTAATGTATGTGTTTCTTCAAGTCTCAACTCAAATGTCAACTTCCTCAAGGAATCCTTTCCTGACCAGCCCACCTCCACCACCCATCAACATTAAGTCTTTCTGTCCTGCATTTTCATTGTATTCTCTATTCCTCCTTCACGGCATATTTCACAGTTATAATTCGGTACTTTTTATTTAATTGCATTTTATTAAATAGTTTTTGTGTCTTTTACTAGCCAGCTCCCTCATCTGACAGTGGCCTTTCTGGTCCACAGAGTCTCTGTCCTCAGTTCCTGGCCATGCTTAGCTCCTGGCAGAGGCTCTGGCACATGCTCAGCTGCTGGTATAGAGCAAGCTTGTCTAACCCGTGGGCTGTATGCAGCCCAGGACGGCTTTCAGTGCTGCCCAACATGAATTCATAAACTCTCTTAAAATGGTATGGGATTTTTTTGTGTGTGTGATTTGGTTTTTTTTTTGTTTTTTTTTTTTTGAGCTTATCAGCTATCGTTAGTGTATTTTCTGTGTGGTCTATGACAATTCTTCTTCTTCCCATGTGGCCCACGGAAGCCAAAAGATTGGACACCACTGCCCTAGAGTTACGTTGCCTGGGTTCAAAATCCCAGCTCCTGCACTTCAGGACTCTGTGACCTTGGGCAAATTGCTTAACCTGTTTGCGCTTCAATTTTCTTTACTGTAAAATAGGGAGAGTAATAACAGCACCAGCTTCCTAAGCCATTAGAATGAGCATATGAGATAATCTTCATAACTCCTTTAGAACCATGCCTGGCCCATTCAGAAACTGGACTGTTATTACTTTAGTGGGTTTTTCTGTGAGTTAAGCTAGGCTAACAGCTGAAACAGACATCCCCCAAATCTCAGGTACTTAACACAATGAATGTTTAAGATTTGCTCCTGTCACGTGCAACTGTGGGGCTGTGGGAAGGGGCTTTGCTCCACGCAATCATTTTATAGGCTCAGATTTCTTAACTTGGAGTCCATGGGAGGGTCTGTGGATAGATTTCAGGTGTCCATGAACTTGGATGTTGAGGGTTAGATTCGCCAGAAGTGGAGCCTGAAGTGGGGATTCTTGTGTAAGTGATTTAATGAGGGAGGCTTTCAGGAGAGAGGAGAATGACACGCAGGATGGCATAGGGAAGGAGCTGAGTAAAGATGTGGTCTCAGCTGGAGACCTGCTTCAGCCAGTCCAGGGGGGACTCTGGAGCATGGATTGTACTTGCTGCAGCTGAACTTCCTTCCTGTTGAGGCAAGAGGAGGCTGACCAGTACCAGTCATTGGTATGCGCTGCCTGGGTTTAGGGGTAGGCAGGGCAGCATTTTAACTTCTGGAACAAGGTGGCTTCTATGGGCTACAGTTCTCTGGGGTAGTAAGGAGCCATTAGCAGCCAACACTCACATCAGCCGGGGGTGGGCACATTTGCCCAGTGAAGGGATCTGCATAGGGCACCAGAAGTACCCTCTACAATGGGAAAAGCTACATCTATATTTTTATTAACTCAAACTGAAATGTAGCCTTCTCTTCAATTATGGAAATGGGCAATAAACCATAATAGTGGTAGTAGCAGCTGTGACTTTGTCACCAATAGAAATCTCACATATTTTCATGTCGTATTACATGTTGTAATTAGATATCCTTGAAATATCCTTTATGCTAATCTATACTTTAAAATTACAGTAGTTAACAGACCTGATATTTTGTTTAATGTGATTATAAATATATAGATTATTATTTTACAAATGTGTTGTTTTAAATATTTTGGAAACAGTATGTCAAGTAACTGCATCCTTTTGTAATCCTATGTATTTTATGCATTTGAAAACATTATTCTGAGAAGGATTTCATAGGCTTCACCACACTGCCAAAGGGATCTGTGACACAGAGGTTAAGTTCCCTATTCTGGGGTCTCAGCCTGCTCTGCATTCAACCAGCGATGCTGGGGAAAAAAGAGAAGTCACAGAGGTTTTTATGGGCCAAGCCTGGAAATAGCATACATGATGTCTTCCCATAATGCACTGGCCAGAACTCAGTCACTTGACCACACCTAACCGCAAGGGAGACTGGGAAAGGTAGTGTATCTGTGCGCTCAGAAAGAAGAAGAAATGATCTGGAGAGTGCATAGCAGTCTGGGCCATGAGGCTCAATAAATATTCATTGACTGCCTGAGTGAAAGAACGCTCTGTTTAGCATGTCTCTTTGTGGGCTGGGGAGAAGGGGCAGAAGCCTGGTTCTCTGGAAGGATCCTGAGTCTTCTGCCACATTGTCTCCATAGGACAAGCCACGCCAAGGCCAAAGCTGAGGCAGCGGAACAGGCCGCCCTGGCTGCCAACCAGGAGTCCAACATTGCTCGCACTTTGGCCAGGGAGCTGGCTCCGGACTTCTACCAGCCAGGTAGGGCCAGCCAGGGAATGATGGGCCGGGTAGGGCTATCCCTAGGGTGGGTGCTTTTCTCTGCTTACTGGAATCTGAGATGTCCAAGTGGTTTCCTGGATGCCTGTGACTCTCGGAAACTGGGGCATGGTGCAAATGTGGGATGGGATGATGCAAATGTGGGATGGGATGATGCAGGGGTAGGTGGGGAGACACATCTCTGCCTGCATGCTGAGCTCGTGGGGAGGGCAGCAGAGGCACTCCAATTGGTCTTTTCTCTCTGATCTGAGCAGGGAAGACAGCTGGAGCTGGTGAAGCTTAGAGGGGAGAAGTCACTGGTGGATGAGAGGGAAAAATGGCTTCTTGCACTTGCCCAACAGTTTCAGTCAAGCATTGAGCACTGTCCATGTGTCAGGCACTGTGCCGGGCTCGGGTTACATAAGTGGGGTCCAAAATCTAGGGGAGCAGAGAGTCACAAAAACAACAGAGCTAGGGGTACAATAAACAGACTCTGCATTCGTTCAAACCCTGATTCTGCTGCTTCCCAGCTGTGAGACTTTGAGTGAGGTGTTTAACCTCTGTAAACCTCAGTAAACCTCAGTTTCCTGATCTGTAAAATGGGAGTAAGAACTGTACCTGCTTTTTCGTGGATGGATTACATGCATGTAAGGTACATTCCCAGTCCTCAGTAAGCTCTCAGTGACTGTGGCTGTTGTCTCATGATTACGGTTCCATTGCGCACAGCAGGATGAGCACTGTGTGGTTAGAATGGGAGCGGACGGAGCTCACAGGAAGCAGTTAGGCAAGAGGAAGTGTTAGAGAAGGCTGCCCTCAGGAGAGGCCATTTGAGCTGAATCTTGCAGGCTGAACAAGAGTCTATCAAGTCAGTGGGTCTCAAATTTGACACAGATTTCTGGGCCCACCCCCAGAGTTTCTGATTCAGTAGGTCTCAGGTGGAGCCCATGAATGAACGTGCATTTCTAAGGATCAGGCAACGCGGCTACTGCTAGTCTGAGACCGCACTTTGAGAGCTGCTGCACCAGATAGTGCTGGGTGAGATGAGTGGAGGAGGCGCAAAGGCACAGAAACTCGGACAGAGCAGCATGCCAGGAAGCCAGATCACAAAGTAGGCCGTGGGTCCCGAGAATCGAGGCTGCAGAGTAAGGAGGACCTCCTGGCCTTGGTAGAGATCTGGCACATGGATAGAGTGGTGGGAGCCCCTGAGGGACAGAGGTGGGCATTCTCTGCAATGAAGGTTTTGGGTTGTTTTGTTTGTTTGTTTGAGATGGAGTCTCATTCTGTCACTAGGCTGGAGTGCAGTGGTGCCATGTCGGCTCACTCACTGTAACTGCCGACTCCCTAGTTCAAGCAATTCTCCTGCCTCAGCCTCCTGAGTAGCTGGGACTACAGGCACACACCACCACACCCAGCTAATTTTTGTATTTTTAGAGAAACAGGGTTTCACCATGTTGGCCAGGATGGTCTCCATCTCCTGACCTTGTGATCCGCCCTCCTCAGCCTCCCAAAGTGCTGGGATTACAGGTGTGAGCCACCATGCCCAGCCATGTTTTAATGTTAATGAAACATTTTTAAATTTAAGTTAATGACATGATCAGATGTGCGTTTTCTAAACGTGATCCTGGCTGCAGAAAGGAGGCCAAAGGAGGCCAGATGGAAAACCTAGGAGCAAAAACCTGTGCTTGGGAGGATCCCTCACTTCTGATCACAGCGCTCCCCCTGCTGGTCTATGCCGGTGCCGGGCCCTGAGCTCCGCCTTTGACATACATTTTCTCAATCCTTACATTAGTATTTATAAAATAGGTATGATCAGGCCCATGTTTCAGATAAGGGAATGGAAAGAGACTCGTGCCATAGTAAAGGGCATCGCCTCTGGAGCCAGACTGCTGGGTAGTAGTCCTGGCTCTGCCCTTTGACAGCTGTGTGACTTTGGGCAAGTGATGTAACCTCTCAGAGCCTCCCTTTGAGGTTCACAGTAGCATCAACTTCATAGGGTTACTACAAGGATTCGATGAGTTAATATTTGGAAAGTGCTTAGAACAGTGCCTGGCACTTGCTCAGTGCTATGTGAGTGCCTACTGAGCCCATGAATGAGGCTCGAGAGGTGAAGTGGCTGGCCCAGGATCGGCCAACAGTGGTGCCGGGTTTGAACCTAGCCTCCCTGTGTGCCCCTGGCAGGTCCAGAATATCAGAAGCGCCGGCTGCTGCAGGAGATCCTGGAGAACTCGGAGAGCCTGCTGGAGCCCCCCGACCGGGGCGCCGGCACAGCGGGCCTCCCAGAGCCGCCCCGCGAGAGTCCTCAGCTGCACGAGCGTGAGACCCCTCGGCCGGAGGGTGGCCCCCCGTCACCTGCCGGGACGCCCCCGCAGCCCAAGCGGCCCCGGCCCGGGGCATCCAAGGACGGCCTGCTGAGTCCGGGCGCCTGGAACGGCGAGCCCAGCGGCGAGGGCAGCCGGCCAGTCACTCCTTCCGAGGCCGCGGGCCGCCGCAGCCCCGCGCGTCCAGCCACGGAGCGCATGGCCATCGAGGCTCTGCAGGCGCCGCCTGCGCAGTCGCGGGAGCCGGAGGTGGCGCTTTACCAGGGCTACCACAGCTATGCTGTGCGCACCATGCCGCCCGAGCCTCCGCCCTTCGAGGACCAGCCCGAGCCCGAGGTCTCCGGGTCCGAGTCCGCGCCCTCGTCGCCGGCCACCGCCCCGCTGCAGGCCCCCACGCTCCGAGGCCCCGAGCCTGCACGCGAGACCCCCGCCAAGCTGGAGCCCAAGCCCATCAACCCCAAAGCCGAGCCCAGGGCCAAGGCCCGTAAGACTGAGGCCCGAGGCCTGACCAAGGCCGGGGCCAAGAAGAAGGCACGGAAGGAGGCAGCGCTGGCGGCAGAGGCGGAGGTGGAGGTGGAAGAGGTGAGGCTGTCAGAGAAGGTGCGCCTAAGGTCGGGTTCCCTAGAGGTAGCAGGGCTTGAGGCAGGACTCATGGGCGGGGGATTTGGGGGTCGCTGGGGTGCGAGAGACCGAAGCAGGATAGAGCAGGGGAAAATGCAGCAGGGCTGGGGATTAGGGGAGTATAGCCTTGGCCTGGTCCACAGAGGACTTTGGAGTATAAATGGCCCCATGGAGTCCTCCTGCCTTTGCACCTGGTATCCCATTGGCAGAGGCAGTTCTCATGAGCAGGGGGCAGCTGGGAGCCTGAGCAGCTGGAGGGTGGGTCCATTTGCCCAGTCGGGGGTTTGGGCTGGGCACCAGCAGCATCTGCTATAAGGTGTCGCAGTGAGGGCTTCCTGGAGGTGGAAGAAGGGCCCAACAGGACTTGGGTTATAGACCTCCTGACTTATGGGAGGCAGGGAGCTAGGAACCGCAGCAACAAAGACTGAAGCTGGGCTCTGAGGGACAGAAGAATGCGTCCCAAGGGGAATTAGCAGTGAAGAAGGCAGGATGCCTGGGTTCCAGGCCTGATCCACACACTATATGACTTGGAGCATGATCTTGTCCTTCCCTGGGCCCTGAGGGATTTGGTTGTGTCTAAGAGGCCTTTCAGCTGTGATGGTCCGCCATCCAGGTGACAGGATACAACAGTGAACAAAGACGGCAATGTTGTTAGGAAGGTCCATCCAGAAGTTCTTGCTCTGTCCAGCCTTGCTGTGACCTGGGTTGGTGGGGGGTGTCTCAGAGGCCATGGGGACTCAGGCAGCCTCTCTCTACCGCTCCCAGGTCCCCAACACCATCCTCATCTGCATGGTGATCCTGCTGAACATCGGCCTGGCCATCCTCTTCGTTCACCTCCTGACCTGACCCTCGCCTACCAGGTGCAGCCAACTGGCTGGAGGAGGGGTTGGGGGTAGGAGCCCCTGGGGAGTTCGGAGCCAGGGTGGTGGGAGGAGGGACCTACCCAGTACTTGGATGACAGTCCTGTGACTAATTGAGGTCCACCCACCTGCAGAAGCCAGGACCTAGAGTGTGATTTGATACCAACACACACACACACACACACAGACACACACACACTCTTACTTTCATTAGTTCAATGTTCACAGAGCACCTGCTCTCTGTCAGGTGACACTGAGGGCTTCATTCACTCATTCATTTGGCCAACATGTACTGCTCTGGCGGGAGCTGGGTATACCACAAGGACTCACTGCTGCTTTAAGAACGTGGTGAACACAATGAAAGTAACCCTGAACTTAGAGCCCATGACAGAAAAGTCTTGCAGTTCAAACATTAAGCACAACAGGTGTAGACTGAGCTCACCCGGGATGGTGGGACACTCATCTCTGTGCTCCCTTTCTCTCTTCCCCACTTCAGTCTTTAATCCCTTGGTCCCCCAGCCTCCTCCCGTTCCTCTGCCCGTTGGTTCCCTCTCAGTTTTCTCCCCATGATGAAGCTGGGGGCTTGGGTAAATTCCCATGAAGTGGAGTGGGCTGGGCTGGGCTGAAGGAGAGTGGCCCTCACTGCTCTCAAGATGAAGCATCTACAAGACAAAATCTTCCCCCTGCTGGAACCAGCCTTCACAGCCTCAGTCCCATGCTTGGCGATAATAACAGGGCTTCTGCCTTTTCCCCAGGGCCCCCTGTTTGATCCTAGCTTAGTTTGGGCTAGAGGTTCTTAATCAGCTCCAGGAGAGTCTATACTGTCACCACGTAAACAGTCAATGACAATACCAGCCTGGTAGGTGCTGCCGTGGGGGTGAACGCTTGAGCTCTGCAGGTTCCATGTTTCACAGGGGCGCCGGGAATGTTTCCTGCAGGCCGTGATTCCTTTAATGACCTGAAGGGTGAAAAGGAGTGAACCGGATGACAGTGTGGGAGGAAGAGAGAAGAGATGAGTGCACCAGCAAAGGGAATAGCATGTGCAAATAAACAGAGGCAGGCAACCAGAGCCAGGAGAGGCCTCGGGGACCTGTTTGTGACCTGCTGAGTATCAGAACCAAGGGACAAGGCTGTCTGGGGGGATGCAGAGGTGGGATCTTGCCTCAGAGAAGATGAACCCTGAGGCTTGAGCCCTGCACCTGGCTTGGCGTCCCAGCCACTGCCCGCCCTCCCTCACCTGACCCTTTTGCTGTCTGTTTGCAGAGCCAGAAGTTCCTGCTGAGGACATGAGGACCGTCTTTTTGCAGTGCCAGGCAGGGTGGCCAAAGAGGACTGGACTCTGGACCTGGAGCCCCGCGGTCCAGTTCACATTCACCCAACAAGAGTTTCAAGAGGCCTCCCATGGTGCCTGTGCTGGGTGGCGGTGGTGGTGCCAAGAGGAATGGAATGTCCTGGGCTCCTTCAGGAGCTCTCTGCCCAGGGGCAAGGAGAGCCCAGAGAGAAGCACCCTGATCTCTTGAGCTTCCTGATCTGCTCCTGTCCCCTGCCCTCCTCCACTCCCTTGCCTTTCCCTAGGTTGTCCCCTCCCTGGGCTTTTGTGTGTTTTGGGAGATGTCACCTAACCAGGACGTTAATATTCAATCCCATCCCCATTCCTCCCACCCTGCCCCGCTTTGATTTAATCCTTTGGCTGTGGGCTGAGGCCTCCCAGGGAAGCTGGGTGGGGTGGGTGCTGAGACCCCCTCAGACCAGTGCAGAGGCCTGTCCTTGTGCAGTCTGCACCCCGCACTGTCTCCCTTGCCTGTAGATGTTCTGGGTGACAGTAGAGGAAATGGACAAGGTCAGTTTGAATATCCCAGAACACAGTGCTGTGTCTCCTCCCACCAGTCCAGTCAGCTTCCCTTCTGGACCAATAGACGAGGGGAGACCCCATAGAGCCTCTGGCTGGGAAGCCGCTGGCCAGGTGGCCAAGGGGCCGGGGTGGGAAGAGGGGTTAAGGTGCAGTGATGATGGCCTGCTTTGGAGTGTGTCTGAGACTGGGATTGCATTTGGCGTTTCCCGTGTGCTGGGGATGCTAGAGGGTTACCTGCAGGAGGCCTGGGACCGGTGAGAGAAATCTTCTGTGATGCCCTGTGGAATGGCTTGTCTCCTCCCCCATCAAGGCCCACCGAAAGCTCAGGGGAGCACAGAAGCCCATGGAAGCCCAGGGAGATGTCCCTGGGGCAGACACTGAGGCAGGTGTTGAAGACACGCTGCTTGTCAAGAAGCATTTCCCGGCAGGAGAGGAGCAAGTCTGGGGCTCCAACTGGGTACAGTCTGGGTGCAGTTATAAGCCCCTTTGGCTTACTTGGCAGAAGACGGCTACTTGGATGTACCTCACTTAAAGATGTTTTGTACCACACTAGGTCTCTGGGCCCTTGCGTTTCCTGGGGGTGGGGGGAGGGCCAAAGGCCATGGTTTCCTACCTCCAGGAGGATGGAGGGAAAGAACTTCCAGGCCCCTCCAAGCCTGGGAAGGACGTGGCCTCCAAGCTGAGCCAGAGGGAACTGCTGCTGTCCTCCCTTCATTTCTGTGGACCTTGGGGGCTTTGGCTTTGTGGCAGGGCCTCCCCAGGCAGCTCTGGGACCTAGGAGTTTGCTTCTGATGGGGTCGGCTTCCCCATTTCCCCTCAGTGCTTGGGAACCTTCTCCCTTAGCTTCACACTTGCTGTTTCAAGCCCTGCTGGGACCTTGTGACTTGGCTGGAATCTGGGACTGCATTTTCATGGAGGAGAACCTGCAGATTCTTCCATCCTCAGCTGGCCATGGCCCACAGCTCTGTATCTGCATCTGAGCTTCTCAAGACTCCTGGAGCATGAGGGGAATGGGGCAGGGGCACTGCTCAGTGCTGACGGGCTCCAGGCTCAGTCTCAGAGATTCTTGTCCTGTTTTTTGTTGGCTGGTGCTGGAGACAAGCCTGTGCCTGCCAAAGCTCCCAGGCCTAGTTTGGGGGCTGGTGTTTGGGGTTGGGGTTCAGGATACTGCAGTCTGTGCAATAATAAATCTGCATCTGCTCATGGGCTCTGGCTGGGCTGCAATGTGCTTGTGGGTCCAGGATGAGGGGCTGGCTCAAGGAGGGTGGGTGGAAAGAGGCTGGGAGATGTGGGTCCTGCCCGTCTGTGTCCTTGCTCTCACGATACTTGAGGGGCAGCTGAAGGGCTTCAGTTTGAATGGGGGCTCAAAGGCCACAGAGTTTCTACAGTGGAGTTTCTAAAGCAAACTTCCAGAAACTTCTATGAGTAGCTGACAGTAGAATCAAGAGCCCGCCCTTTGAGGTGGAGTCCCCCCAGTCTCCAGTGCTAGCCTGGCCACTTTCTTCACTTCTCTGAGCCTCTGTTTTCTTATCTATAAAATGGGGATAATAACAGTGCCTACCTCCTGGTAGTGGGGATTACATTAGATGTTGAGGCTGTAGAAAGCAGTGGAGAAATGAAGACGAGTGTTGTTATCACACTGCGGTGCTGTTAGCTCTGCTACAAGCCCTCTTGCATTTTGATAGAGGATCCCAGGGACCCCAAAGGGGTGGAGGTGATTCAGATACTAGTTGTTTAGTCAGAATATCTCAATCAGTGGGGGACCCTGATGTGATCTCCACACTCCACAGAGGCTTAGAGCAGAGGGACTTGCCCAAGGTCACGCACACAGCAAGTTGGTGGCAGGAAAGCAGTTCTCTTGACTTTTTAGGAATAAGCACTGCCCATGAAGTTACTCTCAAAGTTGGTGGTTCCCAGCGAGGGGGTTGGAGAAGAGGGTCCCTCAACCAACAGTAGGCTTGAGTTCAGGCACACCCTGTCCTCAGGAGCCTGGCTACCCCACCCAACCCAGCCCTGTCACTGATGAGCCGTGTGTTCCCTCACTCCCTCTTTCTATGCCTCAGTTTCCTCCTGCTGAGGAGACTGCAATCCCTGCCCTACGGCCTTCTTCATAGGCAATGCAGTTGTGAGGCTCAAATGAGATAGATTATAGTGATAAAGAGGTTTTAGGCTGGGCATGGTGGCTCACACCTGTAATCCCAGCATGTTAGAGGAGGCTGAGGCAGGTGGATCACTTGAGGTCAGGAGTTTGAGACCAGCCTGGCCGACATGGCAAAACCCCATCTCTACTAAAAAAGAAAATACAAAAATTAGCCAAGTGTGGTGGCACGTGCCTGTAAACCCAGCTAGTTGGGAGACTGAGGCAGGAGAAGCACTTGAACCCGGGAGGCGGAGGTTGCAGTGAGCCGAGATCAAGCCACTGCACTCCAGCCTGGGTGACAGAGCAAGACTCCATCTGGAAAAAGAAAATTTTTGAAAACTCTGGAATGATGCTGGGATTCCAGGAAGGATGGACTTGGAGGAACCACAGGAGGGGAGGTGGGAGTGGGAATGAGGAGGGAATTGTTTTAATCTGTAGCCTTTGATAAAAACCCACAGAGGGAGAGCAGGTGGGTAGCCAGCCCAGTTGGCCGGTCTGCAGACACTGTGTGTGTGTGTGTGTGTTTGTGTGTGTTGGATGAGTTGGGGGCGGGGGTGCCTGTATTAAACTCACTTTGGATGGTTTGCAAAGGAGGCAGCTTTGGAGACTCAGAGCCAGGTAGGGTTGGTCGAAGATAGCACCCCCTGTTGGCTCAGGGGTAGGACACAGCCAGGCTGATGCCTCCTCTTCCAGTCTTGACCACAGGCAGCTCTAGGAAGTCTGATGGGTCTCCTGCCATGCCCGGAAGGGTGTTTTGTACCATGCATGAACTTAAGAGCATTGCTGGTCCACTGCCTTGAGGTCTCTGCAGGACTCTTCCAGGGCAGTGTAAGGGAGGGGACCTAGGAACCATGGGGGTCAGATTTGGGATTCGGGCAAGAAGGGAAGTTTCATAATCTGATGGACCCACAGAAGACCCAGCTGTTCTGGAAGAGATGCAGGCCCAGATGATGACCTTTGAAGGTGCCACGCCTGAAAAAGTTATATGAAGATGCTCTCCGCCAAATAAGAACTAAAAATACAAATAATACCTAAACTGTAAAACATGAAACTTGCATGTATGCTGAAATTAAAATAGCTCTTAGGTTTTTGCTTTGTGCAAAACTCTGACTATGCCTATGGAGGCCAAAGTTCCCACTCCCTCTCGCTCTGTCGGCCTGTCTTGCTGGTACACTCAATGGAGTCAGGTGGCCATAGGTCAGGCCCTGTGCTAAGCCCTTCACCTCCTGCATGTGGTGGCAGAACAGCTGTATGGTTCAGCACATGGTTGCTGGTTCACATCTTGGCTCTGTCCCTTAACATCTAGAACTTTCTTTCTTTTCTGGGGGTGATGAATACTATGTTACCTGCCTCTTCAGATTGAAAATATGAACACGGAACTTAGAACAATTCCCAGCATGGTGTGAGCAGATGGTAAATGCACTGTTATTTTCCATTCTTCACAATATCTCCATGATGTATGTATTCATCCACCCATTTTGCAGATGAGGAAAATTGAGCCTTGGGGAGATGGAATGATTGGTTCAAGGTATCACAGTGAGGGAAGGACAGAGCTGGGACTGAAACCCAGAGCCTGTGCTCTCTTACAGAACCACACTGCTCCCACCATGAAAGAGTGAACTTCCCATCACTGCAGATGAGCCAGCTGAGGGGAGATGCTAGTCAACAGGGATGCGGCAGGAACATTTGTCTATTGGATATGAGTGAATGCAATGATTCAGAATTCCTGAAGGAGCTCAGGGAAGGAAGGAAGGGGTCTCTGAAGAAGCCTGAGGAAATAACTCCTTAGGTTGTCAGAGATGGAGGCACTCTAAGATATCAGCTCATCTGGCCCCCTGTTTTTCCTATGGGGAAACAGGTCTGGAGAGAGTGTCGTGATTTGTAAGGATCACACAGCAAGTCACTGACAGCCTGGACTGAGCGGGGAGTCATATTTTGTCCACAGACCAACTGCAGGTAATACCCTCATGTAGGGCAACAGATGCCAGGGCACCCCATGTGTCAGAACATTCAGTCCAGGCTGTCTTGACCAGGTGCCTACATCACAGTTACTACTATTACTACTACTACTGCTGCTGCTATTACTAGTACTAGTACTAGTACTACTACTACTACTACTAGTACTACTACTACTTCTTCTTCTTCTTCTTCTTCTTCTTCTTCTTCTTCTTCTTCCTCTTCTTCTTCCTCTTCTTCTTCTTCCTTCCTCTTCCTTCCTCTTCCTCTTCTTCTTCTTTTTTTTGAGATGGAGTCTCATTCTGTCACCCAGGCTGGAGTGCAGTGGTGTACAATCACTTCTTAGTGATCTTTTAAAGCTATTTACATCTTGAGGCTGTAGAGTCACAGCTACTCTCCCTTCAGACACCAGATACAAGTTTGGGGGTCTCCAGGGCCACCATCACTTCATACTGACTGGCTACAAACAAGGGGGTTCCTGTGACTACCCTCGTACTCAATAATTCACTAGAAAGACTCACAGAACTCACTGAAAGCTATTCTACTCAAGTCACATTTATTACAAACAAAGAATGTGAATCAGAACCAGCCAAGGGAAAGGGACATAGGGTGGAATCTGGGAGGGTTACAAATGCTAAACACCTGTGTCCTCGGTATCTGTTACCTAGCCAGCATTGGTAAGTAACAGTTTGTCAAAGTATGGCCAACCAGGTAAGCTAACCAGTGCTTTAGTGTCCAGAGTTTTTATTGGGACTTCATTATGTAAAGGTGATTGGTTGAATCATTGCCCACATGGTTAAACTTAACCTCCATACCCCTCCCCACACCCAAATGTCAAGCTGACATCACATAGCCCAAAGCCCCAATCCTTTAACTCTGTGGTTGATTTTTCTGGCATGGCCAGCACTCACCACAAGCCATCTTGTTAGCATAAACTATGAGTTGTGGTCCCAGGAGCCCACCGTGAATAACAAAGACACTCCTGTTAATCAGGATATCATAAGGGTTTAGAAATTACTTCCTAGGAGCCAGGACAAAAATCAGACCTCTCCTTAGAGGCCCAGTTCCTAACTGCACAACCCTGTATCTCTTCCTATCCACAGCTTCTCCACTACACTGAGTTCCCTGAGAGAGGGGCTATCTGTGATTCCTCTCTATATCCATGCATTAGTTAGTGTAAGCTTGGCTGAGGTGATAGACTCCACAGTTCATAATTGCTATACACCATGTAAGTTTGTCATGGAACAGCCTAGAATAGCTGTCCCTCATCCCAGTGATTCAGGGACCCAGGTTTTTTCCATCTGTGGTTCTACATATCCTAGGGCTTTGTTGGTCTCTGCATCTGGCCAAAGGAAAAAGAAAGAGAGTATGGAGGATGGAATTTGCTTCCTAAAAACCTTCACCAGGAAAATAGCACACATCACTTCTGCTCATATTCCACTAGCCAGAGCCCAGTTATTTGGCTTGATTCAACTAGCCTCAAGGGAGGCTGGGAAATATGGACTACATGTGTCCTCAGGGAGAAGAGAAAGATGTGGGTTTTGGTAAACAGACAAGACAGTACAGCCTCTAGTACCATCCCCATTGTCCCACTTAGGTCTTGGGGCAGAGTAGACATTCGGTGAGTGCTTATTGAGGAAATGGATATGGTGGCCAAAGAGGCAGTATGGTTGGGGAGTGAGGGTGGGTTGGGGCTTTGGAATTGGACAGACCTAGTTTCTAATCCTGGGTATATCACTTCCTTGCTGCATGTGGAAGATGCCATCACTGATTGGATTCTGCAGGAGCAGACATTGAGAGTCACCTAGGCTGCAAGATGTTTATTAGGGATCAAAACCTGTGAGAGGAAGAAGGAGAATGCAGAATAGGGCAGAGGAAGAAGTCTAACTTGATGCAGGCGTGAGAAAGTCCAACCCAGTGGGAGCTCCAGAGCAAGGATAGTTTGTAGAGCATCTTCAATTGGGCTTTTATACCCCTCCCCTGCTCAGTTACTGGGTGATATGGTTTGGCTACATCCCCACCCAAATCTCATCTTAAATTCCCACATGTTGTCGGAGTGACCCAGTGGGAGGTAATTGAATCATAGGGGCAAGTCTTTCCTGTGCTGTTCTCATGATAGTGAATAAAGTCTCATGAGATCTGGTGATTTTAAAAAGAGGAGTTACTCTGCACAAGTTCTCTCTTTGCCTGCTGCCATCTATTGTAAGATGTGACTTGCTCCTCCTTGTCTTCCACCATGATTGTGAGGCTTCCCTAGCCACTTGGAACTGTAAGACCCATTAAACCTCTTTCTTTTGTAAATTGCCCAGTCTCAGGTATGTCTTTATCAGTAGCATGAAAATGAACTAATACACTGGATATGGGCTGCTCTGGGAAGGGCATGACCTTGGGTGAGACAGCTTTCTGAAGCTGGGGCAGACCCTAAAGAAACTGACAGCTGGAAGTTGTCTACTGATCACACTTCCCACTTCAGAGAAGCAAGTCCTTCTTGAAGGGATAAATGCATGATGCATCTGTCTGTCTACCACATGCCCAACAGCCATTCCTGACGCTCCTGCTATCTCTGCCTCCACTACAGAGACATGAGCAAAACTCATTTCTTAGCTTCCTTTGCATCTAGGAGTAGCCTTGTGATCCAGGAGACAGAATTGTCCACGAAACATAAGGGAAAGCTCACCTGGGGGTTCCTGAGAAAGACTTTCTTCTACGATAAAATAAGAGATGAAAGCAAACAAAGCCTCTCTTGCTACCTTGGCTTTCCCCCTTATTCTTGCTTTTGGATGCAGGTTGGGGGTCTTGGGTGCTGATGCTTGGAGCTGTGGCAGCCATTTCACAACCACGAAAGGAAAGTCAAGAGAATTGCCAAGATGCCAACCCAGTTGATTCTGAAGCTACTAAATCAATTCTTGAACCATCTACAACCAGACTTCTTGTTAAGAAAACAATAACTATTCTCAAGATTTCAGTCCTTGTTCATCAGGTTTTTTGTTACTTGGGGCCAAACACATTCTATCTGTTAAAATGTATGACCCAGGGCAGGTTACACAATGTCTCTTAAACTTCATGCTTTTGTTGAGACCTTTCTGACACGCCAAAGCTCTTCCCATACCCCAGATGCTTCTCTACACAGGAGGTTTCCTGGCAGAGCATGGGTATGTGTGTGGGAATGGGGGAGTGGTGGATGAGGGGGTGCAATTAATGTGGCCTTTGTACAGAGCCCATTACAAATGGGTGGGACTGGTTATGTGCACAAGGTGGTTTTTAGGTATGTGGATGAGGGGAAAAGGAGATCCTTGAGCCTCATCAGAAATACAAAAAGAAATTATAACATCATTTGAGATACATGGAAGTTAAGCAGAAAAGGAGAGTGGAATGAAATTCTCAAAAAAGAAAGTAAGTGTAGTAGTGCAATATCGCTGTGATAATACTGCATAGCAAGCAACCCTGATGACATCAAACTTTTTTTTTTTTTTGCTGATAAATCTGTGGGCTGACTGTGTTGGCTGTGCTTCAGGCTAAGGGAAAGGTTCAGGTTTCCTCCAGTTGTTTCTCATGCTGGGACTAGTGCCAACGGAGAATGTTTATCTTACGGTGCATGGCTGAAGTGCAGGAATGAAAGCCTCTGCTCCTATCATGTCTGCTTAGATCCTATTGGCCAAATCGAGTCCCATGCCTGAGCCCAACAACAGTGGTGTGGGGGAAGTAGACTCTTCCAAATCTAGAGGGAGGTACCACAAAAGAGTGGATATATGATTTCTTTTCTTTGAGACAGGGTCTTGCTCTGTTGCCCAAGCTGGAGTGCAGTGGCACCATCATAGCTCTTTGCAGCCTCAAATTCCTGGGCTCAAACTGTTTTCCCACCTCAGTCTCCCAAAGTGCTGCGATTACAGGCATAAGTCACCACACCTGGGATTATTTTATAAGGAGTGAAGAATTGGGAATAAAAACCCAATCTACCAATGCAGGAGAAGTCACAGAGAATAATGCGGTCAGAGGAGGGGGTTCCTTGAGTGTCCAGTCTCCAGCCATGATGACATTATCCCTTCAGACCACCTGATCCTTTTGGGCTGCACTGATACTCACCAAGGACCCTCCCTCCAACTCCACTCATTATTTCATTTCACAAGTTCAGTTTTTCCTCCATGTTCTCTTCTTTCCTCTGTCTCTTCCTTCCCCCAATCCTATCTAATATCAGTCAGTAGAATGATCTTTCTTAGTATTTACTTGGACCAGGTCCCTATATCCAGGTAGAGACAGTGGGAAAAGCTAGTGATTACTCTTTTCTTAGACATGAACACCTGGACATTCCCCAGTTAGTGGTGTATCTTCTCCCTCTTTGTTCCTCCATTTATTTTTTTAAAATATTTAAGGAGGGCCGGGCGCGGTGGCTCACGCCTGTAATCCCAACACTTTGGGAGGCCGAGGCGGGCAGATCACAAGGTCAGGAGATCGAGACCATGGTGAAACCCCGTCTCTACTAAAAATAGAAAAAATTAGCCAGGCACAGTGGCGGGCGCCTGTAGTCCCAGCTAATCGGGAGGCTGAGGCCGGAGAATGGCGTGAACCCGGGAGTCGGAGCTTGCAGTGAGCCAAGATTGTGCCACTGCACTCTAGCCTGGGCGACAGAGCGAGACTCCGTCTCAAAAAAAATAAATAAAATAAAATAAAATAAAATAAAATATTTAAGGAAGTCAATGACTTCCAGGACCTTTCATGGGCTCTTGGATCAAAGAGACACAAGAGTCCTTATACTCTAGGAAAGAAGACCTGGAATGTCTTACATGATGGCCTAGCATTAAACATGCCAGGACAGAGGGATGTGCAGGAGGCTGTGAAAATACACGAAAGCATTGTGAGTTTGGAAGGGGAGGGATGGAGAGGACTCTGAGTTTTACCCCTACCTATCCTTCCAGGATAATTCTTGGCACACAGCTGTCTGTCTCAGACCCATTAAATACAATTATTAGTGTGGTTATTGCTTATCTGCCTTCGCCACTAGGCTGTAAACTCCGTGCACTTAGGGATGTGCCTATTTTGTTCATTTTTGTTGTCTTAGTCCATTTGGGCTGCTGTAACACAATACCACAGCCTGGGTACCTTATAAACAACAATTTATTTCTCATGGTTTGGGAGTCTGAGAAGTCCAAGATCAAGGCAACAACAGATGCGATATCTGGTGAGGGACTGCTTTCTGGCTCTCAGATGGAGCCTTCACTCTGTGTCCTCACATGGTGGAAGGGGCAAGGCAGCTCTCTGGGGCCCTTTTCATAAGGGCACTAATCCCATTAATGAGGGTGAAATCCTCATGACCTAAGCACTCCCAAAAGCCCCATCTCCTAATACTATCACATTGGTGATTAGGCTTCAACATATGAGTTTGACGGAGACAGCAGCATTCAAACTATAGCACCTGGATTCCCAGGTTGTTACACAGCTCATTAATGGCTCATAATTGGCACTGTTACGTTATAAAAAACTATTTTTTTTCCTGATTTCAATAAGAATGAAAGGATCTCAAGATGGTAGAAGCTAAGTGGCAGTACTTAACTTTCACAGACAAGGTGACTGCAAGTTCTGTAGTGGGCAACGTGAACCAATAGCAATCAGGAGGTTTGACATGCAGGGATTTTTACCAGAAGCTAATCAATCCTCGTGTCCTTGGGGAGATGAAATAGCTGGACCATCTGCTAAAGTATTACTGGACAAACTGTAGGTTTGATAGGTAGAAGCCTGACTTGAGTCACTGCAATAGAGAGCCACGGCCTCATACCTAGTTCCCAGACCTAAATAAATTCACAGACCCAGAGAGCCTTGACTACAGAGGAAGGACCCCACAATGACACCTTTGTTGGAGGACAAAGGTGTTCTTTCAGTTTTTTGAGGAATCTTCAACCTGTTTTCCAAAATGGCTGTACTAATTTACATTCCCACCCAGAGTACACAAGGGTTCCCATCTCTTCATATCCTCACTAACACTTGTCATTCATCTGTTTGGTAACAGCCATTCCAACAGGTGTGAGGTGAAATCTGATCGTGGTTTTAATGTGCATTTTCCTAATGATTAGAGATGTTGAGTATTTTGTCATATATCTGTTGGGCAATTGTATCTAATCTTTAGTCAAGTGACTGTTGAGAACCTTTGCTCGTTTTTAATTGGGTTATTTGTTTGCCTGCTGTTGAGTTTTTGAATTCCTTATATATTTTGGATATCAGCCCCTTTTCAGATGTATAGTTTGCAAATATTTTCTCTCAATTCGTGGATTGTTTCTTCAGTCTGATAATTATTTCCTTTGTTATGTAGCCTAGAAGTTATGTAACCTAGAAGAAATGGATGACTTCCTAGAAGCATGCGACCTACAAAGATTGAATCTTTATGGGAAGTTTAGACATTAGTAATTCAACCTCTTTACTTTTTATAGGTCCACTCAGGTTATCTATTTCCTCTTGAGTCAGTTTTGGTAGTTTGTGTCTTTCTAGGAATTTGTCCTCCTCCACTCTTCTAGTGGACTTCTAGAATACAGATGGGATCATGCAGCTCTGTTGCTTACCTATGCCTTTTTTGGCTCTGTATTTTCTGCAGCATTAATCTCCAAAATCAGGGGCAAGCACTGTAAGGAATGCACAATATTGAATGTGAAAGTAGATATTATTAATTTCTACCTATATATTATTGAAAAACAAATATGTTTAATATATTGCTAATATATTGAGAGTCGTATTTGTGAATAAGCTTTAAAGGTACACAATTTCTTTTTTTACCCTTTTAGGTTCAGAGGTACATGTGTAGATTTGTTATATAGGTAAATTGCGTGTCATGGGGGTTTGCAGTAGAGACATTTCATCCCCCAGGTAATAAACATAGGACCTGATATGTAATTTTTTTATTCTTACCCTCCTCCCAACTTCCACCCTCAAGTAGGCCCCAGTAACTCCCGTCCTCTCCTTTATGTTCATGTGTATTCAATATTTGGCTCTTACTGATAAGTGAGAACACATGGTATTTGGTTTTCTGTTCCTATGTTAAGTTTACTTAGATTAATGGTCTCCAGCTCCATCCATGTTGCTGCAAAGAACATAATCTTGTTCGTTTTTATGGTTGCGTAGTATTCCATGGCATATAGGAATCACATTTTCTTTATCCAGTCTACCATTGATGGGCATTTAAGTTGATTCCATGTCTTTGCTATTGTGAATAGTGCTGCAATGAACATATATGTGTCTTTATGGTAGAATGATTTCTATGCCTTTGGGTATGTATCCAATAATAGGATTGCTGGGTTGAATAGTACTTCTGTTTTAAGTTCTTTGACAAGTTGCCAAACTGCTTTCCACAATGACTGAACTAATTTACATTCACACCGGCAGTGTATAAGTGTTCTCTTTTCTCTGCAACCTCTTTCGCATCTGTCATTTTTTGACTTTTTAATAATAACCATTCTGAATGGTGTGAAATGGTATCTCATTGTGGTTTTGATTTACACTTCTCTAGTGATTAGTAACATTGAGCATTTTTTCATACACTTGCTGGCCATGTGTATGTCTTCTTTTGAAAATGTTCATGTCTTTTGCCCACTTTTTAATGGGGTTGTTTTTTGCTTGTTAATTTGTTCAAGTTCCTTATAGTTTCTGGATATTAGGCTTTTGCTGGAGGTATAGTTTGCAAATATTTTCTCCCATTCTGTAGGTTTTCTGTTTACTCTACTGATAATTCTTTTTGCTGTACAGAGCTCTTTAGTTTGATTAGGTCCCATTTGTCAATTTCTGTTTTTGTTGCAATTGTTTTTGGAGTCTTCATCATGAAATCTTAGTGAGGGCTTATGTACAGAGTGGTATTTCCTAGGTTATCTTCCCAGGTCTTTATAGTTTTAGGTTTTACATTTAAGCCTTTAATCCATCTTGAGTTGATTTTTGCATACAGTGTAAGAAAGGGGTCCAGTTTCAATCTTTTGCGTATGATTAGTCAGTTATTCCAGCACCATTTATTCAATAGGGAGTCCTTTCTCCATTAGTTATTCTTTTAGTTTTGTGAGTGAACTCTTCTTTTCTTTCCCTCTGAAGTCGTGTCAGATCTTCTAAGATTCAGTCTTCAGAATTTAAACAGAGCATGTGTCTAAGGTGATTTCTTTAGGAATTAATCCTGTCCTGGAAACAATGTGCTCTTTTGGTGTCAAAATTTGAGACTTCAGGCCAGGTGCAGTGGCTCATGCCTGTAATCCTAGCACTTTGGGAGGCTGAGGTGGGCAGATCATTTGAGGTCAGGAGTTCGAGACCAGCCTGGCCAACATTGTGAAACCCTGTCTCTACTAAAAATATGAAAATTAGCCGGGTGTGGTGGTGTATTACAGGTGGTGCACCTGTAATCCCAGCTACTTGGAAGTCTGAGGCAGAAGTGCTTGAACCTGGAGACAGAGGTTGCAGTGAGCCGAGATTGTGCCACTGCACTCCAGCCTGGGTGACAGAGCAAGACTTTGTCTCAAAAAAAAAAAAAAAAAAAATTAGTGTTTAGCTAATTGAACTTATCCTCTCAAATAGGATTAATTGTCCAACTCTTCTAATTCTGTATTTCCCTGCACCCTGGATTCTCATGGGGTGTTTTGCACCTGCCTTCTAAATGTCCTCCCTTCCCCGGTCTACCTGTTCTTTCATCCCTATGAGGAGATGTCCTATCACTTACTATACCATCATTCCCATTTATTCCAGTCCAACTATTGGACATTTCTTTTAAGTTTTCAAACATTCTACTTCCAGAAAGTCACCAAACCCAATTGCATTTTCTTGAAAGTTCTTACGTATTTGTTATTAAAGTGTTCTCATCTCTTCCACTGACTCTTTCGCCTTCTTAGGAGTTCATTGTACAAATTGTCTTTGTTTTTCCTTTTGCTTTTTTATCCCAGGGTAGTTAATAGTGGAGGTAGTGAAAACCAACCACTTAAAGCTAACAAGCAGACACTACGTATTTTAAATGCATGACATTTAATCCTATCAATGATATAATTAGACAGACACTATCCTCATCCCTATTATGCAGATGAGGAAACTGGTGGCCCGAAAATTTACATGATGTACCCTGAGTAATTTACTGTGACTCCAGGGCCCACCTTTTTAACCTCCACCCTCCACCCTCTCCCTCTGGTAGGAGAGAGGGTAATTACCTCCTCTCGTAACTGTTTTCCTTTGCTATTCCTGGCCACTAGGTTCTCTGAGCTTTCTTATAGGTCACGACGTAAAAGTGTTGATCAGGGCAAAATAGCAGTGAGCACAATGCCCTGTGAGTGCTTATCTAACAAGCTGGCAACCTGCAAATATATCTAATATTCAGGAAAACTTTGTAGCTGCATTTAAAACTCTCCCAGCTGCAGAGATTTGAGGCCAGCCTGCTGCTTCAGGTGTATGGTATTGAGCCAAGTAAGGTCATACTCAGCAGACAGAGGACAACCCTTTGTGAATATCAGAGGCTGGCGAAACATGGCTGATGGGCAAAATCTGGCCCGATGTCTGTGTTTTTTTTCTTTGAGCTAAGAATAATTTTTACGTATGTATTTATTTATGTATGTATTTATTTTTGAAACAGAATATCACTCTGTTGCCCAGGCTGGAGTGCAGCGGTGGGATCTTGGCTCACTGCAACCTCCACCTCCTGGGTTCAAGCATTTCTCCTGCCTCAGCCTCCTGAGTAGCTGGGATCACAGGCATGTGCCATCATGCCCAGCTAATTTTTGTATTTTTAGTAAAGACAGGGTTTCACCATGTTGGCCAGGCTGGTCTCAAACTCCTGACCTCAAGTGATCCGCCCACCTCGGCCTCCCAAAGTACTGGGATTATAGGCGTGAGCCACCGCGCCCAGTCGGTTTTTACTGTTTTAAATGGTCAGGGTGGAAAACAAGGGAAGACCATTTCATGATGTGAAAAATCATGTAAAATTCACATTTCAGTGTTATGAAAAAAATTCTATTGGCCCACAGCTATGCTCATTTAATGATGTATTTTCAATCTTCATATTGACAGGTTGAACTGAGGCAGGAGAATAGGGTTTGGACCTGGGAACTTAAGGCCAATGTGTGCTGACTTCCCAAAGCTGGATCAAAAGGGAAACACTTGGGTCGGGGGGGCAGGGACTCTAAGACCAATTAACACCAACTTCCAAAAGCTAAACCAAAAGGAAAAACTTCATCTTGCCATGCTGGGATCACAAAGAATCAAAGGTTACTCTCCATACAACCTTCCACCATGTCTCAGATGGAAAGGAAAGTGCCTCGGATTGGCTGTGGGCCAAGTGCCGGCCATCCCCCTCATCTGCATAGGGTGCCATTCCACTATGTCTCCGGATGACTGCAGACCAATTCACTGCAGCCTTTAATTAGCCACGGGCCAAATCCTTCATCCAGATAAAGAATGGACATCTGTAGCGGCGCCATTGTTCTTCCTACCACACTCTCCCACAATCTTGATGGAGTAACTCCAACTCCAGAGCTAGCAGGAAGGTGAAACTTAGAAGGTGTATTTGTTTTCAATCAGCCCTATCCAGTGTAAGGCACGTGTGTGAGGAACAAATTCGTGCGTTCGAACTCAAAGAATGGACTTAAGAGACCCAGAGAATAGTGAAAGTGAGACTTTTAATGACCGTCTTGCAAGACTGGGTGTCTAATGAGCAGGTGCACCCAGCACAGTCACAACAAACAATTCATCCTCTAGTGCACGGGTCTCTCCCCAGGTTCCCCAAAGGCTAAGTACTTCCCGGACTTCACCTACTGATGGTGGATAGGGGCCTTAGATGTTCTTTATTAGGGTTGTCTTGCTGCATTTTGTTGCAGCCCACAATGCATTGCAATCCTAGTTCGCTCAGGGGCTTTTTAAGTATTTGACTTATGACCTAATGACCTAAGTAGCTGGGGAGGCTGATAAGAACAAAGTGAGCTATTTTGCAGGCTAGTAAACTTTCATTTTAGACTAAATGTCTTTGGTTTGAGTGAGGGCAACTAAGCGAGGGAGGAAGGGGAGAAGGGAGAGGCCGACAAGCAGGCATCGGCTATCCAAGCAGAGGCCTAGTATATCTTGTTTCTTCTGTAGTTTGCTGACCTAAGCCAATTCAAGGCACTTTGTCTTGGAAATGGACCACTGTATACATTATTTCCTTCACATGGATGCGCTTTGGTCAAGGAATAGGTCAAGGCAGACATCCAGGCCTGCATGACTCAGCAGGATCGGTGTGCAGGCTCACACCTCCACTTGTTATATCACCTGTTTGTGTAAGTTCATACTTGGCTTTATGCCACTATTGTCTGTAAAAGGTATGACTGCCCTGCTGACACTGCACGGGGCTCTAGGGACATGGCTGGGCTTGGCTCTTGGGCGTGGCTCGACATGGTCGGCGTGCTGGTGCCCAGAGGAAGAGAGAGAGAGAGCCAAACTGTCCGTCTTGCAGGCGGGCAGTGGGGAGCCAGAAACTAGCTTGTGCCCAGAGAAAGAGTTAAGCTGCTGACCCTGAAGGCAAGGGAGAGCAGGCAGAACAGCGGTGTGTGGGAGCAGCCGGCTCAAGCAGCTAAAACAGGGCAGACAGTGTGAGAAAACTGCTGATGAGAGAAGAGTGTGTAAGAGCTGTTGATGAGAGAACTGCTGAATAAAACTACATCTCACCTGCCTACAGCACCCCACCCAGTGTTTTTCAGTTATCTGCCCATCCACCCACTCCCCTTGGACCTCAGTATGGGCCCGAACCTGACCCCAAGCAGGACATTTGGCGTAGTTGTGGACCTGACATCCCGCTCCTGTCCTGTTCCCCAAATCTCCAGGGCCCAAAGCCTAGATGATCCTTTATTTTCTATAAAGCAAAATATGAGTTTGGTACTAATTTTTGTAGCCGATAGGGACCTCAAAAGGAGTACTTAAAACCCAGAAAACTTCGTAACCAGGCCCTTGAGCTGCTTGCTCGGGCCCACTCCCACCTGTGGAGTGCTTTCCACTTTAATAAATCTCTGCTTTCGGAGAATGGCTTGAACCTGGGAGGCAGAGGTTGCAGCGAGCCAAGATTGCACCACTGCACTCCAGTCTGGGCGACAGAGTGAGACTCTGTCTCAAAAATAAATAAATAAATAAATAAATAAAATAAAAAATAAACCCCTGCTTTCACTGCTTTGTTTGTTTCGTTCCTTTGTCACTGTGTGTTTTGTCCAATTCTTTGTTCAAAACGCCGAGGACCCGGACAACTCACACTCAAGGCCCTCCGTCTGGTCACAGAGTAGTTGTGATAGATACCATGTGGCCCGCAAAGCCTAAAATACTTCCTTTCTGTCCCCTACAGAAAAGGTTTGCCAGTCGCTGGTACAGATCATTCGAAAGCATCCACTGAGCAGACTCCCTCAGGGAGCCCAGGAAGTCCTTGGTCTTAAGGCCTGGTGGAGACATGAGCTTTCGCCATCTGATGCTTTGTTTCACAGGAAATAAAGGATCATCTAGGCTTTGGACCCTGGAGATTTGAGTGACAGGACAGGAGCTGGATAGGGCGGATTAAAAACAAAATCAAGTGCACTTTCTAAGCCTCACTATCCTGCTAGCTCTAGAATTGGAGTTATTCCATCAAGATTGCTGAAAAAAGCACGGGAGGAAGAAAAATACTGCCCCTAAAGATTTCTGATATAGTTTGCATATTTGTCCCCCTAGATCTCACACTGAAATGTAATTTGCAGTGTTGGAGGTGGGGCCTGGTGGGAGGTATCTGGGTCATAGGGGCCGATCCCTCATGGCTTGGTTCTGTCCTGGTTATAGTGAGTGAGTTATCAGATCTGACTGTTTAAAAGCGTGTGACATCCCCTCCCTCCCACTCCACCTCCCTCCCTTTCTCCTGCTGTCACCGTGTAACAGAGGCTTCCCTTCATCTTCCACCATGAGTAAAAGCCCCCTGTAGGCCTCCCCAGAAGCTGGATAGACGCTGATGCCATCCTTGAAACTGTAAGCCTATAGAACCGTGAGCCAATTAAACCTCTTTTCTTGTAAATTACCCGGTCTCAGGTGTTCCTTTACAGCAAGGCAAGAATGGCCTAATACAATGTCCACGTCCTAGTCCCCAGCACCTGTGAGTATGTTACCTTGCATGGCAAAAGGGAATTGATTAAAGTTGCTATCATCTGTCCTTGAGTTGGGGCGAGGAGCCTGGATTTTCCAGGCAGATCCAATCTAATCACAGGGCTCCTTAAGAGCAGACAACCAGTAGCAGCTGTGGTCAGAGAAAGGGACGTGGTGATGGAAGTAGGGTCGTCTACACGCTACGTTGCGGGCTTTGAAGATGGAGGAAGGGGGTCTCTGGAAGCTGGAAGAGGCCGGGAAGCCGATACCCTCCTACAGTTTCCCGAAAGGCACACGGCCCTGCTGACACCTCAATCTCAGCCCCGTGAGACCCTTGCTGGACTCTGGCCCACAAAACTGTGAGATAATAAGGTAAGGTAAGATATTTGTGTTGTTTTAATCCACTACGTTTTGGTAATTTTTAATACCAGAAAACTTAATAGCAAAAATAGTAGAACATGAATACGGAGGGTGAGCTGTGTCCACCTCTTTAAATCACTCTCTTGCCAGATTTTCTCATGTCTCTGATACAATTTTTGGTTGTCTAAATATACTTAGGATCATGTTATGTTTTAGAACTAGAGAAAAAACCTCAGCATGTCTTGCGAATGTCCTATTTTATGCTTGAAAATAAAATATTTGAATCTAATTAACTTCATCTTGGTTATCATTGATGGACAGAGACTCAAACTTGACTGTTATTTCCAGTCTGGAGTGATTTGCATCATATGATCAGTCTCTCTCCAAAAGCATTGTATAAAGAGGATGTATGTTTGTTTTATTTTATTTATTTTTTTGAGACGGAGTTTCACTCTGTTGCCCAGGCTGGAGTGCAATGGCACTATCTCAGCTCACTGCAACATCCGCCCCTGGGTTCAGGTGATTCTCCTGCCTCCCCAGACCTGAGTAGCTGGGATTACAGGTGCCTGCCACCATGCCCAGCTAATGTTTGTGGTTTTAGTGGAGACAGGGTTTCACCATGTTGGCCAGGCTGGTCTCAAACTCTTGACCTCACGTGATCTGCCTGCCTTCGCCTCCCAAAGTGCTGGGATTACAGGCATGAGCCACCATGCCTGGCCAAGAGGATGTATGTTTACTGTGCATAATCCCTACATGAGCAAACTTGATAAATGTAAGATTTCATTTTAGCAATTTTTTAAAAGTCAAAATAATATAAATGGGTTGAGTAAAAGTTATGCAAATTATTAAATTTTTAGTTTCTTTCCAGTTACGTAGGCATCTTTCTATTTTTCTGATGTGACTTTGGAGTACTTCCTGTCTTTAACCTGTTGCATATTATTGGGTAACCTATTCAACCTCTTCCCCAAATCATGAACTCTGCTTGGAACATTTGTAATAACGTAGATTTTTAAGGAGCAATTTTTCATTTTCTATTTATTTCAGTCATAACAAAAACATTTTAACACATTTTTCTTCTACATGCAGATACATGGACAAATTATACAAACATAATGCTGGGTGAAAATAGACAGACCTAAGAGACTCCATCATGATATCACTTATATCATGTTCAAAAACAGGCGTAGTTAACCTATTGTGTTAGAAGTCAGGATAATAGTTGCTTGGGGGATGGAGGGATATTGGGAAGTGGCACAGTGGGAAGTTTTAGGATGCTGGCAATGTCTATTTTTGATCCAGGTGTTGGTTTCATGAGTATGTTCACTCTGTAATGGGTTCGTCAGCTGTCTCAAGACTTGTGCATTTTCTGGAGTATGTTTTATTGAAATTAAAAGCTTTTTTTATGAATAAAAACATATCAGAATCACTGGGACACAGCCAATATAGTGTTAGCTAAGAACTTATACCATTGAATAGGTATAGCAATAAATATATTAAAAAGATAAAAGTTTAATTTCCAACTCACAGTTAAGAAATGAACAACAATAAAAATAACAAAAGGGCCAGGTGCAGTGGCTCACACCTGTAATCCCAGCACTTTGGGAGGCTGAGGCAGGTGGATCACTTGAGGTCAGGAGTTCAAGACCAGCCTGTCCAAGGTAAAACCCTGTCTCTACTAGAAATATAGAAATTAGCTGGGCGGCCGGGCGCGGTGGCTCAAGCCTGTAATCCCGGCACTTTGGGAGGCCGAGGCGGGCAGATCACGAGGTCAGGAGATCGAGACCATCCTGGCGAACACGGTGAAACCCCGTCTCTACTAAAAATACAAAAAAATTAGCCGGGCGTGGTGGCGGGCGCCTGTAGTCCCAGCTTCTAGGGAGGCTGAGGCAGGAGAATGGCGTGAACCCGGGAGGCGGAGCTTGCAGTGAGCCGAGATCACACCACTGCATTCTAGCCTGGGCGACAGAGCGAGACTCCGTCTCAAAAAAAAAAAAAAAAAAAAGAAATTAGCTGGGCATGGTGGTGGGTGCCTGTAATCCCAGCTACTTGGCAGGCTGAGCAGAAGAATCACTTGAGAAGGTTGCAGTGAGCCAAGATTGCGCCACTGCACTCCAGCCTGGGTGGCAGAGTGAGATTTTGTCTCAAAAACGAAACAAAACAAAACAAATATCAATGAAAAGATGTGGAAGGGAGAATTAATAAACACAAGTACATAGAATAATCAGAAAAAAGAAAGGAAATAGCAGAACTCGGAATTGTTTCTATGAAAAAAATACTAGCTAGTATAATAAAGACAAAGGCACAAACATACAAAATATTGCAAATGACCATAAAACAAAAATTAAAAAAAATTATGATACTATTTTATGCACAAAAATGTGAAAAATCTAAGACCAGCCAAGATAGAGTACCAGGCACCAGAGGTAACCTCCCTTCTGGATCAACCAAAGAAGGGACAAAACAATGGTTTGCAAGACACTGTACATCCATCAGCAAAGGACAGTGGTCACTGAGAAATGGGAAACAAATGGAGTGAGCCCTGTTATGGAAGAATTGTGCCACCCTCCACCTTAATTCATATGTTGAAGTCCTAACTTTTGATATGAATATATTTGGAGGTAGGGTCTTTAGGGAAGTAATTAAGGTTAAATGAGGCCATAAGGGTGGGACGCTAGTCAGATAGGATTGGTGTCCTTATAAGAAAAGGAAGAGGTGGGGCATAGTGGCTCACCCCTGTAATCCTAGCACTTTGGGAGGCTGAGATGGGAGAATTGCTCGAGCCTGGGCAACTGAGAGAGACCTTGCCTCTTTAACTAAAAACACACATATACACACACATACACACACACTCACACTCACACTCACACTAAAAAACCCCTCCTTTCCCCAGTGCAAGCACAGAGTAAAGTCACGGAAGGACATAGAAGGACATTTACCATCAGGGGGCAGGTCCTCAACAGAAACTGAATTTGCCGGCATCTCGATCATGGACTTCCAGCCTCCGGAAGTGGAAGAACATAAATGTCTGTTGTTGAAGCCACCCTATCTGTGATCTTTTGTCATGGTAGCCCAGGCTAATACATTCTACAGTTGACCCAGTGAGTTTTCAGGTTGCAGTGCCAAGACAGGGAACTTGGCAGAATCTGTGAGTTGAGGACACTGGCTGAGAGCCTAGGAAAACCAAGGTAGGCAGACTTCTCAGGACAGAGTCCCAGAGAGAAGAGAATTACACAGAGCACCCCAGGTGTTTGCAGAGTGTCTCCCTTACTTGGCAGATTGCTGATCAGTGCATGTGTGAGATGGAACTACGTGAGACCGGGGGAAGACATGCTCCCTCAATACCAAGAACAGTGTCTGCTCCCACAGTCAGACTGGACAACCTGCAGAGTCACGGGCTTCTTGTTATCCAGGTCTCAGCTCAAGTGCGGTCTGCTGGGCGAGACCTTTTGTGACCTCCCCAGTTAGGTGTTTTTGTTTGTTTTTTGAGACAGTCTCACTCTGTCACTCAGGCTGGAGTGCAGTGGCACCACCTCTGCCTCCCTGCAACCTCTGTCTCCCAGGTTCAAGTGATTCTCCTGCCTCAGCCTCCTGAGTAGCTGGGATTACAGGCATGTGCCACCATGCCTGGCTAAGTAGAGATGGGATTTCACCATTTTGGCCAGGCTGGTCTCGCACTCCTGACCTCAGGTGATCCATCTGCCTCGGCCTCCCAGAATGCTGGGATTATAGGAGTGAGCCACCGCACCTGGCCCCCAATTAGTTTTGAACTTCCTGCTTCTAGGTACAGTCTCTTGCACGTGACTGTTTGTTTATATCCAGTGTGTTTCCATTCTCAGAAATTCTGCACATCCTTATATTTTTATTTTCCGCTTCCCTTAAAGGGTCATTTCCACGAGAGAAGGAATGTTGTTGTCTTCTCGAAGGTTGTATCCCCAGTACACAGAATAGTGCCTGGCAATTAAGGAGTTAATTACAGGTAAAAGTTATGATGCAGCTAACAGACATCAAAAGGTATAAAATGAAAGAAGGGTGGGGAGGTGGAAGGGAGTTTTCATCAATTGTAGTAGGGAGACAAAAGTTATTGTAATAGAAAAGCTCATTTAATTGAGGTTTAAGTGCATTGTTTAAAGGTGTGATGTTTCAAGGAGCAGAAAAAAATGAAAGTAATCTATCAAAACCTTTAGAGGAATTTGGGAAGAACTACTGTCAGAGCTGATAAATCAAGAAAGAATAGTGCAAATATATTACTTAGAGTTATACTAGGTAGTCTTCAGGAATTACACTGTAAGAGTTGCATTGGTGTGGAGAGAGGGGGTGGCGAATTACTGCTTTCTGTAATACGTCCATAAATATTTAATTTCTAGCCATAGGGACATTTTGCTTTAATTTTTTTCTAATAGAGGAATTCAAACACAGGAAGAAACCTTAGATAAATCTGTAAAGGACTAGGATGAGAGATTGCATTCATTAATTTTTGGGAAGCATACGCGTAGAGAAAGCGCGTCTGTCTTATTCTTAGACACGCGTACATATGGCGTCGGTTCCTTTCCTCTTGTGAATCATTTTGAGCCAAGCATAATGAGAGCACCTTTGTATAGTACTTGGTATTGTGGATTTGCATTTTTTTTTGGAGGGGGGAGGTGGTTCTAGTCCAGTGTTTCAGGCCCTTAAAAAAGGAATTGTTTATAACGTGAGTCCAGAAGCAGTCACATCAGAGGGGAGTGTTCCCAGGCAGGTGGAGTGGGAAGGGACTTCCTGAGGCAGACATCAATGTTGTCCCTAAATGGATGGCCCTTGTGGTTATGGGATTTGAGGCCACAATGTCAGGAAGCGCATGGCCCCTCCTCTGTGTTTGGGGGCAGGAGAGAGGGCCCGACTTCATCAGTTATGCAGGCAAATAACTCCACCTGTGGTGAGAATGGGCCTTGCAGAGTCTGAGGGCAGTTCTCTGGGGTCACGATCTTGATCGTCACCAGCTGTGTCCAGTTGGAAACTCACCCTTCCAGCTTGTTCACTTCCAAATGTGGGACTGTGGGGCACTTCCTGGCAAGGCTGTGGACAGCGATCTGACAGCCCAGGGCCTGGAAACAGCTGAGCTTCCAGCTCTGCAGCCTCTGCCTCCTTTTCCTCTAGGCATGGCCCAACACGTCTTTGCTGTGTGCAGAAGGACATCTACCCTTTTTGGGAACTCTGCTTTCTGGTTTGACCAGGCGTGGTGTTTGCACCCATGAAGTTCATATGTAGGTATAAGGTGAGGTTTCAGACATGGATTTGGGATTAGGACCAGTTAGAAACACCGATACATCACCTGTGGTTACCTTGGGAAGAGTCTGCTCTTTGGGGGGATACCACCATCCCCCAGAAGGTGCCCCATGGTGATTATCATTGGTCAAGGCATGTTTTGCACACTCATGATATGGGTGAGAGCTTTTCAGACCTGCCAGCTGTTGAATATCGTTTGATGTTTCTGAAAGGGAGCCTGTCTCTTGTGGGTTGTGGTTCACGCACGTGGAATATTGTTTTCTGGTCATCTAACCAAGAGTTAAGTCTGCGGATACAGTCAGTGGTTGGTGGAGCTGTCAGATAACCAGGTGTATCAGCTAGCTTATGCAGCATAACAAACCACCCCGGACTCTGTGACTTAATACAACAACTATTTATTGAGCTCACAACTCTGGGATGGCAGTTTCGGTAGGTTCATGTGGGCAGTTCTGCGATTTTGCCAAGTTTGGCTTATCTCAGCTGGAACTCACTCATACATCTGAAGTTGGCTGCTGGATGGGCACAGGGCTTTCTGATGTCAGCTGGGGCACCTTCCTTTTCTCTGCAGGGTCTCCCATCATCCAGCAGGCTAGCGTGGGCTTGTTCTCATGGTAGCGGGTCTGACCAAGAGCAGTAAGAGGGCAAGGCCAGTGAGCAAGCACTTTTGAAGTATCTGCTTGCATAGTGTTTGCTGCTGTCTCATTGGCTAGAGCAAGTCATATGGCCAAGTTGGGAGTCCATGGCAGAGTCATTAAACAAAATCAGAGCCATTCCTGCAAGCTGTGCACAGCACCAGGGAACAGCTGACACCGAGCCCACTGTTCCCATCCAAACATACCTCAGAGCAGGGAAAACGGCTCCTGTTATCCTAAAAGAAATCAGGGCTCCATTTTGCGACTCCTCAACAGTGTCGTGTGTGAACCTCTGATCCCTTTGATCCCTATTGTAGGAATGGTGATAATAAAAATAATGATCGGTGATATTGATAATGACAGCTAACCTTGTTTATCGCATTCCAGACACTTCTAATTGCATACAAGGATTATTTCATTTAATTCTTAGCGCCATGAGAATGAGAAGCTACATATACCAACATTACATATATCTCAAAAACCTGTAAGTGGAGAATGATATTGATAGTAAGAGAAATTTACACAAAATTCTAAAACACATAAAGCAATATTATATATCGTGGATATTTACATTTGTGTTTAAATAATGGAAATGATAAATTCGAAGCAGCTACTTTCAGAGGAGGATGGCAACTGGTAGAATGAAACATGTGGGAACCTTGATTATAATTATTGGGAAGAGCAGACTCTTCCTAATAATCAAGGGGGTTGAGTTCTGACTGAAGTTTAAGATTGGTAGAGGTTGCCTAGGTGCTAGTTATATTCTCTCTGTACTGTTCATATGTCTAAAATATTTCAGAAAGAAACTAGAGGTTGCTTGACCCACAAAAATACTTAAGTATATTAAAAATTACAGTAAAATCAATGGATCAATGGAATAAGATTTTTAAAATCCAGAAATGGACCCAATTTTCTAATTAAAGGAGTTCCACTCAAAAAGGTGAAATGGGACATTTAATACATAGCAAAGAGACAACTGGGCAACCATTTGGGGAAAAAGTAAACTTAGATCCATGGCTCATATTTGTACTAATGTCACTCGCAAATGGATTGAAGATTTAAATATTTAAAATGAAAGTACAAAAGTAGTGGTGAGTTCTCAGCCTCTGGGAATCACAGCTTTATAGGATGTGAGGTTTGGAAGTGACTTTATCGGTCACCTGTACTACAGGCATGCACCATCACACCTGGCTAATTTTTGTATTTTTAGTAGGGATGGGATTTTGCCATGTTGGCCAGGCTAGTCTTGAACTCCTGGCCTCACGTGATCCACCCACCTCAGCCTCCCAAGGTGCTGCGTACCATCTCTTTTATAGATGGAGAAACTGAAGGACAGGGGTAGAAGTGCATTTTTGCCCAGGCATTGAGCCCACTCAAATTGGCACTAGTGCCAGAGTTTCAACTAGATCCCAGGTTGTGGAGCAGGGTTTCTGTGCGCTGGTGACCAGTTTGCCTGAATCCGGTGAGGCAGAACCCCCACGCACAAAAGCTACATGAAATGAAATGGGTTTGTTACTTACAGACAGACAGCAATGGACAACAGGAGCCTGGGATTCATTGCAAACCAGTCCCCCAGGCTCAGGAAATCTTCCCCGGGGTGAATGGAGTCTCTGTGTGTGCCCCAATTGTACCACAGCTGAGAGACCCCAAAAGATAGCCCAGCCCAGGTTGTATACTTCAGGGGTAACACAATAGGGTGGGCTAAAACACCTAAGGATACTCTGTTTGTAGGGGAAAGGGGAATAGAGCCTGGGCTGTTGCAGCAGTTCCTACGTATCTCAGGATGTTGCATTCCTAGCACTCACCAAGTTAGTCCTGAGAATCAAGCAACAAAGCGGGTGGCCGGGCATCGTGGCTTATGCCTGTAATCCCAGCACTTTGTGAGGCAAAGGTGGGTGGATCACTTGAATTCAGGAGTTCAAGGCCAGCCTGGCCCACATAGGCCAGCCTAACCCCAACTCTCCTAAAAATACAAAAATTAGCCAGGTGTGGTGGCGCACATCTGTAATCCCAGCTACTTGGGCAGCTGAGGCAGGAGACTCACTTGAACCTGGGATGTGGAGGTTGCACAGTGAGCTGAGATTGCACATCTGTACTCTAGCCTGGGTGATAGAGTGAGACTCTGTCTCAAAATAAATAAATAAATAATAAATAAATAAATAAGTGGGGGGAGAGGGGGGTGGGGTGACAGGTGAGGAGAACTGGGTTGGTGGGTTGGCCCAAGGCCACCTGGAGAACTGTCCTGCACAGATCAACCAAAAGGTAATATTCAGTGACGACTTGTGCACTAGGCACTGTGCCAGGACTTTACCTAGATTATCTTACGTTTTCCCACCAAATGAGCTAGTTGCTGTCGTTGTGCCCATTTCACAAATGAGGAAGTTGAGGCTGCGTGAGGGGGCTGAACTGCCAGTGGCGTGGCCTATGTGCTCTGCCGCACTGTATGCCCTGGAAGGGTGGTGGCTGGTGGCCCATGGCTCTGGTGGGAGTGTGCCGGGCTGCAGTGGAACAGTGCTTCAAGGATAAGTTGGGGCAGGATTCGGGGAAGATGGGAGGGCAGGACAAGGAATTTGGAATCCAGCGGCAGCAGCTATGTGCAGGGGGAGAGTTTCCTCTCCTTTCACACAAAGCTGGCCATGCGCTTTCTATCCTAGATGAGCCAGCTGTGCCCGTTCCAGCTGCAGCAATGGCATTGGGGCCAAACCCGTTTTTAAAGGGCCCTGGCTGTGGGAAGTGGAGAACCTGCTGCCAGCCAGTCCGCACCAGGTTGTAAACTGGAAAAAGTCTTGTCTTCCTCCAGTCATTGTTTTTTACAGTAGTTCTCCATCTTTGATATACAATATTTGTACATATTGATGGGGTACATGTGATATTTTGGTATACACATACCATGTACCATAATCGGAGCAGGGTAGTTAGGATATCAGTCACCTCTCCCCCAGGGATTGTTGGAGTCAGGATGGCATTGCACAGCGTGAACGATCACAGGTGGCCCTGGGGGAAAGCTGGACTGAGGTGGGATGGGACGCTCACTCTAGGTGAGTTGGGTGACAGTGGTCATGGCCAAAGTGTAAAGATGGAGTTCGGGAAGGAGAAGAGGGGGTAGGGGTCTGGCACTGGGCCGTAAACAGTAGCATCCAGTTAGGAACTGCAATTTCATAAACCAAGTTTTTTATCATATTGCACACCAATAAAAAGTACAAGGGATTTGGGAGGCTGAGGTGGGTGGATCGCTTAAGCCTAGGAGTTTGAGATCAGCCTGGGCAACATAGTGAAACCCTGTCTCTACTAAAAAATACAAAAAACTAGCCAGGCACGGTGGCGCAAGCCTGTAATCCCAGCTACTCAGGAGGCTGAGGCAGGAGAACGGCCTGTACTGGGAAGGTGGAGGTTGCAGTGAGCCAGGATTGCACCACTGCACTCCAACTTGGGCAACAGAGCAAGACTTGGTTGCCAAAAATAAAAATAAAAGGGATGGCTATACACAGCTGCAGGAATGAATCTTGAAAAAATGGTGCTGAAGAAAAGCCAGACAGAAAAGATAACAATATGAGTCCATTTATATAAAACGATAGAAAAGGAGGCAAACTCAGTTTATGGCAATAACAGTTAGGGTGGTGTTTACCTGGGGAGGTGGTGGGGAGGGGGGTGGGTGAAATCACTGATGAACAGGGGCGCATGGGAACTATCAGGGGTGATGGAAACATTCCATTTTGTTTCGGGTCATGGCTACAGAGATGGAGATGTGAAAATGTATCATTTTAAAACAAGCAAAAAAAGCAGCCCTTCTGAGTCAGTGTCCAGCGTGTATGCAACATACAAGAAATCAGGCAAATGCTACGCTGCTTCCTCCCAGGTGAACTCCGCTGCACACACAGATGCCGCGCTCTGTGCTTCACACACCCTTACCCCCTTGTCCGGTGTGTTCCCGCCAGCCACCTGCCACGCCGAGGCCACAGTGTAGGTTTGGGGTTGGGCAGCGGAGGGTGCGGCACAGGGTGAACGTGTTCTCCCAAGCGTGTGGCATGGCTGGGGCTGCCAGCACTGGTTTAGGTGGGCAGAGGCTCTCCTATGCTGCCCCAGGACTCGGGTGGAAGCCCATGAATCTTTACCTCTGCCACTCATGTGAGTTAGTATGTTTGCCCTGTTGCCCTTAGATGTGGCGTTCTTTGTGCAGTGCCCAACCTAGACACATGTGCATTCATTTCTTGCCTATTAGACTGCCCAGGGCAAACCACGTGGCTTCAAACCATTTTCCTACACTTCTCACCTGGTACAGGGAGTTTGAATGGTGGTTTGAATTCGGCATCTCAAGTTGGCAACAAGTGTGCAGAAGCACCCAAAGTCACAGGTAACCCTCCATGGGGTCCTGGACCTGGGCGCCAGCTTCTGACCCCCACCTGGGACTCACTTCATAAGGTGGAACCTGTGGGACTGAAGGTCTGGGGGGGACCAGGCACGTGGCTCATACCTGTAATCCAGCACTCTGAGTGGCAGGAGAATCACTTGATGCCTGGAGTTTGAGACAAGTCTGGGGAGCATTGCAAGATCCCCATCTCTACAAAATTAAAAATTAGCCGGGCATGCATGGTGGCTTGTGCGTGTAGTCCTAGCTACTCAGGAGGCTGAGGCCTCGCTTGAGCCCGGGAGCTCGAGGCTGCAGTGAGCCATGATCACACCACTGCACTCCAGCCTGAGCGACAGGGAACCTCTGTCTCTAAGGAAAAAAAAAGATCTGGGGGCTGTGGGGTATATCCTGCAAATCTCAAGGCAAGTTCCAGGTGATCCTGAAGCGGGTGACTGTCCCATTGGTGGCCCTCGGAGCCTGCTGCTGTTCACGCGCTCGTACAGCCCCTGCCTTGGGAGCTGCGCTGATCCCGTTACTTACTTTAACCCAGCGGTTCTCAATCCAGGGTGGCTTTGTCCTCCAGGTGACATTGGGCAATCTCTGGGGACATTTTTAGTTGTTGGGCCTGGTGGGGGTGCTATGAGTAGAAGCCAGGGATTCTACTAAACATCCTGAACACACAGAGCAACCTCCTTCAATTCCTCTGCCCTCGCCAAACAGAATGAGACCAGTCTAGTATCAATGGTGCCTATGCTGAGAGGCCCTGCTTTGCCCGATGAAGCATGGCGGGGTGATGCTCCATCGGTTCTGGGCCCAGCCTTCAAGATGCCATTAGCTTCTGCTTCATCCTCAGACCCCAGCCACCACGCAAGTTAGCTTCCCAGCACTGCCATAACAAGGTACCACAAACTGGGCAGCTTAGGGCAACAGAAATGTATTCTCAGTTCTGGAGGCTGGAAGGCCAAAATCAAGGTGTTGGCAGGGCTGGGTCCTTCTGGAGGCTCTGGGGGAGAATCTGTTCCATGCCTGTCTCTTGGCTCCTGGCAGTCCTTGGCATTTCATGGCTGGTGTTGGCATAACTCTAGTCTCCTCTATCTTCACATGGCCTTCATCCCTGTGTGTGTCTGTCTTCTAACCTCCTTAGAAGGACATCTGACGTTGGATTTAGATCTTAACCTAATCCAGTATGACCTCATCTTAACTAGTTACATCTCCAAAGACTTTGTTCTCATCTTTGCAGATATAACTAGTTAAGATGAGGTCATATACAACCATACATCAGGTTGTATTTTGAGGTTCTAGGCAGATATAAATTTTGGGGGTACACTATTCAGCTTACCACACCATGTAAGAAGTCCAGTTCAGCTGGTCATGGTGGCTCACGTCTGTAATCCCAGCACTTTGTGAGGCTGAGGTGGGTGAATCACTTGAACCCAGGAGTTCAAGACCAGCCTGGGCAACATAGTGAGACCCATTCTCTAAAAAAAAAAAAAAAAATTAGCCAGACATGGCAGCATGCGCCTGTAGTCCCAGTTACTCAGGAGGTTGAGGTGGGAGGATCACCTGAACCCAGAGAGGTCGAGGCTGCAGTGAGCCGTGATCATGCCACTGCATGTTAGCCTGGGTGACAGGGTGAGACCCTATCTCAAAAAAAAAAAAAAAAAAAAAAAAGCCCAGTGGTCCCAAGACCACCATGTGATGAGGGAGCCCAAGCTGGCTCCATGAACAGGCCACACGGATGGAGAAAGAGAAGAGAGATGTCCAGTCCACCCCAGATGTTTCAATCATCTCAGTTGAGCTCTGGATCTGGAGAGAAACTGTCTTTTTCGCTCCAACTCCAGTGTCCTGTTGCCCTCGCCAACCACATGGAGGAGGAGAACCATCTAGTCAACCCACAGGTTTGTAAGATAGAATGAATAATCATTGTAACCCATAAGCTTGGGGATTCTTCATTAGGCAGCAATCGATAACTGACACGAGGCCAGGGCTGAGCTGTTGACGGTATTGTCCCCATTCTCACAGGTGAGATAATTCCCTCTCCCAGATCTGAGGCGTCCCATGGGGCTGTGCAGCCTCACACCTGAGCATGGAACTCTGGTCTGGTCTGGACAGGTCCTGCCTTCTCCTTCCTGCCTCCCCTCCCAGCCTCAGGATAGCCCCGGTCACATTCTCTCCACCTGGCACTGATGCAAGGGACCGAATGAGCATCTTGCTGAGGGCCTCCTTAGAGGGAGTTGGGATGTCTGGCCCGGCAGAAGTTCTTTGGCCTCAGAAGCCTGCAAGAGGAGCTGGGGCAGAAAGGAGATGGTGGGTCTGCAGTGCCCAGCACAGGCCCCAGAAGGTGGGCAGCCAGCCAGACAACTTCCCAAATGCCATCCTTTGCTTCTGGTCAACACCCAGCCTGTCCCCGGGAACAATTCTAGTCCCCAGAAGCCCAACTCAGGAGTCACATGGTATTTGTCTGGAAAGGGGGTCAGTTGGTAGGTAGTTCTGGCTCACCAGATGAGTAGTTAAAATTAATTGACCAGATCATACACCCACTTGGGGAAACATTTTGGCAGGTTTTATTTTGAAGTTAAACATACCTACCCTATGATCAAGCATTTCTACTCCCACGTATTTACCCAAAATAAATGAAAACATATGTCCAAAAAGACTTGTACAAGAATGTTGATAGCAGCTTTAGGCATAATTGCCAAAACTTAGAAACACACACATGACTGTCACCAGGAGAACAGAAAAACAGACTGTGCCTGATCGCTTACAATGGAGTCCTGTTCAGGGACAAAAAGGAAGACATTAAAGACAGGCAGGGAACAACATGGATGAATTTAAAAGCCATTAAGTGAAAGAAGCAGACACATGTGCATACCCAGTGCTTCCATGTGTATGAAATTCTAGAAAAGGCTAAACCTAGCTGTAGTGATAGAAATCAGAGCGGTGGTTGCCTAGAGCAGTAGGGGCAGGGGTTGGCTGGAAAGGGGTGTGGGAGATTTCCAGGTGACAGGAATATCCTGTAGCTTGACTGGGACATACATGTGTGTCAAACTCATCAATGTGGCCAGGCGTGGTGGCACATACCTGTAATCCCAGCACTTTGGGAGGCTGAGGTGGGCTAGTCACCTGAGGTCAGGAGTTTGAGACTAGCCTAACGTGGTGAAACCCCATGTCTACTAAAAATATAAAAATTAGCCAGGTGTGATGGCACATGCCTGTAATCCCAGCTACTCGGGAGGCCGAGGCAGGAGAATCCCTTGACTCCAGGAGGTGGAGGTTGCAGTGAGCCAAGATCACGCCCCTATATTCCAGCCTGAGCAACGGAGCAAGACGCAAGACTCCATCTCAAAAACCAAACAAAACCACATCAATCTGTACACCTAAAATGTGGACATTTTAGAGAATGTAAATTGTACCTCAATTTTTAAGTTTAAAATTTTAAAAAAATTAAGATCTTTTAAAAGCAAAGATTAGCCAGGCCCTAGCTTTCCCAAGCCAAATGTCTGTCCATCTGTCAGTTATGACCAGTTACACATTTGGCCAGTGACATTTGTCAGGGTGGGTCAGTGTCAATGCGATAATTTGTGCTCACGTGTGATCGATTTGATGGTAGAGTAATGGGCTGGATCTCGGTCAGTCAGCGGCAGGCCTCTTGGATTTGGAGGTGGAAGGGGTGGCTCATCACCGGGTAAACATTGCACCATGGTGAAGGGTCAGTCAGTGGTCTGCCTGGTTCCCACCCAGGCTCTCCTGCTGTCTAGCTCTGTGACCTTGGGCAAGTCACTCACCCTTCTGAGCCTCAGTTTTCTCATCTGAAATGTGTACAATCATTGTATCTATCACATGGGGTTGGCAAGATGATGAAATGAACCAGTGGGTCTGCAGTGCCCAGCACGGGCCCCAGCACACGTGCTCTGGCAGCATGATCTGTTATTCTTGTTTTTATTTCTCCATCTGGCGGCAGGAAAGGATACGAGTGGAGGCCCCCTTCCTGCGTTTCCAGACAGATGCCGCTGCTGTTTGCTGGAAGAAGAGCTCAGGGCCTGGGGTGGAGGAGCAGGGCTGAGGAGGCCTGGGTGCCGGGCGCTTCCCCAGAGGGCCGCGGGAGAGGGGACCCTGCTGCCTCAGGTCAGGTCTGGCCTCTGGTTCTCCACCTCCTGGGGACAACTGAGACAGGGTCTCCCATCCCAGGCAGGCAGGAAGCCAGCTCTGTAGGCCAGCAATGGCAAGTGGGCAGAAGGCTGTGACTGGGGTGGGGGGCCCAAATGGAGATAATGACAGCACAAAGTGTCCCCCAGGACCCTCCTGTCGAGGCGGGGAGCAGCTGATAAACTCATCCTCACGTGGGTATTTGGGGCTAATACAGTCACCCTTCCAGAGGAACTTCCGGTTTAAAAGAGAAGCCTGGATAGAGCAATGCGTAACTCAAAGGAATACTTTGCTCCGGTGAATTTCAGGTGTCTACAGCAGGTCTATTTTTCTGGTCAGGGGCTCTGGTCTGGGGTAACCCCTTCCCATTGCCACCCGATAAAAGAAAACATAACCGGGTACCCACCTGTTTCACCTTCTCACAAGGGAGAAAGATGTTGACAGTGTGGTGCTGGGGTGTTCTGAGTTCTGACGTCATGCTAGGATCATCCTAGGATCGTAGCACTTATTAAGGGCTTTACTGCATACGAAGTGATATTACGTTGTCTTGTTGTCAGAGCCACTCCGTGGGGTTGTTGGTGTAGGGCAGTTGAATATGGAGGCTAAGCGTGGAGGTGAATGACCTGTGTCACCCACTCACAGATGGCAGAACTGGATTCAAACCCATTGTCTGACCCTAAAGCCCACTTGGCTCCTAGTCATTCTGTTAGGCCTGCTACACTGCTCTGCAGTTCCTAATTATGACCACCAGGAGACACCACCACTCCACACGTCAGTACTCGCCCCACTGTTGCTGAGAAGGCTTAAAATCACGTCACTACTTTTATTTACCACAGTAATATTAATAGCTACTATTAATTTAGCACTTGCTATGTGTTAGGCCTGCACTAAGCACTACATGCTTTATTTCATATATTTCTCATACATCTCTAACATTTGGACCAGACCGTTTCACAGAAACAGTGAAATTCAAAACCAGGTCTGTGTCTTCAAAGCCTGCTCTTTTAACCATATCCTCAGTGAAGGTCACAAACTAGATGCTTGGAGGCCGCATTTGGTCAGCAAACTTGGTTTTGTTGGTTGGTTTGTGTTTGGTGGTTTTTTTGTTTTTGGCTAGCAGTGTTCCAACACACATTGAATTGAAATGCTTTTTGGCAGGGCAGCCCCTCTCCACTCAGACCCGGTCCTCACCACTCCCTCTCATATGTCCCCCATCTCCTTCCTTTGCTTATGTTACCTGCCTGACCCTGACGTCACTGGAATTCGCAGCTTGTGGTCATGAGTTTGTCGACTCCCTTTATACTAATACTATATTTTGGACGGGAGTCAAGGGATTCCAGGGAAGCTTGGAGGTTTAGGAAGGCACCCAGGAAAGTGAACAAATGGTGTGGCTGAGAGTCGTTGTGGAGATACATGAAGGAGCCCTGTCCTTCAGTGTCTGCCCTGGACCTATCAGTAAATGTCCCTTGTGCTCTGTCAGCATAGCGTGCATGGCACCCGCAAAGATGTGTGGATTTCCTGGGCTGGACGGTGGTGAGCTGGAGGTGGAGCATGCCGCATTTCGGCTTTGCACTACCCTCCCAGAAGAGTGGCCTGGTTACTGTGTACTCACACAGAATCCTTCCTGATTTGCTTCTGTTTCCTTTCACCTGGCCTGGGAACCAGTGATTGGACTTAACCAGCACCGTGGGGTTTCTAATCATTGAGCACCCCATCTAACTGAACTCTGCTCCCTCAAACTCACAAGTTGAAGTTCAAAGCCCCAGTGTCTCAGAATATGACTGTGTTTGGAGACAGGGTGTTTAAAGAGGCGATTAAGTTCAAAATGAGGCCATTAGGGTGGGCCCTAATTCAATCTGCCAGGTGTCCTTATAAGAGGAAGAGGCTTGGACACACAGACCCCAGAGGCGGACAGGCACAGAGGGATGGCCGTGTGAGGACACAGAGAGAAGGTGGCCATCTAGAGAGGCCTCGGAAGAAACAAAGCCTGCTAGCACCTTGGCCTTGGCCTCCCAGTCTCCAGAACTGTGAGAAAATTAATTTCTGTTGTTTAAACCATTTCTGTTGTTATGGCAGCCCAAGCTGATTAATATGCTGTCCATCAAAGGTGGGCTGGGCAGGGGCTGAGACAGGGCGGGCTGAGCTGAGGATGTAAGTCTGTGGTCAACAGCCAGCCTCGCAGGGCACAGTGGCTCAATCCTGTGATCCCAGCACTTTGGGAGGCTGAGGCAGGAGGATTGCTTGGGCTCAGGAGTTCAAGACCAACCTGGCCAACGTAATGAGACCCTGTCTCTACAAAAATTAGCCAGGTGTGGTGACACGGGTCTATAGTCTCAGCTACTTGGGAGGCTGAGGTGGGAGGATCGCTTGAGCCCAGGAGGTTGCAGCTGCAGTGAGCTAAGATCACATCACTGCACTCCAGCCTGGGCAACAGAGTAAGACCCTGTCTCAAAAACAAAAACAAAAAAACAGCCTGACAGGGGAAGAGGAAGGAGCTCGGAGACCACCCTCCTACTCCCCACTCCCCTGCGTAAGACGCGTGGAGGAATTAATGCATGTGCTTTGTTTGTTACACTCTTACTATTAGTGATGAGAACCACTTCTTCATAGATGAGAGCGTAAAGAAGCCAAATTCTTGGTTTCTAAGTTCAAAAAGATGGTCGAGGAGTAAGACAGAGGAAGCTGGAAGGGGAGATGCGGTCTGGCTCTCTTCAGATTGGAAGGGTCCACCTACCACCCGCAAAGTGAGGAAAGACCCACCTAAATCCCTGTGAGGTTTCAAGACATGGTGGATGAAGAGAAAGTCTAAAAGTTACCAGAGAAGGGGGCAAAAAGTAAGCAGTACACAAAGAAATGGGAGGCAGAATAATATTCTACGCTCAACAGCAGCAAGGCTGGAAACGAGAAGTCAATGAAGCCGTGCCTTCAAAATTCAGAGAGAAAGTTATTTTCAGCCTAGATATCTTCACCCAGTCAAACCATCAATCAAGTGTGAGGGTAAGACGAAAACATCTGCAGAACTGCACCTTTATTTCTCATCCATCCTTTCTTAGAAAGGGCCTGGAAGATGCGTTCCACCACAACAAAGAAGCAAGACAAGAAGGAGGAACGGATGGAATCCTGCAAAGAGAGGGCCCAAGAAAAGCAGGGGGATTTGCTAAGTAATGAAGCATCTGATGATGGCTGGAATCTGCCTGAGAAAGAGATCAGATTGGAGCACAAAGTGTCTGGCCATAATCAGAAGGGTTTTACAGCTCTGAGCTTTGGGGGAAAATGAGTGACAGGGAGGAAAATGAAGCACACGAAAAACAAAAATGAAAAATTATTCAAGGAAAAAAATACGTAGCTTTGACCCATCAGCAAACATCAGTTACAGAATAGGGAAAATGTAAGCCTGGAATATTGATTAACCACAGTGATTGTGTAGTTCACTGGGAGGACACAGAGGGGGAAGCAAGTTGGAGGAGGAGCACTAAATCCTCTTTCTCCATGAAAAGAAGTGAATAAAAGGCATTAAAACATCTATAAATCGGCTAGGCTTATGCCTGTAGTCCCAGCACTTTTGAGGCCGAGGTGGGCGGATCATGAGGTCAGGAGATCGAGACCAACCTGGCTAACATGGTGAAAGCCCGTCTCTACTAAAAATACAAAACGTTAGCCAGCCGTCGTGGCAGGCGCCTGTAGTCCCAGCTACTTGGGAGGCTGAGGCAGGAGAATGGCGTGAACCCAGGAGGCAGAGGTTGCAGTGAGCCGAGATTGCACCATTGCACTCCAGCCTGGGCGGCAGAGCAAGACTCTGTCTCAGAAAAAAGAAAAAAAAATCTATAAAACAAGTAATAGTGTGTGCATATTCAGTTGTTAAAAAGAGTTGAGAGTATTTACCCCCAGGTGGTGAGAGTCACAGATTGAAGGAGGGAAGGGCAGAGGACACCCTGACATCATTATAAGCTTCATGGTCCGGTTTGACTTTTGTTTTTTGTTTTTTGTTTTTGTTTTTGTTTGAGATGGAGTCTTGATCTGTACCCCAGGCTGGAGTGCAGTGGTGCAATCTCAGCTCACTGCAAGCTCCACCTCTTGGGTTCATGCCATTCTCCTGCCTCAGCCTCCCGAGTAACTGGTACTACAGGCGCCCACCACCACACCTGGCTAATTTTCTGTATTTTTTTTTTTTTTTTTTTTTTTTTTTTTTTTTTTTTTTAGTAGAGACAGGGTTTCACCGTGTTAGCCAAGATGTTCTCAATCTTCTTACCTGATGATCCGCCCACCTCAGCCTCCCAAAGTGCTGGGATTACAGACGTGAGCCACCGCACCCAGCCTGATTTGACTTTTTAAGGCAGGGATATGTGGTCAGTCTTCCATATCCGTGGGTTCTGCATGATGGATTCAACCAATCACAGATCAAACATATATTTTTTAAAAATACAACAGTAAAAATTAATATAAATAAAACCAAAACAGTATAACAATTATTTATATAGCAGTTACATTGGATTAGGTGTTATCAGTAATCTAGAGATGATTTCAAGTACACAGAAAGATATGCATAGGTTATTTGCAAATTCTATGCCATTTTGAGTAGGAGACTTAAGCATCTGTGGATTTTGGTATCTGTAGAAGGTCCTCAAACCAATCCCCTGTAGATATCAAGGGTTGATTATATTATTAAAGTGTTTTATTGTTTGTTTGTTTTTTGAGATGGAGTTACACTCTTGTTGCCCAGGCTGGAGTGCAATGGTGTGATCTCGGCTCACCACAACCTCTGCCTCCCGCGTTCAAGTGATTCTCCTGCCTCAGCTTCTGAGCAGCTAGAATTACAGGCAGGCACCACCATCCTGGCTAATTTTGTATTTTTAGTAGAGACAGGGTTTCTCCATGTTGGTCAGGCTGATCTTGAACTCCTGACCTCAGGTGATCGGCCTGCCTTGGCCTCCCAAAGTGCTGGGATAACAGGCATGAGCCACTGCACCCGGCCGCAGTTATATTACTAAAGTTTTAAAGTTGAAGTCAAGGACCTTGAAAATTAGCACCATTACACCCATGTAGATGTTGCTTCTATTTTAAAACTGTGTGAAAGGCCTGTGCAGGGCACCACCAGCGTAATTTTTACACTGCCAGGTCTGAGTCCCCTTTGCTTCTCCCCCTAGGGCCTTTTCTAATGCTGAGGGTGTCTTAGCTCAGGCTGCCATAACAAAACATCACAGACTGGGCGGCTCAAGCAACAGAAATTTGTTTTCTCGCAGTTCTGGAGGCTGGAAAGTCCATGATCAAGGCGCCCGCGTGGCTGGTTTCTGGTGAGGGCCCTTTCTGGCTTGGTGACGGCTGCCTTCTCTCTGTGTCCTCACCCGGTGGGCGGGAGGGGAGTTCTGGTGTCTCCTCTTAGGATACTGATCCCATCATGAGGACTCTACCCTTGTGACCTCTTCTCAACCTGTCACCTACCAAAGGCCCCATCTCCAGATACCATCACCTTGAAGGTCAGAGCTTCAACATATGAATTTTGGGGAGACACAATTCAGACCACGGCAGAACGAAACAGTGAAATCACAGCTGGCCCCTGCATCCCTCCTCTGTTGATTGGAACTTCTTCAAAGTGGTTTCTTTAACTGCTTTGCACTTGAACTTCAGAAAGCTCGTTTCTGTCCTCTGATTCCCTTCCCGTGCCTCAAAGTCAGCCTTGGCATTGGGTACAGGGGGCACAACAGTCACGTGGCGAATGCATAGTGGTGCAGGCCCCAGGGCCGAGGTTCTGACTCGAGGACTGCGGGCTCCTCGTCCAGTGCTCTCGCCTATGGTGCCCACGAGTACATGTCCAGTTTCCAGTGGCATTCTGTGTCGTGGCAATTTGGATTCCTGTCCTTCACGGTCACCACCCTTGTCTAACGTCACCACCTCCTCTCCCCTGGATGACTGTGCAGCCCACTCCTCCACCCCTACCATCCCCTCCCCTCCCCTCTCAACCGCCAGAGGGATCCTGTAAAACTGCCATTTGGGTCATGCGTCTCCTAAACTTAGATGACTTCCCATTGTTCTTACAACACAGTCCAAACTCCTCTTGCGGCCTGGTCAGGCCCCTGCCGGCTTCTCAGACTCATCTCATGCCATGCTCCCCTTTGGCCATTTCAGCAGCCAATGCTGGTTTCCTTGTTATTTCAGAGCAAGCCAGCGTCTTCCCACCCCAGGCGTCTGTGTGCCTGTTCTTCTGCCAGGAACTCTGTTCTGATACTGTCCTTGCCTGTTCTTTGCTTCCTTTGGGTCTCCACTCAACAGTCAGCTCCGTTCCCTCTCTGAGGTGCCACACACTACCTGTCCCCATTCCCTCTTTGAGGTGCCACATGCTACCTGTCTCCTGTCATGTCACCCTATCATATCTTGTCACCACCTTACACTTCCTGTTTATTCATTAGCGTATTCGTATAAGAAAATGTTGATTGGAATCTTTCCTGTTGCCCAGGAGGGTGACCAGGGATCCCCGCAGAGGAGAAAGAGGGTGTAAGCGTGGCAGGAGTTGATTCACAGTGGGGCCACACATCACCTCCCTGCCCCTGGCCCCTCACACTCATCCCTGGAGCTCATGAGAAGGATGGACAGTGGCTCCTCCCTGGTCAGCACCCGTGTGCGTCCACACCTCCGAGCCCTGCAGGAAAATGACTGCAGGCTGGGGCAGACCCTCCAGGGTACTTCCTCAAAAGGCCTTTCTTCCCCACCTTCTCCCCATCTAAAACAGGCCTCCTTTTCTTCTTGCTCATAGCAGCGATTTTTGGCCCTTCTCAGCAGCCTCCCAATCGGAAGTCTTCTCTGCGTCTGCGCGTGTCCTTGTTTAGGGCTTATTTCTCCTGCTATCCTGACGTCCAGAAGGCTGGAGACCTGCCTGGTCTGTGTCACTTGTCACTTTGCCACAGTAGCTGACACTTAATAGTTCATTAAATGCTTGCTGAATGAATGCCAATTGACCTGTTTTTGTATTTAATAGAAACCTCTGGAAGGCAGCCTTCCTCCACTTGGAAGCAGAGCTCTAAGGCAGAAGGTCAAACACAGGCAAGGCCAGGCTGGCAGAGAGATGGGCAGGTGGGTGGTGGGTGGCCGCACCTTCTGGTAGCAGGAGCAAGACTGGGGAGGAGAGAAGCAAAGCTTGTACCCTGCAGGCCGAGCGAAACAGGGACCAGAGAGATTAAGGGTGACACTGGTCTCTTCATTCTCAGGGCCAGGTTCTTAAAAAAAAAAAAAAACACATAATAAAACATGAGAATGTGAGTCGTTATGAGCCAGACCCCTACAAATACACCATGATTTGCAATCCCAAAAAGTGTCCTCTGGGAATGGTAATAGTATTCCCATTTTTCAGATAAGGAAAGCAAGACTTAGAGAAAGATAAGCAAACAGCATTTATTATATTAAATTGTCCAGGCAATTCACACATACTGTCTCTTTACTCAGTAGGTTGAGCCACACCTATTACCATTACAGTTTTGCATATGAGGAAACCAGATCTCCAAGTGGAAAGTCTTCCAGGTGTCACAGCCAGAAAGGGTAGGGTGGTCCTAGAACCCCAAAGCTGCTGCCATCCTCAGTCTCTGATTTTTGCCGGATGCTGTGCAACCTCTGTTGTGCCTGAAGTCCTCTCTGGTCCTCAGCCAAGCCCCCTCTCTCCAGACTAGATCCACTCCCCAATGTCGTCATCTTTTTCCTTCATTCGAAGGACAATGACAGGTCATCTGGCCCACTTTGCCAGGATAAGGCCATTTTGCAGAAATAAATGTGTCTAGTAACTCATGCATGTCTCCCTACACGTGTTGTAACCTAAGACAAAATTAGAAGCATGTTAGATGATGCCTGCAGGGGCAGCCGGTGTGCACAGGACTGTTTGATCCTGCACCAAATGTCCCCAGACCGCTAAGTTTGAGTTCTTCTATCTCCTTCCCTTGCCCAGCGTTGCTTCTCGTGGTTTTCGTGTGCCCGCCTCTAGCAGACAGTTTTTTGCTGACTTCCCTTATATGCTAGAGGCTGGAAGATAAAGTTGCTGGGGTTGTGTGTAAAGTGATGATCTGGGTGCTTTTTGCAAGTCAAGCCCCCAGGGCTTTAGTGCCTGAGCTCTCTTCCCTCCTGGAGTTTTGCTTCCTACGTGCAAGTGGAGGAAATTTGGAAAAGGAGATATGTGGGGTCTGATGTCATTTTAATTCTCGGCTTCATGCAAATTATGTGACCTCCAGCATGTACCTTGGCCTCTCCGGGCAACATGTTTGTCCCCTGAAAATGTGTTGTGATATTTGGCAAAAGCATCGCTGTGAGTTCCACAAACTTGCATTTTTCCTCCAGGGCATGTTTCCTCTAGGACAGCGGTCCCCAACCTTTTTGGCACCAGCGACCAGGTTCGTGGAAGACAACTGTCCCACGGCTGGCAGGTAGCGGGGAGATGGTTTCGGGATGAAACTGTTGCACCTCAGGTCATCAGGCATTAGTTAGATTCTTATGAGGAGCGTGCAATCTACATCCCTCACATGCGCAGTTCACAATAGGGTTCATGCTCCTATGAGAATCGAATGCCGCGGTAGATCTGACAGGAGGTGGGGCTCGGGCGGTAATGCTCGCTCACCCACCACCCACCTCCTGCCGTGTGGCCCGGTTCCTAACAGGCCACAGACGGGCGCAGGGGTTGGGGACTCCTTCTCTGGAAAGATTCCATTTCCCATCCCTGCTGACTAGTTGTGGCCATCAGGGAATGGGAAACAGTGACAGGCATCACTTCGTTTCCTGCTTCTTCCGGATCCCCAGCTCACTCACCTCTGGCTGACTATAGAGGACCCAGGGGAGGGCTCCAAGGGTGAAGGGGGTGGCAGAGCCAATGGACAGAAGAATCTTGGATTCCCAGATAGTCTTGATGACTTGGAGGAGGCTTGGAGGAATCAACTCCATTGGGTTTAGCTGCTGAGATAGTCTTGATGACTTGGAGGAGGCTTGGAGGAATCAACTCTGTTGGGTTTAGCTGCTGAGATGGGAGCTGTTCCTGCAGCGTAGCCTAGCACATCCTGAATAGTACACAATGCAAGAAACTTGACCTTCCAGTGCAGAGATTAAATATTATTATATAATAATGATAATACTATTTTAAGGACTTTACCTATATTAATTCATTGTTACAAACAGCCCTTTGAAGAGGAGACTATTATCTCCAAGTTAGGCATGAGGAAACACAAGTTAAGCAACTTGCCTGAGCTCATACAACTTGTAGGCAGCCAAGTGAATCTTCTCCCAGGCAGGCTGTGAAGCAGCCCTCCCTCCTAGCCATTGCCCCCACACTGCCTCTCACTCTGACGACGCTTCAGAGTTTCGTGGGCTTGAGGTTATTCGTTTTGGGTAATTTGGGAAGCAGAGCTGGTTAATTACTGATGGGTTGAACATTTTTTTAAAACTCCTGAATCTGTAACAGCACGTCAGATCTTTTATGCATGGGAGTTACTTCAAACCTTCAAGAACAGATAATTCCATGCTAACTGATGTATGTATGTGTGTGTGCTGTGCAGCAGTATGAACGGTCATGTGGTTTGTGTCCATGCATGTATGTCTGCATGAGATGGGCATGTATGTGTAAGATGCACTTGAGTAGTGGGTGGAGGGTATGAAGGACATTTGTATGCATTTGGTATGTGTGTATATGTGTGTGGTGGGCTTATATGTGGTATGTATGTGATGTGTGTATATACATGTTTGTGTTATTGCATGTATGTGTACATGCGGCATGCACGTGTGCATGGGCATGGTGTACGTGTGGTATGTGGTGTGCGTCCATACGCTATGCATGTGTGTGTGTGTGATATGGGTCTGTGTAATGTGCCAAGTTTGATGTGTGAGTGTATGTGTTATGTGTGTGCATGCATCTGTATGTGTTTTGGGTGCTGTGTATATGTGTGTCCCACCCACACATGCATACTAGCTACACATATGCATACCACATAACATACCTATACACATAGAGCTTGCCCTCGCCAAGCACACCATGCACAGGCATGCATATGTACACAGATGCATACCACCACATGCACAGCACACTTATGCATCCATACATGCTACACACACATCACATGGACACAACTCACCCTTACACACATGTGAAACACACAAGACCACACTGCACACTCTCACACCACCTCCACACTCACCGTCCACACATGCATCACCCTACACCACCACGCTGGGAGTCAGAGCTGGCCTGGACCCCAGGAGATGGCTGCAGAGGGCGAATGTTTGGGAATAAGCACCATTCGTGAGGTTCACCTTCAATCTGAGCACAGCCACCCTGTTTCCAATTCAAAAAGATCCCCATGCAGCTATGTGGATTCTGCCTCGATTTCCTCCAGAGAGAATTCTCTGAAATTCTTGGTGAAGTTCACAGTTGCAGAGTCACAGCCTCTGGGGCTGTGTGCTCAGGAAAGCATGGCACACGGGAGCACGTGCCAGTCCTAACTCCAGCCCTAGTCATTTGTCGGGGCACAGCCCAGATGTCACCTCACCCAGGAAGCCTTTGACCCTCGCAGGATGGGGCACCCCTGTTCTGCATTCCCCTGGTTCCCCTTTTTCCACTGGTCACACGGTATTCATAAATTTATACTTTTGTGGTTTATAATATGAAGCTGCTAATATAATATTATGTGTTCCATCTCTGTCTCCCCAAATGGACCTTAACTCCAGGAAGGCAGACTGTGCCCCATCCTGCTGGCATCCCTGGTGCTCAGCCAAGGGCCTGGCGGAGAGGAGCTGCTCTGTTTGTATTCTTGCTGAATGAACGCATCGAATTTTAGCATCGCGGGCTCTGAAAATTAATCTGTTGCCCACATTCCAATCCAGTGTAAAAATGTATGTGTATCCCTCCAGGGAGGAATTACTAGTGGGCAATTTTGGGACCAGCCATGCCTTCCTTCCGGGGTGGTCAGGGGACAGTCTCAGCCTCAGCCCAGGTTGTGCCTCCTGCTTGGACCGAGATGCATTTGTAGGGGGAAGTGTGAGATGGAGAAACCTGAGGAAGGCGCTTGGCTCTGGGAAGGGCGAGTGGGGTTGGTCCCTGGGCCAGCTCTGTGGGCAGTGGGGGCAGGCTGCAGGCAGGAGGTAAAGGTGTTCACAATGTTGGGGCCACGGCTCTAGGGTATGGCAATAACTTGAAGCCTCAAGGTGTGAGGGACCCCGACCGCAGACTGGCCCTGGCAGGTGGAGGATGCTGCAGGGAGAACCTGGCCCACGACGAGGCTGGGGGACCCAGGGCTGGCAGCTTTGGGAGCACAGGGATGGGGAGTGGGAGAGCCCATGGCAGAGACCCCAGTGCTTTCACAGCAGGTGTGACCCTGGGCTCTTGGAGGCTCTGTGGGTCGTGGCCACCGTCACTGCAGGATGGAGTCGTAAAACATGCAGCAGATGCTGCCTCCTAGGAAGGAGGGAAGCCCCAGGAGTGGGTGGTTGTTCCAGGGCTGAAAGTCTTGTAGTCGCAGGTGAGGCCAGAGCCAGAGACATTTGGAGCAATACTGATGTGGCCCCACTTGGACCATGGGCATAGCCAGTATGGTAGGCGGCTGTCTTAGAAACATACAGGCCTGGGTGGGGATTCTGGTTCAAGCAATTTCCTGAGTGGGTACTCTCAGAAGGGACTTACATCCTCAGCAGGGCGGGCTGGGAGGAAGCAGCTTAGCAAGGATGGTGTTGCTGCTGGAGGCGGCTTCAGGCTGCTCCCAGGGACTGGGGTTGTGAATGGGACCACAGAGTTGGCATCTCCATTATTTGGTCATTAGCTGTGGCAGCTCGAGGGGGTAACGACTGGGATGGCACTCAGGACCTGGGGATGGGCTCTGGCAACAGAAGAGCCCGGGGAGAGGGGGAACCACTACAGTGCCAACCACTGTAGTCGGCGCTACAGACTGAAGGATTGTGTCCTCCCAGAATTTGATTGTTGGAATCCTAATCCTCAATGGGCCAGCATTTGGGGGCAGGGCCTTTGGAAGGTGACTGAGTGGAGCCCTCAGGATTCGGGTGAGTGCTGTTAAATTCTGGAGAGTGCCCTCCCCTCCCACCCTGCCGGACACAGAGAGAGGATGGATGTTTACGCACCAGCAAGTGAACCCTCACCCGACGCCGAAGCTGCCAGGGCCTTGATCTTAGACCTCCCAGCCTCCGCAAATGTGAGCAGTAAGTTTGTGTTGCTGTGAGCCACCTGGCCCATGGCGCTCTGTTATGGCAGCTGGGATGGACTAAGACAGTTGCTGTCCACCCCATGGCCCTGAAATCAGTCTTTAGGCTCTATTTCCACTCTCTGGGGCCCCAGAACGCACCCGTGCGACAGTCCCTGGTATCTGCAGGCAGGGTGCTTAGGTTCTGCTCGAGGCCTCTGTGTGTCCCGTGCAGCCCAGAGGCTGGCCTTGGCGTGTGGACGCTTGGAGAAGACTCCTGAGCTCCTGGTGCAGCTGTGAGGGATGGCAGCAGGCCTCTGCCTCAGCACCACTTTACAAGGAGGGCCTTGTACTCTTGTCATTGTGGGCTGTCTGCGTGGATCCCAGTGATGCTGTTTTCGCAAACGTGGAAGCAAGAGTTGAATATTAAACTGTCTAAGCCGTCATGTTACTGACAAGCTCCACACAGAAAAGGAAATTGTAACCACATGAAATATTTATGCCGCACGTTGCGGTGCTGCTGCTGACGGGATGGCAGGTGGCTGGTTTGTTTGGGGTTTTCTTTTTTATTTTTCCAAAGTGGATTACAAAATGCCCTCCAGTGGGGAAACTGCACCCCACTCCTGGGCCGTCATCTGGAAGGAGGGGTTTACCGTGATTGGAGAGTGAGAGGCTGGGAGAGCTGTCCTGAGGGTGTAGCCCGCTCTCTCTGAGTCCCGAGCCTGGCTGGGAGCAGCGGCACCTGCCCCCACCTCAAAATGGCTGCAATGCAGGGTGCAAGCGTTGCAGCTTTCCACCAGGCAATTGGTATTTTTCCAGATGTAGTTAAAGCAGTCAGGTATTATTTGCCTTTTATTGTTGTTGTTAGTATCACCATCTAATATCTGCTGGGAAACCTGGTTTAAAGAATCCCGTCTAGGATGCTTCCTACACTCCGGTTTGAAGAACCCCTTGGCCTCCTCCCTGGGTTCCCACCGCTCACTTCCACAAGCCTGGGAGGCCCCATCCTCCAGAGGAAGGGCTCGCCACTGTCACCAGCCGATGCAAGTTCCTGTGTGGCGGCACTCTTGCCCACACCCCTTTTCATCATCACAAGAGCCCTACGGGTCTGAACCACCGTGACCCCCTTAGAGGGCAAGACTGAGGTCAGGGTGCTCCCATCACCCACACAAACCCGCACGGGCTGGTAAAGGTCAGGCAAGACTTTGACTTGAGTCCATCTGGCCCGAGGGGCTCTAGGGGGTTCAACCCTGACTCACCAAGGACAAGGAGACACAGACTTGTTTTCAGCTTTTCAGAAGTTTTATTATAAAGAGATTTGAGAGAAGCACTGGGCACCAAGACAGACACTCGCCAGGGCCAGGAAACAGCTGCAAACGACGTCAAGAACCCAAACCCAAACCAAACCCCAAAACCACGCACACGGTAGGATAAGCTGCAACTTTGTTCTCAAGGTTTCTCCATAAATAGACAAAAGTCGTCGCTGGCAATGTAAAATAGATGAACACATGGTTAAAAGGAGAGCGGTGCTCCGGGGTGGCTAGCAATCGTCCGGTCCTTGCTGTGAGGATGACGAAACGGTTTGGCAGCCGCTTTTGTGCACGTCTCCCTTAAGATAAAACTTAAAAATGTGCTAAGGATCATATAAAATGACTTTTACCTTAAAGGAAACTACTTTTTTTCCCACAAAATAATCTTACAGATGTCTTCAGCACAGTTCTAAAACACGTAGTCAGCTACTTACACGGAACCAACGGTTTCTAGGTTTCGTCATCTTTTGTTCACACTGGAAAACCGATGTGCACGTCTATGACGGGGGCCGGCCCCCTGGCCCATGCATCTGGGGTGGGTGTCCATTGGTAAGTGACCCTGCCAGGGGCAGCCCACGTGGGCCGGGGCCGGGGCCAGGCATCCAGACATAGGGTACCGTGCGCAGGGCGAAGACAGGGTCCACAGTTACCCTGGAGCAAGCAGGTCAGCGGGCAGAAGGTTCCTGCAGGTTCTTTGGGCTGGCGGCGGGCAGTGGGCTGCCTCTGCAGAGTCTGGTGGGAGGTCGAGGAAGAGACTCAGCCCCCGGCAATGGGTGTGTCACTGCTCCCTCGGATGGGCCACCCTGCCTCTGGCCAGGGCCTCTTTTCTGCTGTCAGCCCTTCAGGCTCTGAGCAGTGCCTTCCAGCGAGCCTCAGGGATGGTGGGGAGGCGGGATTAGGTGAGGTAGAGCGATTTGTCCCTAGGGAGCAGGCTGTGAGAGAGAGGAGGGGCTGTCAAAGCTGTTGGGTACCTCCCCAGGCCAGGGGAGCACCAGGACCCCTGCACTCTACACCCCCCACCCCCACCGGATTCAGCTGCCCCCTGCAGCACAATGAGGGACTTGCAGCTGCTCCCCCACCCCCACCCCACTCTGCACCAAGCCCGTCCTGGGATCCCAGCAGGGGACCACCTGGGCCTCAGCTCTGGGAGAAAGGGCAGTAGTGTGTCTGTCCTTCATCGAGGCGCACGCTGATGTCACCATTGCTCATAACCATTTTAATCACAGGAATTTGTAAATCTCAAACTGAATTAAGGGAGGGACAGGTGCCTTTTATGTTTTTAAAATAGGGCCCTGTTGCAGTCCGACCTCCATGCTGGATGTGATGGGCCAGCCTCAGGAGGCTTGGACGTTGCGTGACACTCCCCTACATGCCCTAAGTATTCTGACTTTTGAGAAGGAAAGTTGGCGGGAAAGGGCTGGGGTAGGAGGGTCTGTACCTGCTTGGGGTCAGGGAAGGGATTCTTGCTGAGCCGAGTCCGCCCACCCACGTAGAATCTCACCCCAGGCATGTCAGAAACGGGGCATGCACGGTGGCCACTTGTTCGGTGGCCACTTGTTCAGTGCCCAAGGGCGCTGGCGGGGTCAGCAGAGGAATCAGCCCTGTGCTGGGAGGCCGAGGCTAGGGCTGGGGGCAGGGGTTCTCAGCAGCAAGGTGGCCACCCAACAAGTGCGCTGTGGCTTCCAGGGGGTGGCGCTATCCCTGGAACAGCTGCTTGGCACTACATCCCCCAGGTGTGGCTGGAGGACTCGTTCTTGCCAAGGGAATGGGAACCCAGCTGGCGGGTTAAGGAGCAAGTGTCCCTCCTCACTGCATCCTCCCTCCTGCTGGCTGGAGTGAAAGGCCCCTCTTCCCCGGAGCTGGGGTGGCGTGGATCCAGGAAGACTTCTAGAGGGAGGTGTTAGCATGGGTTTGAAAGGTGGAGTGCAGGATGGGAACGGAGGCCCACAGGAGGACGCTGGGTTGCAGGGGAAAGGGGTCTCTAAGGTGTCTAATTCCTTGGGATAGACAGTGGGTCCGTTCTCCCACCGTGTCTCACCCAGGTCCCCTATCCTGCATTCTCAGCTGTTCTAGTCTTGGGAGCTGCCCTGCCCAGTGGGCTCCACTCCCCACCGGGGCAGCCCACAGCCGAGGGCTGACTGATGAAGGGGTTAAAAAAGCCAGTTCCCTGACCTCCAGGTGGGAGCCACTCTGGCACAGTTCATGCTCCAGGGCTCTCACGGGATGAGGCGGAAGCGAGTCTTCAGCTGAGGCCACCTCCCCCCTCGGCTCCTTCCCCCACCCCATCCTGCCTCCCTCACCCCCTTCGCCTGCAGGCTTTCCCCAACACATCCCCAACCAAGGACACCCAATCCCTGCTGCCTCAGGCTCTGCTTCTAGGGAACCGGCCTAAGATGCAGGACTCATCTGTGAATGTCACGTGGAAGCATTTGTGAAAAAAACAGGAGCAACGAAGGAGCAGCAAGACTGAAGACTCATCAGTTTCCCAAGCAGGCCTCAGCATCAGGCCAGCAGAGTCCTTCCGGGGCCTGGCTCTGCGGTGTCATCTGAGATCTCGATCCCCTCGGCAGGGCTGACAGTGACTGCAGGGTCCTCCCCTGTCCACATTGCCCGTGGCCATTCTCCCATCCCTGGCCATCCTATTCCCAGTCTCCCTGGCTGGCAGGACAAATGCAGGGACAGGCGAGGACTAACCTGCAGGTGCTGATGCCACACTCCCCACTGGGGTAGCTGCTGTCCCAGTCCCCGCTGCTGGTGGGGTTGGACGGGCCAGGTGAGCAGGATCCCGAGCTGCTGGGGAACTCAGAGATGTGTGAGAAGTCCTACAGATGGGGAAGGAGGCCATGAGCCAAGGAGAGATAAGGGGGCAGACTGTCCCAGGCCTCCCGGGGTGGGAGCCCCTGTGTCCAAGGGTGTCCACACAGAAGAGACACTGCCTCATGTCACCCAGAATTGCCTCTCTGCCTCCAGGGCTGCTGCCTTGCTCCCAGTAGAGCACCCTGAGAAATATTCAACCCTTGTCTTGGCTGAATCAGGGGCTGAAGGACTTTGCTTTCAGGGCCTTTCCCTTTGTGGGTCTCAGTTTCCCAATCTGTAAAATGGAATTACTAAGCCCAATGACCTCTGAGGGCCATGTGAACCTCGTAGCAATCTCTGTGGAACAATTAGCAGGGGTAAGGTCTTGAAGGCTTTGGGAAAGGCCAGGGCTAGGGCTGAGGATGCAGGAAGCGGGGACTGGAATATCCTAAGAGTCAGTCTGGCAACTTGTGAACTGTTCATTGCAGCCAGCGCATCTCAGATAAGGTGTGCGAGACCCACTTCCTAGATGTGGTAACTGAGGCTCAGAGAGGTCAGGTGCCAAGGCTGAGGTTATATCACCGGTCAGTGGCAGGGCTGGGGTTTGAAAGGGCAAAGCCGCTTCCCCTCCCCACACAGTCACAGAGGGCTGTTCCTGCTCTTCCCTGCTTACCTGTGGCCCTGGAGGTGAGGGGCTCATCGCCAGCTGCACCTGGAGTGCCATGGGGGCGGGCAGGACAGGGGGCTGGGGGGCTGGGGACATGCTAACAGGTGGACTGAGGAGGGCGCCCTGGGCGTGAGGGGGCAGTGACAGCTGCTGGTGCAGTGTGGGGCTGAGCGGGAAGGAGGGTGGCGGCGGCGGGGACGCACTGAGGCCTGGCAGCAGAGACTTGGAGCCCAGCGTCCGGGCAAGGCTGGCCGGGGAGGCCCCGCTGCGGAAGGCCTGCAGGTCCGACGGTGTCAGGAAGGAGGCCAGGCCTGGCATGGCATACATGGGCTGCTTGGGTGGGAGCATTTTGGCTGGTGGGTTTGCCTGAGTGCTCTTGGTCTCACCTTGATCCGGGGAGCTCTGGAAGGAGACAGGTATCAGTCACTGGAGAACAGAAGAGGGACGAGCCAGAACTTGGGCTGTGAGGCCAGGAGGCTCTGCAACCCACTGACATGGCCCCTGGCTGGCTCTCTTGGGAGAGAGCTTGAACTAACCAGAGCTAGCACAGGGGCCTCAGTCCCCTTGGCTCTGACCATCCAGCCACCCACTGCTTTTATCTTTGGGGGGCCCCCTCCCCATGGGGGAATCCATGCTCCTCAGCCTGGCCAGTGGGACAAGCACCATCCCACTGAGCCAGCTCTCATCATGCTCCTTCCAGCCTCTGTGCCTTTGCAGATGTTGTTCCCTTGACTTTGAACTGCCTTTTACTTGGCCTTTTATGGACCATTTTGTGTGCCATCTCCTCTGTAGCAGGAACAACACCCACCTCCACTTGGGCCACGCATCCACGGCCACACCTAGCTTCCTACATTGCTGGTGTTGACAGAGGCGGCCGGGGGTGTGGTGACGAGGTGCCATATTTTGGGGTAGCATATCCCAAGCCCCATCAGCGGTCAGAAGTAAAGGCCACATAAAACTGGCAAAACTGGGTTTGAATCCTAGTGCAGCCACTTCAACAAACTGGATCTTTTCAGGCAAATTGCTCAACCCCTCTGGGTATTGGGTTCTCGTTGGAAGAGCCCAGTGGAAAGAAATGTATGTAAAGTGCCCAGAATGAGCCTGGCATGCTGTAGGTGCCCTGCAGACATGACCATGTCGTTCTGACCCATCCTTTCTAAGACCTGGGGTGCTGGCCTTCCCACGGGCCCCGGTTCTTGCTCCATTCCTCAAGTGGCCCCACTCTGATCAGGGCTGTGCCTGGAGATTCCAGGTGTTACCTTGGAGACGAGGCTAGCCCGGTAGGCTGCCAGAGCCTTCAGATATTCCTTCTTGGCTGCTTCTGTCTTCCTCTTATAGGCCTACAAGAGTCAACACATGAGCAACACTGGGGAGAAAGTTGCAGAAGAGATGTGGTGCAGGGTCCTGGGGTGGGAAGGCACGGATTCAAGGATCATGAATGGATGAGGGGGGTGGGGTCAGAAACTGAGTCGGCCAGCCACTGGCCCCATTCTGGGAGCACTGCAGAGAAATGGCGGAGACCAGGCCATATCCCAGTTCCTCAGCAACTCACTGTGTGGCCTTGGCCAACATGCTTCACCTCTCTGGGTCTCCACGTTACATCAGCACAACTGATCACAGAAAGACAAGGCCCTTTGAAGCCCCCATTCTGATCCAGCACAGTACAGATTTCTTAATGCTGAGTCACCTGTGCAACCTAGAATGAACCTACTTGTTCATAGTATATTAGGCTGGATTCGGTGTGCTATTATCTTTTATTAAAAATTTTAGACTTAGATTCATATGTTATCGTAGGATTGGTCCCCGTTTGTTCGCACCTCCTTGTTTCCATGGCTTTTGGTAGAAACAAGGAGGTGTGAACGACTTGGAGCTTAGCCTTGTGTGACTTGTGTTGGCCAATAAAAGCACAAATGTGATGCAAGCAGAGACTGACAAAGTGATCACATATTAGTGAGCCCTCTTGCTACTCTTGGAACTCTTATTTAAAAAAAATTTTTTTTGTACATAAGTTCTTTAATGATGATTTCTGAGATTTTGGTGCACCCACCACCTGAGCAGTGTACACTGTACTTCATGTATAGTCTTTTATCCTTCACCGCCCCCATCCTTTCCCCCAAGTCCCAGAAGTCCACTGTATCATTCTTATGCCTTTGTGTCCTCATAGCTTAGTTCCCACTTACGAGAACATACAATGTTTGGTTTTCCATTCCTGAATTACTTCACTTAGAATAATTGTCTCCAATTCCATCCAGGTTGCTGCAAATGCCATTATTTCCTACCTTTTTATGGCTGAGTAGTATTCCATGGTGTGCGTGTGTGTGTGTGTATATATGCACATACATACACACACACCCACCCCACATTTTCTTTATCCACTCATTGATTGATGGGCATTTGGGCTGGTTCCATATTTTTGCAATTGTGAACTGGGCTGCTACAAATATGTGTGCAAGTGTCTTTTTTGTACAATTACTTCTCCTCTGGGTGGATACCCAGCAGTGGGACTACTGGATCAAACAGTAGATCTACTCTTAGTTCTTTGGGGAATCTCCACACTGTTTTTCACAGTGGATGGACTAGTTTAGATTCCCACCAACAGTGTAAAAGGGTTCCCTTTTTGCCACATCCATGCCAACATCTATTTTTTTGATTATGGACATTCTTGCAGGAGTAAGGTGGTTTTGATTTGCATTTCCCTGATCATAATGACGTTAAGTATTTTTTAATATGTTTGTTGGCCATTTGTATATTTTGAGAATTATCTATTCATTTCCCTAGCCCAATTTTTGATGGGATTGGTTTTTTTCTTGCTGATTTGAGTTCCTTTGTAGATTCTGGATATTCGTCTTTTGTCAGAAGTACAGATTGTGAAGATTTTCTCCCACTCTATGGGTTGTCTGCTTACCCTGCTAGTTATTTCTTTTGCTGTGCAGCTTTTTAGTTTAATTAAGTCCCATCTATTTATCTTTGCTTTTGTTGCATTTGCTTTTGGGTTCCTTGGTCATGAAGTCTTTGCCTAAGCCAATGTCTAGAAGGGGTTTTCCAGTGTTATCTTCTAGAATTTGTAGGGTTTCAAGTCTTAGATTTAAGTCTTTGATCCATTTTGAGTTGATTTTTGTATAAGGTGAGAGATGAGGATCCAGTTTCACTCTTCTACATGTGGCTTGCCAATTATCCCAGCACCATTCGTTGATTAAGGTGTCCTTTCCCCACTTTGTTTTTGTTTGCTTTGTCAAAGATCGGTTGGTTGTAAGGATTTGGCTTTATTTCTGGGTTCTCTATTCTTTTCCATTGGTCTATATGCCTATTTTTATACCAGTATCATGCTGTTTTGGTGACTATGGCCTTACAGTACAGTTTGAAGTCGGGTACTGTGATGCCTCCAGATTTGTTCTTTTTGCTTAGTCATGCTTTGGCTATGAGGGCTCTTTTTTGGTTCCACATGAATTTTAGGATTGTTTTTTCTAGTTCTGTGAAGAATGACGGTGGTATTTTGATGGGAATTGCATTGAATTTATAGATTGCTTTTGGCAGTATGGTCATTTTCACACTATTGATTCTACCCATCCATCAGCATGGGATGTGCTTCCATTTGTTTCATCTGTGATTTCTTTCAGCAGTGTTTTGTAGTTTTCCTTGTAGAGGTCTTCCACCTCCTTGGTTAGGTATTTTCCTAAGTATTTTATTTATTTTTTTTTAAATTTTTTTTGCAGCTAAAGGGGGTTGAGTTCTTGATTTGATTCTCAGCTTGGTCACTGTTGGTGTATAGCAGAGCTATTGATTTGTGTACATTAATTTTGTATCCCGAAACTTTGCTGAATTCATTTACCAGTTCTAGGAGGCTTTTGGATGAGTCTTTAGGTATATGATAATCCCATCGGCAAACTGCGATGGTTTGACTTCCTCTTTACCGATTTGGATGCCCTTTCTTTCCTTCTCTTGTCTGACTGCTCTGGCCAGGACTTCCAGTACTACATGGAATAAAAGTGGTGACAGTGGGCATCCTTGTCTTGGTCTAGTTCTCAGGGGGAATGCTTTCAACTTTTTCCCATTCAGTATAATGTTGGCTCTGGATTTATCATAGATGGCTTTTATTACCTTAAGGTACATCCCTTCTATGCCGATTTTGCTCAGGGTTTTAATCGAAGGGATGCTCAATTTTGTCAAATGCTTTTTCTGTGTCTATTGAGATGATCATTTGGTTTTAAATTCTGTTTATGTGGTATATCACATTTATTGACTTGTGTATGTTAAACCATTCCTGCATCCATGGTATGAAACCCACTTGATCATGGTGGATTATCTTTCTGATACACCATTGAATTCAGTTAGCTAGTACTGTGTTCAGGATTTTTGCATTCATGTTTATCTAGGTATACAATCGTGTCATCAGCAAACAGCAACACTTTGACTTCCTTACAGATTTGGATACTCTTTCTTTCTCTTGTCTGACTGCTCTGGCTAGGACAGTACTCTGTTGAATAGAAGTGGTAAGAGTGGGCATCCTTGTCTTGTTCCAGTTCTCAAGGGGAATGCTTCCAATTTTTCCCCATTCACTATAATGTTGGCTCTGGTTTATCATAGATGGCTTTTGTTACCTTAAGGCATGTTCCTTCTATGCTGATTTTGGGCATAGAAGGAATATTGGCCTGTAGTTTTCTTTGTTGTTGTTATGTCCTTTCCTGGTTTGGGTATTAGGGTGATTAACTGGCTTCATAGAATAATTTAGGAAGGATTCCCTCTTTATTTTGTGGAATGGTGTCCTTTAAAAGTCTGATAGAATTCAGCTGTGAATCTATCTGGTCCTGAACTTTTTTTTGTTGTTGGTAACTTTTAAATTACCATTTCAATCTCACTGCTTGTTATTGGTCTGTTCAGAGCTTCTATTTCGGAATTCCTGATTTAATCTAGGAGGATTGTATATTTCCAGGAATTTATCCATCTCCTCTAGGTTTTCTAGTTTATGTACATAAAAGTGTTCATAGTAGCCTGAATGATCTTTTGTATTTCTGTGGTATCAGTTGCAGTATCTCATGTTTTGTTTCTAAGTGAGCTTATTTGGATCTTCTCTCTTCTTTTCTTGGCTAATCTCACTAATGGTCTATCAGTTTTATCTTTTCAAAGAACCAGCTTTTTGTTTATATATTGTATTTGGTTTCAATTTCATTTAGTTCTGCTCTGATCTTGGTCATTTCTTTTCTTCTGCTGCGTTTGGGTTTGGTGTGTGCTCTCTCTCTAGTTCCTTGAGGCATGACCTTAGATTGTCTATTTGTACTCTTTCAGACTTTTTGATGTAGGCATTTAATGCTATGAGCTTTCTTCTTAGCACTGCTTTTGCTGTATCCCAGAGGTTTTGATAGGTTATGTTACTATTATCGTTCAAAGAATTTTATAATATCCATCTTCATTTCATTGTTGACCCAACAATTATTCAGGAACAGGTTATTTAATTATTTCCATGTATTTGCATTGTTTTGAGGGTTTTGGAGTTGATTTCCAGTTTTATTCTACTGTGGTCTAAGAGAGTACTTGATATAATTTCTATTTTCTTAAATTTGTTGAGACTTGTTTTATGGCCTATTGTATGGTCTGTCTTGGAGAATGTTCCATGTGCTGATGAATAGAATGTTCTATAAATATCTGTTAAGTCCATTTGTTGTAGGGTATAGTTAAGTTCGTTGTTTCTTTGACCTTCTGTCGTGATGACCTGTCTAGTGCTGTCAGTGGAGTATTGAAGTTTCCCACTATTGTTGTTTTACTGTCATTCTCATTTCTTATGTCTAGTAGTAATTGTTTTTTAAATTTGGGAGCTCCAATGTTAGATGCATATACATTTAGGATTGCGATATTTTCCTGTTGGACTAGTTTTATCATTATATAATGTCCCTCTTTGTCTTTTTAAACTGCTGTTGCTTTAACGTTTGTTTGGTCTGATATAAGAATAGCTATTCCTGCTCACTTTTGGTATCCATTTGCATGAAGTATCTTTTTCCACCCCTTTACCTTAAGTTTATGTGAGTCCTTATGTGTCAGGTGAGTCTCTTGAAGACAGCAGATACTCAGTTGGTCAATTCTTATTCATTCTGCTATTCTGTATTTTTAAGTGGAGCATTTAGGCCATTTACATTCAATGTTAGTATTGAGATGTGAGGTACTATTCTTCTATTCATTGTGCTATTTGTTGCCCAAATACCTTGTAGTTTTTTAAAAATTGTGTTGTTATTTTAGAGGTCCTGTTAGATTTATGCTTTAAGGAGATTCCATTTTGGTGTATTTCAAAAATTTGTTTCAAGATTGAGCTCTTTTTAGTAGTTCTTGCAGTGCTGGCTTGGTAGTGGCAAATTCAGCATTGGTTTGAAAAAAAGAACTGTATTTTTCTTTCATTTATGAAACTTAGTTTTGCTGGATACAAAAAAATTCTTGGCTAATTGTTTAAGGACCCCAATTCCTTCTAGCTTGTAGGGTTTCTGCTGAGAAATCTGCTGTTAATCTGATAGGGTTTCCTTTCCTTCTTTTTGTGATGAGTTTCTCAGGTGTTCTTTGAGTTTCTTGTGTTTGGATGTCTAGATCTCTAGCAAGGCCAGGGAAGTTTTCCTCAATTATTCCCTCAAATATATTTTCCGAACTTTTATATTTCTCTTCTTCCTCAGGAACACCAATTATTCTTAGATTTGGTCATTTAACATAATCCCAAACTTCTTGAAGGTGTTGTTCATTTGTTAAAATTCTTTGTCTTTGTTGAATTGGGTTAATTTGAAAGCCCTGTCTTTGAGCTCTGAAGTTCTTTCTTCCACTCGTTCAATTCTATTGCTGAGACTTGCCAGTGTATTTTGCATTTCTCTGTGTACTTCATTTCTAGAAGTTGTGATTGTTTTTATTTACGCTATTTCTCTGGAGACTTTTCTATTCATATCCTGTATAATTTTATTTTAACAACCTTCTGAATTCTTTTTCTGGCAATTCAGAGATTTTGTCTTGGTTTGGATCCATTGCTGTTGAGCTAGTGTTATCTTTTGGGGATGTTAAATAACCTTGTTTTGTCATATTACCAGAATTATTTTTCTGGTTCCTTCTCATTTGGGTAAAGTATGTCAGAGGGAAGATCTGGGAGTCAAGCGCTGCTGTTCAGATTCTCCTGTTCCTTGGGGTTCTCCCCCTTCCCCTAGGGATGTGTTTTCCTGAGAACCCTGCTGCAGTGGTTGTTATTTCTTTTCTGGATCTAGCCACCCAGCGGAGCTACCGGGCTCCAGGCTAGTACTGGGGAGTGTCTGCAAGGAGTCCTGTAATGTGATCTGTCTTCAGGTCTCTCCATGGATATCAACACCTGCTCCGGTGGAAGTAGCAGGGGAGTGAAGTGGACTCCGTGAGGGTCCTTAGTTGTATTTTTAAGTGCACTGGCTTTGTGTTGGCCTCCAGCCAGGAGGTGGCACTTTCAAGAGTGCATCAGCTGCAGTAGTATAGGGAGAATACAAGCTTGCCCTAGTGTCAGGTGGTGGGCGGGGCCATAGAGTTCCCAAGAGATTATGTCCTTTGTCTTGGTCTTTCTCTACCTGCCCTGTTAGCCTATCAGGTACGGGCAGGGTTAGGCGTGTCTGAGCTCAGACTCTCCTTAGGTGGGGCTTGCTGCAGATGCTGTGGGGGGTGTGGTTCCCAGGGGGATTATGGCTGACTCTGCTGCATCACACAGGTCATCAGGGAAGTGAGGGAAAGCTGGCAGCCACAGGCTGGTCTCACTCCCACCATGCACCCCCAACAGCACTGAGTTTATTTCCAGGCAGCCAGTGAACAGGGCTGAGAACTTGCCCCAGGCTACAGGCCTCCCAGCTGAGAAAGCAAGCCAACTCTCACAGTTCCTTGGCTGTCCCAGAGAGTCTGCAGCAGCAATCCACCTCCTTCAAAGGGTCTATGGATTCTTCTGGCTTTCCTAGCATGTTCCTGTGGTAGTTCTTGGAGCAAAAGTTCACAATGTGAGTCTCCATGTGCTGCTCTGTCTGTCCGAGTGGGAGCTGCAAGTTAGTCCTGCCTCCTTTCCATCATTTTTCTGCTCTAAAACTGCTCTTGGAACTCTGACTTGCTATGTGAATAAGCATGAGCTAGTCTGCTGGATGATGAGAGACACATGGCCCAGTTTGGCTCCACTGCTCCAGCTGACAGCCATCCAACTCCCAGAAGCAGAGATGCCTAATTTACTGTAGTTTACCACTGATGCAAATGGGTGAGCCCAGCCAAGAGCAGCAGCAGAGCCATCCTGCTGAGCCCAGAACAGTTCATGGACCCTCAGAATCATAAGCTGAATAAATGATTATTGTTTTAAACCATTAAATTTTGGTATTGTTTGCTACACATTCAAAATTAAATGATGCAGTTAGCTTCATTATGTTTTAGTGTCAGGGTTACATTGTATATAAGGATTTGTGAGAAGGTTTTCTTATTTTTCTAAGTCTTGGAATTATTAACTCTTTGATGATTTGAAAGAACTTTCCTATCCATCATCTAGGCTTGAAACGTTTGGGGGATAGGCAGGGGTTTTTTATTTCCTATTATTTTCTCACTACCTCTCTTGGTTGTTAGTGTATTAATAGTAAAATAAGAATATAAGTCACATTTCTAAATGTGATTTCAAAAACTGACACAAGCTAACATCCAGCCTTATGCTTAATAGTGAAACATGAGAGGTAATGCAAAGTAAGAAGACCACTATCCCCACCATTGCTGAACATCTCTTTTTTAGAAGTCCTAGTCAACATAACTGGGAAAAGAAAACAAAATTAGAAATCTGAGAAGTGAGGAGACAAAATAAGGAGACAAGGCTGGATGTAGTGGCTCATGCCTCTAATCCCAGCACTTTGGGGGGCATTTGAGGCTAAGAGTTTGTCAGCCTGAGCAACACAGCAAGACCCTGTCTCTATAAAAAAAAAATGAAAAAAATTTTGTGGGGCATGGTGATGCACGGCACGCCTGTAGGCCCAGCTACTTGGGAAGATGAGCTGGGAAAAGTGCTTGAGCCCAGGAGTTCAAGGCTGCAGTGAGCTATGATCATGCCACTAACCTCTAGCCTGGGTGACAGAGCAACACCCTGTCTCTTAAATAACAAAGGAGACAAAATTATTGTTTGTAAAAGATATATGTGTATAAATATGTAGATAATTATAGACACTTTTTTTAAGCCTAGAAGACTCAGGAATTAAAAATGATCAGAAATGATTAATTTGTAACTGCCAAGCTTACTATTTTAATCCCTAACTTTTTATACATCAACAATTTGCTAGGAAAATGGGGAGAAACATGCCATTTATAAATGCATTAAGTAAAAGGAGAGATATGCCCATTATTGGATGGGAATAAATTATATGCCAAGTTCTTGGCTTAGAAATAAAACACCAGGCGGGTAAGCAGAAATGAAACCAACACAGGGGCTGGGACTCTCAACCGCCTTTGCTTGTCTCTGGGCTGTGCTGAACAAAGTCAGAGAAAGCATCAGGAAAGGAATGCCTAGGGACACAGCACCTGAGACCACTGTCTCCCCAGACTGTATAAAAGGGCAAGCAAATTCCCCCACCAAACAAAAAAACCTGAAGTCTTTTGAAAGGGAATTGGTTGGTTGCCAACAAAACACACAAGTGAAAAAGACATGTCCCTGTAGCAAAAGCCGCAGTGCCCTGCCAATATCCCCCAGTCCTTACCCCTGTCCTACAAACATGCTCTACTTCCAGCTGCCACCGGCTATATTCCTTTGCCTGGGGGTCCCTCTGGTGGCAGGAGCCTGGCATGTGTAGCAGGTCAGAGGTGCTGCAGAAGGAAGGAATGCTGGTGTCCACCCCAGCACCCTTGCCCCTCAGACAGGATGACCCTGAGGCCTGGCACATTCTAAGCAGGCTCCTGAGTTCTCAGCGGGACTGTGCTCCAGTTGCCCATGGTGGATTCTCCTGGGACAATGTGCCCTTTCCTGGCTGCCCTCCTTTCCCTGTCTCATTTCCCTACTCTCCTACCAGAGGTGGGGGTCATCTCACAAATAAATTCTCTGCATTGTAACATATTCCAAAATTACCTAAAATTTTAGAATACGGTAAAGGAGATGTTTCAAATAAGTCAGTAATTCATCTCTCTGCCCCAAGCCTGCTACTTTCCCCATATTTCCCATCCAGTGACTGGCATCTCCATTTACTCAGAATGGAAGCCAGATGCAAGGAGGCTGCCAGGATGTCCCCTACCCCAAACCATTCTAGAAGATGCTCCAGGCCGGGCGCGGTGGCTCAAGCCTGTAATCCCAGCACTTTGGGAGGCCGAGACGGGCGGATCACGAGGTCAGGAGATCGAGACCATCCTGGCTAACAAGGTGAAACCCCGTCTCTACTAAAAATACAAGAAAATTAGCTGGGTGAGGTGGCGGGCGCCTGTAGTCCCAGCTACTCGGGAGGCTGAGGCAGGAGAATGGCGTGAACCCGGGAGGAGGAGCTTGCAGTGAGCTGAGATCGCGCCACTGCACTCCAGCCTGGGGCACAGAGCAAGACTCCGTCTCAAAAAAAAAAAAAAAAAAAAAAAAAGAAGATGCTCCAGGCCCCACCTTCCCCCACCTGGATGACTGTGCACCCTCCACATCTACTCTTACCTGCCTTATGCTGCCATTCTGGTCTCTCCTCTGCATAAAACTCTTCACTGGCTTTCTCTCCTCTTAGAACAGGGCCTGACTCCTTCCAAGGTCTGCAAAGCCCAGCGTGATCTGGCCCCTGCCTTCCTTTCCAGCTCCGTCTCTGCCATGGGGACTCTCACTGTCCCCTCTCTGGCCATCCTGGTCTCCTTTCAGTCCCCTGTGCTTTTCCAGCTCCTTCCCTTACCAGGCCTCCCTGCCTGGAACACTTCCCCTCCTCCAAAGAGAACTCACTCTTCAGGTCTCACCTGGAGACCGGACCCCAGGGACAATGTCCGTCCCTGCTCTTTCGACTCTCGTGAACTATGTATCCTCCTGGTGCGTGGCACAATCACAACTGTAAGTTTACACTTACTCATCTGCTTATTTGATTCATGTCTCTCATGCCAACATCCCAACTGAGCCTCCTGCTTCTACAGATGTGAGTTCAAATCCTGACTACCGTGATTCACGCTGGTGACCCTGGGCGAGTCACTTTACCTCTTGGTGTCTCTACCAAAACAGGAAGGCAATGGCTACTCCACAGGGTGTTGTAAGGATTCAGTGAAATACCGGAGGGAGAGCTCAGCCCAGACAAGAGCTCAGAGAATGAGTTGCCATCACCCCTGTTTTATAGACATGAAAACCGAGGCTCAGAGTTTAGGTGGTCAGCCTGAGGTCACACAGCTGGCAGCTCCCTTTGCCTACCAGCTAGTTCTGCTCTCTGTTCTCCCTGGAGGCCTTTAGGGGAGGCCACAGGCACATGGTCAGTGGGATAGGAAGCTCTGGCCTGGACTCCAGACTTTGAGGGTTGGAGGAACAAGATGGATGGAGATGCTTGTTCTCATTTTATCAAGGGGGAAGCAAAGGTTCAGAGTGGTTAAGCTGCTAGTAAGTGCAGTAGGTTACTAGAATTGGAAGGCAGCCAGCTTCCCAGTTTACGGATGGGCAACTGAGCCCAGGAAAGACCTCTGCAAGAGTCTCAGTTCCAGGGCTGGGCTTGGTTTCAGACCTTCAAAGTGTGTCCTTGGCTCCAGGACCACAAAGCCTCAGGGGATGGCCCAGAAAGAGAGGGAGGCTCACCTGCTTCTGTTCCTCTCCCAGGCTGTCCCACATGGAGGCCACGATTTTGGACACATCACCGAAAGTGGCACTAGGGTTCTGACCCTTGATGGCGGCCTGAGTGTCTCTGAAGAAGAGTGCGTAGGCCGACACAGGCTTCTGCGGCTCGTTGGGGTCCTTCTTTTTCTTCTTCTTTGGGTTCTTGGCCTTTTTTCCTGGGTCGGCTGAAGGTCTCTTTTCTCCCGATATCTGCCCGAGTGAGAAGAGTCAGATAACCAAAGAAGCCCAAGGGCCTCCTGCCAAAGGCAATCCACACAGACTCCGGCCAAGCTGCGCTTTTCCAGCCCTGCTCAGGCACAGATAACCACTCGCGATGGGGAAAGGGCAATGGCCAGACAGACACACACACCCTGGGTGGGTGTTTAACTCATTAAAGAGAACCAGCATGATTGTAAAGTTGATTCAGAGAAATGCAGGAGGAGAAGATGACTGTATAGTCACTGAAAGAATGGAAAGAATGCTGGAATTAGATTGCTAAATTACACGTAAAACTGGTTAGTGCCAATAGAACGCTAAAACTATCACCTTTAGGACTTTTAATCTTTTCTACTGGACAGAAATTCACATCTCTACTGGGCAAAGTTAATTTGCCTTATCAGACAAAAATCACATCTCTTATTACATTTTTCCCCCCCAAGGTAACCTCTTCTTTTACAGAGTTATAAAATCCCCTAATCAATAATGAATAATGAATCAAAGCAAAGGTCCACTTTCCTAGAGAATCAGATAATTCTTGAGTAAGCCTGTGAGCCAATGCTTTGGTATGACATTGAAAGAATGTGCAGTTATTTGGGGGCCTATTTCCAAGTTCGGAGTGTGTGTGCATGTGTATGTGTGTAAATATATATACACACACACACATATGTGTGTATATATGTGTGTATATACCTGTATATATGTGTATATATACATGTATATATGTGTGTATATATAGATATATATAGATATGTGTATAGATATGTGTCTATATAGATATAGATCTATATATAGATACATGTCTATATACATATAGATCTATATAGATACGTGTCTAGATAGATATATATCTATATAGATATGTGTCTAGATAGATATCTATCTATATATATATGCTCTCCCACTTGTGATCACAAATAATCCCCAAAAAGGATCCTGCATTACAAAAGGCTAGTCTCCACCACCATGTTTCAGCTGTGCAGCTTTGAGCAGGTAGCTTAGTCCCTGGACCCCTGTAAAGTGGGGAGGGGATGAAGCTACAGCGACTGTTACTGGGTCAGCCGTGGAGCCAGTGGCTTCACCCTGGACAGACTGCAGGACCATGATCCTGTGAACACTGACTTAGGGCTTCCAGGGTGGGGGGGTGGTTGGGTTGCCCACCACAGACCTCAGTGGGGCTCTGTTGGGTCACTCAAGCCATGCAGGTACAGGGGACTTTGGTCAAAAGCCCTGGACCCTGCAGTGAAGACTCTGGCTCTAGGAGCCAAGGAGATGGAGGTGACACGTTGAACTGATGATAAAGCCATGGGCCAGTAGGCGTGATCAGGCATCCATGTCTGAAGAACATGGTTCTGTTCCTGAGGCTTATCTCTGCAGCCACCCTCTTCTCCAAGCCCCAGTTATGTTAGCACCATGGTGTGGCCCTAGCAAGATCAGGGATGAAGAGGCATGTTGTCATTGATAAAGTCCTGAACAGGCACAGCAGGGCAGGGGGTTGAGGGCACATGCACTGGCCTACACCTGCAGCCTCCTGGGTTTGAATCCTGGTTCCCCCACTTACTAGCTGTATGATAACAGATACATTATTTCCCCATCTGCCAAACAGAGATAATAACAGTCCCTGTCCCAGAGGACTTTTATGAGGATTACATGGACGTATACTTGTTACGTGTTTAGAGCAGTGTCTGGCCTGTAGGGAGTGTTTGTCAAACAAAAACTGTTCCTGCATGAACTATAATAGAGGTTGAGTCATCCTTAGGGTGAAGCTGGGCCAGGATCCAGAGGTAAACTCCCTTTCCCCCCGAAGTCCAGGGTTACTGCCCCAGGTCTCTGGGAGGCCACCATGTGGAAGGGACACTGGATCGACAGAGGTAGGAGGGCACGAAGGGAGGTAAGTCTTGATCCCAGGCAAACACTTCCGTCTTTGGCCTTTCTGGGCCTCTGTTTTCCTCCCTGGTAAGACACGATGTTCTCTCACTGGGAGGTGGATTTGGAGTCAATGCAAAGAAGGGCCAGAGCCTGGACAGGTGGCAGGTTCTCATCCCTACCATGTCTACCATGTTCTTGAAGAGGTCAAACCAGTCGACTCCAGGAATGTTGGGGGAACCCATCTTCCCACTGCGGTGGGGGGGCGGGGTCATTTTTGCACCCCACCCTCAAGGTCAGTGAATACTCCAGGCCCAGAGGTGCTGCCTCCTGGATCACACAGTTTTGTCAGAATATTTTCTCCTAAAAGGGCCAAATGGCCGCAAATGTGACCCCAATGGCCTTGCTGAAGCCGTCCACACCTCTGAAATCGCCCACTGGCCTTCAGGAGTCAGGCTTTGCCAACTTTCACAGGATTGTCTCACCCCATCCCCTCGACATTTGTTGGAATTTTCTCTGCTTTACACACAAGGCTGTGGGAGCCCCGAGGGGACACAGCTTGTCAAGGACACTCAGCACATGGAGCAGCCAAAGCCCTATGTCCCAAGGCCCATAGGTGCCATCCCCCTGACCAGGTGCTCCACCTGCCAATGTGCTTTTTCCTTGGCTTCCAGCGTGGCCTGGGTGTCTTAACAGAAAACCACTGAGCTCTGCGGCGGATATCCCAACCACCACCCGGAAGGCCTGCTCAGTCCCAAGACATCGGGCTTTTCTAGTCTTGACTAGAGGGAGGTGATGCCCATTTCCCCACAGGACCTCTTCCCTGCCGACAGGAGAGCAGCTTCAGGCTCTGTTCCTGCACTGCACATACCTTGAAATGCGCTTCCGACTCCTCTTCCTGCGTGGAGCTGGAGGGAGAGGGGGTTGCTGACTTGCTCCCCGGGGGTGATGGGGAGCTGTGGGCGATGCTGCTCCGGATGCCCATCTGCGAGATGAGCTGGGACTGGCTGAGGGCACTCATGTGGCTGGCCAGCATTGCCGGGCGACCCAGCAGGGGCCCGGGCCGGCCTGAGTCATAGGCGGCCACCTCCGAGTGGACCATCTCCTGGATCTAAGAGAGGAGGACAGGGGGTTTGAGTTAGGAAGGATCTGTCCTGCCACTCCATCACATCTGTGCTAGCAGACTGGGAGGACGGAATGCAGAGGAGAAGTGATGGGTATGGCTCCTGCTCCGATCCCTTACAGGCGAATCTCAAGATGGAGCCCCAGCGCATTCGTGGGAAAACGGCAGCTCCGTGGCTGTGTGCCATTCTACTGACTCTCACCTCGGACAGATGCTTTGCATTTCAGCCCCTGCCAGAGAGCTCAGTCCGGTTATGTTGGATCATTTGATGAGACTGAGTCTTCCCTCCTGGAATGTGATATGTCTCTGCATGAACTGAGCAGTCAGCATGACAGCAAAGCCCACAGATGCTGGACGCTAACTACATTTTGAATCCTGGTCCTGCCATCTACCAGCTGGGTGACTTTGGCCAAGTTACTTAACCTCTTTGTGCCTCAGTTTCTTCATCTGTAAAATGTGGATATGAGCAAACCTACACGCTAGGGTTCTTAAAGATCAAATGTACCTGGCATACCGTGAGCCCTATGTTGTATAAGCATGTGTTAAATACATTGAATAAATTTCTTGATAAAGTTGAGCACTTTCCTTCCTACAGGTCAGCAATTTTATTGTTAACTCCATTCCCCATGATATTTTCTAACTGGTTGCTTTTGGAATATAAGCAAACTACTAGTTTTTACATATAAGCATTTCTCACACTAAACACACATTTAGAATGACTTTGGACCTAAATATGTGTCCACGCCCTGTTCAGTGAGGCGTACCTATTTGCATACTCTTATGAGTTTTCTTTCCTCTGCATCTGTGGTTATTTCCCCTTTCTAATTTCTAACATCAAGTATCTGGTTTTTCTCTCATTTTTTCTTCATTAGGAAAACAAATGGGCTTTCAGTTTTATGTGGGTTGTTTCTTTTCTCCTCAAAAGAATCAAATCTCAAGTTTATCACTTCTCTGTTTTCTAATTCTTTAATATCTCATTTTATCTTTATCCCTTCCTCCGCATTTTAAAGATTTATAGTTGCTGCTTCCCCCTCAATTTTGTTATATTTTTTTAATTGACAAATGATAAATTGTATATATTTATATGTGCGATATGTTTTGATGCATATATACACTGTGAAATAATTAATATATTCATCACTTCATATAACATTGCTCAGATTAGAACATTTAAAATCTACTTTCTTTGTTCCAAGAGTTGTTCAAGAAGAGTTCTGGAATACCATTTGACCCAGCAATCCCATTACTGGGTATGTACCCAGAGGAATATAAATCATTGTATTATAAAGATACAAGCACGTGTATGTTCATTGCAGCATTATTCACAATAGCAAAGACACGCAATCAGCCCAGATACCCATCAATGATACACTGGATAAAGAAAATGTGGTACATATACACCATGGAATACTATACAGTCATAAAAAGGAATGAGATCATGTCCTTTGTAGGGACATGGATAGAGCTGGAAGCCATCAACCTCAGCAAACTAACGCAGGAACAGAAAACCAAACACCTCATGTTCTCACTTATGAGTGGAAGCTGACCAATGTGAACACTTAGACACAGGGAGGGAAACCACACACTGGGGCCTGTTGTCAGAGGCAAGAGGAGGGAGGGCATCAAGAAAAATGCTAATGCATGCTGGGTTTCATACCTAAGTGATGGGTCGATAGGTACAGCAAACCACCATGGCATACATTTACCTATGTAACAAACCTGCGCACCCTGCACATATACCCTGGAACTTAAAAAAGAGAATCTAACTAAAAGAGTTCTGGAAATTCTAAGTGGCTAATTTTCTTTTTCTTTTGGCTACAATTTCTAGTAACAAAAATGAGGAAAGAATGGGGTCTGTACTATTCACCAAGTTTGAGATTTTGTTAAGGTTTTCTTTGGGACCCAAATATGATTAAATTGTGTACATATTCCACAGTCCTTACAAAGAATAGGGCGTGTTTGCAGATGAATACAGCAGTATAATATTTATCCATTCCATCAGTGATTATTCTTTAGATTCCTTACCTTTTTGGCTCTTTAATCTTACACAGTCTTGTCCAGATTGCCTGCAATTTTTTCTGCTTCCATAAAAAATTTCCCTTTAATGCATAAAGTGTTTGTTTTGGGCATTTGATGTTGGTTTGGTTTTGTTTTTGAGACGGAGTCTTGCTTTGTCGTCCAGGCTGGAGTGCAGTGGGCTCACTGCAACCTCTGCCTCCTGGGTTCAAGTGATTCCCCTGCCTCAGCCTCCCAGGTAAGCTGGGACGACAGGTGGTGCCCCCATGCCTAATATTTATATTTTTAGTAGAGACGGGGTTTCGCCATATTGGCCAGGCTGGTCTCGAACTCCTGACCTCAAGTGATCTGCCCACCTTGGCCTCCCAAAGTGCTGGGATTACAGGCATGAGCCACCATGCCCAGCCCTGATGTTGGTTTTTATCGCAAAAAGCAGACAGACAATTATATCTTCATTATGGGGATTAAACTATTATCTTTTTTGGTCTAATTTTTTGCCTCAAATTCCGTGAAGTCTGATATTAATAATGCTGTCCTTGCCTGTATATGTGTTTGAATGTGTCTGGCATGTCTTTTTTTTTATAACATATCTCTTAGTTTTTATTTTTTAGGGTTACTTTTGTCAAATGGTGTTTTTGTTATGATCAGCTTTAGAAAATGAACTTTTCCCTTATGCCGTAGAACAGAATAAACAACATATAAATTACATTTTCCTTAGAGAATGAAAGAGCTTAAACAGAAAACCATCTGAGGCCCAGTGCTTTTTGTTTTCACAATATCCTTCATGGCTAATAGGTCTATTTTAGTTTCCATTTTCTCTTGAGTCAGTTTTGGTAAATGTTTTATATATATATATATATATATACACACACACACATATTTATTCATTTTATCCAGATACTAACACATACTAGCATATAACTGGATAATATGTTTTTAAATACACTCTATGGTTTTCATCCATTCCCATTCACAATTGTAATATTGTGAATACATGTTGCTTTTTAAAATTTTCCTTCTCAAAAGTTTATATATTTTTTCATTTGAGACGTAGTCTTCCTCTGTTGCCCACACTGGAGTGCAGTGACACTGTCTCGGCTCACCACAACCTCCACCTCCTGGGTTCAAGCGATTTTCCTGCCTAAGCCTCCTGAGTAGCTGGGATTACAGGCACATGTCACCACATCTGGCTACTTTTTGTATTTTTAGTAGAGACGGGGTTTTGCCATGTTGGCCAAGCTGGTCTCAAACTCCTGACCTCAAGTGATCCAATCCACCCGTCTCAGCCTCCCAAAGGGCTGGAATTATAGGCATGAGTCACTGCACCCGGCCAAAACTTTATATATTTCAACTGTCTAGCCAAAGAACCAGCTCTTAAATTTTTAAAAAAATTGACAACTTTCATAATTCATTAAATTCTGCTTTCTTCTCTATTAATGTTGACTTGAGGTATCATATGTTGTTGTTTACATAGGTTTTCAAATTAAGCTATTTTCACACTTTCTTTTTTAGTAATAGAAACATCTAGGGCAGGAATTGAGACAAGCAATTTTACCATGCAGGAGGCATTTCTCTGAAGACATTTTTGGTTCTGACAACTGGAGGGTGGGAAGCTACAGGTATCTGCTGGGTAGTGGCCAGGGACGTTCCCACCAAACAAAGAATTATTCATCCCAAAATGTCAATAGTGCTGAGGTTGAGAAACCCTGCTCTGTAACTATGATTTTTCTCCTGAGGAGAATTTTAGCTACATGTGAATATTTTTTAAATATTCTATGCTGATTATTTTATTTCTTACCCTAAAATTATTTGGAAGAGTGATTTTATTTAATGTATCCTTTGTTATGATCAGAGACCATGAATCCTAGAATTTTATCTTTTTGGAATGTAGTGAGGTTTTTGTTATAGCTTAGGATATGATCAATTTGTTTTTCCTTTTTTTTAAAACTTTTAGGTTCAGGGATATATGTGAAGGTTTATTATACAGACAAATTGCATGTCACAGGGGTTTGGTGTACAGACTATTTTGTCACCCAAGTATGATCCATTTTTTTAAAACTGTTCATGTATATTGGAAATAATACTGTATATTGTACACATGTCTCCATATGTCTATTCAATAAACAGTTTTGACTACTTTAGGTGTAAAATCTCAAAAGAATTGGCTTATTTCACTTAGCTTAAGGTCCTCAAGGTTCATCCATGTGATAGCTGAATCGGAACTTTCTTCCCTTTTTAAGGCTGAGCAATACACCCTTATATGTATAGATGACATTTTGCTTATCCATTCATCTGCTGGTAGGCACTTGGTTGGGCATTATGAATACTGCTGCTGGGAACGTGGGTGCACACGTATCTCATGGAGACTCTGCTTTCAATTCTCTTGAGTAGACACCCAGCATTCCGATTGCTGTATCTATAGTAATTCTGTTCTTAATTTTTAAGAAACCACCATACTGTTTTCCATAAAGCCTGCCATTCCTATTGTGTTTCCAGCAGTTTCTCTCTAAAATTTAAACAGATTTTCTTCATACATACTAATGTGAAGTTATTTATCCTGTAAATGTCCCAGAATGCTATGTCTCTACTGTGGCTTCTCCTTGCTCATAAAAAAAATAAGCATCTTTGCCTTAATGTTTCTGTCTGAAATCCTACTCTATCTGCTATCATTATCACTCTAATTTTGCACTGTTTTATTTTTGTCCTGCGTAATTTTAATCGTAAACTGTGTGTAGGTAGATTTTGGTTTCTAATCCAGTTCTTAATATATTGTGACATATATATTTGATTATTAATCATACGAATATCTGAGAAACAGATTTAAAGTGAACTGTTTTAAAGGACAGAAGGTTTTATTTTATTTTGTTTTATTTTTATTTTTTTTTTTTTTTGAGACGGAGTCTCGCTCTGCCGCCCAGGCTGGAGTGCAGTGGTCGGATCTCAGCTCACTGCAAGCTCCGCCTCCCGGGTTTACGCCATTCTCCTGCCTCAGCCTCCCGAGTAGCTGGGACTACAGGCGCCCGCCACCACGCCCGGCTAGTTTTTTGTATTTTTAGTAGAGACGGGGTTTCACCGTGTTAGCCAGGATGGTCTCGATCTCCTGACCTCGTGATCCGCCTGTCTCGGCCTCCCAAAGTGCTGGGATTACAGGCTTGAGCCACCGCGCCCGGCCCAGGACAGAAGGTTTTAAAATGTATTCTCTAAACATCCCCCTCTTCCCACCCCACAGCTTATGCACTCTCACCTTCTATAAGCCTTAAACAAGAATCTGGCATTATCTCCTCAAGGTCAAATTGGCCTCAGGGCTATGTGTTAGGGCTTGTTTTCTTTTTCTTCCCAGCCACCTGCTTTAGAATTCTTCTATCAGATGTTCCTGACTCGGTGATTTCATATTGTTACCAACTCTTGATAATGGCGAATTTTTGAACTTTTGCAAACCTGCTAAGTGTGAAAGTCTCTCAAAGTCCCTCGGATTTCTACCATTCTGATCACTAGTGAGGGTGACCACCTTTTCATAAGTTTACCAGACCATTTATGTTTCTGCGTATACTGCTGTTAGGAGTGTAGACTAGTATGTAAAACGCTTTAGAAAACAACCTAGCGATACTCAGTATATTGAAGATGCAGATATCCTATAACTTAGACTTCTACTCCAAGATGTTTACTATAAAGAACTTTCCCACATGCATAAGACGTACACACAGTGTGGAAAACTGCAAAAGCCTTCAAATGGACAAATTAGTGTCATTCAATGAACTGCGGGGCATTGTCCAGCGGACCTCTGGGTTACCTGCTTCTATAGGAGTATATGTCTTTGTCTACGTTATTTTACAACTTTGTAAGCTCTTGGCTCACTGCAACCTCTGCCTCCCGGGTTCAAGTGATTCTTGAATCACTAGAAAGATGATATTAGTGCTACTGATTTTTTAATCATTAAAAATTTAAATTGTGATAAAATACACATAAAATTTACCATCTGAACCATTTTTAAGTGTACAGTTCAGTGGCATTAAATACGTTCACACTATTATGCAGCCATTACCAGCAGCCATTCACAGCATTCTTTCCATTTTGCAAAACTAACACTCCATCCCTAGTAAGTAAGAACTCCCCATTCCTCTCCCCCCAGCCCTGGAAACTACTCTTCTACTTTCTGTCTCTAGAAATATGACTAGTCCAGGTGCCTCAAACAAGTGGAATCACACAGTATTTGTTCTTTCGTGACTGGCTTATTTCACTTAGCAAAAGGTCCTCAAGGTTCATCCATGTGGTAGCTGAATCGGAACTTTCTTCCCTTTTTTTAAGGCTGAGCAATATGCCCTTGTATGTATAGACTACCTTTTGCTTATCCATTCATCTGCTGGTAGGCACTTGGTTGGGCATTATGAATAATGCCGCTAGGAACATGGATGCACACGTATCTCGTGGAGACTCTGCTTTCAATTCCCTTGAGCAGACACCCAGAATTCCAACTGCTGTATCATATAGTAACTCTGTTTTTAATTTTAAGAAACCACCATACAGTTTCCCATAGTGGCTATACCACTTCAATTCCCACCAGCAACACACAAGGGTTCCAGCTGCAGTTTCTACACATCCACGCCACTTGTTTCTCTCTCTCTCCCACTCTTTTCAATAGAGGTCATCCTAATAGGTGTGAGGTAGAGTGAAACTCATTCTTGTCTATAAAAATGCAAACAAATTTTGTCTCATAGGGATATAATTGATCGCACCCTGTAAAAAAGGTGATTGCAAACATTATGTTTAGTGGCTCCATAGCTATTAACCCGTTTAGCATTTCTTAGAAAATTTATTTCACTATCCTGTTTGCCTACATATGTGTCCATTCTTCAGATTTGCCTTTGGATCTGTTGTCATATCTTACCGGATTCCTCATTAATCATGACTTAAATGAATTTCTGGCACACTTTCATCTTATATTTATATGAGAATTATGATGTTACCTTTAGAAAGTTATGCATTACAACAAAGATGATCATTATGGCATTTAATTCCAAAAAAACTGGAAATAATGTAAACATTCACTAACTGAGAGATGGAAAAATCTGCAGTGTATTCACATAATGGAATTCTGTAGAGGGTTAACCTGACCAACCTGGACCTACATCTGCCAGTGCAGATGAACTCAAAGACAGTAACCAGTGAAGAGAGTTTCAGAAGGACACGTATAGTATAATGCCTTTATGAACACGTTTAAAATATAAAACATCACTGTCAGGTGTTCAAGGATATATGAAAATGTAGAAAAAGCATTAAAAACACCCACTACAGAATAGTGGTTATTTCCTTCTGAGGACAGAGAGGTACAAAGGGACCTTAATTTGTACCTGCAATATTTATTTATTCAAAAGCAGAGCCAAAGCAGCAGCAACAACAATATGGGCTCTTCCAAGCAGAGTGTTAAACTTAAATGTGATGGGTTCCGGGAAGTCTGGAATGAGGGGAAATGGCTGGTACCCACGTGACTGAATTGGCCCTATTAGGCACCCTGAAATGTCTGAAATAGGGTCAGCCTGATCCCCTCACCTCCAACCTGGGCTCCAGACTCCCACATCCAATTGCCTGAGTGACATCTTCCCTCGGATGCCCTGCAAGCATATCAAACTTCACACGCTGCAATGGAGTGTGTTTCTCCTGAAACCTGTTCCTCCTCCAGTTTTACAAAATAGTAAAATGGCACTGGCATTCTTGCTGTCACCTAAGCCACAAACCTGAACATAAACCCTGTCTTCTCCCTTTCCCTTACAACCCCAGGCACTAGCCAGGACACGCCATTGTTGGTTCCACCTCCATAATGAATCCTGCATCTTTCACACTCCTCACATCTCAACCAATTAATACCTCTCTAAAACACACAAATAAATCAGGCCAGGCTACCATCCTCCTCAAAATTCTTCATTGGCTTGTTGATCCTCTTAGAATAAAATCCGATCCCCCAAATAATAATGACAACAATAACGGCTTTTTTGAATCTCAAAGTTTCTTTGAACTAAAAACATTGCACTATGATGTTTTTTACACGTGGGTAACAGATTTAATTTTGCTGATATTCGCTAGGTCCTTTGGAACACTTTCCACTTTCTTCAGATAAGTGATATTTTCTACAATTATTTGATTATTGCCTTTTTGCTAAGCTTCCTATTAAACACATTGAATCATCAGGATGTTTTATCTTTTCAGTCATAATTTTGAGCCCTTTAACTTCTCCCTTGGAGTTTTAGGAGTAAACCTGGAGCTGATCATCTTCGCTTATTTGGTTACAACCAGTGGTGCTCGCTGCTTTCACTGAACTTTTACATCCAGTGGTCACATCTCGATATAGTTTGGCACACAAATCTCATCTTGAATTGTAGCTTCCATAATTCCCACATGTTGTGGGAGGGACCCAACAGGAGGTAATCGAACTATGGGAGTGGGTCTTTCCTGTGCTGTTCTTGTGATAGTGAATAAGCTCATTAGATCTGATGGTTTTATAAATGGGAGTTCCCCTGTACAAGACAAGAGTCTGCCACCATGTAAGACGTGCCTGTGCTTCTCTTTTGCCTTCCACCATGATTGTGAGGCCTCCCCAGCCCTATGGAACTGTGAGTCCATTAAATCTCTTTCCTTTATAAATTATCCAGTCTTGGGTATGTCTTTATTAGCAGCATGAGAACAGACTAATATACACGTTTTACCTGAAAGCCATCTTTCCTGATTGCAAATTCTTCTCATCACATGGCTATGCCGTATAATTGAAGTTTATTATGAATGTTTTTGCCTATTTTTTGGAGTAAGATTCTCAGAATGTGCCTTCTTTAGAACTACAGATTTTGTACAATTGTCCAGTGACTTTTCTTTATATCCTAATTCCTGGATTCAAGCCTGCATACTGCAAAAGCAAATGCTTGTTGGACCTATTTAATAAAATTAAAGCCATAACAGCAGAACTGGATGCGATCCAGGAAGGATGTCAAGTCTCTGTGGAGAAGCTTCATTCTTGCTATAGTTACAAATATATTCTCAATATATGGTCATTCTTGCTATAGTTACAAATATATTCTCAATATATGGTCGGACCTTTCATGAGTCCATGCTTTGTGATGGACACAATGCCAGGCTTTGGGGATGAGAGAGCCCACTTCCCCAACTGCACTTCAGGGTCTCATAGTCAATTAGAGAGACAGTTCCCTTCATAAAGACAGTACATGACTGGCTATTCATAGATAAAAACCAGCAAGACATGGGGACAGCCACTAAGCATCCCAGGTTTTCTAGGGCATTTAAAAAACTTTGTCCTAATTTCCCCAAGGTGAAAAATGTGCCCCTAACTTGAGGCCTGTTAGCTGAGGATGCCCGTTGTAGTGGACACTGTTGGTGCCGGACCCCACCCCCTTTCCCATGCTGCTGTACTCATTCCCCTGTGTGCTGGGAGCACTGGCACCTGCCCCCATCTCCAGAAAAGTGGCCAAATGGGAGCTGGTTCTCCCAGGAGGTTATGACATCTCCTTAACACCAACAGCCCGCCTTGCAGCAGACCTCACCACTGCTTGACTGGCACAGGGATGCTAAAGGCCACCCTGTTTGCTTGCAGTGAATCTGCGCTCCAGGGCTCCCTGTGGAATCAGGCTGAAGCGAGTCTCCAGCCGAGGCTACATCCATGCTCAGCCCCTTCCCTTGCAATCCCTGATTCCTGCAGCCCCTCCCTCAGTAAACAACCTTCACAAGAACCCCGTCTCAGGCTCTGCTTCTAGAAAGCCTCCGCCTCCATCAGTTCAGCTCCCGTCTCCTCTGTCTGCCGGATGCATCTCATCAATATCACTCCTCTCCCATCTTCAAATTAAAATCTCTCTTAGCTCCAGGTCCCCTAAAAACTTCTGCCCCAACTTTCCTTCCTCTCCATGCAGCCAGCTGTGCAAAGAATTGTCTCTCCTCACTGTCCTTGGGCCACTCCTCCCACCAGCGACTCACCTGGCATCTGTCCTCATTACTACCCATACCGTTGTAATCAGTGTCCTTACCACCATCCTCATCAGGAGGAAGAGAAGGAGGAAGAAGAGGAGAGATTTTTATCAAGCACTTAATATGTGCCAGACACTGTGCTGAGCATGTCCACATAGGACTCATTTAATCACAGCTACCATAGGAGGCAGAATATAATCATCCCCAGCAGAAAAAGCCAAGTCTCAGAGAGGCCAAGAGACTTGGCCCTAATCACACAGCTGCTAAACGTGGAGCTGAACTTCTCTAAAGTATCATCACCCTCCTCCCTAAGTTACGATGCCTTCCCCAAGACACTTCTCCACCCTTAACTCCTGCGCCTGCTGCCTCCCCTTCCAGCCCCCTTCTCTCCATCGAGGGCCTGGTGCTTGGCTGTCCAACTGCCTCTCCAGCCAGTCCTTCCTGCTCTTCTTCAGCCCACCCACTAAACGCTGGTGCTCCTCAGGTTCTGTCCGACATTTCCTCCCATCTTACTTTCCTTCCAAGTGAGTCTGTGACTCCTCCATGGACACCTACAGATAGGGGCATTCCCCATGATGATTCTAAAATTCCCGTATTGCACCTAAAAACGTGTTCTGCTTAAAGCCAATTTCAGCCTTTAGAAGAAGAAAGGTGAGCTCACAAGAGAGGGACACAGAAGTGGTGAGACCCTGTCCATCCCTCCATGCATTCTAGAAAACTCTACCAGTTCACAAGACCTCTACTCCAATCAGAATCCACACCCTGCTGCCCCAACACTTTTAGCAGCTACGGCCTTTATTCCTGATCAGCTGCAGCAGACGCAGTGGGGGCCCTGCCCCTCGGCCCTCGGCCCACCTCGGGGGTCCCTACAGAGGGTCATTGTACATGTGGACGGCTTCCCTCCCTCCCTGTGTTCTCTGGTCCAAACAGCTGGAATTGCTAACCAACTGGGGCCCCAGGAATGACCCTCAGCCAGTGAGAACGGTTTGCAGATGAAACCTTGACTTCCTGTCCCCTCAGTGGGACGATTCCGAGTTGCGTCCCAGAAGACTTGACATCCTTCCCAGATCACATCCACAAGTCTCTCAGACGGTCCACAGCAGGACCCCATTCCTGTGGCCCACAGTGGTAACAACCCATGACTTTCTTTCCTTTCAATCTCACCTGCCCTCTTCCCTCCAAGGGCTTCCTGGGTTCACCCCGAGACAAACTTCTTGCACCCAAACCTTTGTGTCAGGGTCTGCTTTCAGGGCTATCTCAAGCTACGCAGCGCTGGTTCCAGCCTCCAGCATGGTCTCCTGAGTCCAGGTGCCATGGTGGCCCCTGCAGTGACCGTTCTGGGGCATGAAATGTCACCTCCCTGTTGTCTATCTCTCAGGAGCTCCCACGGGCCCACTTAGCCATGACCGAGCCGTGTAAAATACCCCTTGAAGGTCTGTACAGTCTCTCTCCTCCCGACCTCTCCAGCCTCTTCCCAGAGTTCCCTGGGGACATGCGGGCTTCTCTCTAGACTGGACACCTGCCCTCTGTGTCATCCTCCTTTATGGCTTATCGGAAACCTCACCTCCTCAGAGAAGCCCTCCCTCTCCGGCTCCATCCTCTGGCCTCACCCTCTTTCCAAGCCTCTCGCAGAGCTCTCCACATTGCCTCCCAGCATCTGCGCGAGTGCGGACACACCTGCCTCCCAGCGCCAGGCAGAGGGCTGGGCAGGCAGCCGGCACTCATGAGATGTCTGGGAACCAAGTGAAGCCAGCCTCCTGCTTCCCTCATGGAAACATATGGCCACGCTCCCGAGCCACATCTGCACCCGCCCCAGGAAGGAGGAGGCAGCAGGAACGAGGCGGCTGTGAACGTAATTAGGATCGCAGAGCTTAATAGCTTCGCAGGGCTGCGGGAACACACGGGCGTTTTTCACAAACTCCCCATTTGCAGTCTCTGTGGAGAGCAGCCTCGTGTGCTCAGCGTAACCCCACACCGTGAGGAGAGAACAAGACAAATCACACCTTCCTCCTTCCCGCCTTCTGCCGATTCACAGAGCTGGCAGCCGTCCTGCGTCCTCCGAGGCCCGAACGAGTTATCATTCAACACAGCCTCACACTCAGCCCAGGAAGGTGGAAACTTTTTTTCTTTTTTTCCACAATTAATTTTTTTTTAAATTTTCTTCAGCCCGGAAAGGTGGAATGTTCCCCCCACAAGTAAATGTTTTTCTTTTCTTTTTGTTTACAGGTCAGAGTTGTATACATGTATAGGGTCCAATCTGGTGTGCTGACAGATGTATACAGTGTGGAATGTATTTTCTGATGGCAGCAAAGGCTCTGTTCAATTGTGCTCTTATTTAAGTCCCTGCTTCAGTTTGAGAGGGTTCAGAAACTTCTCCTTAATTCCCGGACTCTGTCGCCCAGGCTGGAGTGCAGTGGTGCAATGACAGCTCACTGCAGCCTCCATCTCCCAGGCTCAGGCGATCCTCCCACCTCAGCCTCCCTAGTAGCTGGGACCACAGGTGGAGCCATGGCATCCAGCTAATTTTTTGTATTTTTGTAGATACAGGGTCTCTCTATGTTGCCCAGGCTGTTCTTGAACTCCTGGGCTCAAGTGATCCACCCTCCTCGGCTCCCCAAAGTGCTGGGATTGTAGGTGTGAGGCGTGGCACCCAGCACTTCTCATTAATTTCTGAGCACAATCAGAAATTACAGCATAGCAAGAGTGACCTTTATTCCAGTTGTCAATAGGTTCCTCGTCTCCATCTGAGACCACTGAACTTCATTGTCCATATCATTTTCGGCATTTTGGTCAAAACCATTCAACAAGTCTCTAGGAAGTTCCAAACTTGCCCACATCTTCCTGCCTCCTCCTGAGCCCTCCAAACGCTTTCAGCCTCTGCCTGTTACCCAGTTCCAAAGTTGATTCCACATTTTCAGGTATTTTTATAGCATTGCCCCACTACTGGTACCAATTTTCTGTATCAGTTCATTCTCATACTGCTATAAAGAACTATCTGACCTTGAGTAATTTAAAAGAGTAGCGCTTTCCATTAGATCCCAACGTCCTTGTTTTACAGAAAATGATAGAAATAATAATAATGATAATAATATCTAGTATTACAGTGAGGGCTCACTACACCCCAGGAACCATGCTAGGAGAGTCACCAACAAATCTTTGATGCAAGCACTCTTATCACCCCTATTTGACAGTAAGGACACTGAAACCCAGAGAGGTTAAGTGACTTGCCTAAGATCACACAGGCAGAAAGTGGGAAAGCCAGAATTCTGCCTGTCTTCTGAGGCTGAGCTGTTTTTCATTGTATCCATACAGATCTTAACAGCTTCAACACGGGGTAACAATGACCCTGCCCTCATGGGGCAGCTGTGAGGATCAAATGAAAAGGTAACTTTGTACAGAGTCAGACACATAGTGGGTGTTCAAGACAAAAGTTTTCCTTTTCTCATCCCTTCATGAACTTGCTTAAGGTATGAGCTTGAACTAGATCTCCACTGGGCTAAGAAGAGGTGAGAAATGACCGGGCGCCATGGCTCATGCCTGTAATCCCAACACTTTGGGAGGCCAAGGTGAGTGGATCACGTGAGGTCAGGAGTTCGAGACCAGCCTGACCAACATGGTGAAACCCCGTCTCTACTAAAAATACAAAGATTAGCCGGGCGTGGTGGTGGGCTCCTGTGATCCCAGCTACTCAGGAGGCTGAGGCAGGAGAATCACTTGAACCCGGGAGGTAGAGGTTGCAATGAGCTGCAATTGTACCATTGCACTCCAGCCTGGGCGACACAGTGAGAATCCATCTCAAAAAAAAAAAAAGAAGAGGTGAGAAACAACAGAAGGTTCTGAAACCTGAGAGGGAGGCTCCAAGGACACTAAAAATGACAGCACACTGCATGGCACAGGAGGGCGCTTCACAAATATTTGCTCTATTTGTCAGATCCAGAGGTTGACAAACTCTGTAAAGGGTCAGATAGTAAATATTTTAGGCTCTGCGGGCCAGATGGTCTCTAATCACTACTCAAATCAATTCTGCTGCAGGAGCAGGAAAGCAGCCATAGATAAGAATGCAAATGAAGGGCTGTGGTTGTGTTCCAATAAAACTTTATTTACAAAAATGGGCAGAGGACCTTTGGCCCAGGGCCACAGACCGGCAACCCTTCTGGTAGTGGAGTGTGGTAAGTAGAAACAATGGTAGAAATGCTATCCTTTATGTGGCAGGTAGCATTTGCCAGACACTGACCTGTTGACCACAGTTTCTTCTTACTCAGGCATGCAAGAAAGGGGTGCTTATCATCAACATTTTACAGACGAGGAAACTGAGGCTCAGCATGAGAAGTCACGTGCCCAAGGTAATTTGGCTGTAGGCGGCAGAGCTGGATTCACATGAATGTCTGTGTGGCTCCCAGGCCTGTGTCCTCAGCCCTTCCCCATTGCTGCACCCACTTGCCCAGCACAGCCTCAGCGAACACCTACTCAGTGTGCTCTCACTTGGCCAAGCCCTGTGCTGGCCACAAGCTGGGCTCTTGCTCTGACCTTGCATTGCAGCCTCTCTCTAAAATCAGTGCAGCTGTGACCCCTGCACGCCCCCATGGCCCCTTCAGGACCACGGCACTCAGTTCTCCAGCTGCTGGGCATATGGGCTTCTGACAGCTCACAGCTGTACCCCTCTTCAGAAATTGCCTGTGGCTGGTGGAGCTGCTTCCCCCATGGTTACAAGTCCTTTGAAGGGGTGGTCTACATTCAGTCATGTGGGGGTTCAAAGGCCCAGCCCCTTTGACTCAATTTGGGACATCTCAGAAGGGGCATCCTAGCATTCCAGAGCTCACAGGATTGGCTGAGGCCTCTGTAGCAATGCACGTTGGTTCAAGTTCTCTCTCTGCCCCAGGCTGCTTCCTTTATTTCTCATGGGTGACGTTCCTGAGAGTGCTCCCCCAAAACTTGCTGTACACAATCTCCATCTCAGAGTCTGTTTCCAGGGAACCTGACTGATGACAACCACCTGGCTGGCCCATGCTACCCCATTACCCAGCACATTCAAGCTCTCTGCATCTCCCAGGCATCGAGCAGGGTCCCAATGCCCGGGCCAGAACCAGCCTCTCCCCATGCATCAGCCGCGCCTCCCTCCAGCCCTTCAGCAACCCTTGCTGAGCATGTCCAGTGCCGCGTGCAGATGCTGGGTTAGAGAACACACGGCTGACCGGAACACAGTCCCTCCTTCCAGAGGCCTTGCGTGGTGGTGGTGGGGCGAACAGGAGTAAGACGTGTGCAGAGACCTTCCCACCTAGTCTGCAGAAGAAGGTGACCACCGAGAGGAAGTGGAGTCTGGCCTGACTCTTGCAGCTGCTCAGGAGTTAGCTGGTGAAGTGGCTGTGGGTGTCCAGGAAGAGGAAACAGTCTGTGCAAAGCCGTGGAGCTGACATGGACCTGGCAGGACCCAAGGTGGCTTCACTGCAGCTTCAGAGGCCAGCAGGGATGGACAGCAAAAGGCCTGAGAGCCAGAGTTGGGGAAGGTTCTCCCAGGCCCATGGGGAGCCATCGAAGGGATTTCAGCAGGGGAGGGATGTGTTCAGAATTGCCCTATGGAACCATTCTGGCTGCACATGGATGAAGCAGTTGAGAGAGGAGACAAGAGGTCCCAGAGAGGGGGCTGGAGTATGGTCTATGGCAGTGGCCAAATCTACCAGGTAGGTCCGAGAGGCACTGAGGAAGATTGATATTGATAGGTGATTGAGTGGAATGTGTGGGATGAGTAATGGCTGAGTCAAGCAAGACTCCTGGGATGAAATGGTGATAAGGGGTGCCTATTGCAGTTCTCTGAGGTGGAGACATAGAAGGAGGAGCAGGTTTGGGCAGAGTGAAGGTGATGAGCACAGGCAGAAATGTGTTAAGTTTCGGGAATCAACATAGTGTCTATGGAAGCTAACATGTTCACAGGGTCTGCGGATTAGGACGTCGACATCTTTGCGGGGGATTCTTATCCAGCCCACCATACTCACATCTATGATGTGAGCAGTCAATGACAAAGCCCCTTCATACAGTCCTGGAAGGAGAAGAGTCTGGAGTCCAGCCTAGAAGTCTAGACCTGGCAGAGAGGCCCAGATGGTGACAGAGACCCAGAAGTTGGCCACTGTTCTGTCCTCTGACTCTGAGCTTCCTTGAGTCACTGCCTTGAGCCTGTTTCTCATGTCCTCTGTAGGCCTCTGTCTTGAGCTGCCCTCATCACAACCCTCTGCGGCCATTTCACTTCTCTAGACCTCCCGGAGCTCCAAGCTGCTCCTGGTACTCCATTCATTCATTCAATAACCATTCCCTGAGGACTGTTATGTCTGAGACCCTGAGCTAGAAACACCCCATCTCAGGAGTACACCTTCTGGTGGGGGAGGCAGAAATGAGCCCACAATTTTAACCAGTGCAGCAACCCAGGTGTGCCTGGGGTCCTGTGGGGTGCCAGAGAAGGAGCCCCTCCAATACCTGGAGAGCCAGGAAGCCTTTCCACAGGGAAAAACAAAAACTGAACTGACTCTTGAAGTCTGCCGAAGATAAGGAGGGTGCAGAGGGTATATCAGGAGCAAGAACGGCACATGCAAAGGCACCGAGGCACGGGCCAGTGTGATGAGCTCTGCAAGCTGCCTGAAGCCTGGTAGGGCTGGAGTGATGGGGAGGGTGGGATATAAGGATCAAGGGGTATCCAGAGGCTGGGACTTGGTGGAGGGTAAGTGTGCTTGCAGGTGCTAAGGGGGTGGCCACAGGCAACAGGTCTGGGCACTGACAACTGACGAGAAGCCTTATGGTCTGCGGCATATCTGCCTCCCCAGAGAAAGTCGACATGTCTCAGTCCTCTGAGAAGGCAGCAGAGACTCTGTGTATTAGTTTCCTATTGCTACTGTAATAAATTACCACAAACTTAATGCTGTAAAATAACACAAATTCCTTCCCTTGCAGAAGCAAGAACAGCACATGCACCTCCTGGAAGTCAGAAGTCCAAAATCAGTCTCACTGAACTAAAGTGAAGGGGTTGGCAGGGCTAGTTCTCTCTGGAGGCTCCGGGGGAGAAGCATTTCCATAATTTTTTTTTTTTTTTGGATGAACCGTATCCTCATGCCTTGGCTTGTGGTCCCATATTACATGACCTTTTTGCTCTCTGCTTCTGTGGTCTCATCAGCAGTGGTTCTGTGTGTTGGGCCCTCCCATCTCCCTCTTGTAAGTACTTCTGAAATTACATCATTGAGCTCACACAAAGAAACCGGAGCCATACGCCCATCACAAGATCTTTACCTTCATCACATCGGCAAAGCCCGTTTTGATCGATAAGGTAACACAGTCACAGGCCCCAGGGATCAGGACATGGGCATCTGGTGAGGCATGATTCAGCTTACTGCATCCCAGAATCAATGATCTGGGAAGTCATAACTAAAGCTCCCCCGTGCCAGTCTTCCCAGGGGCACACTGCTGTCTGAGATGTCTTGGGGCTTTAAGCGTCAAATAATTGAAAATTATCTCCTTTTTGGAAAAAAAAAAATCCAGCACAAAAGAGAGGAAAAGAGAACCAATAGCAAGTCTCCCCCGTGCCTGCCCCCGGCCCCAAAGCCTCGTCGGTAAGTATTTCTAATACACTTTCATGCTTGGCGGGAGATCCTTCGCATGCTGACAAATTTCTCCTGAAATTTAGATATCTTGTTCAGAATAATAGCTGTAGCGCACAGGTGCCCAGCTGCTATTGTAAAATCAGTAAGCATTTAATTGAAACAAACGACTATAATAATAGTATATTATCCCTGCAGGCCGAGCGCCATCACAGTTTTAATTATTGAGTTAAGAGTCAGACTAATTTATCCTTTAAGGCAACAACCCCATTCCTGGTGATACTGATCATCGTGTTATGAATATGAAGCCACCAGCAGAGAAGCAGAGAAATGAAAAGCAATTTGTCCCCTTTGGGGGCTGGTTTTGTCTTTGAAGAAAGGTTTGCAAATACGGGTCACTGAGCCCTGGGTCTGGGATTGCTCAACCAGGGGTGTGAGGTTTCTCTTCAGGTTGGGATGGGGCTGTGGGGGGGGTCCCTGTGCTCCCCATCTCTGCAATGCAGACCCTCTCTCCTCTGCTCAGAGCCAGCTATAGCTCCCTACTACATCTCAAGTAAAAGCCAAAGTCCTTACTGAGCCACAAGCCCCTATAAACTCAACCACCACCACCACCTGGCACCTCTCTGGCCTCCTCCACTACACTCCTCTCCATCACATCCAGCCCTTGCTCTTCCTTCAACACCCGAGCAGGCTCCCACCACAGGGCTCTCTTCTAGCTCAGTGCATTTTTGCCCCCAGGAGATACTTGGCATTATTTGGAGACATTTTTGTTGTTACAACCACAGGGACGCTCTTGGCATCTGGTGGGTAGAGGCCAGAGAAGCTGGTCAATATCCTGCAATGCACAGAGCAGCCCCGCAACGAAGAACAATCCAGTCCAAGATGTCAGTAGTGCTGAGCTGGAAAACCCTGGGGGTTAGCCACTGCCTCTGCATGGAATGTTCTTCCCCCACCCAGCAGGGGGTGCTCACCCTGCTCCCTCCCTCACCTCCTGCAAGACTTCCTTCAAACCACAGTTTTCCCAGAAGGTCTTCCCTGGCCGTCCTACCCAGTACTGCAACCCGCTCCCCTGCCCCACACACCGGGCCAGCATTCCCCAATGCATTATGCTTCTGTTCTTTCTTCCAAAGCACTTAACACCTGCTAACATACTGCATGACTTATTTAGTAGTTTATTGTTTATTATCTTGCTCCCCCTGCTAGGATGTAAATTCCACATGGGCAAAGATCTTTGTTTTGTTCATGGATGTATTGCCGGTACCTAGACCGCAGCCACCTGACATCGCGATACCTAGCAGGGAGTTCAGTGAATGTTGAATGAGTTATCCACCAACCTCCCCCTCACTTCACCCTCCATGTCCGCTGGGCCTCCAAAAGCACATGCCACCTCCTCCTGGTCTCCCAAATCCACCCCTTCTTTCCAAAGTTCAGAGCCCACTTCATTTTCCCGGACTCTGGTAAGTCTCTTAACGGGCAGCTGAGGCATTTCTCCAGCAAGTGCTTTTGGGTAACTCCCACGGGCCACATGGTGCATTCTTGGTTGGTTCTTTGAGGGCAGAAACAGTGGCCTGTGAACTGTCATAGCCCGAGGACCTACACGGTGATGGTCAATGAGCCACAGGACCTGAAACCCAAAGAATGCAGGCACAGACCTTGCCACGCAGAAGGGGCCACCAAGTCCAGCGGGACAAACAGATGGAATGAGCTAATCGCACCAATATAGCACAACCCACGCTACTAATGCACTCACCCACTTGACGAACGCAGCACGCTCCTGTGACACAGTATCTCACCCCTTCCAGCGAATGGGGAAAGTGGCACTGCAGAGGAGTCCTGCTCAGTCATACAGGCTTCACTCTTTTATGCTACCAAGGAACGGTGGCTGAACACGGAGGGCGCTAACAGAGCAGGACTCAGCAAACAGTGGAGGAAGCAGCGCCGCTTCCACTGCCCCATTTGCTCACCTTCCCCCGCCGTACCACTTGGCCACATGCTCTGGTGTAAAAGCGACAACTGCTTGCTTCTCCATCTTTGTGCATTTTGCCCTTGTCTCCGTAACTCAGCAGTGAACCTCACACCGGCTTCCATCAAAATGCAGCCCCACCCTTCCTCAAACCCCCTTCCATCAAAATGCCTCCCCAGTTGTTACTGAGGGTTTTTAAGGAAGAATTTAACAAATGCTTTTTAATTGTCCAGATTATACATAAGGAATGTTACGGTTTTCTGTTAGTGCTGTGGTTACAAAGTTGCATAGACCTTTAGTTTGTCCCAGCTTTATTTTTCCCATAAACTCTTGTTCTTAGGACTTTGCAGGTTTTTCAGGAATGCATGTGCCACTTTATAGCAGGCACATCTGTATTTATTAAATATCTGCTATGTGCCAGGCCCTGTGCTGAGCCCTGCTATGTGCCTGCCCTGTGGAGCTCATCTACATCCAAATCAATACACAGTCACAGAGGTGGTGAGGGCCAAGAGGGAAGCCACAGGCCAACTGAGGCTGTAAGATCAGGGGTCAAGGGCACACTGGGCATCAGGAAAGGCCCTGATTTGGCAGGAGTGAAGGATAGTGGGAGGGGTGAGGAGGGTTGGGGAAGGAGGAGTTTAGAGGTACAGGCAGGGGCCAGGCTGGGTGGGCCTTGAACACCAGGGGAAGACATTGGACTTTATCCTGAGGGTCACTGGAAACCCAGAAGAGTTTTAGGCAGAGCAGTGACTTGTATTTCAGAAAGGCCAGCTTGGCTGCTAAGAGTAGGGGAGAGTGGCCAGCTGTGGACAGCTGAGCTTGGGGATGACATCCAAGTGGGGGTCTCCAGGTGGGGGCCGATTGCATGGTCTGGTGCTTAGGAGAGGGGACAGAGCAGTAGAAATGGCCTGGGCTCCTTTGTGGTACCCAGCCATGAGTGTGGAGCATCAGGAGAGTCCTATAAAGGAGGGTGCAAAAGGGTGGCCTGAGCGGTGGAGGACACCAGGAGCCTGATCTAATACAGCCAAAGTCAAGGATGATAAAGACAGCAGGTGGCCAATGGGTTTGGCAATGTGAAGGCCATCAGTGCCCCTAACCAGAGGAGTTTTAGAGTCGCAGGGAGACAGATGCCAAGGTGAATGGGAGGGGAGGAAATGCAGACAGCCAGAGTCGATGACCCCCTCTTGGAAGCTCTGCTGGGACCATGATGGGAGAGAGGAGACAGTAAGCAGGTGTCACAGGATGACTTTCTATTTAGATGCTGAGCAGAAAGTGCAATTGTGGAGGGCAGGTGTTCCCATCACAGCAATTCCCCATGGGGATCCTAACTGCAGAGCTGGATGCTGTAACATGGCTTTGCCACTCACAGGCCACGTTCTCATTTTTGGGGTCGAGTGGTTCTTTTAACAACCCTGTGAGGTCGCTGCTGCTGTTTCCACTTTACAGATGAGGAAATGGAGCCTCCAAGAGGTGAGGTCCATGGCTTCCTGTCTGCAGCGCACACACAGCAGGATCAGGATCCAAACCCAGGTCAGTTTGACCCCAGAGTCTGACCTCTTTTCACTATTGAGGGCAGAGGAGCATGGTGTAGGCTGGGCTGGCCTCACCACATCCTCTTACCCACAGTTACAGAGTGCCCGAAAGGGCGTGATGCTTGTTATCGCCAAGCAGGTCAGCACAGCGATATCCGTCTTGTTTTGACTAATCTGTGTGACTTATCTCTCTATATCTTTGTGAAGAACTGAGAGGGAACCACTGGCCAAAAACAATGACAAACCGCAGAACTGCTGTGAGGGAAGCAGAGCTGGAGGGCGAGGCTTGTTGTTCAGCATTAGCTCGGTGGCAACCCTGAGTGTCAGGGGGCTGCTAGGACTCCAGAGTTCGCCCCCAAGGGATGAAGCTTGGGGAGCCAGGAGGGGCAGATCACAAGGGGATGAGGACTTGGTCTGGCAGGCACTGGGGAGCCAGAGTGGTGTGTGAGTGGAGGATGGCCCAGCAGGTTTCCCTGTGCTCAGGGCAAGAGGCCAAAGGCAGGGTCAAGAGGCACCTGGGACAGATGTCATGGATGGGAGAGAGCTGAGGAGGCAGAACTGGCCGCCCTTGCTCACAACAGGTGGATAACTAAAAGTGACTGTCCAAGCTGTGATTCCTCCAACTACCTGAATTTGATCTTAAGTTTCTATTTCAAAAAGGGTCTGAGAGCCCTGCCCACAGCACCAGGGCTGGGAGGGACATCAGTGAATCTGGCAGGGAACCTTTCCTCCCCGATCTGAGTGACAGGGAGGGTACATTTTACTCCTTTGCCTTAGTCTGTCTATATCACTGGAATGTAAGCTCCATGAATCAGGAATTGCCATCAGTTTTGTTCACTGCTCAGGGCTTAGAAGAGTGCCTGGTAGATAGTAGGGGCTCAATAACAGTGTGAGGGCTGAATGAATGAGTGCGTGAGTGATCCTGATGGAATGAAGCAGAGAAACTCCAATGTCTTGGCTCAAGATTTGCAGCTCTAAGCGCTGCAGCCAGGGTTTGGGAGCAGAAACGAGGTTATTTCCTCCTCCAGCAATGAGGTCCACATAGGCAGATGCCCCTCTCCCAGAACCAGTCCAGCCCCACCCTAGGCTGCTGCTGGGGGCTCTACTAGACCCCAGCCCTGCCCCCTGCCCAGCCACAGCACCCGCTCTGGGAATGGAGCAGCTCCTTCCACCTGGGACCAGTTGGCCTCTTTCACCACTCCTCACTTTTGGACTCAGTTCAAATGCCCCTGCCACCAGGAGGCCTTCCCTGGCTCTCCCACCTAAATCAGGATCCCTGCTGATTCTCCCTCCTGACACCCTGTTATTTTTTCCATTGAACTTGTCACAGCTGTAGTCATACCTTCGGCTGAGTGTGTACTCCATTTATGAAAGCGGGAACTGTGGCTGGTGCTTTGCTCTGAGCCATTTCCCCAGTGCCCAGCCCGAGGCATGGCACCTGTTGGGCATACAGCACATGTTGAAGAATGAGCCAGGTGGGCCTGGGAGCTCTGGGCCCCAGACTGGCAGCCTCCATGATCCCTTAAGTGGGACCTCCTTCCTACATCCTCCACCTCGAAGCATTTGAGGCACGCCACGGTCGGGCCCCCACTTTCTCCAAGCCTCTGCTTTTCCTGCTCCCCACTGGCCCCCACACACTGAACATTCCTGCCTTCTCACCTTTGCCCTTCCTGCTGCCAGTGATACCTCACCCGTCCCAAAGCACCTAGGCACTGGCTGAAGTCAGCTAGTCTCTGGGGCCTATTTGAGCTCGACCAGCCGCTTTCTCTCTCTGGGCCTCCTCAATTAAGGATCTCCAAATGGGGCAGAGATGGAATCAGATCTGCATCCAGTAAGTTCCCACCGGCTGCCCCCACAGGGATGAACTGGAGCAGGAGACACAGAAGCAGGGAGACCAGGTCAGAGGCTCCTGCAGCTGCACGGGCCAGGGCAGAGAGGCCTAAGCTGGGATGGGGAAGTGGAGGCGGGACAGACTCAAGGTAGGAAGCCTGGTGGTGGGTTCTGCATGGGCTCAGCATGGCTCAGGGATCCCAGGCAGGTGGTGGGACCTCCGCATGACGGGGAAATGTAAGAAGGAGGGGAGGGTGACCCCCCTCCCCCGAACGCTGAACATTCTCCATTCTGAATTGGCACGTGTGCTAATTAAAACCATCTTTCCAAAGAATTTATTATAGACTATTCCGAGCTAATTATAAATTCTCTGAAGCCGATCCTGAGCAGTCTGCTAATGCAGTGTTGAAATCTCTTTGGCCACCCTTGTTTAAATTATTCATCAGGCCCTGCAACAGTTGTGAACTGTAATTTAAACAGTCAGCTCATGAATATTCAATTAACACAACAAACACTGGCGTGTTTTACTGCCTCGTCGCTCAATATTTTGTATCCTCACCCGTGTTTACATGTTTTTATGAACTCTCGAGAAAAGTGGTGCCTGTTGAAGTGCCTGGTTAAGCTGAGATTGAAATGCCAAGGTGGGGAGGAGGCGGCAGGAAAAGCTTCCCAGCTCCTTTCCCAGGAGAGCTGTGGGTGCTCAGGGATGGGGCTCTGTGGCCTCACCCCACAGAAGAGGGAGGGAGGCCAGAGAGGGTCAGGACTGGCCCTGAGGTCACACAGTGGACCTGAGGCATAGACAGGACTTGGAGTTCTGGGGTGGCTCCTACCACCTAATTTACCACAAATTAATAGATAAAGGGGGTCTGGGGAGGTCTGGCCTCTGAGACAACGTCAGGGGGGCAGAAGAAGCCACATATTGCCTGTTCTCCAGCCCCCCCTTTTTTTAGGTTTATTATTTTTATTTTTGAGGTAAAACAAATTCCTAGGGTTTTTTAAATCCACAATTTAACAGGAATGCCCACTAATAATATCAAGGAGTAATCTTTAATTCAAAATATGTTTATCTTCTTTTTCCCCCTCTTCCTACCCTTTCCCCCTGAGTTCCCAAAGTCCATTGAGTCATTCTTATGTCTTTGCATCCTCATAGCTTAGCTCCCACTTATGAGTGAAAATATATAATGTTTGGTTTTCCATTCCTGAGTTACTTTACTTAGAATAATAGTCTCCAATCACACCCAGGTTGCTGCAAATGCCATTAATTCATTCCTTTTTATGGCTGAGTAGTATTCCATTGTGTGTGTATATATGTTTGTGTGTGTATGTGTGTCCCTGTGTGTGTATAGAAACTGTATAAGAAACTGTGGTGTGTGTGTGTGTGTGTATATATATATAGTGTGTATATATATATCCACTTTATCCACTTGTTGATTGATAGGCATTTGGGTTGGTTCCACATTTTTGCAATTGTGAATTGTGCTGCTATAATCATGTGGAAAGAAGTCATTATCCCCAGCCCGTTTTTGGCAATGGCCAAATGTTGACCAATCAGGTACAGCCGTTCAAGGCAGCAGGCCATCTTAGAATCCAAGCTGGCTTAAAGATCAGAGTTCCCCCTACCCTGAACTCCATGGCCATGTCAGAGGACTATGTGTCCCCACCACGCCCCACCATGAGCTTTAGGGCCTCTCAACCTGTAAACAGTTTGGAAGCCTCCACAAATGGCTCCTCATTTATCCTCACACCCCTCCTCTGAGGCAGGAGCTCTGATGGTTACCATTTTTTACAGATGAGAAAGCTGAGGCTGAGAGGGCGAAGAAGCTTGCCCAGGATAGAGCTGGGGCTTGAGCTGGAATCTTCTAGCCCCAAGGTCCCTGCTCTCCTGATGGCATCAAATTGCTCCTCCATTGAGGATCTGGGTTCTGTCTGAGGGTGGGGGAAGCTGTAACTCATTCCTCCCAAGGATCCAGACATGTGGTGGCAGCGGAGAAAATAACATTTTTCGCACATAGGATTAGTTCAGATTTTTTAAAAGTTCTACAAAATTCAGTGCTGACACGGGCAGGAGAACTCTCGTATCTCTGGCACCATGAGTGGTGGTGCAGCTGATGTGCTCATTTGCTGGACGGTGTGTAGGGATTAAGTGCAGTGATGCCAGGCAGACCCACCTGGTCTGAACACTTCTCCAGAACACGCTGCACAGCTCCATCCCCTCAGCTGCCTCATCCATACAATGGGGTGACCACAGAGTCTACCTCCAAGGTTTCATGAGAAAGAGTGCATGAGGAAGCACTCAGCACAGTGCCTGAGAAATAGTAGAAAATACCTTGATCCACTAGAGCTCCCACAATTGCCACCGTCTGTCATCCAAATCAAAATGACTTGGCAATATGCTTCAAAACGTGCATGTCTGCTGGCCCACCACTCATTCCAATTTTATTTAAAAATAATTGTTGAATGCCTCCTATGCACCAGGCACTGATTTTGGTTCTGGGGATACAGCAGTGAACAAAACAGACCAAGTCCCTGCCCTCAGGGCACTGGCGTTCCAGTGAAAGAGACAGAGGTGACACCAGACACACAAATAAGTATATCGTGCTTTAGACAGTGGTAAGTGCCAAGGAGGAAAATAGAGCAGGGAAGATGAGCTCAAGGTGCTGGGTTGGGGATGGGGTGCAATTTTAGAAAGGGTGGCTAGAAAGGCCTCCTGAGAATGACATCTGAGTCACTTTTTAAGAAAGACAGAGGTATGAGAATGTACTCTGCAGATGTCTGCGGAATAGTGTTTCAGGAAGAGGGAACAGAGTGGCAAAGAGCCCGAGGCAGGCTCGTGCCTGGCATGTTCAACGACTGGTGAGGAGGCTGGCAGGGCTGGAGCCGAGTAAGCAGTTAGGGGGGTGGGGTGGTGGCATGCAGATTATGCAGGGTCTTGTGAACATTGTAAGTCACTGGCTCTCACTTTGAGGGAGATGTGAAGGCACTGGGAGGTTGTGAACCAGATCCTCACCTAGAGCTCTCTCACTGAGAGGAAGGATGGTCTGGGTTGATGACCCCTAGCTGTATGGCCTGAGCAACTGGAAGGATGGAACTGTCTTTGGGTGAGATGGGAAGGGGTGGAGGGCAGTGAAGGAGCAGTGCAGGGGAAGTGTTAGGATGTTGGTTTTGGAGATAGTACATTTCAGATGCCTGTTAGACAACCACAGTGATACTTGGTGCTGGAGATAAAAATTTGAAAGTTCTCAGGACATAGAGGGTATTTAAAACCACAAAACTAGATGGGATCATGGAGTACTTGTGATAGATAAAAAGAGGACTGAGCCCTGGGGCCCCTTCAGTGCTCAGAGGTAAACCCAGGAGACTCACACAGAGGGAACAGAGAGAAGCGGGAGAGTGTGCGTCCCAGCAACCAAGTGAGGAAAGCGTTGAGCAAGGCTAAGAAAGTGGCCAGTGATGTCAAAGGTTGATGAGCAGGCAAGTAAGTCAAGGGCTGAGCACTGACTCTGGAATTCAGCAACATGGAGGTCATTAAAAACCATGAAGTGGCAAGTTTCAGTGAAGGGCTTAAAACAAAAGCCAAGAAAGGGTGGGAGGACAGAATTTTGGAAAACCGAATGCACATGACTGTTTCAAGAAGTTTTGAAATTCCAGAGGAGATACATGTACAAATAGAAAGGTTAAATCCGCAAAAATGCTTGACTGTTTATGTAGTACAGGGTCTCACAGCTTTGGCATTAACGCTACATGGGGCCAGATAATTTTTGGTGGTAGGGGTGGGAGTGCTGTCCTGTACATTATAGGATGCTTAGCAGCATCCCTAGCCTCTACTAAACTAACTCCAGTTGTGACTATCAAAAATGTCTCCAGATACTGCCAAATGTCTCCAGGGGGGCAAAGCTGCCCCTGTTAAGAACCACTGATGTAGTAGAAGTTCTTGTCCGCTTCCTGGGCCCCCTTTGCTGGAGCAGCACCCTGTCCCCCAGCTGCTGGGAACATCGGTTGGTGAAGGCTCTCAGCTGCCCGCTTCTTCAGAGGACACCCCTTGCCAACAGGTACTGCAGCCCCAGGAGGTCACTCAGTCCCCCAATCTCTGGCCAATGACAAATGGACATGAGGGTGCCAAGGCTACCCCTTTACCCTATGATGGGATCAACTGTGTGGTATAATTTATGCTCCAGAACGCCCCTGGGGGCAGGCAGAGGCTCGACGCATCCAAGGGAAACTTCTCTGTCTGCCTTAACATCTCTCCCTCCCTCTCCTGAGATCCCACCCTCAAAAAATCATTTCCACCACTCCCAAGCAGCCCATCCCAAGAGAGTTTATAACAGAAAAGATCAGAAATAGTCTAAATGTCCATCAACAGAAGGTTGTTTAAGTACATGATGAAACAGCCATATGATGGAATGTTATCTAGCCACTAAAAGGAAGAGCAAGACCTGGAATTATGCACGTGGAAGTATACACATGATACACTGGTGCAGAAAATTGGCACGTCCTAGAACTGCTCCAATAGAACACACTGGAAAGTACAAGAAAAGGCATCACGTTTGGATCCCATTTATGTAAATTTTGTGTATATTTTTATATATTGTATATATTTGTATATTGTATATTTTTGTATATTGTATATATTGTCTGTGTACAATGCACAAAGATAAAACTGAAAAGATACTTAGTAAATGGTTGGGTTAATAATGATTATTTGTGGATGGTGCAGTTTTAACAATTTTTACTTCTATTTGTTGGTTTAATTTTTTTTTTTCCACAGTGAACATGTGCCATTTTATTTTAAATCCAATCCACAAAGCTACGCTTTGGGAAGAAAGTAAAAGATGTAAGAATACTCCATTTCAAAATTTATAGGATACAGCCAAAGCCATACTAAGAAAAAATGTACAGCCATAAACTTTTTATTATTAAACAATAAACAATAAAAGTAAATGAATTAAAGGATTCAAAATAAAAAATTTAAACATCTACAGAAAGAAGGGATTAATAAACATAAAGGAGGAAAACATTAAGAAAGAGAAAAGTAATAGAATTGAAACATAACTCTGATGCTTAGTCCTCTGAATAAAACGAATAAAACAATGTAGATAAAGCAATAAGATGGATAAACCCTGGGTAAAGATGAACAGAAAAGAGAGGGAGAAACTACCAATATATGACTTTAGCATTATGAATCAGGGTGTAATTATAGATACAAAGACCATAAAAGAGATGAGGTAATACTATCTACAACTCCATGGTAATAACCGTATAGATTTCAATGTAATAGTCATCTTATGAAGATGGTATAACCTCAGTACAGAAGTATGAGATCTCAGTGTAATAGTCAGTAGATCATAGTGTAATAGATTACTCAGTAGATCTCAGTGTAACAGTCATCTTATAAAGATAGTAGAACCTCAAGACAGAAGTATGATAAAGCTATTTTATAAAAAGCCAGCCATGGATACATTTTATCACAGAATTTGGGAAAAGTAAAGACACATGATTATGGAAAAAAACTCAGGAATATAAAAGAAAAACCCTAAGTAACACTAAATCAAATCCAGTCTCATATTAAAAAATATATGTATGTTGTATATGCATGCATTTTTATAAGTGTACATATACACGCATACCATAATCAAGCCAAACACGTTAATACTGGGGAATCTATTAATGAAATTTCCCACCTCAGTGTACCAAGGAAGACAGATGATCTATTCATCTCAATACATACTAAATAGGTACTTGAAAACGTCAACAAAAACTATGAGTAAGCTGAAAAATTAAGGATGGTTTTTAAAAGATGCTAAAGAAAACTGACTTCATGCCATCAGTGAATTGCATTTCCATTAAATTGGGTGAGGAGGCAGGGATCACTGGTCACCGATATCAGCACTAGAAAATAAAGTTCAGCTCCACGCAACGAAACAACAGGAAAATGAGTTACAACCACTGAAAAGTATCTTCTCTGTAGATCCGAGGGCATTTCTGTAAACCCCCCAAATCTCAAATTCTAAAAAGTTATACAATTTGAGACAGCCAGATAAAAATAAATATCAGACCATACGAAGATTCAGAGACCTGCTGCTTCTGTGAAGTTCTCAGGGGTCCAGTCAAAGTCAAAGACAAATGTCTGCATCTTGCTTCCCTACCACAAAAAAGGAAGTGCAGGGCCCAGGAGGCTTCTTCAGGTTCTGAAGGCTCACATTCCACACCCAGGGCTATGCTCCAGCCCATGTATTAGGTGACATGGGGAGCAGAACAGGACAGAGCTCCCCAGTGGTCCAGGTTTCAATGCAAGGAGACCTACCACGTGGGCCATCGGATACAGCAGAGCCTAGGGTGTTGACTGGACATCTCAGTGATGGGATGAAATGTCGTTCAGAGCTTATAATAGAAGTATAATACAGGTGCCCAGGATTCTGAGTACAGCCATACCATTTACAGAACATAATTAGACTTTACTTTTAGGAAACAGCTCCTGGAGTGTTACCAGGCTGTGCTGGAGATGGGACACTTGGCCACGGGCCATGGATCTGGAGTTGGCTATTAAGAGGTGGGTTTGGTTGGACAAACCAACTCATCATAACATCAGAGGCCCCCAGCAGCAGTCCCTCCTAAGATGGAAATGGCATATTCAGGACAGAGCCCAAGCAGGACCAGAAGCATGAGGACACGGAATGGGAGGACAGCCCGGCCTCTCATGTCACATGCCATAACTGTACCGGGCTCCCTCCCACAGCTCACACCCATGGCTGTATTGAGGAGTGCAGGGTCCTGTGCAACCAGCTAAAAGAAGAAGAAAGACCCACGTATGATTTACAGATGAGTCGGGTCCATACAGAGGCATGAGCCAAAAGTGGACAGTGGCTCTATCACAGCAGCATGCATGGAAGTGGGGCTTGAAAGCGATTAGAGAGGAGAAGTCTTCCAGGGAGGTGGTGATGAGCTGTGGACACTGCACCTAATCGTGTACTTTGTGTGGAAGGAGAAGTGGCCTGAGATGTGAGAATATACAGTCAACTCTCACTATTCATGGTAGTTATTTTCTATAAAGTCACTGCAAACACTGAATTAGTGAATACTCGTTGCTCCTAGGGGAAATACAGGATTGGGTTCCCACGAGCCCCTGGTCACAATATTTTTATCAATCGATCAATACGGAACCTTGTTTGATGTGTGTTTCTGTTCAAAGACACCTCACTGAATATATATTGTTAATTCATTAACATTGAACTCAGCACTATAACTCAAGGCTGAATGAAGCTTATCTGACACACCTGTTTTCTCCATAAGGCACATTCCAGCCTTCTTGCATTTAGGAACACTAGACAGAACAATTCAGTACTACGTTTGGGGGCCATTTTAAACAGTGAAATCGGGAACAAACAAGCACAAAAATGCAAAAAACATAGCACTAAATAGACCACAAAAAGGATACTTGTTTACAGTACCAAGGCTAAACCGGAAGGCAAAATGTCCCTTTGTTTGCCCTCTGCTGGGGACGTGCCCACTGGATGACTCACATTTTCTGCTGCTCTGTGCATGTCTGCAAATGACCACGAAAGCACGGCGAGTGTTGATTTTGGGTTACAAATGGATTTCAGTGAGTAAATAATATTTATCAATTTACAAATACAGAAATTCTCCAATTATGAGGATCCGTAGTTTACAGATTCACCGGCAATGGCCCATGCCTGGCTATCTGCTCAGGGGACTGGCGGCAAAAGAACTGTGGTCTCGGAGACAAGCTGATCTGGGATGGCGGCATACACATGGAGATGTGGGAGTGAGCCTAGGGCGTGATTTTTTTGAATCGTGCATTTTACCAATCCAAAAGCATTTGCCACAGAAGAGGCACTGACGGTCAAGGAGATGAAATGGCTCAGGCTGTTGACGGTAGCCACACTTCACCACTGGCCACCACAGCACTGGCACTGGGCACATGAATGGAGTAGCCAGGGTGACAAAGATGAAGGATCTAGATGAACTCAGTGGCATGAACACCCATTTAGCAAGGCCAATCTAGCTGATGCTGCTCTGAATGTCCAACGGGTCAGCAACAGAGACCAGTTCTGAGCCCTGAAGACCAACCAGCCACCCAGTAGCTGGCTACACTGGATCCCTCCGATCATGGACAGATCAGCAGTGCATCCCCTTGGGGACAGATGTTCTGGGCATGAGGTTGTGTCTCCTGTCTAGAGAGCCTCAGCCAGCACTACTCTCTGGGACCCTTGAGTGGGGCATCCTTGGGGTCCACCCTTATCCCAAGCACGCCTTCCCTAGAAGGTAAGGCTGAGCAAAGGCCTCATCCATAGGCCTGGAACCCCACACAGCATAGCATCCACTGTGACAGTGAAAGCAGTGTGGGAATGGGCCCCTTGCCGCGGGCCCTATCACATATCCCACCATGCGGAAGCCACCAGCCTCAAGGAATGCTGGAATGGCCTCTTTCAAGTGCAGATGAAGCCTCAGCTTAGAGACGCCACTCGGAAAAGGCAGGCTGCTGTCCTTCGGGATGTGGTACTTGTATTAAATCAGGGACCTCCCTATGGCGTTCTGAACAATACATAGTCCAGGAGCCCAGGGGTGGAAACAGGAGTGGCCCTGCTCACTATCCCTCCCTAGGATCCCCTAGGGGTATCATGCTTCCTGACCCTGCAGCTCTGGGCTCTGCTGGGTTGGAGGACCTGGCCCCCAAAAGGGGGTGCACTCTTGCCAGAGAACACAGCAACAGTTCCAGTGAACCGCAAGTTATGGCTGCTGCCATGGTCCTTTGGACTTCTAATATCCAAGGGCCAGCAGGTGAGGAGTCACCATCGTGGCAGGGAAACTGGTCCCACAGAGCAGGAGGAGGAAGGGCTGCTGTGATTCAACAGGGCAGGGAGGAATCCATGCATAGCCCAGGTGACCCTCGTGAGCGCTTCCTGGAACGCCCTTCTCCACTGCAACTGCGGGTGGACGTGTGCAAGAACCACGGCCAGAAAGTACATGATGGCCTCCCAAAGTGCTGGGATCCCTTCCCTGCCTCCCTTCTGTCCCTTCCTTCCTCTATCTTTCCCTTCTACCTCACTTCCTTCCTTCCTTCTTTCTTTCCTTTCCTCCCTCCTTCCCATCCTTTTTCTCTCTGGTTTCAGACCTATATCATGGTCTGAAGCACCCCCGACTCCTCTGGCCTTCTCTTCCTCCCCCCACCTTCCTTTCCCTCTCTCTCTCCTCTTACATGTCTAATCCCGTCTGGTGCCTGCTTCTTGGTAGACTCCAACTAATGTACAACTAGAATCTGTCTTTGGGAGAAACATTTTACCTGTTTGATAGAAACACACTGAGGACTTGCTTGGGGTGGAGGGTGGACACCAAGGACACCCCACTCAGGGGTCACTAAGCTCATTTCTAAGGAAGCAGGTCCTGCCCGTGGAGGAGCCTTGGTTTCATGGGCACAGAGGTAAGTATAGGGGAGATGCCAGGGCTGAGGGGCTCACAGTGTGACAGAATCGAGAGGAGTCCCAGGCATGGAACATGCCACAGGGCAGGGATACACTCACAGGCCTACAGTGACTGTGGCATCATAAGGCAGGGAAACGCAGAAATGAGTCAACTGTTTGTGCCGGGTACCCCTGTGAGACCACGCGGGCATCCACTGTTAGTTCACCAGTGCTTGAGAAGGTGGACTTCCTGAGGGAACCAGAAAGGATACAGAGCCCTCCATGTGGTTGGCAGGGAAGAAAACAGAGACAGCTCACACGTAAAGTGCTTAGAGACAAATAATAGCATTGCCATGGCTCCCATGCTGGGTACTTTATAACTATGACAGCATCTAATTTTCAAAGCAACTCACAAGGTAAGGATGATTAACACATCTATTTTACACACACAAAAAACACTAAAGTTCACAGGGCCTGGGTAACTTGCTGAACACGCATGTGGCTGGAGAAACTCATTTAAATCCAGGTCTCTCCAAGTCCAAGGCCAGTGACATTAATTCTGGCAACGTGCTGACTCCGTCTCAGCAGGGCCATGGGCACAGAGAAGACAGGGAGAGTCCCGGTTAAGGGGCTGTTCCCGAAGGACAGTTTTATCTCCAGTGTCATCGGCCGGCCACTGCTCACTTGTGCTGTGGGTGCGTGCGTGGGTGGCAGGCCTTCCACCACGTGCTGAGGGCAAAGTGAGCCTGCTCTACCACATCTGGAATTCATTTTGCAGTGGGTTATGGGAAGATACAGTTCTGGTTTAGTGTGATCAAGGTCACTTAGGCTGGGCGTGGTGGCTCGCACCTATAATCCCAACACTTTGGGAGGCCAAAGGGGGAGGATCACTTGAGGCCAGGAGTACAAGACAAGCCTGAGCAACACAGGGAAACCCCATCTCTAAAAAATAAAAAAAATTTAAAAATTAGCCAGACATGGTGGTATGTGTCTGTGATCCCAGCTACTCAGGAGGCTGAGGTGGGAGGATTGCTTGAGTCAGAAAGGTGGAGGCTGCAGTGAGCCATGATTGCACCACTGCACTCCAGCCTGAGCAACAGAGCGAGACTCTGTCTAAAAAAAAAAAAACCTAGTGGAAGCATGCAGGAGGGCACAGCCAATGTACTGGCTAGAGTTAATCTGCTTCTCAGAGCAGGGATACAGAAGCAGAAGGTAAGAAGGTGTCAGGTTCACAAGGCAGACAAAAAGGGAGTGGCTGGGGGTCTTGTGTGCTCAGGTCTGGGGTTCCCAAAGGAGAAGAGGAGTCCTGTGGGATGGGGTAGCGACCATCTCAGGCTGATCCTTCGGTCTCAGAATCTCGGTTTATGGCCCCATAATTTGCTGTTACCCTGTGCTTCTGACCAAGGTCTGGTTCTTCTGGGCCAGTTGCTACCAGTGCTGCAAATGTCTAGTTTGAGTCTCTTTGTTCACTTGATCACACTCTGTCCTCCTATGATCTCGAAGAATGGGCTTCGCTGATCCATCCTTTCCCTAGAATATGCACACCCCTCTCCCCCATAAGCAGTGGGAGGAATCTTGTGTTCTGGTCACACAGATGTCCCTGATACCTCCCCTGCCCTAGGCCCCCTTGCTTTTCCCTGTTGCATTTTTGTTCCTGGTTCTACTTAGGCCCTTGATGCACAATTGCCCATAAAGCAGCACCCCAGGATGAGGCATCGTGCAATTCAGGAAAACCTGGAGTCTTTCTGACCACAGGCCGGGACTGTCATCCTGCCAGAGGGTCTGCTTCAAGGCCTGTGACAATGGGAGGCATACAGGGTAGGAAGGAACCAGGAACCACAGGCAGAGGTGTTGGTCCTCGAGATTCTCTGGAGGAAAAAGTCTGCAACCATCGAGAGTGTGATGAAACCCCCAAGGCAAACAGAAACACAAGCGCGTCCTATGTGTCCTAAAACAATTGAGAACTCAGGGCTCTGCGGAGGATGACCACAGTCCAGTAGTGCTGGGCTGGCATTAGAAGACCCGGAAGGTGTGGTTAGGCATGGGCTGCTGGGCCCAGCCAAGTCTCCCAGTCACCAGGTCTAGGGAGGAGCCTGAGAATCTGCATCTCTAACAGGTCCCCAGGCAATGCTGCTGCCGCTGGCCTTAGGATCACATTTCCAGAAGCAGCTCAGCAGTAGTCTGTCTTGCTGGATCCGCTGCTGGGAGAGTGGCTGCCAAAGGCACACACCTGCCCCTTTCTCAAGAACCGCCCTTAGCCAAGAGGGGCCATCTTTTTTTTTTTTTTTTTTTTTAATTTTACTTTAAGTTCTGGGATACATGTGCAGAACGTGCAGGTTTGTTCCATAGGTATACATGTGCCATGGTGGTTTGCGGCACCCATCAACCCGTCATCTACGTTTTGAGCCTCACATGCATTAGGTATTTGTCCTAATGCTCTCCCTCCTCTGGGGGGCCATCTTACGTAGAAAGTTATGCAGGAGCTCCACCTACTCCTGGCCTGTGACCCACGGCTGATTCACACTTCACACTGGGGAACAAATGCCAGCAACTCTGTGGCCTAATCCACACTGCAGCGCTGCCTGTGGGACGAGGCAGACTCCCCTCTAGCGCGGCTTTCGATAGCATCTCTAATGTCTCATTTACTCTTCACAACAACCCTGGGAGGAAACTGTGGCACAGACAGGTTAAGCAGCTTGGCTGAGGTCACACAGCTGGTTACATGTGCAGCTGATGCTGCCTGACCTTGGAGCTCTACCTCCTCACCTGGTGGCTCTCTGGAGCCAGCTGTGATCCACACCCTCCAGGGACTTGAATCTCTTCAGGAGCTCATTCATGAAATGCTTTAGAGGCCCCCTCTCCCTTGAGCCTTTCCACAACTCCCTGGGGTGATTTGGGTTTTGTCCATTCAACAGGTGAAGAAAGTGAGGCCGGAAGGAAAGTGACTTGCCTCCCACAATATCTTAGTGGTGGCAGAGACAGGAAGTTAAACCCAGGCTTCCTGATTCGCGGTCTTGTTATCAGTTTCCGGGGTGACAGGAAGAACTAACCATGCTTAGTTGGTTAGTTAAAGATTCCTCAGGACTCTAGCATCCCAGTCGCACAGCTCCGCCCAACACACACACCCCATGACAGGTTCTGACTACTCACCTGACATTCCTTCCCTTTTTCCTTGCTACCAGGAGTTTGGAGACAGAGCCATTGAGCCAACATTTTTGCCCTCCTAACCCTGTCTTGGCTAAGAGCTTTGACCAACACCCACACTCGAAAGGGTCCCACCTTTGCCCACCATCCCAGCTCAGAGGCCTGGGCCAAGAATAGGGTGAGGGATGTTTTTGTGTTGAGGACATAAAGCAATTGGGGTCAGGGGAATCAGGGTCCCATCCTGTCTCCACCACTTCCTAGCTGTGTGTCTTGCGACAAGTCCCCTGCCCTTTGAGTCTTGGGAACACCTCTGTAAATGAGCAGGATTCCATCTTCCTTAAAGTCGATGGGAGGGCTAGAAGAGATGAAGGAGACTGCAGCGTAAGACAGAAGAGGCTACAGGGTCCCCATGCGACCTAGTCTCCAAAAATGGTGTCGCATTCTAGTTTGAGGTGTTTACAGAGGCATTTATTTTTCATTCATTCATTCATTCTTCAGTCAGTCGGTCAGTCAGTCAACAAACCTTTTTCAGACACCTGCTACATCCCACACATGAAGCAAAGCATCAGAAATATTAATTGGCACGTTTGATTCTCACAGTCAGTCTGTGGAGCAGACAGCATCAGCTCCATCTCACTTGAGTCTTTGAGAGAGAGAGAGAGTAATTCACCCAAGGTCACCCACTGGGGTAGAACAAGGACCCAGGACCCCAGACTCCCACTTAAGTGCTACTGCTTGGGCAAGCAGCTGCCACTACCACAGCCCGGGCCCCAGCCCAACCCAGCTGCTGAGCTTAAATCTCTGACGGGACACGCTTGTCCTGGAAACGCTCCCAGCCTCCAGTCTTCCATAGTGCCCCAATACTCCCTCCTAGAGCTTTAATATTTAGATGAGCTGTATTTGTCTTGCTGCCTTTTATAAAGACTCCGAGTTCTAAATGGACAAAGCCACAAGATGAGAGAAAGAGAGCTCATGAGACTGACTTTTTATTATCCAGCCAGAGCAGGGGGAAAATGACTCCAATAAATCTCAAGTTTTATGTGCTCCAGACATTCTGCCGAGCCAAAGATGGCTTCTCAGCAATGCCGACGGTACATTAAAAGCTCATTTTCCCAAACATGGTCCTGAATATGCACTCGGAGGAAAGAGCCATTACACCCAGTAATATCGAAGCTGCAGCTGACGAATGTCACTGTGATTTTCCCTGAATTCTCCCTCATGACTCAGGAGCAGCTCTCAGAGTTCATACCCTGTTAGGCTTGGCATCCTGCCTGGAGTGGAAGTTAAACACCTGGCCCTTGCACTCAGCCTCGAGTGCTCTGATTAGGAGCCCAGCAGGGGGTGGAAAGGGTGGGTACCAGAGGGCAGCTGAGCGACCATAAAATATCACAAATTGTTTTATGAATTTCAGCGGAAGGGGTAGTGATCAGGTCTGAACAGGGAGGTCCACACAAATAGGAAATTTCTTCCTCTCAAGCTTTCCCACTGTCTTCTGGCCCCCAAGGCTACCACCTCCAGGAAGCCTTCGGTGCCGGGACTGTCCTCTGAGCTCAGCACCTCTTCCATTTCTTGTTTTAAGCTGCAAGTGCCTCACACTTCATTTTGAGATTATTTATGAATACGAATGGCTCAACTCAGAGCTGGGCAGATAAAGCGGGTCTCCATTTTGTCCCGCTCACTGCCTTGCTCATTCACTGATTCACTTTGGAAGGCTGCATAGGCTAGATATGGAGAGCCCAGGCTGGGGAGTCGGGCTGCTTGGGTTCAGTTCCTGGCACCATCATTTTGATAACTGTGTAGCCAAGTCATTTACCCCTCTGTGCCTCTGTTTTCTCATCTGTAAAATGGCAACAATAACAGTACCTCCTTCTCAGGGTCAAGGATTAAGTGAGATTATAAATAGAAAGGGTTTAAGTAGGTGCCAGTTCCATAGTAACTGCTAAATAAATGTTACATGACAGTTATAAATAATTCACCCATTCGTTTAGGAAAAGTTCACTGAGAGGATACAAGGTCAAATAAGGTGTGGTTCTTGACCTTCAAAGGCCAAGGTGAGGCACCTGGCCCCGTGGGCATGAGCAGTGCTGCAAGGGGCTGGCCATTGTGACATTCTTGGGGACGCTCCACATGGCACTGAGCTGCCCACGTCAGCTCTCGCCTGGCACCGAGGTGGTGAAGCTGAAATAACAGCCACAAGGAAAGTCGGGTTGACGCCAAGCTGAAATCACGGCCGCTGTTCCCTGCCCGCCACTCCTAGACAGTGAGCACCCCAGGGCATCTTTCAATCTTCTGCAGCTTAGGCCGCTACTCAGCAGACAACAAAGGTTCACCCCATACTCATATTCAGCCAGGCAGGTGCAGGGAGCACTGGGCTTAGAGTCAGAGGCCCAGGTTCAAGTTCCAGCTCTATCCTTTTTCTGGCTATGTGACCCTGGACAAGTAATTCCCTTCTCCCATTCATTAGTAATTAACAAACAGACATTGAAGGCCACCTGCTAACCAGGCCCTTTGCTACATGCTGGGGCCAGAGAAAGACACAAGGCCCGGGCTCAGCCTTCAGGCCATCCAGGGGCATTTACCGCCGCTGGTAAATGCACAACTACATATTGCCATGAGTTCAGACTGATCCCACCTTAATTTACATTTCTGATATGTTGTTCATCATGGTTTTCTGTGTTAATCTTGCCTTTTCAAAATATTTCATTAAAATGCTATTTTTATCTTGATGACTGAGTTTTTGGACACACCCTTAAATTTTATGGTTGAGGCACGAATCGCACATGCCTCACCCTAGTTCCGGCCCAGAGCATCAAGGCAGCCTATGTGATAAGATGACTTCTGAACTGGGTCCTCGTACAAGAACAGGAGTTCACTGGGTGGACAAGGGGGAACAGCCTTCTCAGCAGAGCGAACAGCTGTGGAGGCTCTAAACCAGGGGTGACTTTCTCCCAGGGGATGCTTGGCAATGTCTAGAGACATTTTCCATTTTGATTTTGACTACGGTAGCGCTACTAGAGGCCAGGAATAGCGAGTAGAGGCCAGGAATGCTGCTAGACATCCTACAAGGCACAGGAGTCCCCCAGTAACAGAGAAGTATCCCACCCAAAATGTCAGTGGTGCCGAAGTTGGGAACGCCAGTGCTAAAGAACACAGGTGGGAAACACCATGGTTTAAGATGCTGCCTCAGGCCAGGTGTGGTGGCTCACGCCTGTCATCCTGGCACTTTGGGAGGCTGAGGCAAGCGGCTTGCGTGAGCTCAGGAGTTCGAGACCAGCTTGGGCAACATGGTGAAATCCTGTCTCTACTAAAAATTAAAAAATACAAAATAAAAGAGATGCTACCTCAGCCTGATCCCTTGGCTCCTTTAAGCCTCAGTTTCTGCATCTGAAAAATAGGTACCCTAACGGTTCCTAGCTTAAAGGGTGCTGGGAGGAGGGAATGGCGCCAAGAGTCTGCAGAGCAGGTTCTCAGTGAATATCTGTGCCCCCTCCTCTCCCAGTGTGAACACATCCCAAACCGCAGAGCAAACAGTTCTCAAAAGAGACAGCGTCCCTGGTTCCAGAGAAAACTGGGACATGCAGAAGAGCATGTTTTGTTCCTTTCCGACCTTTCTTATAGGGAAAACCATGAATCTTATCTCGTCAACAAACGTGATCCTGTTCACGGAAAACCAGCCAGTGTGTTAGCTTATCACTGGCCTGAGTTTTAACAGGGAGTGAATTTTTATGACCGAGTTGTAAACCTTTGCAAAAACCATTTTTAAACTAAAGAACGCTGACAGATTCTTAACTACTATAGCTGCTAAATTAAGCATGAGGGATGGGATGGGGGGTTTACGAAAGAAAAGAGAAGTGCCCTAAAAGAGTTAGTGGAGGTAAAATAATGTTCATTAAAAATAGAAAAACAAACACATACAAAAAAATCTTTTGTGTTCAACTTCACACTCGTACATCATAATGTTCCAGTAAAAGGCCATTTCCCCCTGAGATAATAAAAGAATTGAATTTTTCCTTATCGGTCATCTATTTTTCTAGCCGAAGCTATTACTCCCGCTCTGGGGTTGCTAGGCAACAAGAAATATTAATAGCAGCTTTTATTAGCTTAGCTTTTGCAGCCGAGTACCAGAATGAGAAAATGGGAAACATAAATGTGTTACATAAATCTTTCAACCTTTCAGAGCCGGTGTTAGTCTCTGTTTCCATAATGATTTATTGAAGTGATGGTTCATTTATGAGAAAAACGAGTTCAGGGTAAGAAAACGGAGCAGTCCCCTGCAGGAGTGTTTGAAAATAAATAATTATAGTAGGGGAGCAAAAGCTGTTTAAAGCCATTTTTCTGAGTTTTATAAAATGTAAAAAGATGTATTTCTTTCGCTTACTGCCTCTGAAAAACAGGGGCCAGGAGTTTCATCCGGACTCTGATAAATACAAAGGAAGCCCTGGGTCTCTGGTTACCACTGTTTAGGACCCTCACAGACCCGTTTGGGAGATCAGTGCTCCCCCCGCTTCCATCCCCAGAGGGACGTTAGACAAAAACATGGCACCTTGGACAAGCCCAACTCAGAGGTGCCCCTGGTAACCTCCTGCTTCGACTAAGATGGATCCTTCCCTTGGTCACGATGCCAAGAAGCAGTGCATCTTGGGCCCCCACTTTCTTGGCAAGCAGTGGAACTGTCACTTCGCTATTGCTTTTAAGCTCTAAGCCCTGACAGAGGTCCTAGTGTAATTAATATGCCTTCCCCTGCCTGTCCCCAGCTGGGGGCCCTCCCGCTATCCCCAGCCACCTCAGCCTCCGACAAAGTTGGTAACCAGCAGGTCAGCCTGGATAAACTTAGAGATGAGGCTGAAGCCACCCCAACCCCGTCAATGAAGTGGATAAAGTAATAAACAGAGCAGCTGACATTTACCAATTGCCTACGTGTGACACTTCACCTGCATCGGATCGCTGACTCTTTATAAACTCCTATGAGGCAGGTAACAACATCTCCATTTACAGATGAAGAAACCGAGGCTCAGGGAGGATCAACCCCTTGCTCTGGGTCACAGCGTTGGGGGTAATGAGGAGGGGAGCTGGGATTTGAACTTAGGTCGGCCTGACCACATAGCCTATGCACCTGACTACTAGATGATACTGTATGCCAAGAAACCAAAAATGCACAGAGAAAACCCAAAATGTCATCACGGTAGGTTACAAAATTAGCTACACATTCTTGCCTCTCTGCGTCCACGCCCTCCTACGATGTGACTCTACCATTTCTCTCTTCAAGAGGTAGGATCTATTTCTCCAGCCCTTACTCTGGGATTTGCCATGTGACAGGCTTTGACCAATGCGTCAGGGGCAAACAGGATGCGTGCAGAGGTTTGAAAAGTACTGCACATTGGGGCATACCCTCTCTTGCTACCCTGGGCACCCTGTGTCCATCACCATGTGAACGATACTAGGCCACCATATGATGAGAAGACACACATCTCTCTTCCCCCTCCCCCTGCTTTTTTTTTTTTGAGACAGTCTCACTCTCTCACCCAGGCTGGAGTACAGTGGCATGATCTTGGCTCACTGCAACCTTGGCTTCCCTGGTTCAAGTGATTCTCTTGCTTCAGCTTCCCGAGTAGCTAGGACCACAGGTGCAAGACACCATGCCCAGCTAATTTTTGTATTTTCAGTAGAGATGGGGTTTTACTATGTTGGCCAGGCTGGTCTTGAACTCCTGACCTCAAGTAATCTGCCCATCTTGGCCTCCCGAAGTGCTGATATGACAGGTGAGCCACGATGCCCAGCTTTGAGACATAAACCTCTCATCATGAGATATGAGAGTGACCAAATCGTTTTCCTTTGGTCTCAGCTGACACTGAGTCAACCATTGCAATGTCAATAAGGCCATTCTAGAATAAGCAGCTGCAGGCAGGCTGTAAGCTGGACCTCAGAAATCACCTGAATCAGTCCAGATCAAAAGAACTACCTCGCTGACCTGCCGAATAATGAGAAATCATAAGAATTTATTGTTTTAAGTCACTAGGTATTGGGGTAGTTTGTTACACAGCAAAAGCTAACTGATACAATCATAAGACAAGACCAAACCAAAAATGTTATGTATTAAGAGTAATGAAACGAATAGGTTGGACTAGGGGGTCCCTACTGCCCCCTGTGTTTCAGAAGACCAGAGGACCAACGGTTGAGGGTCTTATTTCCTTGTGCCTGTAACTCAGGAGGGCATTCCTATGTCTCAACTTGTGAGAATCTAACAGGGATAGACCATGCCTTCTTTGGGGAGGAGGAAAGTGGCAGGGAAGAGGAGAGAGAAAGGAGATTGGAGGGGAATAGTTCAGAATAGGAAGAAAATGGGGGAGGTGTTAGGAGGTATATCGAGGATCTCCCAGAGTCAATACCCAGACACTGTCCCTAAGTCCAACGCCCTGCCCCCAGGATCAAGTCCCCACTCCCAATTTTAAGCCCTGCCCCCAGGCTCTGGGCACAGGAACCATCTCTAAAGCAAGGGGGTCAAGTGGCAACTAAGGTACAGCTCAGCCCCCTTCCCAACAGCCTAGCTCAGAGCACCAGCATGGAAAGGCTCTTCGCTTGGGGTGGGGGACCCTGGGCCACAACCCCTAGCCCTGTGTGAGCAGCACGAAGGGCCTATCCTGGCAAGATGCTTTGGGACAGGGACCTAGAGCACAAAGGATCTGAAACACAGCACTAAGTACTGCGTTTGATAGGATTTGAGCCCCCCTAGGCCAGTGGTATGTGTGATGTTGGTAGTGGGGGGACTATTGAACTTCAAATCCATGTACTTGTCTAGTACATCACTGCTAACAAAACAATTATACCCATTTTCCTATTTGTGAGTTCACCAGAGCTGAAATCCCAATCCCCATTTCATAGATAGGAAAACTGAGGCTGGGAGAGAAGTAACTTGTCCAAGATCCCAAAGAAAGCAAACAGGAGTCAAAGCTGGGAGGAGAATGCATGAATTACACCTGCATACCTCTCCTGCACTAAGTGAGTCCCACAGCAAGACCACACAGCTCCAGGGACCCACAGGGCTTGGTGCAGGAAAAACCCACATTTCCCTGATCGCCAGAATCTATGGCTACTGTCGGGGGAGCTTTGCCAGAATTCATTTCTGGTTGGGTCCAGCCTCCATCTGCCGAGGCTCTCCCAGGAGTTTCTCTGGTCTCACAAAAGGTGCAGGTTCCCCAGGAATCTGTCTGGGAACGTCCAACTCTGTCATCTCCCAGGGTAATTCCTCTCCTGGGTAAGCCAGGAGCATAAGCTCGAACATTTCCCAAGCACGACTCCAAAATAAATGATTTCAGACTCAACAGAAGCAGCTTAATAAATTCCACTCTTCGAGTTTCTTTGGGTATTTTAGAAACTGATTTATACATACAATATCTCTCTCGAAATGAGACAATCAACACAGGATAAAATTATTGAGTTATGAAAATCAGGGTCAGACAGAGGTGCAGTACTTTAAATTAAACTGGCAAAATATATCTTTCATACTAAATTGACTCTTTTTGTCTTGGAAATGAATGTTTAATCAGTTAAGATGCTCAAGTGGAGGGAGAAACCTTAAGCATATTTAATTTTGTAAAAGGGGTTCGATTCCAATACTGTACATGACTCCTGCTAGCTGCCATACCTTTAAACCAGAAGACTAACTCCCACACATGCATGCAAGGCTGAACAGGCCAGGGCAGGGGACCAGAAAGAATTGGTGGCCTCTGGGATCAGAGCCAAAGGGGCTTTGGCATTTATGAGATGGCTGTCAAATGCCTTGGCCTTGCCCGCCTCTCCAGGGATGACATCCTCAGTGTATCTCAATCTGTGCAGACAATGCCTGAAGCACCCTGGCCATCAGCACATCCTCTGTACCACCTGTGACTCTGCAGCCCGGCCGCACCATCCCTCAGTCATCTGGTAAAACTGAGAGGTGGATAGATGACAGGGGATAGAGCTGGGTTTGCATTCTGACCTTGCTGTTTAGGAGCTGTATGACAGTAATTCATTCACCAAGTACTTATAGAATCTACTCTGCATCAGGGGACACTTCCTCTAGGAAGTGATAACCCCACATCTAAGGGGCCTCTTCCGGGCACAGAGCACCACACGCTGATGTTATTAGAGAATGTACCACAGTTTAGAAATCGGCTCTTCACCTTCTCTCCATCGGCACCAGGCGTCCCTCAAGGGCATCTTGTAGGTCCCAAGCCTAGAACAATGCCTGTACCTAGTGGGTGCTCAATGAAGGCTGTCACACAGCTGAGGATCACTGTGGTAGGTTGAAAAATGCCCCCCAAAGATATCAGGTCCTAATCCTTGGAACCTGTAAATGGTACTGTATTTAGAAAAGAGGGTCTTTGCAGATGTGATTAAGGATCTTGAGATGGGAGATTATCCTAGATTATCCCCAAATGCCCTAAATGTCATCACAAATGTCCTTAGAAGAGGGGCAAAGGGAGTTTTGCTGACAGAGGGAAGGCAATGTGAAGACAGAGGCAGAGATCAGAATGATGCAGCCACGAGCCAGGGAAGACCAGCAACCCCCAGGAGCCGGAGGAGAAGCAAGGCTGGGTTCTCCCCGACAGCCTCTGGGAAAAGTGAGTTCCTCCTGACACCGTGATTTCAGCCCAAGGAGACTGCCTCTGGACTTCTAGAGGTGTGACAGAATAAATCTGTTTTTTTAAGCCCCCAAGTTGGTGGAAATGTCTTAGAGCAGCCGTGGCACACTAATGACCTGCCACGTTGGGGTCTCCATCCCTTCATGATAGTATTATCATGATCCCTCGGTTTGCTTCTTGGGGGGATTATGCAAGAAAACATTTGAAAGCCCTCTGCACGGTGCTTGACACCCAGCAGGTGTTAACACCAATTCCAGCGTCACCCACGTAGCGTGTATGCCCACGCACATAAAGCCACGCCCCTTTGTCCTGTGGTTCAGATGAATTTAAAAACTTCGTCTTGAAGAGCCCCTTGTCTCTCTTCACCAGATAGTCCCCACACATGTACATCTTCTTATCTGGTTTTCCCAGTTGGTCCGGGTGCCCTCCCCTGGGTAATAGAGTTTGGCTTATCTTTCATGACATAAAGAGGGAATATAAAATTCAGTGAACCCTTGCAAAGTCTGACTAATGGAAGAATTAAGGCTATCTGAATTTGTGAAGCCTCTTAAACATGAGCTAGTTTTAAAGAAAATCTGGGAAGCGACTGCGAGTGCCTATTTGGATAGAGCACAACAAAAGCATTTCCTAGGAGGGGAGATTAGGGGGTCATCTTTGATAAAAAGATAACATGCTTTGTAATGATCAGAGCTATTATAATCAGGTGGCCCTACAAATGTACCTGAGGGTGTCTGCAGTCTGCTCCTTTAGGTAAATGAGACTTAAGGGAAAACACTGCCATTTAGTTACAGTGGGAATTCATTTTTACTACAAATAACAATAGCAAATGCTCATTGAATGTTTACTCTCTGCCAGACATTTGCTAAGACTTTACATACATTATCTCTGATACACTTCATCACAATCTTCAGGTGGGTACGATTATGATTCCAAGACAAGGGAACCGAGGCTTCAAAGGTGAAGCCAGGATCTAACTCGGGTGTCAGGGATCAACCACCACCCCACACTGCCTCCATTCACCCCAGTACCAAAGGCAGCGACACAGTGGCCCCAAACCGTAGCCATGCTCACCCCTGCACCACATCCCTGCTAGCAGATGACAAGGTGCTCACCTGACCCTGCTCTCGCTTGTATCACCATAAATCCCAAACGGGGATGGTCCTGAGCAGTAAGGTCCCTGCTAGAAAATGAGCCCGGTAAGCAAGTAAGGTACAAACATTCTAACGAAATGGAAACCCATTTATGCCTAGTGTTCCATTATTGAAATGCTAAGCATCTGGGAGTTATTTATATCCTACTGCTCAAGTTCATTGCCAAGGTCTGAATGCAAAAATTCAAAAAATTGCAACCTCAGGCATAAATGGGTTAAAACCATTCCAGACATGGCGGTGTGAGTCTGAATCGCTAGGGTTGAGAGAGAGAAGAGGAAGCTGAGGACTTGCATTATGGATGGACCCACCGGGAAAAGATGTCTGCAGAAAGGAGCATCCATTTTCATTGAACTCTTTCGTGAGAACCAAACACTATAAAATGTGGATCTCAAGTTGGTTTCCTCCCATCCTCCTTCCCTTCCTTGTCTCCTTTTATTTCCCACCTAGCTTCAAAAACAAACAAAAAAAACGTGACGTGCCTTACAAAATTACACAGAGGACACCAGCTTTTTTAAACAAGGAAGTTTGGTGGTAATAAAAGAAGAATAAACAAAATACAGTTGAGATCGTTTGACTACAAAGCCACGTCCTAAGGTCCCAGGGGTCTGCCAGAATTGGGCCACAGATTTGACTGTGGCTTCTGAAGAGTCATGGTAGAGGTAGACACAAGCCACCCCAAACCATGAGATTCTGCTAGGAAAATCAACTAAGCAGCCCTCCTCCTGTGCCACAGGTGCATGTGTGACTCAAGATGACAAAATAGTGAACTGCTTCCTCCTAGACGTAGTGGTCTGTCCAGCGATGCTGTCATGGTCTTCTCTGCCAGAGATGTCAGGGAAGATGCTGGCTGCCAGCAGCCATCAAGCCTGTTGTGTGGAAATGGGCCTTGTGACACTGGCGGGGTTCCTGGATTGAACCATGCCTGAAACCCTGTATCCACTCCCTGGATATTTCAGACTCTTTTGCATAAGTTTGAGTTTGGTCCCTGTCACTTAAAAATGAATGTAAGAGTCATGACTAGTACATAATATTAAGTGTGAAGGGGAAAATAGCAAAAATAAACACAAGTCCCGGTTGTTGAGAAGCAGCACTAGAATTCCCTTAAGGAGATTTTTTCCATGGTATTAAAAAAAAAAAAATGCTCTACTGCTCTACCATTCTTCTATAGATTTTGATGGCTCAAATCAGCCATTATTACTTTTTTTTTTTGAGACAGGGTCTTGCTGCGTGGCCCAGGCTGGAGTGCAGTGGCACCATCTCGGCTCACTGCAACCTTTACTTCCCAGGTTCAAGCAATTCTCGTGCCTCAACCTTCTGAGTAGCTGGTATTATAGGTGTGTGCCACCATGCCTGGCTAATTTTTGTATTTTTAGTAGAGACAGAATTTTGCCATGTTGACCAGGATGGTCTTGAACTCTTGCCCTCAAGTGATCCGCCCGCCTCGGTCTCCCAAAGTACTGGGATTAGAGCGGTGAGCCACCATGCCTGGCCTCAAATCAGCCATTCTAAGGATATATATCTCCTTAGAATGGGATTCAGGACCCTTATGATGCAGGCCCTGCTGAGCTCTTTCATCTCCTCTCTCTCTCCTTCACTCCAGGTCCTTCCTCTTTATCCCAATAAAAAGAATGAACCACATACCATTCCCAAGCATGGCACGAGCACCCTTGCTGCCCTCCTTTTGCACCTGCTATTCTCCTAATCTGGGAAAGGTTCTTTCTTGCCTTCGTCTGCCTGCTACATTTTTACCTATCCCATGAACTTTAACTCAGTAATCACCCTCTTCTCTGGCAGCTTAAGCAAGATACAATTTTTTTTAATTATATGATTCCATTTCTATGAAATGTCCAGAATAGGCAAATTTATAAACACACAAAGTCAATTAGTGGTTGCCTAGGGCTGAAGATTTCAGGGGGTGGGTTGGGAGTGACGGCCAAAAATATGATGTTTCTTCCTATTGTTTTTTTGAGAAAGGGTCTTACTCTGTCACCACGGCCCTGACCTCCCGGGCTTGAGTGATCCTCTCACCTCAGCCTCCCAAGTAGCTAGGACTACAGGTACATGCCACCACACCTGGCTAATTTTTTTGTTTTGTAGAGACAGGGTCTTGCTATGTTGCCAAAACTGGTCTTGAACTCCTAGACTCAAGCGATCCTCCTGCTTCAGTATCCCAAACTGCTGCGGTTACAGGCGTGAGACACCGTGCCTGGCAATACAACATTTTTCTTTTCTTTTTGTGATAGGGTCTTGCCATGTTGCCCAGAGTGCCGTGCCTTTTTACAGGCACGATCCCACTACTGGTTAGCAGGGGAGTTTTGACCTGCTCTGTTTCCGATCTTGGCCAGTTTACCCCTCCTTAGGCAACCTGGTGGTCCCCCACTCCCAGGAGGTCACCATATTGATGCCAAAGCTAGTGCAGCCAACTGATTTGCATAGTGCACTACAGCCCAGAACTCCTGGGCTCAAGTGATCCTCCCACCTCAGCCTCCCAAGTAGCTGAGATTATAGGTACACACCACTGTGCCTAGCTAGTGGTTCTTTATGGGGTGATGAAATGTTCTAAAATCAATTGTGTTAATGGTCACACAACTCTGTGAATATACGAAAAGCCATTAAGTAGTATACTTCAAATGGGTGAATTGTATGGAATATAAATTATACCTCAATAAAACTGTTAAAAAATAAAAATGAGATTATCCTATTAATAAATAATGCAAATCAATACCGAGATATTGTACCCAGAGCTCCAGAAGGAAGGAGCGTGCTGACATTAGATTTCTCTCTATGCCCACCCGCCGTGTCCCACAGACTCCCACGCAAGCAAACTGCTGAACCCAGACCCTGCCCATGAGTAGAGGGTTCTTATCAAAACATCAACATTCTTCTGCTTCCCTCTCAACCCCCTCCCTGCTGTCATCAGCAGGAACTGCAGCAGGTGACAGGGACTCACCGTGGGCAGCTGGCCCGACAGCAGGTGGCTGTCCTGTGCTAGCATGTTGGATACCATGATGGCTGGGAGGTCCATGGCCTGATAGGAGTAGGCAGGGAGCAGACCGTTGGGGGTGAGGCCGTGGCACAGCGAGTGGTAGCTGGCTTCGTGGTCCCCGAGGTGCAGGAGGGATGGCTCAGGGAGGTTGGGAGGTGTTATCGGGGGGATCTCATAGTCTTCGTTGTTCTCGCTCTGGCTGTTGAAGGTCTAAAACATCAAAAAGACATGTTGGTGGGGGGTCAGTGCCTTACAACCACAGAACACACCCAACAACATCAATGACAGCAACGACAATAACGATAGCAACCCTGTGGCAAAGGAGAGAAGGGATGACGCCTCTGCAAAGGCAGAGGGTCAAGACGGTGCCCTGACTTGGTCAGACTCCTGCCCTATCCCCAAACAGATGTTTCCTCCCACCAGAGGCTCTGCACACAAAAGCCTGCCCTCCTGGAGAATGGGGGCCAGCTTCCCATGCTTCTCTCTGGTTTCCCACCAGATCTGGCCATCACAGCCCACCTTGGATCCATCTTTCCGGCCCACCCATTTCACAGACGGGGACTCAGGTCCAGGGAGGAAAGCAGTCCATCCAAGGTTGGGGGAAGAGTTGGGAATGGAGCTGACGTGTCCTGATTCCATTCTTGGTGATCTTTCCAAGGAAGCCAGGCCATTTTCTCTTGTGCTCCCAACACTCAGCCCGGGGCTTCTCAGTCTTTCCCATCTTGGTAAATGGCACAAACATCCTCGCAGGAGCACAAGCAAGAAACCAGGAGTCACCTGGGCACCTTCCCTTCCAATACTTCCTTGTTTATTTTTTCCCACCTTGCCAAACTGTCCAGGAACCTCCAGGACAACGCTGAATAGAAATGGTGAGAGCAGACATCCTGGCCTTTTTCCTTACCATAAAGAGCTCAATATTTCACCACAAAGGATGCCATTTGCCACGGCTTCTTTGAGGTATTCATTAGCAAGCTGAGGGACCTCCTGGTGGGTCAAAGTGTGTGGCTTTATTAAAATCGTGCACGGCTTTTCAATTTTACCAAATTCTTTCCCCCTGCATCTACTGACAGGTTCAAATGACCTTTCTCCTTCAATTCAGTTAATGTAGTAAACATGTAATTTGGCTTTCTAATGGTAGATCGATCTTGCATTCCTGGAATAAACCCTATTTGGTCATGACATATTATTCTTTTTATAGATTGTTGGGTTTTGTTGGCTGATGTTTTGTTTAGGACTTTTGTATCAGGTTCACAAGTGTGACTGGCCTGTAATTTTCCTGTCTCATACTGTCCTTGTTGGAGTTTTAGTACCAAGGGTACATTGGCTTGAGGAGTCATTCTTCCATTTCTACACCCTGGAAGAGATTAGACCTAGCAGAAGAGAGATGTGTCAACTGGAAGATAACTCAGAAGAAATTATCGAGAGTTTGGCATAGAGGGTCAAAAAGGAAATATGAAAGAGAGTTTATGTGCACAGCAGGCAGAGTAAGAGTATCTAATGGATGCCTGTTCAATCAGCATTCTGGAAGGAGAAGAGAGAGAGAATAGGTCAGGGGAGAACTGAGGAGATAATAGTTGAGAATGTTCCAGAACAGAGGAAGGATATCAAAGGTAAATCTACAGGTAAATGTTTTTCACACTTTTTCTTTCATTTTTCAAATGAACATAAAATAACGGTACATACTTATGGGATACACAGTGATGTTTTGATACAAATAATGCATAACGATCAGATCAGGGTAATTGGCATATCCAGCATCTTGAACATTTATCATTTGTGTTGGGAACATTCAATATCTTCCTTCTAGCTCTTTCAGACTGTATAACTACATAATATATTGTTACCTACAGTGCTAAATCTTAATCAAGAAATATACATAGAGGTGGGGGGAAACCTAAACCACAATAGCATGTAAGAAATAACATCTTCTAGCATCACCGTATTGTTTGTCAAGAGTGTGTGTTAAAATAGTGAAGGTCACTGAGCCTGTCACAGGACCTGGTTGGTGGTGGCCAGTCCCAAGTGTCTGCTGGGTGAAGTCACTGAGCAGTGGGGATAGCTGGGTGTGCGTACAGCCTGTGGCAATGGCAGAAAGCACAAGACACCTAAATTCCATGGGGAGGAGCCCTACACTACCCTTTACGGTGGTAGACCAGACTGAGAGGGTAAGTGCCTTGCCACCCTGGGACCCACCACCGGGACCCAGAGCCCATATGGCCCTTTGCTCATTGCCTCCCTCTGCAGGGCTGCAGTGGGATGATCTCACAGATGAGCAAACAGTCATCTGGGAACAGGCCATGACCGTGCCCACCTTCCTGCTTCACCTTAGCCTTCTCTGTTCTCATGCTAGGGTTCCTCAGGCTGTCCTGAACTCCCCTCTCTTCCTGCCCTATGCTGCCTCCCCAGGTGGACCTCAACCAGCCTGGGTTTCGATTCTCATCTAGGTGCTGCATTTACCCTCCAGCCTTGGTCACTCATCTGAGCTCCAGGGCTGAGCCCCTCCATGCCCAGTCAATGTTCTCATTTGTTGATCATAATACCCCTTCCCCTGCCGTGCCCCTGTGTCCTCCCCCATCTCATCAAGTGACACTACCTTCCATCTAGTTCATAGAACCACGAACCTGGGAGTCACCCTCCGGCATCTCTCAAATCCAATGAAACGCCTCCAAAATATCTTTAAAATCTGTTTCTCTCTTACTGCCGCTATCCTAGTCCAGGCCACCACCACCTCTTACCAGCCCTTTTCATTGGTCATTCTGGGCTGCTCTATTCTCTTTCTGTAGCCAGAGTGGTCTCTATCAAGATGATCATCACAGGCTGTCAATCCTACATCAAATGGTGAGCTCCCCACTGCCTTCAGGATGAAGTCCATAGTCCCAGATTCAGCCCTGGAAGTCCTTGCATGGCCTGGCCCCGCCACCCCTCTAACCACAGTGACCTCTCCTGCCTCTGGGCTCTCCCCTATGTGGTTCCCTCTGATGGACTGCTCCGCCCACCACGTTGTCTCTCCCATGGCTCCTACTCATCTCTCCACAATAGATTTTGTTTAAATGTCTTCCCTGATACTCCAAGGTAGATAAAACCCCATTTCACACACCCAAGATCGCCCAGAATTTTTCCTTGGAGGCACTCATCGTATAAGTAGTTAACTGACTTCTTGTGTGATTATTTGTCTGATGTTTAATGTGAGTTTTACTCCCTATATCCCCAGTGCCTCGGTCAGAACCTGGCACAGAGTCGGAACACAAAATAAGAGCTCAGAAACAATAAGTTGACCTGTAATCTCAGCACTTTGGGAGGCCAAGATGGGAGGATTGCTTGAGCCCAGGAGTTTGAGGCCACTCTGGGCAACATGGTGAAATCCCATCTCTCCAAAAAAAAAAAAAAAAAATTCGCTGAGTGTGGTGCCATGTACCTGAAGTCCCAGCTACTTCGGGGACTAAGGTGGAGGATCATTTGAGCCCAGGAGGTCAAGGCTGAAGCGAGCTGTGATTGTGCCACTGCACTCTAGCCTGGGTGACAGAGTGAGACCTCATCTTAAAAAAAAAAAAAAAAGAGTTGAATTGCCAGCCAGGTCCTGGGGTGGACGCCATAAACATGCGTCTCACTCAAGCTTCATAACTGCCCTGGAGGTGGGAACTACTGTCCCTATCACACAGGAGGCAGTGTGGTGCAGTGGTTAAGAGCCAGGCAGCTTGGATTTGCATACTGGCTCTGCCACTTACTGCCTGTGTGTGACTCTGGGTACATTACTTACCCTCTGATACAGTTTGGATATTTATCCCCTCCAAATCTCACGTTGAAAAGTGACCCACTGTTACAGGTGGGGCTAAGCCAAAAGTGTTTGGGTCATGGGGCAGATCCTTCAGTAGTGGCTTGGGATCCTCCCTGTGGTAATGAGCAAGTTTTCGCTCTATTCATTCACGCAAGAACGGGTTGTTTAAAGAGACTGGCACCTCTTCCCCCCTCTCTCTCATTCTTTCTCCTGCCATGTGACATGCCCGCTCCCCCCTTCACCTTCTGCCAAGAGTAAAAGCTTCCTGAGGCCTCATCAAAGCTGCGCAGATGCAGGGGCCATGCTGATACAGCCTGCACAGCCATGAGCCAATCAAACCTCTTTTGTTTGTAAAAGATCTAGTCTCAAGTATCCCTTTATGGCAATGCAAAACAGACTAAAACACTTTCTCTGTGCCTCAGTTTCCTCATGTGTGAGAAAGCGGGTAATGACAGTATGTATCTACAGGGCTGCTATGAAGAGTAAACAAATCAATAACATGTAAGTTTCTCAGGACAATGTCGAGCAGTGATGTCAGTGTTAGTTATTGCTATCCTTGTTGCCCTTATCTGGAGTTTCAGAGATGGTGGGGACTTACCCAAGGACACAGAATAAGTAAACAGTGGCACACTGGGATATGGGGGACAGGGACACAAGCAAAAGGTAAGTAGAGTCAAAATGGTTGCAGGTGGTCATGAATACTCTGATACTATGGGGGGACACACACACAAGGGATTGTATAGGAAGCATCAAAGGAGTAGAGTCTTGCCTTAGAACGGGCAGAGGGGTTGGGAAGGCTTCCTGGAGGTGGTGACTCTGAAATGGAAAGCTAGCAGTGGGACTCCACTTTCTGGGGTGATACGACATCTGTGGCTTATTGCCACCTAAAGAAAATCCGCTCCCAGCCCATCTCGTGGTCAGGCTGAAGATACACATCACCCTGTGGTGCTCAGACCTGTGTTATGTGAGTTGGGAACATTCATGAATGAGGATCTTGAGCCAGTGAGCTGCTGTTTACTTATTCTGTGTCTTTGGGGAAGTCCTTTAATTGTCTTGTCATCAGTGCCTAGCACAGTGCACAGTAACGACTCATGACAACACAATAAATGGGCACGGAAAATGGGGGAATGTCCCAGGCTCTAGTTTCAAACCACAGCTGTCCTTCCCAACATACTAGACACCCCTCAACCACCTGCTGTTCCTGTGTTTGACTGCCACCTCCCTCCTTGTCCCTCAGCATCTTTACAATAGGTGCTGGCACAGAGCAGGTGCCCAGTGAATGCTAAGTGATTGCTCAAGTCCATTCATTTCAGTCAAAAAACAAAACTTCAATCCACTGGAACTGGCCCAATTGACCAGAAGCCTTTTGGAAAAATAAGCATATGCTGCATCAAAATATTGGAATCACACAATTATGACAATTCACTTAAAGAGGCAATTAGCACACTTAAAAATAACGAAGCATGCAAACATGAACATGCCTCTTCTGAATGCAATCAAATCCTACATGCACGACACTGAACATAAAACAACTCGTCCTGAGTACCTACTATGTGCCAGGCACTGAGCCCAGCATGTCCATATACATTCTCCATTTAATTCATACATGTTCTGTAGAGAAGTGATTATCTTCATTTTGCAGATGAGGGACATGGAGCTTAGAGAGTAGAGGTGTCACATAGCTAGATCTTGGTTGTGATTCAGAGCCAGGTCTTGTGACTCCAAACCCAGTATTTTCCTACCAAATTGGCCATTCCAAGGTGCCTAATTTTCTCTCTACCACTGGCATTCTCATGAAAATATAGAAAGAGATGCCAATTCGTGAGAGCTTTCCCAGTTAAAAATATCAGTAAAATCTTACAGGAAATCTGGGAAGAGTTACCTCTTCCTTTCCACTCATTCTTTCTCAAACCCATTCCAATCATGTTTTCATCCCACTTCCACCAAAACTGCTTAGGAAGGTCATCAATGACCTCCATCTTCTTAAATCCAGTGGTCAATGCTCAGTCTTCATCTGGCCATCTTACTTGACCTTATCAGTGGAATTTGATATAATTAGTGCATCCTCCTCCCTGGGAACAAACTTCTTCACTTGGCTTCTAGGACACCAGAGATATTGGTCCTTCAACATCACAGGCCATTTATTCTGTATGTCCTTTGTTGGTTCCCATTCTTCTCCTTAGTCTATTGATGATGACATGTCCCAGAGCTCAGATCTTAGACCCTCCTCTAAACACACTCACTCCCTGGTGCTCTCATCCAGACTTGTGGCATTATGGACCATCTGTATGCTGCTGAGCTCCAGTTCTTACCTCCAGGCCAGACCTTCCCCTGAAATGCAGACTCATATAGCCCACTGTTATTTGTCCTTCCCTTTAGATGTTAATTGATATCTCAAACAACTTAACACATTTAAGAGAGAACCTACCCCTCCCACAGTCTTCTCCACCTCAGCTAATGGCCACTCCATCCTTCTGGATGCTCAGGCCAGAAACCAAGGTGTCATCCTTGACCCCTCTCTTCCTCTCACATGCTACACAAAATGTGTCCAAAAATGCCATCAGTTCCACCTTGAGCTATCGCCCTCTTTGCCCTGGGTGACTGCAGCACTCTCCTTCCTGGCCTCTTGGCCTCCCTGCCTCCACCCTTGCTAAGGTCCATTCTCACCCCAGGGCCAGAATTACCCTGCTAAAATATAAGCTGTGCTCACAACCCTCTAGGGCTCTCCTCACTCAGATAAGGAACAATGGCCCCCACCCCATGCTATGTAGTGTTGCTTTCCCCAATCCCACATGTCCTTTTTTACCTCTCTGACATCATCATCTCCTATTCCTCTTGTTCATACCACTCCAGCTACTCCAGGCACATTTCTGCCCCAGCATCTTTGCAATGGCTGCTCCCTCTCTTTAGAATACTCTGCTCTCAATATCCACACAGCCTACTGTTCTTTTGCCATTGAATGGTCTTGACACCCCTATAGAAAATCAACTTGCCATAGATGTATTGGTTTATTTCTAGACTCTCAATTCTATTCCATTGGTCTATATGTCTGTCCTTATGCCAGTACCACATTGTTTTGACTACTGTTGCTTTATGGAAATTGGGAAGTGTGAATCCTCCAGACTGTTATTTTTCAAGATTATTGGTGTTTTCAGGCCCCCTTGCAATTCCATATGAATTTGAGGATCAGATTTTCCATTTCTGCAAAAAAGACCAGTGGAAATTTGATAGGGATTGCACTGAATCTGTAGATGCTCAGATAGTATTTCTGTCTCAACAATATTAAGTCTTCCAATCCACAGACATGGATATCTTTCAATTTATTTAGATCTTTAATTTCTTTTGGCAATGTTGTGTAGTTTTCAGTTTCGAAGTTTTTTCCCCTTCTTGGTTAAATTTATTCCTACATATTTTATTCTCTTAGATGTTATTATATATGGAATTGTTTTTTTTAGTTTCCTTTATGGGTTGTTCATTGTTGGTTTATAGAAACACAAGTGATTTTTCCATACTGACCTTGCCTTGAAACTTTGATGAATTCATTTATTAACTATTTGTTATAATTTTAAGGAACAGCAAAATTTTACACCATTGGAGGAACCAAAGTAGAAGAAAACAGAACTTTATCAATCTAGAAAAATCTGCGAAAAAAATAGGATTGAACTATCAAACATAATAAAGAATATTCATAAAATGGCAGCATTAAGACTAAATATTCATAACACAATAGGAATGATTTCAATTGCTTTATTAAAAGACAAAATATTTTTATTAAAATACATACAGCATATGATTTATAATAGACATGCCTAAAATAAAATGACCTGTAAGATTAAAAATAAACAGACATTAGCCAAGCGTGGTGGCTCACGCCTGTAATCCCAGTACTTTGGGAGGCCAAGGTGGGCAGATCACCTCAGGTCAGGAGTCCAAGATGAGCCTGGCCAACATGGTGAAACTCCATCTCTACTAAAAATACAAAAATTAGCTGGGCATGGTGGTGAGTGCCTGTAATCTCAGCTACTCAGGAGGCTGAGACAGGAGAATCCCTTGAACCTGGGAAGTGGAGGTTGCAGTGAGCTGAGACTGTGCCACTGTCCTCCATCCCCAGTGACAGAACGAGACTCTGTCATAAAATAGATAGATAGATAGATAGATAGATAGATAGATAGATAGATAGATAGAGCAGGCCAATAAAAAGCAGAGTGGCAAAATTAATTACAAATTAAGTACAAATCAGGGCAAAAAAAAGCATTAAAATATCAAAAGGAACACTTAAGTCAATAAATGGTATAAATCTAAGAAGAAATCACAAACATAAACTTTTATGTAAATTGATAAAACTACAGAAATATAAAATGTAAAAAACTGTTCGTACAAAACCATAAACAAAATGGGCAAATCACAGTCAGATAGAAATGAGTGAGGATTGAGGATTTGAATAACACAATTCACTCTTTTGATTTATTCCTTTCAAATGTCCATGGAACGCTTACAAAATATAACCAGGTAAGCTACAAAGGGAATCTCAAACTCTTCAAAAGGTATACATTAGATAGATCACATTCTAAGACCTAAATACACTGACATGCTTTGGCTCCGCATCCCCACCCAAATCTCATATCAAATTTTAATTATCAGAGTTCAGGCAGGGGCCTGGTGGAAGGTGATTGGATCATGGGGGCTGATTTCCCCCTTACTGTTCTCGTGATTAATAAGTTCTCACAAGATCGGGTTGTTTGAAAGTGTGTAGCCCTTCCCCCATCTCCCTCTCTCCTGCTGCCATGTGAAGATGTACTTGCTTCCCCTTCACCCTTCTACCATGATTGTAAGTTTCCTGAGGCCTCCCTAACCATGCCTCCTGTACAGCCTGTAGAACTGTGAATCAATTAAACCTCTTTACAAACTACCCAGTCTCAGGTAGTTCTTTCTAACAATGTGAGAACAGACTAGTACATGCACCAACCTAGTTATTAACAAAAACAAACAAGCAGAATAAAAATGGAGGGAGGGAAATCCTCCTACATACTTAAACACTTTAAGAGCAATCATCTAAGTAACTTCTGTGTTAAAGAGGAAATCACAACTGAAATGATGAGAATACTACCTGATAAAACTTTTGAGAGATGGACAATGAAAAATTATACCTTTTTATCAAAATGAATTTATTAGAAGACAAGAAAGACAAACTCAGCACTCAACTCAAAAAGGTAGAAATAGAATAATAACATAAACTGAAAGTCTGTAGAAGAAAATGTAATAAAATAGAAAACAAATTTTAGATAAGAAATATAAGGAAGAGATAGTTTTTTGAAAAGCCTAATAAGGAACCACCGACAAGAAAAAAGAAAACGATACCCAAAAGGGAATGAAAAATATATTACTTCTTTAAAAGCCATTGAGAATTCCTTTGATACAGTATATCAGGCTAATTTTGATCAATATTTATAATTTTCAGCTTGTTAATTCTACCATTTAAATCTTCCAAACTATTACTTTCCTTTTACTGCTTGATCCTTTGATTTCTGAGAGAAGTGTTTTAAAAATTTCCACTGTGATTGTGATTTTATCAACCTGCTGTATTGCTTCATATATTTCAAAGCTATGTTGCTTTATATATTTTTGCTTCATATATTTCAAAGTTATGTTGTTATGTATTTATAAATCAATTGTTATTGTATCTGCTTGGTGAAGTGTTCTTTTATTAGTGATGGCTTTCTACTTTATCCCAGTTAGTCCTCCCATGAAGGTTCTCAGGCTGCCATTTTGACTATCGATCTCCATTTCCCACCACCATGCTGTGTAAGAAAGAGGTGAAGATTCACTGAGGGAGTAGTGGGTGATCTGACCTTTCTCCAGAGAGCTCGTTGAGAGTTGGAGTGTAGCATAAAAGGAGAAGTGGCATTCACTCCCTGGAGATGCATGGTGAGAAATGATTCTTAGGAGAACCCAACTTGTGTCCCTAGAGTTGAATCCTGATTATGTATTCCAACAACCTTCAAGCTTTGTTGGGAGCAATATTTGAAATACATGGAAACATAAGGTGCTGTAATTCTCATATATTGAGAGTTACATTGTTGATCTGCAGAAAGAGCTCTGGCTTTGGAGTTACACTGACATGGGGACTCTTACTTGCTGAGGGCTTCTGGCAATTTATCCAAAATGCCTACTACTCAGTTTCCCTTGTCTACAAAACCCCACCTGAGAGCCGAGAGAGCTACACAAGGAAACAAATGGGAAAACACACGAACAGAAAGTCGGCATAAATCCCACACACACACCCAAGGAAGAAAAAAAGACCTTGGATGATAAGCAGAACAAGTAAAAAATGGCATTTTCATTTTACAGATGAGGAAACTGAGGTTCAAAAGGGAAAAATGACTTATCCAAAGTCATATGGGTAGCACTTATGAAAATGAGGACAAGAAGCCCTGCCTACCAGTAGCCAAAGCTTTGCTCTGCCACTGTTCCAGCTCCTCCCAACACACACCTGAACCCTGGGTTAGGCCAGGGCAGGCCTGCTCTACGCCTCTTGTTCCAGTGTTTTCTTTCACTCTAAACAGTGTCTTGGTTTGGCCAATAAACTATATGGTCGCCCTTCCATCTTGCCATTTTAACAAGTAAAATGCACACCAGCCAAAATATCTCAGCTACCACATCACTGATCATTAGGGAAATGCAAATCAAAACCATAATGAGATACCATCTCACACCAGTCAGAATAGCTATTAAGAAAAAGTCAAAAAATAACAGATCCTGGCAAGGTTAGAGAGAAAAGGTAAAACTTACACTGTTGGTAGGAGTGTAAATTAGTTCAACCATTGTGGAAAGCAATATAGCAATCACTCAAAGAACGAAAAGCAGAACTACCATTCATTCAACCCAGCAATCCCATTACTGGATATACACCCAGAGGAACATAAATCATTCTTCCATAAAGACACATGTATGCAAATGTTTATTGCAGGACTATTCACAGCAGACACGGAATCAACCTGAATGACCATCAACGGCAGATTGGATACAGAAAATGTGGTATGTAGTACATATACACAGTATACACCATGGAATACTATGCAATCATAAAAAAGAATGACATGTCTTCTGCAGGAACATGGATGGAGCTGGAGGCCATTGTCCTTAGCAAACTGATGCAGGAACAGAAAAGCAAATACCGCATGTTCTCATTCATAAGTGAGAGCTAAATGACAAGAACTCATAAACACAAAAAAGGAACAGCAGACACTGGGGTCTACTTGAGGGTGGCAGGAGGGAGAGGAGCAGAAAAAATAACTAATGGGTACTAGGCTGAATGCCTGGGTGATAAAACAATCTGTACAACAAATCCCCATGATAAATATTTACCTATATAACAAACCTTCACATGTACCCCTGAACCTAAAATAAAAGTTTTTAAAAAGTCATCTCAGCTAAAAGACTGCAGTGCAATTCAGTGTTTCTCAACTCTGTTTTCACAACAGAGAATGGCATCTTATCCAAACTCCAAATCCCATCAACTGGAGTTGAGCTCCTAGCACTGTAACTTCTTACCACGGGGATAGTGATTTCATGAATTCTGCGGGGAATGAAATGCAATTTTGTCAGGCTTGTCTGTGTCCATAATGACCGAGTCAAATTAATCATCTCAGATAATACCCCTGTGTCATCCAACCCAGACATGTTTAATAGAATCTTTCTGATTCGAGTCTCACCATACATCTGATCTGCAGAATTGCAGCACTTCTGAAAATCAGGACAATTATGCCTTTTGCTTGGCCTGTCATTCTCCTGGATTAAATTTGCTTCTTAAAAAATAAAAAACTAAAAGCCCATATCATATATAAGCCAAACGGGAGTGAAAAGCCGTATTGTTAAAATGAAGCATGGATTCTGGAGGAGATGGGGGAGGGGAATGTAGTATCTTTTTTCAGCCTTTATCTACAGGCAGAACCTCCAAGCCGAGCCAGGACACTCACACAGGAGCGCGTCTAACACCCTCCCGCCGGCAGTCTGCCACGCTGCCAGCCACGGTTGCTCTGTGGCTGTTCCTGACCCTCAAATGCTTGGATCGGGGCAGACAGAGGCATCATAATGGGACAATGACAGACAGTCACATTAGACAGGAATTTTGTTGACTAAAACTCTATCTGGGAACAAACATGATAATCCCCATGTGTTCTGGCTCAGAACACAATCTGACTCAAGCTACGGTTCCAGCAGCATCCTGGGTGATTCACCGTGCAGGGACAGGGAGGCTCTGGAAGGATACATGATTGGTGGGTGGGTCTGGGGGTCCTTTTCTTTAGGAAGAGGCAGTCCCAGCAGAACTTAAGTAGCAAAAGTGGCAAGGCTGGGGATAACTTGTGGGCAACAGCATTTGAATGAGAAGAGGCAGCCTGAACCAGGCATTGCCCCCATCTTACAGTTAAAAGTGAGTTAAGGAAGCTTACTTTTCCAATAAGTGGTAGACTTTTTGTGGGGGGGGGGTGGCAGTGGGGGGAGACAGGGTCTGGCTCTGTCAGCCAGGCTAGAGTGCAGTAGCATGATCTTGGCTCACTGCAGCCTCTGACTCCCGGGCTCAAGCCATCCTCCCACCGCAGCCTGCTGAATAGCTGGGACTACAGGCACCAGCCACCACACCTGGTTAACTTTTTTGTATTTTTGGTAGAGATGGGGTTTTGCCATGTTGCCCAGGCTGGTCTCAAACTCCTGAGCTCAAGCGATCCACCCACCTTGGCCTCCCAAAGTGCTGGGATTATAGACGTGAGCCACCGTGCCAAACTCTGTTTTGTTAATTGACTTTTCTTTTTTGAGACAGGGTCTTGTTCTGTTGCTCAGGCTGGAGTACAGTGGCATGATCACAGCTCACTGCAGCCTCAATCTCCTGGGTTCAAGCGATCTTCCCACCTGAGACTCCCAAGAAGCTGGGACTAGAGGCATGTGCCATCATGTCCTACCAATTTTGTTTTTTTTTTGTAGAGACAGGGTCTTGCTATATTGCCCAGACTGGTCTCAAACTCCTGGCCTCAAGCAATCCTCCCTGCTTTCCATTCCGAAGTACTGGGATTACATGAGTGAGCTACCGTGCCCAGCCTCAAATGACGTTTTTATAGCTACATATCCAGCTGCCTCTTTGATACTTTCCTTCCCTTGGATGTCCTACACAAGGGCCCAGCAAACTTTTTCTGCAGATAACATATTTTTGGCTTTGTGAATCATATGGTCTCTGTCACAACTATTCAACTCTATTGCTATAGCATGAAAGTAGTCACAGGCCATATTTAAACTAAGGAGGATCCCATGTTCCATAAAGGTTTATTTACACAAAACAGGTGGAGGGTCAGATTTGGTCAAAGGCCCATGATTTCTTTGACATGCCCAGAACTGAGCTCATGGTCCTCCTTGTACCCACCAAGTCCGTTTCTCCCTCAGTACTCCTCTACCGGTGGCTCAATTTGGGAACCTGGGAGTGATGTTCAGTTCCTCCCTCTCTCACTCCCATCTCCAATCAGTCACAAAGTCCTGCCAGCCCCACCTCCCCATGTATCTCAAATCTTCCCACCATGATCCATCTGCAGAGCAACCATCGTAGTCCAAGCGGTCATCACCTCCCACACGGACTGCTATAATCGCCTCCTCAATGATCTCCTAACTTCCAATCTCTTTCCTTCCAAATTGTTCTCTCCATAGCAGCCAGGGTAGAGGTTCTACACACAAAACTGATAGTGATACTCCTGTTAGGTGATGTCCTCTTTACACTCAGGATACAGTGTGTGTGAAATCCTCTCTGCAGCCTGCAAAGTCCTGCACGATCCAGCCCAGTCGCGTTCCAGTCTCACCTCCTATGACACCCCCTCATCGCTATGGCCAGCCTGGATGGTGTCTGACATGCCACGTGCCTTTCTCCTTCAGGGGGGACTCGAACATCACTCCCAGGTTCCCATCTTGAGCCACTGGTGGAGAAATACTGAGGGGGAAACATGGTTGGTGGGTATGAGGAGGACCACAAACTCAGTTTTGGACATGTCAACATTCCTAAAACAGTTAGGATCAGCAAATCACAGACCATGGACCAAATCTGGCCCTCCACCCTTTTTTTTTTTTTATAAACCCCACATGAATGTGTTTCATGTTCTCAAACCACCATTACCTCTGTCATTTTTCTATTGTTTTATTCTATGTATTTGCATATTACATGCTACAAATATTACTCCCAATTTGTCACTTGATTTATAACTTCTGCCATATCAAGGGTTTTACATTTATGTTAATAACATTAAATGTATTAATGTATGATTTCTGGCTTCCACATCATGCTTAGAACATGGCTTCTCCATGCTGGTATTACTAAGACATTCAACCATGACATTTTTCAGACACGGGCCTGGCTGGATCTGAAGGCCATGATCCTTCCTTATGCCACACTACTTTCCCACAGTGGCCTCACAATGGGAGCTCCTTTGGCTCCAAGACATTGTGAGACGCTTAGACTTCCCTTTAAATCACTGCAAGGGATGCCACGCCATATGTACATGCCCTGCCCACATGTCAATGCTGGGAGGCCTTACAAGGGAGGTGGGGGTATCCCGGCTCCTACACGATCACTCCTGATGCTGTCCTGGGTCACTCACCTCTGTCCACATCACACGTGGTTGGGAGCTGCTCTTGATCATCCCAGCTGTCGTTCAGATAAGTCTCCCAGCTCTTCCACCTCACTGCCTCCACTCCAACCACATTCCTCAAACATGCCAGGCACACTCCCACTGTGGGGCCTTGGCACTGGCTGTTCCTTCTACTGCAATGTCCTTTCCCAGATCTCACTCCCTCGCCCCTTCAAGTCTTTGCTCAAATGTCACTTTCTCAGCAGCGCCTTCCCTGGCCACCCTGTTTGCAAGTGCAGTTCCTGCTGGCACACCCAGTTCCCCTACCTGCTCAGTTTCCCCACAGAACTGTTAACTGCAAACATACAGTATACTTTACTTTTTAAAAATAATGATTATGGCTGGTTGCGGTGGCTCATGTCTGTAATGCTAGCACTTTGGGAGGCCAAGGCAGGTGGACCACTTGAGGTCAGGAGTTCAAGACCAGCCTGGCCAACATGGCGAAACCCCCTCTCTACCAAAAATACAAAAATTAGCCGGGCATAGTGGTGCACGCCTGTAATCCCAGCTACTCAGGAGGCTGAGGCAAGATAATTGCTTGAACCTGGGAGGCGGAGGTTGCAGTGAGCTAAGATTGCACCACTGCACTCCAGCCTGGACGACAGAGCAAGACTCCAACTCAAAATAATAATAATAATGATGATTATTGCCTGTCCCCTTCACTAGGATATAAATTCCACCATTTGGTCACTGATATATTCCAAGGGCCAAAGACAGTACCTTGCACATAGTAGGTCCTCAATAAACATTTACTGAATAAAAGAATGCATGAATGAGTAAGGACTGGAGTGTCTGACTGCTTTGTTCACAGTTTCATCTTAGCGCCTACACCACTGCCCGGCACACAGTAGGTGCTTAGTAAATATGTTTTGGAGTGAATGAATGAACGTCCTAATGGTCTGCTATGGCATTGGGCCCGGTGCTGCACCATCTTTCCTGCAAGCTGTAAGAAGTCAGCAAAGGTCTGAAGCAGCCTCCCCGTCAGAGACACTGTTCAGCATGAAATCATTCTAACTTGGCCCATCAGGGTCTCCTGGTTCCCAATCCTTATCTTAGCATCTCCCCATGAAGATTTGAGCCCCTACCTCTGACAGGCTGTGTGACCTTGGACAAGTCACTGACCCCTTTTCTGGGCCTCAGTTACACCAACTGTAAAAAGGGGCAATTGGATCAAGGGATTTTAAAAATCAAATTCAATTCATGCCTGTGCTCCTTGTGTGCAGGTACCCAGGCACACACAAGGCAGTGCTGATTTTAAAAGCAGCAAAAATGATGAGTAGGCTCTCTAGTTGTTTCTGTCTTAAAATAAGCTTCTGGAAAAATGATGTCTATTTGCAGCTTTTTTTTCTTTCCCATTTCTACCTTCTGAAAACGACAGAAGTAGCATTGCCTAAAAATGTGCCAAGCGCCAGCTGCCCGTGGATGAAGGCACTTAAGTTCTCCAAGAACGGTCCTCATGAGTGCCCTGAGATCCCAGGACACCAGGCTGAGCAGTGAAGACCTCTAGAGCACACTGCTCCATGGACACTGCCCTGCTCAGACCCTTCAGAGAGGGGCCCCGGCCTCGGCTTGGTATCCACGGCCTCCTGGACCAAGTCCTGCAACCTTGCCTGATACTAGCCACAGTGAACTCACTGTAGCCCCCAGACACTGCATTCTGTGGTGTCACCGTGCCCCTGGGTGTGCTGGCCCTTCTGCTCATGCCATTGTCCTCCCAGGGGACAGTGACAGGAGTTCTACATAATACCCTACTGCCTTCCTAGGTGGTGGCACAACAAATGGGGCCCAGTGATCTGGGCAGAATAGAGCAAGGCCTGCTCCTCTTGCAGCCTGGACCCCATGCTCCTGTTACTATGCCCCAAACATCCCATCAGGGGGCTGCCACCCAGAGCTCATCTACTCCCCTAAGATGTAGTGAGCACCCACTCTGAACTAGGCTTGTGCTGCAACCTACAGAGTTACTAGTAAAATTTTTTAAAACATAGCTCAGCCCCCATCCTCACATTGTTCTGACCTGCTTTTCTAAAGCTTTTTTCAAAAAGTAATAGCAGAAACCATTTATATAGCACTTACCATGGGTAGGGGTATCCCTATCCTATGTACTTTTCACACATGAATTTGTTAATCTTCACAACAACTCTATGAGGCAGGTGTTATTATTATACCCATTTTACAGAGGAAAAAACAGAGCCACAGAGATGTGAAACTTGCACAAAGTCACACAACTGGTAAGAAGGGATGGAGCCATGATTCCAACTCAATGGTTCAGCTCAGGGGAACTGAATCCAGCCAACAATCAAAAGATGGAACTTGGAAGTGAATCCCCCTTCAGTCAAGCCATCAGATGAGACCACAGCCCTGACTGTCACATTAAGATCTCCAAGAGGAGATCCAGTGGCGTGATCTCGGCTCACTGTAACCTCCACCTTCCGGATTCAAGTGATTCTCTGGCCTCAACCTCCTGAGTAGCTGGGATTACAGACACATGCCACCACACCCAGCTAATTTTTATATTTTTAGAAGAGATAGAGTTTCTCCATATTGGCCAGGCTGGTCTCGAACTCCTGACCTCAAGTGATCCACCCATCTGGGCCTCCCAAAGTGCTAGGATTATAGGCATGAGCCACTGTGCCCAGCCCTAATATATGCTGTTTTTAAAATTAAAAAGCTTAGCTCGTGAATTGGCACCCTTAACAACCGTGTGATTCTGCTTCTTTATAAACAGAAGGGACTGGGCTCCTGCATGTGTGATGCTGAGCTTCCATGTTGATTCTGTCTTCACAGGCAGCTTCTGACTGCCTCCTCTCCCATTCTCTAACTGCTCTTCAGGGTGGGCATGTGCCGGCACCCCACCAGCTTATGAATCCCCTCAGCATGGGCTTTCCCCTTGCAGTGCTTGGGGAAGGCAAGGTACACTAGGCCAGCACTTCTCAACCTGTAACATTCACACAAATCAAGTAGGGATCTGTTAAAACAAAGATTCTGATTTAGGAGACCCTAAATCAGATTCTGGGTGGGGACTGAGACACTGCATGCCTAACACGCTCCAGGGGATGATGCAGGTCCATGACCACACTGGGGATAGCACGGCCTGAATCATTAAAAGCACTTTGACTCAGACTAACCATGGTTCAAAATCCAGTCCATCACATGCAGCTGGGAGTCCTTGACCTCTGAGAAGAGGAGAGACTTACTCAAGGTCACATAATAAATTAGAGTTACCTGGAGCCATAACCAAAACCCAGTGTTCTCCCTTCTAGTCCAGAGTCCCCAAACTGCAGCTAAATCCACCCTCCTAAGTTCTGAGTCTGGACACATTTGAGTGCGTGCGTGTATATTCCTGCATGCGCCTACACCCGTGAATGAGTGTGTCAGATGTGCTTGTGAATGTGTCTAAACAGCATCTGTACCAGTGGGTTTCTGAGAGTTGTTCATCACCAGATATTAGCTCACCAGATACCAACTCCACTCCTACCATGTGCCAGGTCCCTGCCCCCACGAAACCCACAGTCTAGGAGGAAAGCAGCCATTAAGCAAATAAACAGAAACTAAAATCTCATTTGTGTGTGCTTGTGCACGTGTGAGAGTATTGCTCACACTAGCCCAAGAGCCAGGTGATTTATTATCTCCATTTCACTGCAGAAACTGAGGCAATGAGAGATTAAGTAACTTGCCCAGAAGCACACAGCAATGCTCGACGTGCCTTTCCATACACTGAGCATGCCTACAAGTTGTGTTTGTATTTGCTTGTATTTGTGCATGAATGTGTCTGTATATAAGCATGTGTGTGTCTGTGCCCAGAGAAACTTTTCCATAGATATCTTCACATGTTCCATTAACAAGATTTTCTGGCACTGCAGCACAGTATCACAAAAACCACACATACACACATGCATAGGCACGTGCTTTAAATGTTGATGTTTTGGTCGGGCGTGGTGGCTCATGCCTGTAATCCCAGAACTTTGGGAAGCCGAGGTGGGCAGATCACGAGGTCAAGAGATCGAGACCATCTTGGCCAACATGGTGAAACCCCGTCTCTACCAAAAATACAAAAACTAGCTGGGTGTGGTAGCGTGTGCCTATAATCCCAGCTACTCGGGAGGCTGAAGCAGGAGAACTGCTTGAACCCAGGAGGTGGAGGTTGCAGTGAGCCAAGACCGTGATACTGCACTCCAGCCTGGAGACAGAGCAAGACTCAGTCAAAAAAAAAAAAAAAGAAAAAATGTTGATATTTCAAACATTTCCTAAAACTCTGTCCACAGGGAAATAGAAGTGGAAGGCCAAAGCCTGCAGAGCTGAGCAGATCTGGGGAAGCCCGTGCCACCTGCTTCCCTGGGGCAAGCCACAGCCAGAGCAATTTCACAGCTCATCATCCATTATGAGGCTAAAATAATTCCTCCCCTCCCAGGAAGTTAAATACATTGTTCAGGCCGTAAAAGGTTCGTCCATCCATGTTCCCAGTGGGAACATACTACCCTAGTGACTGGATTAACACAAGATACAAATGACCAAACCTGGCTAGGTTCCCTTCCCTGCTCGCCCTGTCTCTAAAATTTGAGATACTTGTAAAAATACAATGCCTTGATCTTTCTTTTTTTTTTTAATACCTTATTGAGGCATGGAATACAACAGAAAAGTGCACAAATTATAAATGTACAGCTCAATGAATTTTCATAAAATGAACAGATTCGTGTAAACAGCACTCAAAGGAAGGGAGAAAACCTTCCCAGCACCTCTGAAGCCCCTCAAAGTCCCTATAGTCACTCCCCACCCCTCTTCCAGGGTAACTGCAATTCACATTCTATCTCCATTGATTAGTTTTGCCTGTTCACGTGCAGTATGTAAATGGCATTGTCTAGAAAGTTCTGTCTTGTTGTCTGGTTTCTTTCACTCAACGTGTTTGTGAGACTCATCTGCTTGATGGCATGTGGTTACACATCATTCATTCTCATTGCTGCATAGTATTCCACTGTGTAAGAATATTTCAGAATCATTTATCCAGTCTACTGTTGATGGGCATTTGGATTGTTTTCAGTTTTGAGCTTTAATGAAAAACACTCCTATAAACTTTTTTTTTTTTTTTTTGAGAAAGGGTCTCACTCTGTCACCAAGGCTGGAGTGCAATGGTTCACTGCAGCCTCCATCTCCAGGGCTCAAGTGATCCTCCCACCTTAGCCTCTCAAGTAGCTGGGATAACAGGTATGTACCACCACACCTGGCTAATCGTTTAATTTTTTAAAACAGGGGTCTCATTACATTGCCCAGGCTGGTCTTGAACTCCTGGGCTCAAGTGATCTTCCCACCTCAGAATTCCAAAGTGCTAGGATTACAGGCATGAGCCACCATGCCTGGCCTGAATATTCTTATGTGCATCTTTTGGTGAACATATGAAGGCATTTGTGGAGTTGAATTACTGAGTCACAGAGACTTACGTTCAGCTTTAGATACTGCAAAATGGCATCTATGGTGGTACCAATTTACACAGCAGTGGGTGAGGGTACCGGTTCCTCCAGATCCTTGTCAACTTTATCTTTTACATGTTCTCCGTTTCGGTAGGAGTGCATCATGTTAATAAATTTTAAAGCCGGGCACGGTGGCTCACACCTGTAATCCCAGCACTTTGGGAGGCTGGGGTGGGCAGATCACTTGAGGTCAGGAGTTCGAGACCAGCCTGGCCAACATGGCAAAACCCCGTCTCTACTAAAAATACAAAAATTAGCCAGGCATGGTGGCACGTGCCTGTAATCCCAGCTACTCGGGAGGCTGAGACAGGACAATCACTTGAAGCCAGGAGGCAGAGGTTGCAGTGAGCCAAGATCTCACCTCTGTACTCCAGCCTGGGTGACAGAGTGAGACTCCATCTCAAAAAATACATACATACATACATACATACATACATACATACATACATACATACATTTTAAAAGGCTTCCTCATCCCTTCCCATTATATCTTTCCCGTTGCAATCACCAACAATGGTTTATGAAGGCTAGTGGCAACAATAAAACTACAACTGCTCAGTTTACACACAGCACAAGTGTAACCACTAGCCACAAACTTCCCACCCTTGAGGGCCATCCTAACAGTCAATAGCCAAAGGTCATGTCGTGCTAACTTTTAAAGCCTTTGGGCAGTTATGAAGAACTTCACTGAAGGTTTTCTTCAGGGGACTTATAAGAGGAAGATCCCACCTCCCAATGCACAGCAACCTTCCTCAGAGCCCTCCTTCCCCATCTCTCTCTCCAAAGGCAACAGTCACTCTCATGGCCCGCTCATCCTTCCCCAGCCAGACCCACACTCCTCTTAAAGCCATGCACCTCAGCTCCCCAGTCTGCTCTCAGCACCCTCCCAACTATGAGCTCAGCGTCACTGGGTGGCTGTCGGCACAGACCCTGCTACCTCACAAGCAGATGCATCCTCTAAGGCCTGCATTACTCGCCTGACCTGAGGGCTTCCGGGCCCCTACTTGGGGCTGATTATGTACCTGTCCCATTTTACCTTACTGAAAATAATGTTTTCCATCTATAAAATGGGTATTTTCGTAGCACCTCAGGATCACTACCATTTGCTATATGCCAAGCACTAGAATAACTACTTTGGTATAAACACATCTAATTTACTTCTGCATCACTTTGAGGAACTTCTAAAGACAAAATTGAAGCTCAGAAAACTTGGTTAACCTGTCCAAGCTTCCCCAGCCACGTGTGTCAAGATTATCATTTGAGCCCAGTTCTGCCTTCTCATGTCATTACCTTTATAACCCAGCGTCTTATCATCATCCCTGGGGGCTGAAAAGTGACACACAGCCTCTAGCCTCATCGCGGGGCCCTCTCGGCATTGGTGTGACTCAGCCAGGTGGGGAAGGCCAGTCTCTGACCTCTGGGGCAGACCGTCATCCCTCCTGGGTGCTCGGGCGGTGGGTGAAGGGGGCTGAGCCCGTGGCTGTAAGTTAACCCGGAAGGTCCCTCAGAGATATTCATCCAATTGCCATTCACAGATGCAAAAACCAGAGCCCAGAGAGGACAAATGACCAGTCTGAAGGGACACAGGCAGAGCAGCCAGACCCGGGATCCTGACCCTCCGGAAGATAAGAACCCAGTCCCATTCTGAGGAAGTCCCCACGCCTGGCTTCATTTCCACTTCTTGGTCACGGGTGAGCTCACATGCAGCAATGAACGATATATAAAATCTTTGTTCTCTGACCCTGCCCAGCAAAAACCCAGGTCCTACAGGGGATGCTAAGTTCGAGGTGACTGGGAGGGGGGAAGAGTGCTGTTTTTAAGAAAATCCTTGAAATCACGTGTCCACCCCACTGCTATCCCCTCCCCCAAGCCCCTGCACTTCCCACATCATCATCATTGTTTCCATCCCATTTAGAGAGAGTGAACATTTCCTGGGATTCAATTTCTCTCATAATAGTTGGAAGGAAACAAAACTATATGCCATAAACATTCACTGCATTGTATGAAAAATATCTTTATGACAGGGGAGGCACCATAAACACAGACCAAAGTCCTCCCCACATCCATCCCCCAATGCCTCCATGCCTGTGCCCTCGAATATTTAAACATCTCACAGGCAGGAATCAAGAGCTTTAAAATAAATACATTTTCGGCCATTGGGATGTAAAATTAAGATTGGTGAAATAAGTACTCACTCCTCCTCGGCAGTTTTCTCTCAATGAAAATAAGAGAAGTTAGGCCATTTTCTCTGAGCATGTGTTTAGGGTTGATGGGGGAGAGCTCATTAGTTCAATCTGACATATACTCAATTCTCTCCATATCCATAGGATAGGCTTTTTCCCCCTCCTTGTATTTTATTCTCCAACTGTGAAGTGATGTTAAATTTCATCAGATGTGAACAAAATCTATGGTCTTGAAATAGTTTCCTTTAAGGCCCCCGGTATTTATTCAGAACTCATGAATCATGCTCTGATAACACAACCATAATTATTTTTAAAGTGTGATGTTTGTGGCTTTAATAGGAAATGCTTGCAAAAGGCCTTTTCTCTTTGATTGTTTGTAATCTTAGCGGTAATCACTGCTGTTACCTTCTCCGCGCCACAGCGGGCAAAACACAATTTCATTTTAATATGAATCGCGAGCTCTTCACCCAGGTTTTAATTAAAGCAATAAAGGCCTTGTCATCTTTGCCCTTTACAGTGTACACAGACTCAGAGGCTAGAGTTACTAAGACGGAAATCTTAGATTTCAACAGTAGCAGCAGGGTGGCCTGCCTCCAATACATTTCCTGGGGAGGGTTTTTATTAGTTTCAAAAAGTGTCACCCTCCTCTGACTCTCTGTGCTGCAGTTTCCTCTTCTGTAAAATGGGACAGCAATAGTGCCTGCCTACACAGTTAATATGAGGATGAAATGAGGCCAGTCATGGAAAACATTTAGCCCCAGAGCCTGAGCCTAAGAAGGTACAGGGCAAATGTTAATGATCATTGTTATCATCATTATTTAGTGCTGGAAAAAGCAGACCATCTACCCTCATTATTCACATGAGGAAACAGGTTCAGAGTGAGACCAGCACAGGTGAAGGCCTAACAGCAGGGTGGAACCTCGAATTCAGAGCTCCTGACTCTTTTTCCCATTCTGGGCATCTGACACTGCCCCCTGCTGGAAGGAGGCTGTGACTTCGAGGCCGCAAGGACCTCAGTGCTCAGGGAACGGCAGGTCTGAGATCTCCTCTACAGGCTCACCAGCTCCTTGTCTTCTGGCCTCCTGATGGTACCATCTCCCCACCCTAGGTCTATGCTTGATCCAAGTGGTGGGAGAAACAGACCAGGCAACCTTGGGGATCTTTGAAGAAAGGTTGCTGCACAAACATATGGTGGTGCTGGAACCAAGAGCAAGAATCACGAACTCCAAGTTCTTGTGTGTCTGTTACATGCAGGTGTGGTGCAAGGCACTGAGAAGCCTCATTCTGTAGCATGAGGATGTTGGCCTGTATGACATGATGGCTGCACTCCAGCACACATTCTGCTGGAGCATCGGGAAGGGATGCTACAGGAGCAGAGGGGCCAGGGGACACACTGGGTGCTGCCCATGCCCTATGAGGCTCACAGCCAGCAGGTTCACATTTGGTGGCACACACTGTACCCCAGAGACCTGAGGGCACCCCAGGGAGCACCTCATGTGTAAATCCCCAGAATCTTCATGTTCAACTGTGCAGTGTCATTCCCCTGGCAAACAGCTCTGTAGCCACTGGGATTCTCACTCTAGGAACAAAGTACCCTATTCCCAGCCTTGCCTTAGAACACGTCTTTTGCTTGCCTCCTGCCTCAACAGGAATTTCAGAGGAATTGACATCCTTCTCCCTCTCCACTGCCCCATCCATTCAGACCCCTGCTGATTGTCCCTATAAATCCCACCACACCCAGTCCCATCAGCATCCAGCCCCTCATTCTTCCAGTCTTCAGTTCTGGGTACCACCTTCCCATCCACCCCACCTCTGCATCCTTCCAGAACCCTTCAGCTCAGCCACCATGCTGTGCTCAGCTGTGGGCTCCTCGCCTCCCAGGACCTTCTCCCCCATGCAGCTCCCTGCTCCCAAGGCACACCAGGCCCCTGCCAATGCCATGGCCTGCTCACTTCCAAAATCACCAGCCAGCTTCCCACTCTGAATAGGGTGTCCTTGCCATCCAGCTGCTTCCCAGTAGCTCTTCCGCTGCACTGGACCCTGGGCCCCCGTCTTGTCTCTATACACAGCTTAGATTCTCTGATCCTTTATGACAGTCTCTTTTTAGCGAAAAAGCTGTTGTGTCCTTCTGACGCACCTGCCTGGCAGACCTCTTGCCCTGGATTAACCCACCCGTCTCTCCCACAGCACCAGCACCAGGAGCTCTCTCTCCCATGCCCTACAGCAAATACCCCAGACCTCCCCACCACCTCTCACCCGCAGTCCCCTGGCTCTTGGCCCACCAACTCTCTGAGAAGACTGACTCTGCAGACACCCTCTGCTCCCAGCCAACCCACCTAACAAAGCCACACTCCTTTTCTCTGCTGTCCTCCACACCCAGCACTCCCAGCTAAGGCCAGAGCTGCCACCTCTGAGCAGGATCCAGACCCTCCCACTTTCTCTGAAATCTGAAAGCATCCCTTAGCCTTTCCCCCTCCTAAACCCAGAGCTTCATCCTCTCTCTTGACACCTTCCATTGATGACTAAATATTCTAAAGGCCTTTCTTTAAAAAAAAAAAAAATCCCTTCGATGGAATCCTCATCTCACTGAGCTTGGCCCTGGCCCTTGTCCTGCACAGCTAAACTTCTCATACAAGTTGTCTATATTTACTGTTTACATGTCCTCACCTCACGCTTCTCAGTCTGCCCATGGGACCTGCACAATGACTCTGCACATGAAAACTGCTTATACTGAAGCCCAGAGTAACTTCCCTTTTGCTAAGATGATTGGACACATTTCAACTTTCATCTCACCCAATCCCTCAGAAGTGTTCGAGCTAATTGACTCTCTCCTCCTTTTTATTTAAATTTTATTTAACTTTCTAAAGTTATAATAAATTGCCATGGTTTAAAACTCCCTAAACATAAAAAGATACAGTGAAAAGTATTCTTTCTATCCCTGCCCAGCACCTGCACAGTTCCCATACCACACACACATGCATGGAGGTACATGCATATACAATATGCAAAGCCACTACTAGCTTCCATATATCTTTCCAAGGTTATTTAATCAAATGCAAGCACATAGAAATATACATTCTTATCACCTTTTTGTATAAATGGTAGCACACTGTACTTACTGTTTTACATCTTTTTTAGTAAAGCAATATCAAAATGAATAGTCTTGAATACATCATTTATCATATGTACAGATATATCTGTAGGGCATATTTCCAAAAAAAGAATTGCTGGGTTAAAGGTCAATGTGTTTGTAATTTTTATAGATGTTGTCAATTTACCCTGCCCACAGCAATGTATAAAAGTACCTGTTTCCCCATAAGAACTCCAATCGAGTGTGTTATCAAACCTCTGGATTTTGGTCAATCCAATTGGTAAAAAATGGCTCTCTTATGATTTATCTCATGAATGATTCTTAGCACTTTTCACTTACTTAAGAGCCACTTGTATTTCTTTTTCTGTAAACTATTGGTTCATATCTCCTTCCTTTTTTTCTACCAGGGTTTTGAACTGATCTCTAGCAACTCTTTATGTATAAGGGTGATTAGTTCTTCAACTATGGTGTGAGTTGAAAATATTCTTGCCCAACTTTTGTCTACTGACTTTACTTATGCTGGTTTGTCCATACAAAAGTCATATGTTGATTTTATGTTAATTTTTATATTTATATTAATTTAGTTTTATGTTAATTTATGGTCCAATTTTGAGTCTTTTCTTCTGAGGCTTTGAATAGTAGAAATGCCTTCCCCACACCAAAGTTGTAAAGTATACCTTAAGGTTTGTTTTGCTGGTGCCTTTATGGTTCCCTTGAGTATATTTAAATGTTTAACATTTATCAAATCATTTATTTTTAATTTTTGTGTGGACATAGATGTACATATTTATAGAGTACATCAGACATTTTGATACAGGCATGCAATAATAATTACATCATGGAGAATAGGGTATCCATCCCCTCAAGCATTTATCCTTGTGTTACTAACAACCCAATTATACTCTTTTAGTTATTTTAAAATATGCAATTATTGACTATAGTTACTTTGTTGTACTATCAAATATTAAATCTTATTCATTCTTTCTATTTTGTACATAGTAATCATCCCCGTGTCCCTCTCTGCCCCACTACCCTTCCCAGCCTCTGGTAACCATCCTTCTACTCTCTTATCTCCATGGGTTGTCTTGATTTTTAGACCCCACAAATAAGTGAGAACATGCAATGTTTATCTTTCTGTGCCTGGCTTATTTCACTTAACATGATGATCTCTAGTTCCATCCATGTTGTTGCAAATAGACAGGCTCTCATTCTCTTTTTATGGCTGAATAGTACTCCATTGTGTACAAATACCACATTCTCTTTATCCATTCATCTGTTGATGGACACTTAGGTTTCTTCCAAGTCTTGGCTGTTGTGAACAGTGCTACAACAAACATGGGAGTGCCAACATCTTCAATATACTGATTTCCTTTCTTTGGGGTATATACCCAGCAGTCAGATTGCTGGATCATATGGTAGCTCTATTTTCAGTTTTTTGAGGAACCTCCAAACTGTTCTCTGCAGTAGTTGTACAATTTTACATTCCCACCAAGTGTACGAGGGTTCCCTTTTCTCCATATCCTCACCAGCATTTGTTACTGCCTGTCTTTTGAATATAAGCCATTTTAACTGAGGCAAGATCATATTTCATTGTAGTTTTGATTTGCATTTCTCTGATGATCAGTCATAGTGAGCAACTTTTCATGTGCCTGTTTGCCATTGCAGGTCTTCTTTTAAGAAATGTCTATTCAAATTTTTGGCCCATTTTAAATTGGATTATGAGATTTTTTTTTCCTATAGAGTCATTTGAGCTCCTTATATATTCTGATTGTTAATCTCATCAGGTAGTTTGCAAATATTTTCTCCCATTCTGTGGGCTGTCTCTTCACTTTGTTGATTGTTTCCTTTGCTGTACAGAAGCCTTTTAACTTGATGTGATCCCGTTATCAAGGAACTGTGGATCCGACATCCTTTTCCCGTAGATCCCCTCTCTTTTTCTTGAATTACTCTGCCCTTGGTTTCTAAGACTCCAAGTTCTCCTCCTACTTCTCAAACCACTCCTTCTTAATCTACTTCACAGCCTTCTCCTCCTCCTCTACTTTGCCTTCAAATGTTGGAGCTCAACATCTCAGAGTCATTGATCCTCTGCTCTTCTTATTCTTCCCTCTCTCTCCATAAATCTCCTTCACTCCCAAAGTTTTGACATCATGGGCTGAAGATATCTAAATTTACTTCTCTCATGAGCTCCAGATTTGTACCATCATCTACCTACTTGAACATCTCCACGTGGATGAGCATCTCAAATGTAACACATCCAAGTCTGGCATCATCAAACCTGCATCTCCCAAGGGTTTCCCCAACTCAGAAAATGGTACCACCATGCCTGAAAATGGGCTCTTGGTAGAAGCCTAGGAGTCATCATTTTCCCCTCCATTTCTCTCTCCCTCTATGTCCATCACTGCCCACCAACTTTATCTCCAATGCATCTACTTCTTTCCATCCCCTCTGCTACAGTCTAGATCTTGATCCTTTACTTGGCCTATTACCACACCCTCCCACTTGGTCTCCCTGTATTCATTCTTGTCATTGAGAGCTTTTAATACTGCAAATCTGATATCATTCATGACATTCAGTCTGACTCTAACACACACACACACACACACACACACAAAGTTCTTTCAATAATTCCTGTAAAAATGTGAGCTCTTTGGCAGAAGTGGTATTTAGAGCCAAGAGAATGGAAAACTCCACACACAGCCAGGAAGGCTGTGATGAGGAGGTGACATTTGCAGTGCCCTGAAGGAACAAATAGGCATTTGTTGGTTGAAAAACACTAGGGGATTCCCATCAGAGGAAACAATGCATACAAAAACACCAAGTTGTAAATGAGTGCAAGAGGTGACCAGAGGTTCTTGTGTGACCAAAGCATTATATATGGTAATAAAAACAAGTCATAGCAGGTTTTTCCGAACTCTGGTGCTTTACATACTCTCAATTTAGCTTCCTCTGAAGTACGGCCTGAGATAGGGATGCCTGTGAAAATGACTTGAAGAGGGCTCTCAGAAGAAGGGAGGGAGGCAGGACACGACAGGGGAGGAGCTGAGTAAGGATTTGGCCTCAGCTGGAGTCTGGCTGGATTAGCTGGAGCCCATGAGGAGTTGCAGAGTTGGTCACTCCTTGAGATAAGGATGTTGGTTTCTAGATCTCTCCTTCTATCCTCTCCTGGGTTCACAGTTCCAATTTTCCAAAGAAGGAGTAGCTGTGAATAGTAGCAGCCAACACTCACAGCAGCTGAATGATAAGCGGGACTCTGGGGAGGCAGCAAGAGAATCCACAACACACACACACACACCTCATTTACTTCTCATGACACTCTAGGAGGCAGGCGCTACTCCTCCCGTTTGATAGGAAGCTACTATCACTTGCATAAGGAAATCTGGCTCATGCTGAGGCATGGAGGAGCTCGAATTTGAATCCAGGTCTGCTGAGTCCCAAGTCCACTACTCCCTTTCCTCCTCACCTCATCCCAAGAAGGAGACTCTTTCTGGGTCACATAATCAGGAAATACCCATTCCTGTAAATCCTGGACAGAGTCTGCTCTCAACAGGAAAGAACTGACCTCTACCAGGTCCTCTACCACCTGGAGCTGCTGATGGGGACACAGCCGTATCTGAGAATTATACCTCATTCTCAGGCCACCCTGGCAAGTCTGGTACAAAAGTAACCCAAGGTCCAAGGAGGGAGAGGGAGTGTGATCATTTGTAAAAGCTAAAGCAGCTATGCGAAAATTTCTGTGGAGACTTGCAAAAACCAAACAATGGAGCATGCATTTGCAGAAAAAACTTCAAGCCCATAGAGCTGCTGTGAAAGTTCTCAAAAAGGGACACAGTCAGCTAATACATACCCTAGGGGAGCCTCTGTCTCAGCTGCGGTTTCTAAGTAAAGAAGATGGTATTTCAGGAGAAGTGTTACATTAAAGAGCAGGTTTGTACTATGATTTGAATGTTCTGAGCCAGGCATAGTGACTCATACCTGTAATCCCACCACTTTGGGAGGCCAAGATGGGCAGATCACTTAAGGTCAGGAGTTCAAGACCAGCCTGGCCAACATGGTGAAACCTTGTCTTAAAAATACAAAAAAAAAAAAAAAAAATCAGCTGGGTATGGTCATGGGCACTTGTAACCCCAGCTACTCGGGAGGCTGAGGCAGGAGAATCACTTGAACCCAGGAGGTGGAGGTTGCAGTGAGCCAAGATCTGGCCACTGCACTCCAGCCTGGGCGATAGTGAGACTCTGTCTCAAAAAAAAAAAAAAAAAAAAAAAAAGATTGGATGTTCTGGAAGCAAATGTTTTCCAGAAATGGCTTCCCACTGATATTCAGAGCCTTGCATATAACAGGTGCCCAATAAACATTTGCTGATTGGGTGAACCTTGTATTTAACTGTATTTACAAAAAATATTTTATTCCATTTAGAGTGTTTATCCTCTGAATCCTCTAGTGGCTGTGAAAGCTTCATTTTACCTAAATGTTGATGTCAATCATTAATCCAGTAGGGTTGGGACAATACAATTTCTGCAGTTGATGAGACAATACATTGTGAAAGGGTGTTCGTGTGTGTGTGTGTGTGTGTGTCGTGAGTTCAAGAAGCACTCCAGGGAAAAGAGGAAGGAAATATATAGGACTTTCATCATTAAAGACTAGAAGCCAGTAGGGTCCCACTGAGCTGTAGGGAACTATTGGTACCAGAAAAGTCTACTTTTCAATAAAATCAGCATGAATCATATCCCATATGTTTCCTACATGTGGTAGTTTGTAAAAAGGCCACAATACTTTGCAGCCTTTCCCACCAAGAGATAGAGGCTATTTCCCCATTCCTTGATTCAAGGCTGGTCCTGTGACTGGCTTTGGCCAACAGAATGTGTTGGAAGTAGATGTGTGTTTATTTCAAGCCTGGACCTCAAGAAATCTTGCAACTTCTGCTCTTGCTGCTCTGGGAACCCTTCTCCTACCATGTGAACAACCTGGAGCTAGCCTGCTGGAGGCGGAGAGACCATGTGGAGCACAGGTGACCCTCCCAAACCAACCGGCCCATTGCTGATCTGGCAGCGTATTGCTGCTGCTAAAGTGATCCTAGGCAACGCCAGAAGAACCATACAACTGAACTCAGCTAAACTGCCGACCCACCAAATCATTAACTAGATAAACATTTGTTGTTTTAAGCCACTAAGTTTTGAGGTGTTTGTTATGCAGCAAAAACTAACAGATACACTATAAGAAATCTAACTGTAATTGCAAATTTGTTCACATTAAGATTGGCTCATGCCACTGGCTAGACTTAATTAATCTCAGAGAATTTTGATATCTTCTTCATAAAGTCCTAAGTTAGGGAGACCCTCTGGGTCACAGCATAAAAGATTTAGAAGGACCCTCAGGAAGTCCAACCACCTTGTTCCACTGTTAGGAACACTGAAGTTCAGAGAAGAGCAGGGGCTACCATCACGCATTACACAAATATTTTCTGAGTGCTCTCGGTGTTCCAGACACTATGCCCCACTGGGATACATAGCATTGGACCAGAGAGACCAGATCCTTTCCCCATGGTGGTCAGTTTAGGGTGGAAATCAGGCATTAACTAAGTCCTCACAAGATAAGTAGACCACAGTGACAAACATCATGAATTAAAAAGACCTGGTGCCATTTTAATGAGAATCATGGAAAGGGGACCTCACGTGGGTTTGGCAGTCACAAAGAGCTCTCTGTAGAAGTGACATTTAGGCTGAGGCAAGTCAGTGGACAAGGCAAGGGAAGCTTGTGGAGCTCTGAGTCTGAGCTTCACAAGTTCGAATGCCAGCTCTAGTGCTCCCTGGCTGAGTCACCTTGATTGAATCAGCCAGCATCCTGGATCTTCAGTTGCATTATCTATAAAATTGACTGAACAATAATGACTACTCATTCTTGAGGCTGTTGTGAAGATTAGCTGAAATAACCATTGAGAAAAAGGTTTTGCAAGCTGCAAAGTGTTGGGGGGAATTGTTGAGGATATGACTTTTAATGGTTTGGGGAGGGTGACATTTATTTGTACCAAGTCTCCTCTCCAAAATACTGTGCTCCCATCTGCCCAGACCTAGAGCAGACACACAGCCCCACTGAGTCCCACTTTCCCTTCTTGGTGGAAGGACATTGCCAATGCTTTTCAGAAGGTTCCAGAACAGAATTCACCATAATATAGTTCTGAAAACCAGGGCTCAATATGTTAACAAAAATACTATCTAAACATTGTGAAAAGGCTCAGATGAGATGCCAGGGCTAACTCTGGTCTGCTGAGATGACATTTCAGTTGATTATGTACAATTAAATGACATCAGTGGATTCTTCCAAAATAACCACTTTCAGGGCCTGGAGTCTTGCCCACCAGTCTCGCATGTTGGTGCATGTCAATGCAATATAAAGGCAGCTTTGCAGCAGCGGCATGATGCTCACACAGGGACAGGCCAGAGAGGGGCATGGTATGGTGGCCCTGGCATGAGCGATCCAGCAGTGGCAGGAGAGGGGGCGCAGCACCCTGCAGCAGAGCTTCCATGCCCCACTAAGACTACAGTATCTTCCTCACTAGTAGTGCCCCCTAGGGCCACGGGCCCTTGTCTTACTCGTCTATGGCTTCCATGGGACCTGTCACAGAATAGGGACATAAATATTTGTGAGTTAATAGGCTTCTACTGCCCCAGCTGGAAAATATGTGCCAGGCCTGATGGCTGAGGGGCCACCCAACTTGGACTGCCATAGCCCCCACAATGGTAGAGACAGAGGGTGAGGTCAGCTCCAGGACCGGGGTTGCCCTCCCATTTCCCAAGTTTCTCAGCAACTATAACCCTCCTTGGCTCTCCAATCAGTGTCCTGAGCTGGTCCCACCCAGCAAGCACCACTGCCTTAAGGAACCATCCTCCACGATGCCATGCCTGCAATGAGAACACTCCCTGCTATCACATTCTGCCATTGAGGACCCTCCCTGGGGCTCCCGCCTGCAGTGAGGACCCTCCCTGGGGCTCCTGCCTACACTGAGGACCCTCCCTGCGGCCCCCGCCTGCAGTAAGGACCCTCCCTGGGGCTCCTGCCTACACTGAGGACCCTCCCTGGGGCTCCCGCCTGCAGTGAGGACCCTCCCTGGGGCTCCTGCCTACACTGAGGACCCTCCCTGGGGCTCCCGCCTGCAGTGAGGACCCTCCCTGGGGCTCCAGCCTACACTGAGGACCCTCCCTGGGGCTCCAGCCTACACTGAGGACCCTCCCTGGGGTCCTGCCTGCACTGAGGACCCTCCCTAGGGCTCCTGCCTGCACTGAGGACCCTCCCTGGGGCTCCTGCCTACAGTGAGGACCCTCCCTGGGGCCCCAGTCTGCACTGAGGACCCTCCCTAGGGCCCAGCCTACAGTGAGGACCCTCCCTGGGGCTCCTGCCTGCACTGAGGACCGTCCCTAGGGCTCCTGCCTGCAGTGAGGACCCTCCCTGGGGCTCCTGCCTGCAGTGAGGACCCTCCCTGGGGCCCCAGTCTGCAGTGAGGACCCACCCTGGGGCCCCAGTCTGCAGTGAAGACCCTCCCTGGCATCAATCAGATTCTGCAGGGATGACCTTCCCCAGGGTCCTGACCTGCAGTGAGGACCCTCCCTGATCTCAGCCTGCAGTGAGGACCCGTCCTGGGATCCCAGCCTGCGGTGAGGGCCCACCCTGGCATCAGGTTCTGCAAGGAGACCCTGCCTGGACCCTCAGCCTGCAGCGATGACCCTCTGTGGCATCACAGTCTATAGTGAGGATGCTCCCAGCTGAGAGAAACATTAATTTTCAGAGACCAGGCTCTCAGTGGAAAATCTGATTCCAACTGGCATCTGTGACCCCCAACGGGCTGGGGTTGGGACAGCCTTGCCCAGGAATGACTCTGCTTCCTTTGCTACCAGCAAGGCCCTCACAGGAAGCCTCTGCTCTCCTCCCTTGTGCCCTGTCCACAACCCTCCCCTGTGGCCTTCAACTCCCAGCGGGCAGGAGAACCATGCATGCCTCTGCATGGGTGTGTGCATCCAAACCAGAACATGTCCCTGTGGTTGCTGTGTGGTGGCAAGAGGCAGGCGGCACCAGGGAGCAGCAGGCACCTCAACTCACTGCTGCTGAAAAGCTGCCCCAAGCATGGGGAGTGTGGGCAATACGTTTCAAGTTTCATCCAGTTCCCAAACCATTTTAAGCCAAGAGTAGCCAGGTAGCTGGTTTACAGAGAACACTGTAGTCCCACTTCGATTGTGCCTTTTAAGGATTTGCTATTTGCTATTCTTGATCATTCAGAGAGAAGACAGCAGCAGGCTGTGCTGGCCCCCACTCTGCACCCCCGACTCCACCCAGGAAGAGCTCGGCTCCAGCCAGCCCAAATCTTAAGTTCAGGAAGGATGGGGCACCCACCTGGCTGGTTGACAGGAGCTCTGGGTTTCCGTCACTCATCCCCACGTAGGCACTGTCACCATCAAACTAGAATAGAGAGAGAGGGAGAAGCAGCTCTGATTAAAATGCTCTCAGGAAGGCACCAGGAGAAGCAGTCTGAGGAAGGCCGGACGAATGCAGGGGACTGTGGGGGCTGCAGAAGCCAAATCAGAGCCCAGGATGCCCAAGGCCCCATTTCAGCAGGGTTACCTCTAGGGTGGAAGGAGCAGCCCCTGTTCCATGGCCCTCAAGTGTTCAGGTTCATGCTGTTAATCACATTTAGAATGAAAACAGGAAAACCTTTCTGCCCTCTATAACTTATCCATAGACACAGCAGGCTGCCTTGTCAGGTGCTGAGCTGCCCATTCTTGGAAGTATGCAAACACCTCCCTTGACCAAAATGATATCAGGTGATCAGCTAAAGCTGATCCCGTGTGCTGGGGGAGGCCAAGAACACCAGAGCCTTGGGATCATGACAGCCTTCCCCAGACATGCCCTTCAGGTCCTGCCATCCTGAGTGGTTTTGGCCCATCACCTATGCCATCCCAGCCCCTAGGGCCACGCCTGGCTACAGGCAGTGAGGACTCTGGTAGAGACCATGTACAGGAACTACATCCTGTGTGCAAAGAAGGTGCTAAGTCTGGATTCAGGAAGATTTCCCTATAAATCTGCCTAAAAATTCAGGAGCAGGTGCAGGGGAAGAGATGTGGGCTCTGGGACCCCTGTCTCCCTCTTTGCCCTGAAGTGTGATCTCAAGCTGGTGTCTCAACTTCTGAGATTCCTCATCTGTTAAATGAGGGTGATGCCTGTAGGCCCCTCTTCATAGGATGTTGCACTGTAGGGCACTTGACTCAACACATTAACAGGGAGAGCACTTAATTCCAGTTAGTTCCCTTCCTTTGAGCTAGGTGTCTTAGATAGGGTTCCCTAGAAGCAGAGCCTGAGGCAAGGGTTCAGATGCATGTGGTTATTAAGTGCTCCTTAGGAATAACCTGTAAGTGTGGGGGGCAAGCCAGACAGGAGTGGGTGCAGCTAAGCAAGGATGTGGTCTTGGCTGAAGACGTCCTTCAGCCTGTTCTGGTGGGGAGCTCTAGGGCATGAATTGTACTGCAGAGTTAGTTCCAACACGAAGCAAGGGGTGGCTGTTGTAGCCCAGGTAAGGAAGTCATCTGCCATGGGCTGCCCTCAGGGGATAACCTTCTAAGCAAGGTGGCCCCCAATTGGCCAAGGACAATTCTTCAGAGAACTATACTGCCTGTGAGCCATTTGTAGGCAGCTCCTGCTCAAGGCGGGTGGGAGATGTCTGTGCTGGTCAGTAAAGGGTTCTGGGTGGGGCACCAATAGCAAACAGCCATTTTATTTTAATTGAACCATTTATTTATTAGGACATATTCACATGGTTCAAAATTCCAAGAGTACAAAAAGCAACACCACCCCACCTCCCAGCCATCCACTGCCCCTCTCCAGAGGCAATGTCTACCAGCTTTTTTATATCCTTTCAAAGACTGTCTACATATACACATTTTAGAGTCATTTATTCTATTCAGACAGCATGCTATACAGCTTTGCACTTTATTTTTCTCTTAGCAACACATCTTAGAAAATGTTTTACATCAGAACATAATTCTTTCTTCTGTATCCAGTATTCCACAGTATGGATATAACACATATATTTAACCAGTTGAGCACATGGGTAGTTTCTAGTCTTCTGCTATCCCAATATTGCTCCCATAAATATTTCTGTGCATTCGTCATTGAGCACGGGTGTGAGTTTATCTGTAGGATTCATTTGTGTAATTGCTGGGTCCAACTGTATGTGCATTTGTAATTTAGACAGACATCACCCAGCTGCCCTCACAGAGGCTGCAGAAATCCACACGCCCACAAACATGTGAAATGTCAGTTTACCCAGCCCCCTTCACTCAGAAGCTTTGCTTGACAACTGGCTCAGATGCCAGTCCCAGCCCCTGTGGGCTGAGAGCCCACCACCCTTTCTACCACCACTTTCGATGTCCTCGCCCCGCCTTCCCTTGGTCTTTGTTCCATAGCCCCTATTACCTTCTAGCATTCTCTATATTTACTATATTCACTGCTTACTGTTAGATTCCTCCTACTAAAATGGAGGCTCCCAGGGATCAGAGATCTTTGTCTATCTGTACCTTGATGCCTCCCAAGCTCCTAGAACAGTGCCTGGCACAGAGAAGGTACTCAATAAATGTCTGTTGAATAAGTAAATAAAGCAGCCACTACCACATTCAGATAGCCTCTGACCGGGCCTATCTTCCCATCTAGGCAGCTGGGTTGATGGTTACACCAAAGAGCCTCCTCAGCACAGGGACGGGGAGAGCCCCTCAGTGACTGCTGGATGATTAAAAGAAAAGGCTGTTCCATGCCTAGAGTTTGGGCACTGACCCCGAATGCAGGACTCCATCCAGCACACTGCACCCAGAGCTTATGCTGCAAGACCCTGCTTAGAGGCTACCTCCTCCAGGAGGTCTGCCATGCTCTCACCTCCTCTGGCGGTTCCTCTTACAACACAGACTGTCTCCACATTTGTCACTTGTCCTAGAGTGGAAGCAACATGGAGGCTGGAACTGTGTCCTGGTCATCTCCAAATCTCCCAGAGCCTGGCATTAGGGATGGGGCTATAAATTAGGCAGGGTAGGGGCGCTTTCAGCAAAAGCTCCTGGGTACTTGACTTGATGTGTGACCACGGCCATTGATCATTTTGACAAAAGTAAAACTTTTTTAAAACCACACGTAACTTATAAGTAGACCCTAATAGAAAGAATAACGGGAGATGGAGGAACATTAAGTTTAATGAAGTGTTTGAAACATTTTATAAAGCAATAGTAATCGAACAGTATGGTATAGGAATATACATAAGAAACAGAGGGAAAGATGTCCAAAAAACCTTTGAATGGTGACCATTTATTAAATGCTGGTGAGAACAGAGCCACCGCAAGGCAGGGGCCAGCATCTGCTTCATTCCCCAATATGCGCAGTAGACAATCAATAAATATTTGGTGACTGAATATTCCTGGCACTGAGCAAAATGCTTTACATAAAAGACCTCATTTAATCCTCACAACAACCCAATGAAGAAAGTATTCTTTTCCCTGCTAAAACCAAGGAAATGGGTAGAGAGAGGATAAGTAGTTGTCCAAGATCACACAGCTGGGGAGGGATGGGATTTAAGAGTCCCTTGTTGGATTTTTTCTGCTTGGACTCTCCAACTAGCAGAAAGTGCATTTACAGCAGGGACCCATGCTTTTCTAGATCCTACTATATAATCAATAGTCTGCCTTGGGCCTGGCGCATAACAGGTGCTTGATAAGTGTGTTAGAGGTTCAGGAGAGGGAGGAATTATCCAGAGAGAGCAGTGGGAATGGCACTGGAGATGGAGGGCAAGGGGGCCTGGTCTCTGATGCGAGTGTGTCAGGGGCAGGCAAGGGGGTGGGCAGTGGATTCCCATGAGGTCACCAGAGACTGTCTTATTCATTCACTCCTTGATTCAACCAATGTCTAGGAAAGAGCTGCCACTTGCTGGAGTAGAGCTTGCTTCTGGCTTTCAAGGAGCACTTGAGAAGTTGGCAGAGGTTCCTGAGGCAGGGCCTGGGTCTCCTCAGTTCAGTCACCCCTGGGCACCTTGCACGGTGCCCTGGAGCCTGCTGGGCTTAGAACCAGCTGCCGAGCAGTGGTGAGCAGAAGGGGCAGGGAGGCCTGTTCTCTGCCCACCTCTGCCAGGGTTTCACCACATCAGAGCCCTTGGAGGGCATGAAGGAATCGATGGCGGACACTGAGGGTTCCCAGGCTCCCCCTGGCTTGGCTTCCAGGACTCTAAGGCCTGGGGCTTACCCCCTCAGCCCCTCCTCATCTGGGACCTTTTCTGGGTAAATGAACTTGGAAGCCAAGGGCAGAGGTCACAAAGTCACCTCTGCCCTCAGACACAGCAGGGCTACCTCGTCCTCCACATGTGCACAGACAAGATCAAAAACACCCACATCTACACCCACCACAGTGCATACACTGTGTGAACACAAAGGTACATGATGTACACCGTGTGCACAGCGTGGGCAGCGCACACACGCACCACAAACCTATGTTTGTGTGGACCCATGTCATGCAGCACAGTGTTCAACACAGCAGCGTTCAACTCACTCATGTACCATGTCCACAGGTAACACAAACCAACGCACACACAGCACAAGCGTGAGTGTGGCACATGTCAGAGATCCTTTATACAACTGGACACACAATAACCACAGCATGCACACAAGAAAAGCAGGGTGTGCCCAAATTTGTATAAACATTCCATGCGTCTGCAGCCATTTAAATGTGACTGACATAAATGTGAACACAAACATATACTGCATGTGCATACAGAGACATACAAAGCAAAGATGCACATGAACTTCAATTCTATGCATATTTCACAGTTTATCAGTTCCTTGGTCAAAAACCTTTCTTTTATACCACACAGCCTTCCCTATGCTTTAAAATGTGAGAAAAAAAATGTAGGGAGAAACAACAGCTTAAGAATTTCCATGAACGCCAGGAGAACATCCTCTTACCAGTGACTGGAATAGATTAATTTTCCCCATTTCATATTCTAATTATAATTCCTTTTCCCATTGCCATCTTCAGTCCTCATTACAGCTGGAAGATTGTTCTGCAAAAGCCAGGCCTTCATCTTCTCTTCCCAAGAGTTTTGTCATGGAAATGAGTTTTGGAATCTGAAAGAACCCACATTTTTGCAAATATCGAATGTGTAGGGATAACCCTTTCATGACGGCCACCAGGGACACAGCTTACAGGGGCTTCTAAGGATCTGTCTCTCCCCTACCTCTCCTTTCCCTGTGTGGTCCCCTCAGGGAAAAGAGCTCCTTGGCCCCTATTCCAACAGCCACCCCCCAACCTAAGCACACCATGCTTCCCCAAAGGATTTTTTAAGGAAACTTAGCAAATAGGCAGCCAAAGAGAAGAGCCCCGATCTTAGAGAGTCAGATCCCAGGTCCATCTGTGCCACGCTGGGCAAATTGCTTAATTGCTTTAAGCCTCAGTTTTCTCATTCTTATGACCACAGAGTCACTGATTCATGACAGGTATAAATAAAATATTTGTGGGGTAAACAGATGTGTTAAGTGGGTAGATGAATGGATGGAAAGGAGGAAGGAGTAAAGGATGAGATGGATGGATGGGCAGATGGGTGAATGAATGGATGGGTGGATAGATGATTGATAGATGGGTGATGGATGATCAGCGGGTGATAGACGGGTAATAGACGCAATGGATATATGGGTGAATGAACAGATGGGTGAGAGATTGTACACATTAGCATTGTCCAACAGAAATATAATAAAAGTTACAAATGTGATCCACATATGTAATTCCACTTTTCTAGTAGCCACAGTTTTTTATGGGGCACATGAGATGTTTCAACACAGGCATGCGATATGTAATAATCACATCATGGAGAATGGGGTATCTGTCCCCTCAAGCATTTATGCCTTGTGTTACAGACAATCCAATTATACTCTTTTCATTATTTTTAAATGTAGTAGCCACAATTTAAAAATATTAAGACAAAAATTGTAATGCTATATTTTATTCAACTCAACATATTCATAACATGATTTCAACATGTAATCAATATAAAATGATTAATGAATGGTTTATTAATGAGATGGAGGAATGGATAGATGGATGAATAGATGGGTGGTTGGGATGTATGGACGGGATGGCTGGGATGAGAGGGAGGAGTGGATGAATGGATAGGTGAAATGGGATGACTGTGTGAGTGTGAACAGACAAATGTATGGGAAGAGATTGGGATGGTGGATGAGATGAACACTGATGGGTGAGATGAGTGTTGGGGATGCACAGATAGATGCCTGTATGTGTGGGTTCCTGGATGGATAAAATGGGTTGAGTGGTTGGGTAGAATGGATAGGTGCATAGAACTGTGGGTCTGTTATTTCCTTCTCACTCGATTCACACTTTCTCTGGACAATGTCATGGCTACTCATGGTTGCAACATCACCAATTCTCAAATCCTCATCTTTAGCCAAATTACCTCCAGATTCCAATATATAGTTTTCTCCCTGGCTATCTCCCCTATTTGCCCATGAGCACCTCAAATTCAACACCTCCAGCACTGAACTCATAACATGTACATGAACTTTCTGTTTCTCCAGCACTCCCCTGTTAGAAACTGTCACCTTCCACAGTCCCACAGTCAGTACCCCTGGGGTGACTCTGGTCTCCCTGCCATCTACATCCCTCTGATCCAATCACCTGCTACATCTTTCTGCTCAGCTTCCTTAAGAGTATGCTGAGTGTGAACACAAAGGTAAACAATGCATGTGGTATGCACAGTGTGGGGGCACACACAGGCACCACAAACCCATCTTGGTGGGTCCATGTCACACAATCCATCTTACACCTTGGCTATCACTAGCGATCTTTGGGCAATCGCTTCACTCCTCAGATCCAAACCCTGCAGAGACTCCACATTACTTAGCCTATATCCAGGACCCTCCAGGACAGCCCCAAGTCTCAGTTCCCGTGGGGTCCTCAGCGTAGTGGGAGCCTCCAGTGCTCTGACTTTTTTTTTTTTTTTTTTTTTGAGATGGAGTTTTGCTCTGTTGCCCAGGCTGGAGTGCAGTGGCGTGATCTCAGTTCACTGCAACCTCCACCTCCCAAGTTCAAATGATTCTCCTGCCTTAGCCTCCTGAGTAGCTGGGATTACAGGCATGCACCACCATGCCTGGTAAATTTGTATTTTTAGTAGAGATGGAGTTTCACCATGTTGGCCAGGCTGGTCTCAAACTCCTGCTGTCAAGTGACCTGCCTGCCTCAGCCTCCCAAAGTGCTGGGATTATAGGCATGAGCCACCATACCCAGCAAGTGCCCCCACTCTTACACATCGTCCCACCATCAGCCTGGAGCACTCTCCCTTTCTCTATCCACTGAAATCCGTCTCTTCCTAGCCCCTTCTTTATTTCTGGCTACGAACTCCAACCTTAACACTGTCTTGCTTGCTTTTATAAACCCATATTCTTGGACCTAACCAAAAGCTTCCATCTAAAATCAGCTTTGGACTTAATTCAACTCCTGTGTGCAGTGTAACACAGTGAGTAACAGCACTGATCTGACAACTGGTTCCACTACCTATGAGCTCAGTGACTTTAACTTCACTTTGCCTTCCTTTCCTCACCTATAAAACAACAATTATGGCAGCTACATTGCTACCTCATAAAGTTTTTGGTATCCGTTATCAGACATCAGCTATGAGTTAGCATTATTAAGCATTATGTTACAGATATTAACTATTTTTGACAGGTGCTTAATAAATGTTACCTATTATCATTGTTATGATATACTCAACTCCTATCCCTTTATCAGCCCGCATCTCCCTCAGTCTAGCAGACGACATTGTCTCCTCTGTCACTGAGGAATTGAAGCCATCAGATATTCCCTCAATTCTCCCAACCTTCCCTATGTTATTTACGTCATGCTCATCTCGACTTCCTTTCTGTTAGTCTGAAAAGGTATCTCCCTCCTGTTCAAGGTCAGCCTCTTCACCTTGACCCTGTCCCTCCCACGTCTTCCGCCCATTCACTCCCACTCTTGGTCCTGGGTCTAAGATCTCAATTCAAATGTGCTAAGGCAAAACGAGCCCAAGGCAGTGCTTTTGTTGTATCGTGTACCGGGCACCTATCCTGTACTGAGGAATATGCTCCCAGCCACTGGGGAATCTACGAGTGAATTTTGCCACTGCCCCTTGGGAAATCTATGCAAATAGATCATCACAAAGGCTCTGAAAAGAGATAAAAGCAAAGGTACTTGGAGGCAACAGTTACTGTTCATAGAACGATCTCTTGTGAGTGCTTACTGTGTGCCAGGCAGTGTGCTAGGTGCCAGGCATGCCAGAATGATGACACAGCCCCTGCCTTCAAGGAACCCTCAGTCCTTTGGAGAAGATGACAGCTATGGAGGGAGAATAAAACCTTCCTATTCTCCGAATCTACAAAGGAAAAGATGTTCTTTGACCACAGTCCCAAGCTGCAAACAATGAAACCCCAAACTTAAAAGCTTAAAGCTCATCCTCATTGGTCACTGGGAGCTTTACAGTCCCACCTCTGAAAGTCAAACAATCAATAGTAGTCTCACTCCTAACCAGGCCCTGTACACCAATTCCAGGCCCATCACCACATGGAGAAACATGATGGCACAGTGGATACATGTCCACCATGGGGACAGCCAGCCAGTCTCAGAACCTCCTGCTCTGAAAGTCCTCCTATCCCAGGACTCCACGCTTCCCCAAACCCTGAAAAGATCAGCTCTTGCTTGATTTGGGGAGACTACCTTTGCAAAGTATACCAATGAATTCAGCTTCTTGCTTTTGGTATTGAATGATGCCCTCTTCTTTGACACATGTGACAAAGGCCAGGATAAGGTTAGCTAAGCGGAGCAGAAGCCAGGCAGAGGGTCCTCCCACAGAAGCATCCTGAAAAAGTGACTTGGAGGCTCCATGATGTAGGAAGCACAGGAGGTGACCAGGCAAGGAGCAGGGAATATGACATCCAAGGCTGCTGTGAGCACTGGCCAGAAAGCACCTACTGTATACCAGCCCTTGTCCCAGAGCTGTGCCCAGCCATCTCACTGGAACCCCCTAGAAATCCCAAGGCTTCCATGAGCAGCCCCACTATCGAGATGAGCAAAGTGAGGCTCAGAGTAGTTGGGAGCTTGTCCAAAGCCACCCAGGAAGTCTGAACTTGGCCTTGACCCCAGGTACCAAAGCAGCAGCTGTTCTGTAGAAGCTGTTGCTCCTCCCCTCCGCACAGAGACACAGATCAAAGACCAGGGATGCACAGCCATCAGCCTAGCCAGTCACAGGCACTGACAGCTGCGCCTCAGTGAGATCTAAAGAGGAAACAATCAAAGCAGCACACACTGCTCCCGCCTGCCCCACATCGGGCCGTGAGAACGCTCATTCTGCACAGATAAAACACAGCTCTAAAGAGAGAGGCAGCTGCAACCTAGGTCCTGCCGAGAGTGCGGTTTTATGTGGAAGTCTCATGGGGAAATACACATCGGGGCCAGGAAGATGCTGGGGGAGGGGTGCAGGCAAAGAGGCCGGCACAGATGGAAGAGGAACAGGAATAGAGCACGGCGTGGGAAGCCTCAGTCTCACTCTGAACCGGGCCCTGTACACCAATTCCAGGCCCATCACCACACGGAGAAACATGATGGCACAGTGGATACAAACACAGGCCCTGGTCTGGCTGCCAGGGTTCAAATCCCAGGCTTGTTGCTTTCAAGCTGTTGGGTTTTTTAACTACATTACTGTGTCTCAGTTTTCTCATCTGCAAAATGGGTATGACTGTCATTTGAATTAACTATACAGAAAGTGCTTAGAACATTGCCTACCTAGAGAAGGCACTCAGTCATTGTTAGCTATTTCGTATTATTGAATCCTCCTAAGAATGCTGCCAGTTGCTATAACTACCTTTCTTCTGTAGATGAAGAAACTGAGTGGGGCTTTGTGCAAATCTCTGAGGTCTTAATCATGGAAAAGACCCTTGATGCCTGTACCCACTGTATGTAATTTGAAATAAAATTTGCAAATTAAAGTCTTTGTAAGAAAGTCCAACTGCGAGGGCCAATTTTTCCCAACAACGACGACTCTCATGCTTTGTTCCTAAGATATCAGATATTCATCTTTTTTCAGACATGTTTTTCTCCTGATTGGTGCGCCTGCTTTGCTGGGTACGACGCACATTTGTATTCTGCCTGGTGATAAATCCTCCCCTATGACGGAGGCCCAGAAAGTTTAAGGGATCTGCCTAAGACCACACAGCCAAGACTTGCCGGAGCTGAGTCTGAAGTCCAGGCTACTGGCTCCTAAGAGTACACCCTGGCTTCCCACCCCTACTGCGTGCAAGCCACGTGAACCAAAGAAGGTGACCTCATGACTATGGGCCTGGGACCTTAACTATCAGAAGCAGGGACAACGCTTTGGGCACTGCCTGCCACAGGAGCTGGGAATGTCCCTTGTAAGCAAGCTCAGAGCTTTGAGCCCCTGCAGAACCCTTGTCTCCACCGCCAACGAGAGTTGGCTTGGACAGCGCCACCTATTTCAGTCAATAAAAGACATGGAGGGGTAGTGTAAAAATGGCAGTGATCACTATAGCACCACAGGTAAGGGCTGCCAGGCACCTGGGCTCCTCTGGGAGGTGGGAATCATTGCCCCCTCGCACCTGGCTCTAGCTGTGCTCTTTCTAGACCTCCACCATCTAGAACGGTGGCCGCTTACCACATGTGGCTTCTGAGCACTTGAGTCGTGGCTAGTCCAAACTGAGATGTGGGTAAGTGTAAAGTCCACACTGAATCTCAAAGACTTCAGAGCAAGGATGACGATGATGACAACAAAAAGGAATGTAAACTACCTTGTCAATATTTGTATATTGATGATGTATTGGAATAATATTAATATTTGGGATATACTGGGTTAACTAAAATATTAAAATTAATGTCACCTGTTTCTTTTCACTTTTTCTGAACATGGCTATTAGAAAATTTAAAATCATGTATATGGCCTGCATTGTATTTCTACTGGATGGTGCTGGTCTAGACGCTGCCCTAGTCATTGTCTGCTCCTGACCCAGAACCCCAGAGACGGAAGAGTTGACATCAGCAGTAGCCAAATCCATTTCTCTGTGATAGATATGGGAGAAATGGGGTTTGCAGAGGGAGAGTGACGTGCTGAAGGCAAGAGTCTGGTAACGAGGCATTCATTCATCCAACAAATGCTAACTCATGCCTTACTGTGTATGCTCTGGGTACTGGGAAACAGCAGAGAACAAAGTAGAGGGCCACATCCCAGTCTAGGGCTCTGCCCTGAAGCCAGTTTGCAGGCCGGGGGTGAACATGGTGATGACACAGGAATCTCTCCCCAGCCATGGGATCCTGGGGACCTGGGCAGCCGGACTCCGCACCAGTCCCTCAGCCCCTCACAGTCGGCTGGATCACAGATCTCACAAGCTGCAGGCAGGAACTCCAGCTCCAACCTAGGGCAGATCTGTCCCCAGGACCACCAGTGAGTCCCATCCCAGTACACTCACCAGCTGCAGCTGCCCAGAGGGCCTGGCCTGATGGGCAGGGCAGCCCCCTAGCATAGATAGCATGGAGGCCTGGCAGGCCTGTATTTCTTCCTTCCCTGGTACTGCCACTGGTAGCTCACACACCGTCTGCATTACTGCAGATTTATGGCAAAAATTATCCTCTCTCTCAGCTCCATTTAAAGCCATTTGGAGCTCTCTCCCATCCCCGATTGTAAATCTAATTGCACATTCCAAACAGACAAGCGCTCATTAAGCTTTAATTATGCACATGTTGTTTTCAACAAACATTTTCATTTGGCGCTATGAGGGGGAATGGTTCAAAGAGGGCTGCAGACACTGCCTGGGGCTGGCGGGAGCTGGACTGGGAAGTGGGTCAAGGTGTAATGAGATGAGGCCATCCAAGGGGCAGGGCCAGGACCTCATCTGATTGGGCTCACGACTGTGAGGCCTTTCCCTGGGCTTCTGCTGTGGGGGATGCCAACGTACACGCTCTCAGCTGGTCTCACCAGCACTCCCTAAGTCCCCGGAGTCTCACTGAAGCCAGGCCCATGGACCTCTCCAGTGATAAGAGGGAAGACAGGGACCCACGGTCTGGCTCAGAAGGACAAAATCCCCAACCAAGAGCCAGTTTCATCAGAGCCTGTGGGCTTGTCCCTGCTCCCAGTCGCCCGCCCCAGTGCAGCTGGAGGCCCCTTCTTCAGCACCATCTTCCCTTCCCTCATTCATTCACTCATTTATTCCACAACCATTGACTGAGCACCAACTGGCTCAGGCAGTGCAGGGTCAGTGGGGACTGTGATGGGTAAGGCCTCTGCGTGGCTCTCCCCAAGTCACTCTCCATCGAGTCCCATTCCCTCCACTGGGGAAAAGTTTTAATTCTTGGCCACAGCATTCACTTGAGCCTCTGCCACCTGCCAGCCCGACGGTCCAGGCTCCCTCCCACCCGTCACGCGCCCGTCCCCTCTTCTGCCTTTCCAAGCTCCCTGCCCAGACCACACTCTCCCGCACGCCTCGTCCAGGCCTCTGCGGCAGCTGTGTCTCCCCCTGAAACTCCCTGCTTTCTCTCTTCCACACTGTTCATGCCCATTCAACTCCCATGCTGTTCCCCTTCCAGAAGCCACTGCTGATTCCCACTCCCGGGCTGGCCTGGCCACCCCTCTGCCATGGGGGCACCCCGTAAAACATGTGTTGGACCCTAGCACCACAATATCACAACAGCCGCACGTCTGACTCTTAAGACCAGCCTGCTCACTACATCCCGAGACACCATCACCTTCAGAGATGGAAAGGAAAGGCACCACTCACTGTGTGTCCTTGAAAAAGGCCTCCCCCTTTCTAGGCCTCAGTTTCCTCACTTGTACCTGGAAGGGTTGAACGGGTGATGCCCTCTGGGCCCCTGGGCTGTTCCATCGGTTTTAAGTTTTATGATCTGCCCAGGAGCTAGGCCACATTCTTCCCACCAGGAGCCATGGAGGTGACCAAGGCATGCTGACAGTGCCACACAGAGGGCGGAGACAGGGGTGGTGGAGAACCCAAGGCCACTCCTCAAAAAGCTTCCAAAAATACAAGCAAGTGAAATCAGCATGTGCTTTAAAATGGAAATCAGATTCCATTCAGTGTCTGGATAGCTACCTGTTGTTTCAGGTACCGAACAGACTCTGAGGGTGAAATCTACAGACAAGAAATGTACTGGGAAGTGCTATAAGAGAGTGGGGGAGCAGGCCAGGCCAGAGGGACAAGCCAAACTGTGATGCAGTCACAACAGAGGCCTCCACCTGTCCCAAGGGGAGCTCTGGAACTGGGATGGCCCAGCAGAGGTGTCCCAGTTTGGGGCAGGGAGCCAAGCACCGTGTATCCCCACATGGGATGGCCATTGGATCCAGGATGCCCAGGGGGCAAGTGTTGATGACCTTGGCCAAAGCTTCCTCTTTCCACCAAAGGCACCATGGAGCTGCCCAGAGAGAGGCTCAGCTGATAGGGGCGGCAGCTAGCACTCTAAGCAGCAGATAGAATGTGTGCCTGGATCTAAGGAGGGACTAGGGTGATACACAACAGCATCCACTATGGCTATGATCGTTTATTCCTTAGAACGAATGTGTGCAGTGTTTACATCACACTGATGACAAGCCAGGCACTCTTAATTGAATGACAAATATCTATTCCTGTAATCCTCACAACCACCTCGCAAGGTAAGTTACTGAGGCTCCCATTGTACAGATAAGGAGACTGAGGCGAGGGAGGTTATGTAGCTTGCCCAAGGCCACACAGCTAGGAAGGGGTGGAGTGAGGATTCAAATCCAGGAAGTTCAACTCCAGAGCCTACACTGTAATGAGAAGGCTGTGCTGCTGCCAGGTCTTGCCCCGTTACCTCCCGAAACATGCAGCTGCCCAGCTCCCGGCTCTCCCCAGAGGCTGGGCTGCGGTCAGCGGTCTAGAGCCTCAGGTTGCCCTGCGCTGCCAATATTTGTATTTGACAATTATCTATCATCCAAGCGGTTGGGAACAAGTCCCAAAACTGATTCTTGCCAAAGACCATTAACTAAAAGCCGCGTGAGCGTACGTCGGTGGCACTGTGGTGTGGGGGGAGCGAGTATGCCTGAGACACTGAGCAGCAGATGATGTGGAAGATATTTTTCTCCCCAGCACTACAAAACAAGCCCTCAATCACGCCACAAAGGGCTCGTGTTGTCGGAAGGGAAATATGTCAACGACAGCGTTCGCTCTTAGAGCGGTTCAAAAAGAAGAAGAAAAGAAATCTTTGAAATTGTAATTTGACCTAGAAATGTTTTTCTAGGTCATCTGAACTTGGCACTTATGCCTCTAACCCCAAACCTAACACAGACAAAGTGCCAGGTTCACTTCCTTCTATCAGTACCAGATAACACAGGAAACGGTATTTGTAAACACTGCTGGTGTATTTTTAAGTGCCGTCTCAACATCGGCCTCTGGACTGGGAGCTGTGAGAACACTGGTGAAGCACAGCTCTGGAAGTGGGCAGATCTAGGTTCAAGTCCAGGCTCTGCACTTAGCTGCTGCATGGCAGTGGGCAGGGATCTTACCTCTCTCATCCTCAGATTCCTCCTCTGGAGAACAGGAATGGAACGAGCAGGGTTTTGCAAGCTACCTAGCAGTGTGCAGAGAAAGGCTAGCTCCCTGCTTTCACCCCAGTTGCCTTCCCAGGCAGAGAGCCACCCCTCTGTTCTTGACTGCTGAACCCCTCTGATCCAGATCTGGGCTGTCTCCTGGAGACCCAGGAGGGCAGTGGGGGGCTCTGTCCTAAGAGGCCTTTTCTCTCCCAGAAATCAGAAAACTGCACTCGAAGGCATAGCATGTGCCAATGAGTTATTCTAATTCATCTTTACTATGGACCCTCTAAGATAAATAATGAGGCCTCAGGGCTGGGAGGGTTTTAACACTCTGGCTTCTGCAAATCCCACTGGGGAAACCAAGGCCAGAGCAGATAGATGGCCCACCGTTATTGGCAACAGCATGTCCAGAGTTACAACCGCCAAATTGTTGGGTCCTCTAAGCCTGCACCTCCAGAAGCAGCCAGATTTAGCCCAGTTACTGTCAAAAGTCCAACGGCACAGTGAACATTCCTGTCTTCCCCAAGCCCTGACCTCAGCACCTACAATGTACGTGGCCACATGCCAGGTGCAGAGGGGCATTAGGGACCTAGAACCAATTCCCAGGGAAGCTCAGATCCATAGGGAAAATGGGTATCTGCACGATGACACCCGGAGGGGTGATAAAGCACTAAGGTGGAGATACGTCAGATGAGAGCAGTCGGTACGTACCTGTGAGGCAGTGAGTCCAGAGTGAGCAAAGGCTAGGCAGCCAGGTGTGGAGAAAACCAGTGTGTGTGCTGGGGAGGGGGGAGAAGGGGTGTCTAGAAGTCACTGAGGTGGGCTACAGTACAGAATGGGAGAGAGAAAATCAACATCCACTAAAGAAAACAAGTGCGTGTTTAAAGCAATATTCTTAAAGAGCAGTGGAAGGATGCCCAATCTGGCCAGACAGTGAAACATTCCATGAAGCCACAATTAAAGCAGTGTGGCAGTAACAGAAAACAAGAATTTTAAATCAATGAAACAGAAGGAAAAGTACAATGTTGGACCCAGTCAGGTACGGAAACGTATCAAGATTAAGGAGGACATTTACTTTATGCCAGGTAACGTGTGATGTGCTTTACACAAGATCTTCTGCTCAATCTTTACAACGATCCTAGGAGGCAGATATCATCATCCTGTTTTATAGAGGAAAAAACAAGCTCAATCTAAGCAATGTGCTCATAGCTCAAAGTGGCAAGGCCAAAATCTTAATTCTGCTAAAGCTCATGCTTATAAGAGCTACTCTATTTTGTCTGGCCTTTTGCAAACAAAGAGACAAGGACTAATTATTTAATAAACAGAATGGGGACAAGAGGGTTATCCTGTTCCTATTTAGGAACACTGAACTAGATATCCACAGAAAGACACCCACCAAAATGCACTCCACACAGATTAAAGAGTTAAGCATAAAAAGTCATGCTACAGGGAAACAATCAGAAAACAGAACAGAATGTTTATCAGATCTGTGGAGGCAGGATAACTTCTTCAGTCCTCAAAGCAATCACAGAGGAAGAGAGATTGACAGATTCAAATATATATGCATTAATATCTTCTGTGGAAGAAAACATAATAAAACCAAAATGAAAAGGACATCAGACTAAGAAAATATCAGCGCCAACTCTAAGACAGTTAATATATACAAGGTGGAAATAGCTCAGTCAAATTAAACAGAAAACAAGATGCCAATAGACAAAAAGACATGGGATTCAAACAAAAGTCACGCAAGAAGTGTTATCTTAAGAAACAAATATGGAAGGGAAAAAGGGACACCTGATTCAATGGCAAGTGGGGAAATGCACACACAACAAACTTACTGCAATGCAACTGGGATATTTCATACCACTGCTGACACGGGAAACAGGTTCCAGCTTAATGGAAGACAATATGGCGGCCACTCTTAGGCAGACACAGCCAGCCAGAGGCAGGGGACGAGGACTCGAGGGCTTAAACCAGTCTTGCTTAAAACAGTCTTTTACTCTGAGTGCTGGGGATGGTAAAGTGATATACAGAAAACACAGTTTTTTGGTTTTTGTTGTTCTTTTTGAGACAGATCCTTACTCTCACCCAGGCTGGAGTGGAGTGGCATGGTCTCAGCTCACTGCAACCTCGGCCTCCCGGGTTCAAGCGATTCTCCTGCCTCAGCCTCCCGAGTAGCTGGGATTACAGGCGTGCGCCACCATGCCCGGCTAATTTTTGTATCTTTAGTAGAGATGGGGTTTCATCATGTTGGCCAGGCTGGTCTCGAACTCCTGACCTCAGGTGATCCGCCCACCTCAGCCTCCCAAAGTGCTGAGATTGATTACAGGCGTGAGCCACTGCAACTGGTGGACAGAGTCTTTGTCCTGGAACTCATGGTCTAGGGAAGAGGACAGGACCAGGAATCAGAATATGGGTGGGTGATAAGTTGATGGGAAGCCAGGTTCATGGGGCCTAGACAAGGGCCTTGTAAAAGGACTTCATGGAAGAGGTGGTTTCTAAAGCAGATCTACCCGCGACATGCACAGAACTAGCCAGGCGAGGGCAGAGGCCAGTGGGAACAGCATTCACCAAAGCCTGGCAGCTGCAGGGAAGGGCCCATTCATGGAGTAGAAAGGTGGTGCAAGATAAGACAGAAAGGCAAGCAGGGCCTTATCACAAGGGAGCTTCAAGGGCCAGACTGGGGAGGTGAGACTAAAGCCCAGAATGTGAGCTGCACTTCAGAAACTGGCCTCTGGCTTCTGGGTGGAGAATGGGTTGCAGATGCTAAGATGGGGAAACAGGAGTCTGAGCAGGGCTTGGGCAGGGAAGAAACACTGGCTAACGCAATAAGTAAAACAGCGTGGCAGTCATTCAAAAATAGAAATTTATACTGATGGTTAGAATGAGAAGCAGGTTTGGAGCCAGAATAAAACCACGACAGCCCCAGCATGTTGTGTAGAATACGGCCTTGAGAGTCTCAGAGATGAGTGAAAATTGCCAAGGGCAAGGGATCACCCAGGAGTCAGAAAGGGGGTGACTCATGCAATTTGCAAACCCTAATTTCCTCTCCTTGGTCACACACTTCCTTCTGATTTCTTTCTTCTGATGATTCATTTTAAAAAAAAAATCTCCTTTTAAATTCACATCAGAAATGTTTGAGTACCTGGGCTCACCCTGCCCTAAGCTTTAACCCCTGCCCCTGAACCAGCAAAACCAACATAACCCCAGGTGGCTAAGAAGACACTGGCTGCCGAGAAACCAGAAGCCAGCCAAGGGGAAACGCGGGGTTTCAGGCTCTGCAATAGCTTCCAGAGGCCTCCATGGGCCCTCCTGTGCCCCAGAAGGGCTTTCAGCAGCGACTCACACACACAGATCCACAGCTCTCAGCCAGAACTCGTGCAGTTTCAGAATTTGTTTGAATTTCAGAAAAGTAATGAAGTGCAAATTCTGCAAATTATGCCATAGCTTCAGTGGAGCCTCAGGCAACACCTGCAATGGAACACATTCATATTTCTGCAGTGGAACATATGAATATTCACACAAGTGGGGTAAGTAAAGATGACAAAGAGCCTCGCGTCAGCTCAGGTCAGATTTTGGGGGCCAAATGAGTTTGCAGCATATAAAACAACTTCTGGTTGCAGGGCTTTTTGGATTGCAGATAAGGCAGTTTCAAGCTGAATCAAGCACCAGGACTCATGTGCTAGGAGACTATCCCTTTGTATGCCCATTTGACACAGGAGGAAACTGAGGCTCAGAAAGTTAAAGGAAACTGTGCAAGGTCTCATAGCTATTAAGTGGCTGAACTGGGATCTAAACCCAGGTCTCATGTCTTTCCCTACACCCTCATGGATCCTCCCAGAGGCTGAAATGGCAGGCAGAGCGTTTAACGTGACAGGGAATGTGGACAGCACAGGGGGTGGGTCAAGGCCAGGTGCAACAGGAATGGGGCTGCCCAGGTGCCCAGAGAAACCACTGGCACTCCTCCTCAGCTGGCCCCTGCATGGTGTCTGTCCTCTGAGGCAGGTCCAGGATCCTTCAGCCACCCTCAAAGGTCCAGAGCTCCCCGCATCCTCTGCACCCAGGACGCATCCTTCATCCTTCTGCAGAGGTTTGCTGAGTGCCCCACTTCAAGCCAAGTCCTGTCCTGGGGGCTGGGACACAACGAGAAGCAAGGTAGACACAGTCCCAGCCCCTGCAGGCCTCAGAGTCCACCGCAGGAAGCAGGCAACAAGCAAGCAAACACACAAAGGTGGTCACATATTGCATTGTGCTAAGTGCTGTGCAGCAAACACAGGAAGTGCAGAGACAGAGGGTCTCTCTGTAGAGGCCGCAATTAAACTGAGGGAGCCCGGAAGGGAAAGGAGGAGGCTGTCAGGCAACAAGTCGTGGGTGGGAGCACGTAAGGCAGAGGGAGCAGCAACGCGAAGTCCCTGAGGTCCACAAGTAGAAGCTCTCACATGCAGGGGGAATAATGCGCAGGACACAGTAGGCAGAGGTGCGGGGCAAGGACGTGACATGGGGTCCTAAGGCCACCATAAGGCACTCAGATTTCATCCTAAATGGGAAGCCCTTGGAGAGTTCTTGCAGGGGAGTAACATGCATTAATTTATAGTTTAAAAGATGACTCAGCTAGCCACATGGAGGATGGATTCCATGAGGTTCCATTCCTTGAGTCTCAGCTTTCTCCTCTATAAAATGAATGCACGAGAAATCCTATGAAAAGCACAGCTCAGGAGTGTCTGGCATAGAGTTGACTTCCAGAAGATGGGAGGACAAAGACAGTCTTCTAACCTAGTCACAAACCAGGAGATCTCAGTCATCAGTCATCCATAGTCGCTCCCCTGCCCGAAACCCTTCTAAGGCTCCCCTCTGTCTTCAAAACAAAGATTCACCTCTATCTCTTGGTTCCAAGGTCCTGCTCGACCTGGTCCCTGCTGATTTCACCATCCTTCACCCTCCCACCATCTCCCATGGGGCCTCTACTTTTCCGCCAACTGAGCCACTTCTGGGGCATGCCAGGGCCCTTTGCCTAGAGATAAGTTCTTTATAATGACCTTGCCACCAGCCTGCCCTGCGTTCCTACAGACGTGGACGAACACCAACCCGGATCAGCCCAAGTAATGAGAGGCTCAAAGAGTGGCTGAGGGTGTGCGTGTGCATGTTGGAGCATGGGGGTTGGGAGTGGAAGGACTATGTTAAGAGACACCTCTGCCTGTGCATGAACGTGATGACAGATGGGTGCAATGGGCGCCACAAGAGACAGGAGGAAAGGGTCGGTCCTGTCTGAGCAGACAGAGGAGGCTTCTATGCAGTGGGTTTCAAATGATTTTCTGACTGAAGGTGATATATTAGTTTCCTAGGGCTGCTGTCACACATCACCATAAACGGGTGGCTTAAAACACAAAAATTATTCTCTTACAGTTCTGGAAAGTCAGAAGTCTAAAATCAACCTCACTGGGCTAAAACCAAGGTGTCATCAGGGCTGGTTGCTCTGGAGGTTCTAGGAGAAAATCTATTTCCTTGCCTTTTCCTGCATCTAGTGGCTGCTTGTATTGCTTAACTTGTGGTCCCTTCCTCCATCTTCATAGCACGTCACCCAGTCTCTCCTTCCATCCTCACATTACTTTCTCCTGACTCTGTACCCCCTCCCCACTTACAAGGACCATTGTGATTCTACAGGGCCCACCCGGACAACCCAAGATACTCTCCCCATCCCAAGATCCTTAATCACATCTGCAGAGCCCCTTTTGCCATTTAAAGCAACATACACAGGTTTCAAAGATTAGGACCTGGCTATACTTAAGGGTCATTATTCAACCACCCACAGTGAGTCCTGTGAGTAGTGTCTCAATCCGCCTATATGTCTGGAGAAGGCAGAGTGGGAAGCACCTGCTGTGGTAGACTTTACTACTGCTCTCCAATATCTGGCTCTCCTCTCCTTCCTGGCACATAGGACACTACACCTCGGGCTCCCCTTGCCATTTATTGGAACCATGTGTCTAGTTTAGGCCAATGGGTTATGAGCAGAAACAACGTGGGTCTCCTTCTGGGTGGAAGTATAGAAAAGCAAACTTGAGATCTGCAGGCTCTCTCTAGAGGACCAGCAAGGTTCCAGATGGTCAAGACTTGGCCAACCTACAGCCCTGAGTGATCTGTGGAGCAGAGCCCAACCCTTCCTTCTCTGCTGACTGTCATGGAACATGTAATAAGAGCAAAAATAAGCCTTCCTTATAAGCAACTGAGATTCAGGGGGTTGTTACAGCATCAAAACCCTAACATGCTCAGTTAAGTTTAGGCCAGGTGCAGTGGCTCACACCTGTAATACCAGAGGTTTGGGGGGCCAGGGCAAGAAGATAGCTGAGATGAGGAGTTTGACACCAGCCTGGGCAACATAGCAAGGCCCCATCTCAAAAAAAATATATATGTATATATATTTTTTTAATTAGCCAGGCATGGTGGTATGCACCTGTAGTCCTCATCAGGAGGCTAAGATGGGAGGATTGCTTGAGCCCAGGAGTTTGATGCTACAGTGAGCTATTATGTCACTGCACTAGAGCCTGGGTGACAGAGCAAGACCCTTTCTCTAAAAAACACATAAGTTGAACAGCAATTATCATGTGCTGATCATCTACCATGAGTCAGGCACTTTACCTACATTGCATGTAACCCTCATAATCACCACCCAAGCAAGGTTGGAATTCGCTACTTTTGTTTTGTTCTGAGACAGAGTTTTGCTCTTGTTGCCCAGGCTGGATTGCAATGGCATGACCTCAACTCACTGCAACCTCCACCTCCTGGGTTCGAGCAATTCTCCTGCCTCAGTCTCCCAAGTAGCTGGGATTACAGGTGTGCGCTAGCACACCCGGTTTTTTTTTGTTTTTTTTTGTTTTTGTATTTTTAGTAGATTTGGGGTTTCACCATATTGGCCAGGCTGGTCTTGAACTCCCGTCCTCAAGTGATCTGCCCACCTTGGCCTCCCAAAGTGCTGGGATTACAAGCATGAGCCACTGCGCCCGGCCTATCTACTCTGTTTTAAAGGTAGAAAACTCAAATACAGAGAGGTGGAGGTGAAGGCTCTCTACCTAGGAAGTGGTGGAGTTGGGATTCAAACCCACAACAATGTGGCTCCAAAGCAAACTCTTAACTACCGCAAGGGTCGCTCCTGAAGGGGACCATAGGCTTCCGGACGCTTCTCTGGCCCCAGACAGCTATCGCCCTGAAGGTCAGCAGGGGCTTCTGGCCAGTGCAGGTGAATCCTGGGGCCAGAATCCTCAATGACTATGTGAGCCCATCCCTGGGGCCTGGAGCCCAGAAACAAACCCCCCTCACCCCAAAATCTGGCCTGAACCTCTTCTGATTGCTGGGCTGGTTCTTATTCATGCATTCATGCATCCATGCACTGAAAGAATATTTGCTGTGCATCTAATGGTGCCAGGCACTATTCTGGGCTCCTGAGAGACAGCAATGAACAAAGACCCCTGGAGTTTATGCTCTTGCACTGGAGACAGAAAACAATACATAGTCAATAAGTGACTTTCATGGTCTACAGAAAGAAGAAAGAGTTGAGCAGGTCAGGGGTATTGGGAACGTCGAGATGGAGGGTATGCAAGTTTAAACAGAGCAGTCAAGGTGGGCCTTACTGAGGAAGTGATAGTGGAGCCATGACTGGAAGGAGGTGAGGGAGTGAGCCTAGCAGATGTGTTGGGGACAGCATTCCAGGGCCCAGCAACCTGTGTACAAGCCCTAAGATGGGAGCCACTGGCAGGTGTAACCTTGGTCAGCAAAGAGACCAGCAAAGACGGGCAGAGCAAGCAGGGGGAGGGGGAGGGGGAGGGGAGGCCAGAGAGGCAACTGGGGATGGAGTGTGCCCTACAGATGGCACTGAGATTACCCCTCCCCAGAGAGAGGAAGCCAGCACTTTTTCCACCGGCCTTATCTGATGCTGTGGTTGGGGAGCCAGCGAGGGCAGGCGTGAGGGCTGCATAGCTCGGCACATCCGAGGAACCTCAGCGGGGCCTCAGAGCAGCTGACATCCGCCTGGCCTGCGGCTTCTTCCTGTGGCTTCTGCAACTCAGGTTGCCCTGATGGCTGCTATTTTTGCTCCTGTTTGGGGTTCTGTGGTGGGCTCCTTGTGCGCATTGTTGAGTCTGCTCTGCTCAGAGCAAATGTGAGGGGTTAAACATTCCAAGTGTCTTTGGAAACATTACTATCCAGCAAGTGGGAAAGAGGGGGATGTTCGTTATACATGTCATCTCGTCAATCCTCGTGACCCTCCAAGCTCAGAGAGGCTAGGTGACTTGTCCAAGGTCACACAGCCAAATCAAACCACCGTTTGAGGATCCTACTCCAGTCCGTCTAGGTCTGAAGGCCCTTAATTTGCAGGGAGGTCTTTGCATTTACTGCCTAAATTAATACTCCTGTGCTGTCTGGCTTTGCAGCATGTGTGAGAATAAAGGTACATCGTCGTGGGTGATGTCCTCCCAGAGCATCACAGCACTGATGGGGTGGACAATGACTGAAGTGGGCACAGGGAAGGGGACCCTGGCTCAGATAGTTGTGGGTAGACAGCAGGGGAAATCAGAGAAGGCTTCGGGAAAGCCATGGACGTCGTGACCACCCCTGCAAGAATAAACAGGAGTCCGAGGGCTAAGAGACACATTCTGGACAAAGGGGTCTGAAAGCAAAATGAAGAGGCACAATAGCTTGGTCAGTGAGGAAGGGGATTTAGGAGGGAGCAGGACAGTGATTCTGCAGGAGGCAGACGCTAGCTTGTGGACTGCAAAAAGTGAGGTCAGACAGGTGCCCAGCTCCCCCAGGTGGGTATATTAAAGATATCAGAACGCATCCAGCTGATTATAAAAGACACCCAACCACAGGCTTTAAGCAGGGAGGGATGTGCGCATCAGGCGGTTCTCAGAGATCCCACTGGCTGCTGTGAGCAGAACAGACTAAGGGGGAAGGGTGGAGGCAGGGAGGCCTGGGAGGAGGCTCCTGCAGTCACCCAAGTGACAGGTAATAGTGAAGCAGGGAGACAACATTGCACCCTGAAGGTATAGCCAGCAGCACGTGCAGGCGGATTAGATGCAGGGCGTAAGGCAGACAGAGGGGTCAAAGATGATCCCACATTTGTGGCCTAAGCCGAGGAGTGGACAGTCATATATACAAAGTGGGCACAAAGTAGAAGGGGAATTTTGAAGTGGGGGGGGTGTGAATCAGGAGAAGGGCCATTGAGAGTAACTGTCTCCTTCCAGATGAGCCCCCTGGGGTGAGGACATGCAAATCAGAGCTGCCTTTCTACACCAATCCCCCCATGACTAGGGGGCAGCTGCTCCCATGGCCTCCATTCTCTTCACAGCAAGGAAGACCCAGGGAGGTTAAGTGAGCTGCCTCGAGCCTCACAACTAGAAGTCAAGAGAGCAAAGGCTGAAAATCCAGGTCCACCCAATTCCTACTCCAGGCTCAGCTCAACACCCAACAGCAGGAGGTTCCCAAGGCCCTCCCTGGAAAATGGCTTCCCAGGCCCAGGAGAAGCTGGAGGATTCACTCCCCATCTCCCCATCTATGATATTTCCGGCCTCACTTTGCAACTGTCCAGATGTGTGAACATCTGCCAGGCCCCCTGGCTGGACAGAGATGGCAGCTCCTGGGCAGCCCTGGGCCTCCCAGTGGGTGGCACAGAGGCTGCCCCAGTAGGCCCCAGCTGCCTCCACGGGAAACCTCGCCTCCACGCCCCTGCTCCCAATTTCATTAATTACCGGTTTGTTCATGCACAATGCAGCAGGGGAGAGTCATCAGGAATGCCGCCGGCTGAGGAAAGGAAATTAATTTCAAACATGAAGCTCATCCTGCTCTGGAGGCTCCCACACACCCGATTTCCAACACAGTGGAAGACCAGGGGTTGAGGCCATCAGCCTGGATTCTTCTTCTGAGGGAATCAGAGGGCCAAAGGGGATGAAGAACTGGCCCAAGACCACACAGCAATTACTAATGGCAGGAAAAGCCCTGCAACTCAGGCCTCCCACTTCTGCACACCTTCATTCTTCCCATAAATATTCAGCAGGTGCCCACCGTGTTTGGGCCCCTGCGTGCCAGCAGACACCCTGGTTTCAGGCAAAGGCTCTCCAGGGCCCCTTCCCTCCCCAGGAGAACACGTTATTTACTGAGCACCAACAAGGTGCTTTATATATTTTATCCCACTTAGTCCTCCTAACAATCTGTCATTTTATAGGCAAGGAAACTGACTCAGAGAGGTTGCTGTGCTGAGGTCACACAGCAAGCAAGGAACAGAGCCATGACTTCAAACAAGGTCTTAAACCTGGGTCAGCTTCTGTTCTCCAGGCAGGGAGCATGTGTGGGGGTGCAATTCTCAGCCACTCTCTCCCTTCCAAGACTCCCTTCCTTCCAGTACCTTCCTTCCCAGCCAGGGGCTCTCAGCAAACAGGTCGTCAGGTAGCAATCTGAACGCTGGCTTACTGGCTGGCTGTTTCCCCAGGGCGCCGCCAACACAGTGCTGATGAGTGGTATTCAGTAAGTTGTTCAGGAATTGTTAACACTAAAAGGATCGGTTGGTTCTGTTTCAAAATGGCCAGTCTCTGCCATAAACTCCTCTCCCAGTCAAGAACCCACGGAAGTGACCAGAAACACAAAGAATTCCTATCAGCCAGGGCTGTGAAACAGACGTGGCCCTCCCTTCAAGCTCCCCAGATTCCAGAGCCTCTGACTCTAAGCACAAGAAGCGATTTCCCTGGATCATACACACAGATGCACACAAACACATGCCCCTGTGAGTCACACCCTCCTCCTGAGCTGAGCCGACATCCTAGGTTATTAGCTCATTCATTCATGCCTCATTAATGAGGTCCTTCCACCTACCAGGCAGTGTTATGCAGTGTGTGAACACGTGCATGTGTGCATACATATACACATGAACACACGTAAATGCTTATACATACACACCATCATGACAACACAAGTAGGCATCAGTGTCCCCATTTTATGGATGAAGAGACTGAGACTTGGAAAGCTCAAGGAACTTGCCCTATGTCACAGATTGTATTCGTGGCCGAGCTGAGATTTGTAAGCAGTGCCTAACCCAGACCCCAGTTAGCTACTTTCTGGAGCCAGCTGGCTCCTCAGCCTTCCCTTGCAGACCTGGGCCCGCTGCCTCCTGCAGGCTTTCAAAGCCACAGTGGAGAAGGTGGAAACCATCCCAGGAGGCACAGAAGCTGGTGTTTCCTGGTCTCTCCCGGTTCACCCAGGATGTTCCAAATGACGGAAAGCGGACCTGAGCGGGAGGCTTCTGTTGCTGGGACGCACATGCTTGAAGCCGGATTTCACCAATGGCTGTGATAAATGAGAGCTCCAGAAGAGGTCGGGCCTCCTGGTCTGCTGGGTGCAGCGCCATCAACAGCAACAAGCCCCGCCCCCAACCCAGCCAACTCCCATCACCAAGATAGCCTCCCAGGCACAGCTGGGATGGCCATTCAAGTTAGGTTTCTGCATTTGAAATCTCTGCCACCTATTAAGGGCATGTGTGTCCCCTTAAGTCTGACTAGGTCCTTTTTCATTTGTTGCTGTCCTTTCTTCTACAAAAGTATGGTGCGTGGAGATCCCAACTGGTTATTTTTCAATGTCCTTCCTTAACAAAAGGAAAAGGTGGCATTCACCAAATTTGGGGAGGAATTTTTATTGATTCCCCAAACTCCAAAATCCAGTGGAAGAGGCAGCTCGGGCATTCCTGGTGACGTCCTCAGCTGCTTCTCACCCCTCTTGCCTTCTTGGAAGGCCCCTGTCACTCTTTAGCCCAGGTGTTTTCTGGGCTCCTCGCAAGCCATGGGCCATCCCCATCACTGCTCCCATTGTTTCCAGTCTGAATCAGCCAGACCCCCAACCCACACCTGGCCAGGCCCACTGTAGGGTGTGCTGAATGAATGAATGAATGAATGCTCCCGAGCAGCCTGGGCACCAAGGCCACAGCCTGACCCTGCTCTCCAGAGGCCAGCCCCAACCGCCTCCAGAATTCCTCTCCAAGGAGGAGCTGCCAACTGCAGGCCTCCTGGCCCCTCTAAAGCATCTTCATTCCAAAATGTGACAAGCACCAGTCCAGGTCCCTGCCTGCCCCCATCCAGACATCACCTGTCTTCAGCCCAGAGGGATGGCCTGACCGCCTCCACTTCACGGGGCGGCGGGCACCCGCTGCTTACCTTCTGCGGAACACACCTGCAATGCACCAGCGTCTTGCAAGTAGAAGGAGCCCGAGTCTCATTCCACAGAAGCCCAGGCAGCGAGAGAACGCGCCCGCGACAGCCTCTGTGCGAGTCTGCTGCATAATCAGCAGAGAAAGAGGAAAAAATGCCAGAAATAGCAAGCTTTATAAGCCCTCCTGACAACTCTTGGTCCTCTATTGGCTGGAGGCCCAGCACCCCCACCCCCCCCATCCCGTTCGTATAAGGTGAAATGGAAAAACCTGTTATTTAACCTCTTTTATCAAAATCCATCTCCTATTCCAATTTGGGCCTGTGTGTTCGGAGCTCCTGGTGGCGGTCTCCACGCCAGGTCTCGGGGAGCAGAAGGGGAGGCAGCCCCTAAATACAGCGCAGCTCCACGTCACTTGTGGCTTAAGAGCCTTCCCCACTCACACACACTGCCTTGGGAAGGGTGTTGCCCTGGAAGAGCCTTCGGAAGGCAAACTGGCAGCACCTGTCAACGTGTGAAACTTGCATGCCCTTTCATTCAGCAATTAGACTTCTGAGCATCCATCCTGCAGAAATACCTGTAGTCAGTGCATGGATGCATGCCCAAGGATGTTGCTTGTTACAGAGAGAATTAGAGACAGCTAAATGTTGAAAGCCAGGGTCTGGTTGAATAAATTGAAATACATCCGATGGAACAAGGAAGGCGTGTAGGTACTGACTTGGAACTGGAGGAGAGAAAAAGTCAAGGACATGGTTCCATCTTTATAAAAACAATAATGGTATATATGTATGTGTTTGAACATGGACTATAAAAGATACCAGGCTGTTAATAGCGGTTACACTAGGGAGGAGGAGATATTTTCAGTTGCTGCTTTTTCTTTCTTGCTTCATTTTTTTTTCTTTACCACAAGCATGTATTACATTTGTAATTTAAAACAAAAAAAGAAGAACCGCCCCCCGCCCCCCCACCAACCCGTTCCCTTCCACTCTTCTGAAGCCATCAGGCCAAAGGCCAAGGTCACCCACCACAAGCCTTGATCGGGCTTGGAATAAAGCTGGCCCAAGGCACTAAGGATTAACCAGCAGTCTCTCATCAGCTTTCACACAAATGCTGTTAAACTAGGGCTCCATGAAGAAGGCAGACTTTGAAATAAGACAGAGCTGGGTTTGAATCCTAGCTCTGCCTGCTGGAATGGCTAACTTCCCTGAGCCTCAGTTTCTTCACCTGTAAAATGGGGCTAATAGTACCTATTAAGTGTCATGTACTGTGCCGAGTGATATTAAACTAATTTTAATTTTTTGGACATTTCAGAAGCAGCAAAGGCTGCTGAGGAGGCATCACAGAGCTGAGAGGATCCAGACTAAGCAGGAAGAGCTCTGGGGAATCATCCTATTCCTGAACACTTGTAACAATACTAAAGTAAGTGACAGAGAGAACGGCCTAGGAACAGCAAATTTCATGTGACAAAGGGGGCTAGTGCCCAGCGTGTCTGCAGGAGGAGGGAGGGGCTGGAAGGGGGATTACAAAAGGCTCCAGAAAGGAAAACATCTTGCTTCCCTGCCTCTGTACCTTTTTCATGCTGTTCCCTCTTCCTGGAATGCTCTTCCCCTGACTTGCACACAACGGACTGCTTCTCATCCTTCCAGCTCTGCTCAAAGATCTCCTTCCTCCCCACAGAGAGTTCCTCTCATCTCACCTGCACCGGAATCACTCTGTCCATAGCACACTCCTCCAGCCAATGGTTTCTGCTTATGTGTTTGACGGCTTTTGTTTCTGTGTTTATTGTTCTTCGCTAGGCTCGGAGCTTCTTGATGGTCAAGATCGTCTCTCTTGCTCATCTCTGGGTCCTGGCTCCCAGCATGGGGCCTGACACATAGTGGGTGCTCACCAAATAGAAAGTGCACACAACTCATAGATCCAAGGCACATGGCCCTTGTCTCAAGGCAAAAGAGAGGTGCATTTTGCACTGTGATACAAAGATGGATGAAAATTTCAGACATACCAAAGATTTAGAAACACATACACACACAAAGCTGTAAGCTGTAAGCGTGCAAAAACAAACTCCATGAGAAAGAACTTTCTAGGCTCAAATTTGTGTGGACAAGGATATTTATTGCATCGTTATTTATAAGAAGATGAAAATGACAATAAAGTCCATTGATACAGGATTGCATAAATAAATCACAGCTGTCCACAGAATGGAATACTATGCAGCCATGAAAATGATGGGCATTTGTTGATGTTGAAAGAAGCCATGTTGCTTGTTAAATGTTAAACTTGTTCATCAGAAACGAGATAAGTGAAAGGTATAATTGATTGTCACAAAGAAAACACAAAGGTAAAAATCCTTCAAGTACCATTTATGTATTCATTCACTTATTTATTCACTCAGAAAACTTTCTATTTGTTACCTTTGCCTCCTCCCTACTTCACATAGGTCATAATTCCAGAAGCTGGAGCAATGTGTGAACAGAACACTGCCCCTGTCCTCACAGGAAGCCCGGCTCACACACAGAGGTGAGTAACTATGATATAATTGAGACAGTGCTCACGGCTAAGGGTCTCAGGGTGGTCGCCTGGGCGAGGGCTTCATGAAAAAGGTGAGGTTTGGAGAAGGGGCAGAGTTTGAGTACATAGAGAAGGAACAAGGCATTTTAAAAGGCAGAAGCTGGGTGATACCAGACAAGCACAGAAAGCCCCTGCATTCTTCATCAAACGCTTACTGAACCCCACCATCTGTAGGAGAGAGAGTTTATAGGAGCTAAGCCGAGGCCCAGATTCTGGACTGGATTCTGCCACAAGTACTGGGAGGAGGCATTTGGAGCTGTGATCGTATCATCCACAGGTGTGCAGGTGAGAAGGCATCCTCCCAATCCTGACTTATACATCCCGAGAGCACCAGCCCCACAGAGAAGGCAGGGCTGGGGCAGGTGCACCTGCATGGCAGGTTGGATAACGGAGGCTTAGCAAGGCAAATCCCAGGGTGTGAGACCGGATTCCAGGTGCAGTGCTCTTGGCTTTGCAATAAATCTTCAGCTGGAGGTATTTAATGCGGGTTGGAGGAGGGGGTCCCATCTCTATGGCCCCTCTGCTCAGCTCCTTCTGGGGTGGAGACAAGAAGGGCCTCTGCACCATGAAGAAACTCAGCATTTTTGTAGTTCTTTTTTAATTTTTCAGATTCTGAGGCAACGTGATGGTTATGGTTCAAAACAAAGAGAGATGACTCAGCTTCCTGTGGAGGAGCTGCAGCCTTTTGGAAATGATCTTTCAGTTTTAATGCTTCTCTCTTCTTATCCACGGAGGCAGCTTGTCCAGGCTGCTCATTTTCTTCTTTTCTTTTTTTTTTTATTTATTTATTTAATTAATTTATTTATTGAGACAGGGTCTCCCTCTATTGCCCAGGCTGCAGTGCAGTGGTGTGATCATAACTCATTACAGCCTTGCATTCCTGGGCTCAAGAGATCCTCCTGCTTCAGCCTCCCGAGTAGCTGGGACTACAGGCATGTGCCACGACACCCTGCTAATTTTTGTATTTTTTCTTTTTTTGTAAAAATAGGGTCTCACTATGTTGCCCAGGCTGGTCTCTAACTCCTGTCCTAAAGCAATCCTCCCGTCTTGGCCTCCTAAAGTGCTGGGATGACAGGCATGAGTCATGTTACTTGTTTCCTTGTTGTTCAGCTCTTCCCAGGGTGAGGGGCAGGGACAATGACTGAGCTCTGTGGCCAGAATGCCTGGGTTTGAATTCTGGCTGTACCTTTAGATCTTGGCCAAACTTAGATCCTCTCTGAGCCTCTGTTTACTAATGTTAAGATGGGAATAACAGTTCCCTCCTGGTGGGGTTTTTGTGCAAAGCAGCTGTCATCGATGGAAAGTGCCTGGTCTGGTCCATAACCATCACTGTTAATAGCCAACAGCCGCCATGCTGAGGTTCTACTGTGCTTTGATGATGTCATTTAATCCTCACACCTGCACAAAACAAGTTCCCATTTTACAGATGAGGAAGCTGAGCCTCACAGCAATGAGTTGACTTCCATCTTCTTATTCATGAGGGTCAGTGCACACAGCCCAGGCAAACTCACAATTGAATCATTATAAGCTTTGTCCTTTGATTTTCACTACAGCAGCAACCAAGCCCATCTCAGCCCCTTGCTGTCTTCTCCATTCACAAAATGGAGACAAACATTCTGAGATTGCTTAGATGTCCCAGCCAAGGTTTACCAAAAACAACTCTGTGAAGGACTCAGGAACCTTCCACCATATCACATCATTCCTTCCCCTGGGGCAAGGAGGAACCCACAGAGAGCTGAGCTCTTCCTGCGTGACATCCCAAGGAGAGGCCAGAAGCGAGTCAGAAAACCCCTTCAAGTCAATAGAAAACACCAAAGCTGAGAGAGGGTGTGAGCTTACGCAAATAAAAAGAACAGGGCTTTAGGCCAGGTACAGTGGCTCGTGCCTGTAATCCCAACACTTTGGGAGACCGAGATGGGTGGATCACATGATGTCAGGAGTTCGAGACCAACCTGGCTAACACGGTGAAACCCCGTCTCTACTAAAAATACAAAAATTAGCCAGGTGTGGTGGCACGTGCCTGTAATCCCAGCTACTCAGGAGGCTGAGGCAGGAGCATCGCTTGATCCTGGGAGGCAGACGTTGCAGTGAGCCAAGATGGCACCATTGCACTCCAGCCTGGGAAACAAGAGCGAAATTCCATCTCAAAAAAAAAAAAAAAGAAAAAGAACAGGGCTTTAAAATCACCTATTATCCAAATGGTGACCCTGCACCATGATATCAACACTGGGACTCTCAAACCTTTGTCCTAGAACCAACTTTTTTTCTTAAATGCAGTGCAGGTGAACATAAGGTAACCTACAATGGCCCAAACCCAAGCTTCCACGCCCCCTTCCCTCACATCACCCTGAAGCATACGCTGACAGAGCAACCTTAATAGTAACTGACTAATTTTAAACCCTGTGATTACCAGGGTTGATTTCCACGGAACCTTCCTTTCCCAGCACCGAGAACCTCTCATGAGCGGTAATTGCCAAGTTCAATTTTAGCTCTGTCACACCCAACCATCAGTGCTAACTAAGGCGGCTGCTTCATCACCAGGTAAGCTGGTAATGAAGTCGGCTTCACAGCTGCATTTCACAATATTGTGATGCCCCCGTCAGCACCTGCTAAGTGCTAAGAAGCTGCAAGCTTCCATTAAACAAATCTCACCCAAGGGAAGTGACTAAAGCCGCTTTGCGCTTCTAAGGTGCCCTGTCTACATCCTCAGGCCCACTGGGATTTTGTGTTTGCTTAATCCCATGTGCCTCCTCTCTGCAAAGCACTGACCACCAATGCGCCACACCACACCCCTAGGGAGCCCTGATCGCTGCCTCATCCTCTGCAGTCACCTCTCATTCCCGCTCCATCCCTGCGACTCTGGCTCAGCCTCTCACCCTTCTGGCCTGGATCCCCATAGCAGCCTCTTTTTAGCTCACCCTCCCCCATTTATTTTCCAGGCCAATCAGTAGAGTTTTCTTAGGGGGAAAAAAAAAAAGTTGCCAGGTGCGATTGCTCACACCTGTAATCCCAGCAATTTGAGAGGCCGAGATGGGAGGATTGCTTAAGGTCAGGAATTCAAGACCAGCCTAGGCAACATATCGAGACCCATCTCTGAAAAACAGACCAAAAAAAAAAAAAAAAACCTATCTGGGCATGGTGGCGCATGACTGTAATCCCAGCCTCTCAGGAGCCTCATGCAGTAGGATCACTTGAGCCCAGGAGTTCAAGGCTGCAGTGAACTATAATCACACCACTACACTTCAGTCTGGGTGACAGAGCAGGACACCATCTCTTCACAAAAAAAGTGACGTCCCACCATTTAAAATCCTTCAACGGCCCCCACTGCCCTCAAGGTAGAAAGTCTTTACATTGTGCTTTACATTGTGTTTCCTTTCCTTCCTTCCTTCCTTCCTTCCTTCCTTCCTTCCTTCCTTCCTTCCTTCCCTTCTTCCCTCCCTCCCTCCCTCCCTCCCTCCCTCCCTCCTTCCCTCCTTCCTTCCTTCCTTCCTTCCTTCCTTCCTTCCTTCCTTCCTTCCTTTTTTTGAGACAGAGTCTCGCTCTGTCGCCCAGGCTGGAGTGCAGTGGCGCCATCTCAGCTCACTGCAAGCTCCGCCTCCCAGGTTCGCACCATTCTCCTGCCTCAGTTTTCTTTTAAGGTTCTTGATTGAGCTCTGCACCAAGCTCCTAGACGCAAGGCCCCATCCCTCAGTCACACTGTCCCAGGGACTTGTCTGCAGTACCGCAAGCCCCATACACCCCTGCACTGCACCATCCAGGTGAACAAGTCCCATGACTTCATTTTCCCTAAGGAAAAATGTCTCATACAGCGCATGACTCCCTGCCCTTAACTACAGAAGGAAACCTCTGCAGCATATCTGAGCATATCCCTGTGGTCACTCAGTAGCAGCACCGACTGAATCACAGAAGCACCCCATAAGACACTGTTGGGGTGTTTAGTAAGCATCTACTCTGTGCCAGGCACTGGTACTTTCTGTCACCTCTTTAATCCTTAGACAATCTAGCAAAACGAAATGAGTTGTTTTTCTTTTCAGGTGTGCCAACAGGCTCAGAGACATTAAGGAAGCTCTTGAAGTCACACAGCTTCTAAGCTGCAAGGTCGGTTTAAACTCATGTCTGACTATACGAACGGTCCACCAAATGAAGCCTCGCTCATCTTCCAGCCCCACCACATGTATTCATTTGTGGGACTTACACACAATGCCACATTCCAGCCGCATTTTGTTAAAATGCCTCACTAGTCTTGGCATCCGTCCTATTCTTAATCAGTTTCCATCCTCTACACATATACACCCTCCCCCCGGCTGGGTTCCGGCAGCAGGACTGTACTTTGAGTGCAGCAGAGAGTGCTTGGGCCGACTTTGTGCTAACTTCAGCTTTTGCCCAGAAATTGGCAGAAGCTAGACCAAGGTTTTATCCTTTCTACTTACTCAACTCCTCCAGTTCCAATATGATGAAATCTCTGTGCAAACCTTACCACAAATTAAGTAGATGCAATTATTATCCCCATTTTACAGAGGAGGAAGGTGAGGCACAGAGAGGTTAAGTAACTTACTAGCTGTGCACAGCTAGTAACTGTCACAGAGAGAATTGGAACTAAGGTCCTAGGACCTAACAGGCATGCCCACCACCACTATGCTACGCTGTCCCTGAGGCACTCACTAATCTCCTCATTTTACAGATAAGGACACTGGGGCTCCAAGAGACAAGGGGGTTACCCAAGCTGGGGCTTTGGCATCCTGTCTGGATGGCTGTAGACGCAGGTAAAGCCAGCAACTCCAGGAAGCTCCACCCTCAACTCCCAGCTAAGGCAAGACCATGCTTCTAGAAGCGAGGGCACCTGTCCCACTCCTGCCAGAGCTGCACAAGGAGGCCATAAGGCAGAACACTAGGGCTGGAAAACTCCCTGGCCTTCACAGCCGCCTCAGATGCCCCTCCACCATGCCTGGACCCACTGTGCTGGGGGCAGGCATCACAGACCAGTCACCCCCTCAATGCAGGGAGCAACCAATGCTCTTTGCCTGCCACGTGGTGGCTGGGCCTCCACTTCAGCTAAAGCCAGTGTGGAAATAAGTCCTGGGGCATGAAGATGCAGGTTCGGATCCCAGCTCTGTCAAATACTAGCTGTGAACCCTGGGTAAAGAGCTGAGGCTCTCTGTAAAGTGGGGTGTTAATGCCACCACCTCGTTGGCTGTCTGAAGACTGAAGGAGCTCACAGGCTCAGCGCCCTCCCTCTCAGAGTAGATTTGCTGCCATTTTAGTGCTCACCTCCAGCAGCATCCTCATAACTCCTAGTGCACCCATCAGGACATGGGGCGGGAGCCAGGACTGCTTCAACTTATCTCATTTGAGACATGCTTTCCGGGACAAGCATTTCATTATTAAGTAATAGTAAAATCTGAGGTTGAACGGAAACCCAAAGTCAGGCCTGAACTTCTCAGTCCTACCTCAGGCAGAAGGGGAGAACTAAGGGGTCCCGGTGGGTCATCCCACAGCAGGTGGAGTTGTGAGTGGGGCCCGCATCTGTGCCGGGCCCTTCTCCTGGCCATCACTGGGACAGGCTGCCAGCCCACGTGACGTATCCCAGTTGCCACGGTTTCTGCTTATTTCTGGGAAGAAAGTTCCATTGACATGGGTCCTGGTAAGAGGAGAGTTTGCGTCACTCCCCCGCATAGTCACTGGGGTCCCTGCATTGTCCACAAGCAGTAGACTGAAGGTGCTGACATTCACAGCCCTCAAAGCTTCCTCTTCACTTAACCCAGGGAGGGTGGGAGCTGGCCCTATTTCCAGATGAGAAAACTGAGGCTCAGGACTGGGCAGCTACTTGCACGGTTTCATGGAGACATTGGCGAGAAGCAGGGACCCACATTCCTGACTCCTCCCATTTTTCCAACCTGTGCTGCTTCATTTATGATCATTATTCTGGCCCCCAGTGATGCTGGGCCTTTTCCAAAACCACAGCCCCTAATCTGCCTTGAGAGAAGCTATTGAAGGCTCCAGGAACATCAACAGCTGCTTACGGGACTGGGCAGGCAGCTCCCCAGGGTGACTCGGTGCTCCAGTTGCCCCCAGGATGGCCCTCCCAGCCTTGCATATGGACATAGAGGCTGGCTTAGGGTTGGAGACGTGGGGTGTGGCTGGGGAGGGTCCCCAAGTTATTCCTCTGTGCACCCTCCCTACGGGCCTCCCCAACATCTGATCACCTCATTCTCAATCCACGGTTCAAAGACCACCAGCCAGCAGGACTGAGTCCAAACCCCCTCACTTCCCTCACACACCAGTCCTCCCGAATCCTCCGCAACTGACCCTTCCTTGCTTCATCCTCCCCCTTCCTCAAGCTGAACCCTGTCCCCACAACACCCTTCCCAACGCACCAATCTCTCCTGGGTCTCCTATCCCAGCCCACAAAACCCAGGAGCTGCCCGTGGCTACCTTACTCCAGAGACTGCACCGCACGGGAATGCTCAGGGGACCTCTGCAAACCAGAAGTTCCCTTCTTAGCCCAAGGTTGCCAACACTTAAAAGAAACTGGCACTTTCTTAGGGTGGTCAAGTGTGCCGGGCTCCTCCTTCCACAGGGCCTTTGCACGTGCTCTTCCCTGTCTGGAATGCTTCCCCCTTGCCCATCATCTAGCAACTCCTAGTCTTCCCACAGTCCCCGCAATGCTCTCCATTGCCTGGTCTCCCGGCCCCGTGTGGCTCTCCTTCATCACACCTGTTCTGCTTTCGTTATGTGTCATCATGTGATTATTCACTGGCTAGACTAGAGGCCACATGCCCACTGCACGAGGCCTGTCTTGTTCACCCCAGAGTCCCTGCCACAGTGCCTGGTACACAGCAGGGGCTCGATGAATGTCTGCTTTCTGAAGAGTGGGAGCAGCTATGTAGATTACAAAGATGACCACTAATCATAATCATTGCTTCCTGTCCTGCATGCATGCCTTCGGCACTGTGAGGTTGCCACTCCTCTTATCGTTCTCTCTTTATGCTTTGAATGTGGACTTGGCCATACGCTTGTATTTGACAAATGGGACAACAGCAAATGTGACACAAGCAGAGGCTTGAAAAGCACCAGGACACTGGGGTTTGCTCTTTCTTGCTGCACCAAGGAGCCTGGGAGCCTCAGGTGCACATGCCCGAGCTAGCCTGCTGGAGGACAGGAGATCACGCAGGGAGCTGAGCCAACAACCAGCCAGCCCCCAGCCAGCAGCAGGCAAACTGCCAGCCATGCGAGGGAGGCTGTCCTAGATGACCCAACTCCCAGGCCACTGGCCAACAGACCACGATGCAGGGAGAGCCTGTAGAGACAACCAGCCTAGCCAGGAAGCCTTGCAGCCAACCCACAGAATCATGAGCTTAATGAAATGGTTGTTGTTTTAAGCCATTAATTCTGGTGGCTTACTGTGCAGCAATACACAACCGATACAGGACCTAATAGAAGAGCATTTGCCCTGATACGCTCACAGCCAAAGAACATGTGTCTGGTCTACTCAACATCAAGTTGAAAACAACAAAGCCTCTTGGGGGCTGGGAGGCAGCTGGGATCAGGGAAGTTCAGACCCTGAGTTTGAGCCTGCTGGCCTATGACATTGGCTTGAGCTGGGACAAGGTGGGCACTCACCTCTGTTGGTAGGTCTGCCTGTCTCCACCAGCGGGAATGACATACGCCATGCCAAGCCTTCTCGGGTCAATGGTCTGAGTCTAAATGAGGACTACATGAAAGGGTCTCCAAAAGGAAGCTAAAGACCCCTGTGCACGCAAGAATATGTGGTGCAGAATAAAGAGCATGACTTCAGAGCTAGAAGGATTCATGTTCATGATCCATTCTGCTTCTTATTTTATTTTATTTTATTTATTTTTTTGAGATGGAGTTTCACTCCTGTTGCCCACGCTGGAGTGAAATGGTGTGATCTTGGCTCACTGCAACCTCCACCTCCCGGGTTCAAGCAATTCTCCTGTCTCAGTCTCCCGAGTAGCTGGGATTACAGGCATGCGCCTCCATGCCCAGCTAATTTTTTGTCTTTTTAGTAAAGACGGGGTTTCACCATGTTGGTCAGGCTGGTCCTGAACTCCTGACCTCAGGTGATCCACCCGCCTCGGCCCCCCAAAGTGCTGGGATTACAGGCATGAGCCACCACACCCGGAGTTTCACTCTTATTGCCCAGGCTGGAGTACAGTGGTACGATCTTGGCTCACTGCAACCTCCGCCTCCTGGGTTCAAGCGATTCTCCTGCCTCAGCCTCCTGAATAGCTAGGATTACAGGTGCTCGCCGCCACACCCAGCTAATTTTTTGTATTTTTGTATTTTTAGTACAGACGGGGTTTCACCATGTTGGCCAGGCAGGTCTCGAACTCCTGACCTCAGATGATTCACCCACCTCAGCCTCCCAAAGTGCTGGGATTACAGGCAGATCCACTCTGCTTCTTACAGGCTGTGTGACCTTGGGCAAGTGTCTCTGAGCTTCAGGTATCCCATTTGTGGCATGGTAATAGTAATACATAACTTGCAGGGGTATTGTAGGGGTTAAATAAGATAGTATACAAAAGATAGCACAATGCTTGGCACATAGTTAAGTATTCAATAAACAGTAAATAAGATAGCACAATGCTTGGCACATAGTTAAGTATTCAATAAACAGTAGTTCCTCCTCGTCCCCGCCCCCACTCTGCTGGTACCTTTCATTCGACCATCTTATCCCCACATCACCGCTTAGCACTAACAGTTTCCATGTTTGCTATCAGCATCTCGTGCCAGGTTCCAGGCTGTGACTGTCACTTATATAACATCTATGCAAGAGAAGCTTACAGGGAAGATGTCGGAGAAAGAGTTGGATGTTCCCAGCTTTGACTGGGAGAGAAAACTCAGGCCACAGAGGTGGAGAACAGAGCGAAGAAGACTGAAGATAATTCAGAACCAAATCCTCCCCGCAAGGTCCTGACGCACCCAAGCTCAGTCTGTCTTCATCTGGGATAATGAGTTGTGCTCCTTCCTCCACTCACCCCCAAGGCACCAGTGCACAGAACGGGGCTGGCTGCATGGGAAGGGGAGAGAAAGAAGGCTCACTACAGTGGCCAGACACCCAGCTGTCACCAAGATTCCTGGACAGAGCATGACTCCAGGGATGCTGCTGGCAGCTTGGCCTGGCCTCTACCCCACAAAACACTTACAGCAAAAATAGATTACCTTTGCCCGGAGTAGCCCAAATGTCCAAAAAATGACCTATAGCAAGGGTGTAGGATGGACTCCAGCCACCCCAACACACACACACACACACACACACACACACACACACACACACACACACACACACACACACACACGAAGCCTGAATATCCAGGGAGGGCGGACAATGTGGAGAAGCAGGCTCAGAGTTGGGTTGGGAAGGGGGTCCCAGGGCAGAGGGTATGACACTGCACCATCGCGCCTGCCCCAAAGCCCTCCATGGCTCCCCAGTACAGCATCCAAACCCCAGAGCCTGGCACTGAGTGTCCTCCTAGCCCCTCTATACGAGCTTCTGCCTATCCAGTCAGGTCTGCAGTAATTCCCAAGGCCGCCAGCTCCCCTCCCCTTTCCACACACCCTCTCCCTATGTGGTGTGGTCCCTTAGGAAGAGAAAGTATGTTTCTGGCAAGCAGGTTTGGGTTCCAATCCCACTGTGACCCCGGCCCAGTGCCCTTACCTCTCGAACCTCAGCTCCTCACCTGCACAGCGGAGGTGGCTTTCTAAATAGGATTGTTGTGAATATTAAATAAATAATGTAAGTGAAATACCCATCCTATGATGGATACTAAATAAATGCCTCTGCCCTTCCCCATTCCTCTACGTTCTCCTCCTACTCTTGGAGGTCTCGCCTAAAGGTTCCCTCTGCCAGGAAGCCCTCCCTGAACACTGCAGGCCTCAGGGGTTCTCTCTCTCTCTCTCTCTCTATCTCTCTCTCTCTCTCTCTCCCCCACCGCCCCGCCCCCCGCCTTGACCTTGGGCTCTGAAATAAGAGCTGCCTCTTCCTGTGCAAACCCTCCCCCAATCCCCACCCTCAGCCTCCATCACAGCCTGAGGACCAGGACAAAGGACCAACCACAACCATCACCTTGTGAGCCTGCAGCACATGCAGCTCCCAGAGAGGAGAAGCGGCCACCCCAGGGGACACAGCAGAGTCCACACTGGAGCCCGAGTCCTGCCTCCCAGTCCACCCTCCTCAAGGCCATCCTCGGGCAAAGATACTGTGACTGGATGACCACGAGTTCCACCCAGAACCCCTCTTTCAGGCTGTGCACCCACTCCCCAGGGGCTGAGTGCTGATGCCCACAGCTGCCCACAGCTGCTCCTGTGGGGGTCAACATGGTCCCCTTTGCTCCAGGTGAGTGTGATCCCCAACATTACCCAGGTAGAAGCTTCTCACCCTTCCGGTTTGAGCTCTAACCTCTAGTGACCACACTTGATCACTAGAATTCTGTTTCTCTTTGGTGCCTCAGGGTCTGCATTAGTCAATTACAGCCTTTGCCTCTACTTCCTTCTTGAAGGGACTTTGCCCCGGCCACCAGACAGCTAGGAAAGGTTCCCCAAAAGCACTCCTGGGGAAGGTGTCAGAAAGAGAGGTGGATGAGATTTGTCCAGGCCCCTGTAGGATATGTGGAGGGGAGCAAGGCCCACTGATGTCTCTGCTTAGAGGAAGAAGCTGCTGACCTGCCCTCAGTCAGAAATGGCAGGGAGGGCATCAACCCCTCGCCAACCCCTTGTCTTTAGCCCACCCCAGGGTGTGAGCCCCCAATCCTGGTGTGAGCCCCTCAAAGCCCCTCTGAGGGGATGTCCATGACCTTTGCAAAACTAAATGCAATAACCAAGTCCTATGTGCAGAGAAGACCCCAGAGTCAGCCCCGAAGGCTGCAATAATCCAGGCGTGTGTTTGGACAGGAGGCACCCTGCAAAGCTCCGTCAACTCTGCCTGTTGCCTGAGCAGGGAAGCGGTTCACCTTTTGCTAATCGTCCTAATTCATTTTTTATTACTAACTTTCCTGTTTTTTATTTGCTGTCTGATTGAAGATATTACCAAAGGCATTTAAACAGCATCAGACCGTACCACAATGGCAAACATAACTCTTTTTATTGAAATCTGCATTAATATACATATAAGTCCCCAATCACAAAGACCTCAGGGTCCACATGCTAGACCTAAATGAAGGCAGATTTGGCAAGAGGTATACACACAATGGAAGGGTTTTTAAAAGGTAATAAGCTGCGCCAGGAGAGCAGGATAAAATGGGCACTTTCTCGTGCTTCTGGGGAGTGGGGGTGACCCTTTTGGAAAATGACAGGTCAGCATGAATCAGGTGCCATAAAAATGCTCACTCTTTTTTGACCCAGAAATTTTACTTCCTGAGTCTTCTTTGATACCCCGCTCTCCACCATACCCCAGATCCAACTCATCCCCAAACTGCATACATCTTCCCTCCTGTTACCTCCCACACCCTTCTCTTCATTTCCACTCCATCACCACAGTCCAAGCCAGAGTGGACCAACAGAACTTTCTGCAGGGATAGAAATGTCTGTATCTGCACTGCCCAACAGGGGCTAAAACACCCATATGTGGCTAGTGAGTACTCCAAATATAGCTAGTGTGAATGAACTAAATTTTGTTTTATTTTCCCGTATTTTAAATGAAAAGAGCCACACGTGGCTACTGGCTACCTTATTGGATAGCGTGGCTGCAAGCCATCATCAATTCTCCCTTAAACCACAGGTACCACCTCCCAACTATTCTCCTGCCTCCACTCTTGCCCCATCCAATATTTCCGCCCACAGAACTACTACAAAGATTCTTCTAAAATGCAGCACACCTCCATGACTCCCACTGCTCCCAAGTCAAAGTCCAAGCGTCCAGACATGGCCTCCGAAGCCCATGTCTCCTGGCGACACTGGGCAGCCCAGCCCCAGGGAGCCTACAGTGACACAGATGCTGGATGAGAAGGGCAATAGCACAGGGGAGGACAGCAGTGATGGCCTCCAGGAGGGGGTGGGAGTTGAGCAGAAATTTAACAGACGTGCGTGTTCAGCCAGGCGTGGTGGCACATGCCTGTAGTCCCAGCTACTTGGGAGGCTGAGGTGGGAGGATCACTTGAGCCCAGGAGTTGGAGACCAGCCTGAGCAACATGGTGAGACCCCTCATCAAAAAATTTAAAAATTAGTCAGGTGTAGTGGCCCGTGCCTGTAGTCCCAGCTACTCAGGAGGCTGAGGCAGGAAGATTGCTTGAGCCTAGGAGGTTGAGGCTGCAGTGGGCCATGTTTGTACCACTGCAATCCAGCCTGGGTAATAGAGCAAACCTCTGTCTTTTAAAGAAAAAAAAAAAAAAAAAGATGTGTGTGTAGGAGTTTGCCTGGTGGGTGGGAAACACTAAAACCAGAGGCCTGGCAGTCAGAGTCACTCTGAAGGCTCCACCCATGAGCAAACAATAGAGATCCCCACACTTGCAAAGCTGATATTCTAGTGAATGGGATAGAGGAGGAAGGAGAGAAGGGCATAAACAATAAACATCAGGAATAGGTAGAAAGAAAGCGATGGGTAAGGGGCTTCCAGTGGACTGTGGTAGGGCAGTGCAGTTTGCAAGCCTTGAGTATTAAGAAGGCAAAGTGTCAAACACTGCCCTTGAATCTGCACCGTGAGATCATAACAGGTGATTTCCCTCATTTCCTAAACTTTTTGGCAGGTAACACAATGTTCATAATTTACAGTTTAATTTTTTTTTTTTAAAGAGGAGTGATAACTTTAGGAGAGAAGCCACCAAAAAGTCCTGTTTGCTCAACAGAAACATCCCCACAGGCTGAACAGAGATTTTATTATCTCCGAAGGCCAGGCCAACTGTGCCCCAGATACCCCAGCCCAAGCAACTGGGAGTGACGCCTCCCTCCTGACAAAGGCAAGGTCATCATTCCCAGGGAGATGGGAAGGGGACAAAATGGGCTGCATCTGCCAGCCCTTGCCCCAAAGGGTCAAGCATTGATTAAAAGCCAGGAAGACAAGGATTTCAAACATCATCTCTCTTGAGTCATATCTCAACTTTCCTCCTTGGGCTCAGCTGAAGATGGTCCTGGCATGTTTCTACAATAAGAATTCTAAAATTCGCATGGATTGACACCTGCAGGGCCCAAACACTGTGTCCCTCACATGTATGTGTTTAATCCTCCTGGCAACAACATATAAACAGGGTAAGTGAGGCCCAGAGAGGGTGAGTGGATTATTCTTAGAAACACAGCCTGGGCTATGTTACGGTGGTCATCTCTGAAAAATATAACCTGCCTCATTCACTTGTTCAATCTTTCAACAACTTTTTACTGAGCACCTACTATAGATCAGACACCATGGGGATGCAATGGTAAACAAAATAAGCATGAGCCTATTGCTTCTTAAAGTTTATTATACTGAAGGGGGAGCAACCAAATAATTTCACAGATATATGATGCCACAAAGAAAAATGCTCAGAGGCAGCCAGGCGCGGTGGCTCACGCCTGGAATCCCAGCACTTTGGGAGGCCGAGGCGGGTGGATCACGAGGTCAGGAGATTGAGACCATCCCGGCCAAAATGGTGAAACACCACCTCTACTAAAAATATAAAAATTAGCCGGGCATGGTGGTGGGTGCCTGTAATCCCAGCTACTCGGGAGGCTGAGGTAGGAGAATCGCTTGAACCTGGGAGGTGGAGGTTACAGTCAGCTGAGCTCACACCACTGCACTCCAACCTGGGTGACAGAGCGAGACTCCATCTCAAAAAAATTAATTAATCAATTAAAAATTAAAAAATAAAAATGCTCAGAGGCTATGGCAGAGAAAAGGCGAGATAACTGCACAGATGAGCAAGTCAGACTCTGGAAAGACGAGGATGAAGCTGAGGCTGGGCAGGAGCCAACCATGTGAAGAATGAGGGCAAGAACATTCCAGGCAAAGGGAAGAGCATGTGCAAAGCCCCCAAGTGCAAAAGAACACAGCGGGTCTGAGAGATAGCAAGAAGGCCAGGTGACTGGAATGGAGTCATTGAGGGGGACTGACTCTGACTTTGCTCATCACCATGTTCCCAGCATGAAGCCTGGTGCCTAGAACAGAGGCTGGAAACGCAGACGGGGCGAGCTTACGTGAGGATTTATGGGCCAAAGAAGGAGTTGGATGTTATCTACTCACCAGGGTAAGACATTGGAAGGCTTTAAGCAGAAACCTAAGAAGATATGATTTAGGTTTGTCAGAGTTCATCAAGCTGCAACAGAAAGCCATTGAGCTGCTTTGTGGGTTCCTCCCCGCCTTTTTTTATTTTTTATTTTTTGAGACTCACTCTGTCACCCAGATTGGAGTGCAGTGGCATGATCTCAGCTCACTGCAACCTCCGCCTCCAGGGTTCAAGTGATTCTCAGCCTCCCAAGTAGCTGAGATTACAGGCGCGAGCCACCATGCCCAGCTATTTTTTTTTTTTCCGTATTTTTAGTAGAGACGGGGTTTCACCATGTTGGCCAGGCTGGTCTCAAACTCCTGACCTCGAATGATCCACCCGCCTCTGCCGCCCAAAGTGCTGGGATTACAGGCATGAGCCACCGTGCCCGGCCCCATTGAGCAGGTTTTTATGGAGAAGAGACAGGATCCAATTTATGCATCATACAGACATCAATGGTGGCCACCATGGCTCCTCAGCTCATCCTGACCTTTGGTCACTGGATAGTAAATGTCTCCAAGCTCCATGGAAAGCTAAGTTTCCCCCGCTGGCATGTGGGAGGTGGCCACCTTTCGGCAAAGCAAGACAAAGCAGCAAATGACAGGGCGTGTTGACAGAGCGTCAGACAGAAGCATGGCCATAGGCAGATGAAAAATTGTCCCAGAGGACACCTCAACAGGCCGTGACTTGCTGTTAGCATTGAGCCATTAAGAAAACACAATGATGTGCTTCGCTGATCCTGAAGGACATAATCCAGGTCGGCGTGCAGACATTTAGTGCTCCGTCCAAAGGAGCAATAAAGCGACCAACACGAGAGCAGCTGGAGGAAACCTGCACTGTGCAAGTGGGCGGCCAGGCCCTCCAGTGCTTTTTATTCCTTCTCTCATTTAAAATCAAAGCCTGGCTCTTAGGCATCTGTAGACAGATTTGGAAAGGGAATTGAAGCTAACTACACCAGGTGCTTAAACATACATCATTACCTCATTTAATTTCATAAACAATAAGCACTGCTCATCACATTTTGTGAGAAAACTGAAATCAGAGATAATAAATAGCTTTCCAAATGCCCCTGGCTCCCTTCTTCAGCCTCACCTCTTGACACTCTCAGCCCCTTCTATGCCTTTGCATATGCTGTTCCTTCTACCTGGAATGCTTTTCCCTACCTTCTTCACTTGGCCAAGTTCTACTCACCTTCAAGCACAGGCAAGTGTCCCTTCCTCTGAGAAGCCTTCCCTGACTGTCCCCAGCCTAGCCTGGGGTCCCACACTCTCCTGTGCTGCTTCAACATAATGCTTACTACACACATTTGAAATTGTTTATTTCTGTCTCTCTAATAAGATCATGCTTCTCAAGGACAAGGACCGTGTCTTTATCACCTGTTCCTGCCTGGCACCTACCACAAAGCCTTGCATACAGCAGGCAGTGCATGCTCTTTGGATGGCTGTATGAAGGAGGGAGAGAGGGAGGGAGGGAGAGAGGGAGGGAGGGAGGGAGGGAGGGAGGGAGGGAGGGAAAGAAGGAAGGAAGGAAGGAAGGAAGGAAGGAAGGAAGGAAGGAAGGAAGGAAGGAAGGAAGGAAGGAAGGAAAACATGAAAAAATTTAACTCTTCATAGGTGGCAAAGCCAAGATTTGATCCCAGGCCAGTATGTCCAAAGCATATCTCCCAGCATGTGTGTGTGTGGGTGTGTGTGTGGGTGTGTGTGTATTATATAGATCAATCAGAAAATGTACACAGTGTGGAATATATTTAGGACTCCATTCGTCCTTCCAAAAGAGATGCCAAAAATACCAGCCCACAGGGGAAAAAAAGGAGGATGATGAATACGGGGGAAAGAAAGGGTTAACCAAACCCTTTTCCTTGTTGCAAGATAATTTCACGTTTGTTAATTGCAGAGCATAACTTCCCTGGAAACCTGATGAAGGTGGGATGTTAACTATGTTACCAGGCAACTCTGCTTATGGTAAAAATGACCCCTGATTGGTAAGTTGCATTTGAACTGGGAGGAAGTATAAATAAGTTATAAATATCTGAAAAAGAAGCCATACTTTGGGTTTTCCTAGATGCAGTGACATTTGCACCTGACATGTCCCTGGGTCCTTGAAGCTAAGCCTAGGGAATTGTTACAATGGATATGGCTGCTGGGAGAATAAGGCTTCTAAGCCAGGGTGGCTCCCACAGCCACCCATTGTGTATCTCATCCCTCTGCACTTGAACTAGATCCTGGGAGGGAGGGGGCAACAAAGAGAATAGCTCCTGGCCACCTTCGTGGACCACTGCAGAGACTGTTGCAAGAATTACTCGTGCAGAAGAGAACAGCTCACGTGCCTTGCTGGCAGGCTGTGTCAGGCTGTGTCCCAAATCTTTCGAGGACACTGGTGCCAAGTGTCCCCTGTGTTCATCTTGTGAGTCTGAATGTTTCATTAGTCCTTAAAAACTCCCTGTGGGAACTGCAGTGAGAAAGAAGGGAACTGATACAGGAGAGAAAAGAGACAGTCCCAATGGGAACAAGCGCTACACCGATCCTGAACTGAAAAGCTCCTTAGACTGTATAATTTATAAAGGCACTAAAACCTAGTATAGGGTCTATACTCACTGTTCTACAGAGGGCCCAGTTGACCTAAACAGTGCCTGGAGGAAGAAATGAGGGAGGGGAAGACTTACTTGCTCTCCCATAGACCTAACCACCAACCTGAGATGCAAATGTGATTATATGAAGAAGCCATGACTCAGAGAGGCTAAGTGACAGGTCCAAAGTCATACAGCTTATAAGTGTCAGGATATGAACCCAGGCACTTCCATCAAACTCAAAGTCACATCTGGATCCAACATCTGGGTTTGCATAAAAATGAACTTCCATCTCAGGTGGACATAGAGAACAGAGAAAGCATGGGAGTGGGGGTGGGAGACCTTCCTAAATAATGTAAACAGGAAATATTTGCAGAATAAATGAGACATAAAGAGCCCAGGGTCCATCTTCCACATCATAAAGTTCAGTTCAAGTCAAAACACAGCACGATGGAACAATAAAATGTATGCATGGGATTGACCCTGGGTTATACTACTGAGTCGATTCATTTCCAACAAGTTTCTAAATCATTCCTGCAAATTAGGCCCAGCTTCGACATAAGCACATTTTAATTAGCTGTGATGTAAAGGCGCTCTAAGACAAGGGACCAGCGATCCACTCTTCCACCCCTGCAGCAGGAGGAAGTGAGCTCCCCCTGGCAGCCTGACAGCTGGAGAGCAAGCTCAGGCGAGATTCCAGCTCTGCCTAACAACCTCCTCTGCCACCCTTCTGTTACTTGACTCATCTGGACCTCAGTCTTCTCACCTAAAAAATGGGGACAAATGTGCCCAGCATAGTTCTCAGGAAGACTTAGGCACATAAGAAAATAAGAAAAGGCTGGGATCAGAAACATTACGAGATTGCTAAAAACTAAGAAGTCAAAGAAACAGACTGACAGCGAAGGCTGTGAGTACTAAGGCACTGGCACACAACACCTAACTGAACCCCAGAACATTCCCAGAGAGAGGAAGCCTGCGCTGGGGCCCCTGCGTCTGTCCAAAGCCCTGGGAGAAGCTGTTTGTTGGTTTTGCCCCCTGGCTAATGCCAAGGAGAAGAATTCTCTAATGGAAATGAGAAATCTCCCTGGGAGACTCCCTCCTGTGGGTGGGCACAAGGAAAAGTGCACCAGTGCCCTGGGGGTAACTGCCGGCCTACCTGAGGGACAAAGAGGCCTCTAAGGACATTGTACGCTCATCCCACACTGCAATAGAGTCTGCACTCACACAGCACATGCAGGGCGTTTCTACTCAGCATCCACACTGCCCACCCGCGCCGTCATGGCTTCCACCCGTGTTGAGGAAACTCGCAACCACAGGACAGATCTAGACCCCCCCTCCCATTTACAAATTTAAATGTCAACCAAGAATCACCAGGCATTTGTAGCAAATATCAGCATAGAAGAGAGGCCTCAAAGTGAACAGAAGAACCACCAATAAAACAGAGTTAAATGCAGGAAACAAAGACCACTTTTTAAAAAATCGAATTACCATCTTCAAAGAGATTCAGGATAGTCACATATCCATGAAAGAATAGACCACGATGAGATGAGATCAATCAAGAAACTCAGAATTCCAGGAAAATAAAAAAATGATTACAGAAATAAAAACAACGAATGTATTAAAAGTAAGGAAGTGAAGAAAGGGTTTGATGGGAAGTACACCCTCCACACCCTTTTCAGTGGATACCCCGGGACACAGGGCTGTGTGTGGAGAAGGGAGAGGGACAGAGAGTGACAGGGACTTCACTTGCGACTTTTCTCTTCTAAAATACTTCTGTGTGTCTTACAAGGAGCAAAACCAATGGTTAAAAAATAAAAGAGTGGCAGGACTCAAGAGAAAGGGGGAAATGGTAGAAAGTGAAGTGCAGTTGGGAGTGAGTTAATGAACGGAGCCACACCACAATAGCCTATGTTATGGCTAAAGGTGACCCACTCCTTTGCCCCCGAGCTTCCTGGGAGCTCAGTGAAGGTGAAAGGCAAAGCCAGGGACACTGACCTGCACTGAGGCTGGGCAGGGCAGACGGCCTCTTGTTGAACTAGACAGGACTCCAGCCCAAAGAGAAAGCCCTGGCTCTTGTCCAGAGGTGACCTCCTTAAGCATGGCCCAGAAGCTCCTTGGAGACCCATCTGGAATCCTCCCTAACAGACAGGAAGATATGTGACAGCTCAGTGCAAGGACTCTGGAATCCCACCCTGGAGTAGAGCATCTTTAAGCCCCTAAAAACTCCATTAATTACCAGTCGTCTTCCCTTGGACCCAAAAAGTAACTATCCTGCCTTTCCTACGCAGAGCAGGTGACACATCTCTCTTACGTCATGAGACAAAGAAGAACCTTGAGCAAGTGAGTGACAGTCACTAAAAGTCATCCACATGCTGGCCCTTGACTTCCTGGAACCAAAAGGAAGGTGCATTTTCTCCACAGGATGCATCTCCCTGAGATGGTCACAGTGGTACTCCCCGGCCGTCTTCCATATGCTCATCCCCCAACCCCAGGAATATCAGCGGCTGGGCTTGCAGCTCGCCCTTCAATGGGACTGCCCTCTGCTGCAGTGAATTCCTTCGCCCAGGGGAACTGCCTGCTGTTCACCTTTAGGCCTCTCACTTATGCTGAAATGACTGGATGATGCAGGAATCAAAGGCTTGGGCAGTACCCTCATCTCCGTCTGGGGTAACACTGAAGAGCCACCGTAGCGCCAGAGCTCCCTGTGGGATGGCATTCATGAGAACCACAGGCCAGGCCAGGCCAGCTTCTCCCCCGCCCAAGCATGTTTCCTCCTGTGTCCCCCGCAGGTGCACCCCTTCCACCCACCTCACCGCAGGCAACTTCCCCACACAAACCTTCCATGAGCAACTCTCCATCTCAGAGTCCATTACCAGGCAACCCAATGTGAGACTCTCCCCATGGTGAAGAAGACTCTCCCCACGACCCACCAAGGGGCTTGAGAAGGACACCTAACCATGTCCCCACCAGGGCTCCATGCCCCAGGCCAGCAATACATCCCCACTGTCCTCAGTTAAGGCAGGACAATCCTGCCACGTTCTAGTCTAGACCAGAGGTTCTCTAAGTGTGGATCCCAGACCGGCACCATCAGCACCATCCACTTGCTGGTAGTGCTAACTTTCAGCTCCTCCCCAGGCCTGCTGAGTCAGAACTTCTGGGAGTGGAACACAGCAGTCTGTTTTAACTGCGCTCCGGGTGATTCTGGTGGGCTAAAGTTTGAGAAGCAGAGTATCTATCGCAGGCTACTGGGGGAAATCAAATGCAAGTCATTAGACTTTCCCACCAGCAGAAGACCAAGAGACAGTCGTTGAGGACGGTCAGAATCCAGCAGCGTGATGCATTCCATACTTTTGCACTGCACCCCTGGTTCCAGGCACACTCCTCTACTTAAAGCCCCACAGGCTGGGGTGCAAGGCTCTTCATAACCATCTCTGCTGATGTCCCAACTCCCACACAGGCAGGTTTCCCCTCCTTAGGCTTACAGTATCCCCAAACCACCCCTGCAATGGCTGCTCCCTCTGCCTGGAACACCCCCTACCACTCTACATGCCCCCAGCTAGCCCACCTGGCATTCCTGTAAGACTCTGCCGTTGTGAAACCATCCCACACTCCTGGCATTGGCACTGCTCAGCCAATTTTATATTTAATCATTACTCTGCATTTTGAGCCAATTGATCATAAATCCACATAGCCATTCACCCAGTAAATAAAACTTTTCTATGGAGTCACTGAGCCTCCATGACAGCGCTGAATCCCCAGCACCCAGTAGGCACTCAATAAAAACCTGTTGAACATCTGAGAAACCCAGCAGTAAACAGGCCATTAAATATTGAAAAACCACAATCAGGTTGCTCATGCCAGCAGGCACCAGAATTAGCAACTATACAGTAGCAAGTTTTAAATATCAGGGAAATTGATCAAAATGTATTATCCTGTGTCATACAACATCGTTTCACTAAGATATAAAATTACAATTTATCACAACTCATTAGGTTAATAATCACTTACCATATGTTTTTACTGTTGCTCCCAAACCATGCTGAAAAATCACCCTGTAGGTCTGAATCCATGTAAATAAGATGACTGTCAACTCCTTGGATATAGGATTACTGAAGGGAGACAGTGGACTGAAGCCCTGGCCAGAGAGGACGGGCCCTGCGGCGGCGCCACAATTCCCTTCACCACTAACTTCTAGTTTACCTGTGCTACACTTTCTTCCCACATCACTGGTCCTCAACCAGAGGCAAAGTCTGGAGACATTTTTGTTGTCACGACTCGTGGAAGGGGGATGCTCTTGGCATCGACTCGGTAGGGCCCGGGGATACGGCTAAACGTTCTACAATGCATGCAACAACTCCCACAACGAAGAGTTATTAGGTCCAAAATGTCAGTAGCGCGGAGGCTGGGAAACAGCACTCTAGATCAGACAGAACTTCCACACCGATTACTTTAATCTGATCTTCACAGCAACAACAGAAGGCAGGCATTTCTGTCCCCTTGTACAGATAAGAAAACTGAGACCTGAGCAGCTAAGCGATGTGTATAAGGTCACCTGCCCAAGCCCGTGGATGGTGCAGCTGTGATTTGAACCAATTTCTCTGCCTCCAAAACCCACTTTCTCTGCTACACAGATTCAAGAAGGTAACAGAAGGTGAAGGAAATGAGCAACTCTCTCCCGATTCATAATTCCGGACACTTCAATAAGACACTCCTTCAACCCAGAGGCTCAGGAAAATCAGGTCTAGGGACCAAGACAGGGAAGCATCCTATGTTGGGACTGCCAGCAGCCCAGGGCCAGAAATGGTGGCTCATGCCTGCAGTCCCAGCACTTCGGGAGGCCAAAGCAGAAGGATCATTTGAGCCCAGGAGTTTGAGCCTGCACTGAGCTATGATTGTACCACTGCACTCCAGCCTGGGCAACAGAGCAAGACTGTGTCTCTAGAAAAAAAAGAAGAAGAAGAACATGGCGGGGCAGCTGTGGGGCATCCTCCAGCAGCTGGTGCAGAAAAGCAAGTTCCTCTCGCATTTTAACTTTCAGTTGGGCTGCTCTTTGTGGATGAAAATGAAAGCATTTCCTGCTGGGGCCAAGTGCTACACACACGTGATCTCCAACCCTCCAGCTCCGAAGGGGAGATGTCAATGTCCCCATTTTACAGATGAGGAGACTGAGTCCAGGGAGGTTAAATAACTTGCCCGCCCTGATAGTGGTGAAGGCAGTGTTCAAATCCAAGCCTGCCAGGTTCCACAAACCATGCTGCCTTCATATCCTGAGACCAACTCCAGGAAATCAGAGAAGCAAAATAGATTGCCCTACAGAATCACATGGGGCAAGAAGCCACACAGCAGGGGGATCCCTGGACCAAGGGGGAGGCACAGGACCTTGCCCTTCATGCAGGCTCAGCTCCTCTTTCCGTCTACAGGCTGCTCTGTTTGCCAGGCTCTGTCCTCTGAGCCCACTTTGGAAAGCTCCTCTAGGAATGGAAGGTCAGCCAAAGACTCTGCGCCTCTGCCCTGTCCTGACCTGGACTCCTTGTGCCCCACAAAGTCTTCAGATGACAACAGCCAGACAGATGCTAAGTTCCTCAAGCCACAGGTTACAACTGGCAAGCCCTAGATTCATTCATTCATTCTACAAATATTTGCTGAGCATCTATGTGTCAGGCTAGCACTGGGAATACAAAAGTAAAGGCAGACACAGTGGTTCCTGTCCTCTCAAGGATAGCAGGCCCATCCCCTCAAAAAGCACCATTCCCACCAGCATTCCCTCCCAGTGCACCCTCCACAGTTAGAAAGGACGTTCTCAGCCTTTATTTCACTATATTTCCACCCCCACACCATCCCTCTAGGCTGAGGGTCACCGATTTGCCTTCCCTTTGCACACAGGGAAACAGAGGCCCAAAGAAGGGCACTGACAGGCTCAAAGTCACCCAGCAGATTGGGGGCAGCAGTGCCAGGCTTGGGCTGCTGGTCCTACCATGCAAAAGTCCTGGGGTCCTTCCTGGAGGAGCCTCCAGCACAGGTTGGGGAAGGAGCTACAGGGAACATGTTTAGATGGAAAGTAAATGAGAGCTTCTTAGCAGAGATGCAGACATCCATCTAGCGTTTCCTGGGACCAGCCATCTCAGCTCTAAGCCCACCCATCCCAGGGTACCTTCCATGGGACTCCCTAGCAGCCACCTGTGCCCCTGAAGAAAGGAGCTGCGGAATCTCACCCACCAAGGATGCTGGGCAGGCCTCACGCAGGTCAAGTCCAGATCAAGTCCGTAGTTGAACCCCACTTCATGAATTTTTGTCAAAAAGGGCCTCCAATCGTTCATTAACCAAGCTCGTAAAGATCTCATCCTTACAGGATGCTGTGTCCAGGGCTGTGTGGGTGGGAAGCTGAATCCTTCACCCACCAGCACATATTTACTGAGCAATTATGAGTCAGGCACCATGCCAGGTGCTGGGCAGAATTCCTGCCTGCCAGGAGCCCACAAAAGCCTGTACACAAACAACCAAACAACTGCTACACAAAGTGTGGTCCTTGGATGGGCAGTAACATCACCTGGGTAGCTCACTAGACATGCCAATTCCTAGGACCCCATGCCAGACCAACTGAATCGAATCTCTGGGGGTGGAGCCCAAGAATCTGTTTTTAAAATTTTGCCAGACAAAAGACACGGACAACCCAAATGCCCATCAGTGTTAACCTGGATAAAGAGAATGTGGTACATATACACCACGGAATATTATGCGGCCATAAAAAGGAACAAGATCATGTCCTTTGCAGGGGCACAGATAGAGCTGGAAGCCATTATCCTCAGCAAACTGACATAGGAACAGAAAACCAAACACCGCATGTTCTCACTTATAAGTGGGAGCTGAACAATGAGAACACAGGGACAGACACAGGGAGGGGAACAACACACACTGGGGCCTGTCAAGGGGATGGGGGAGGGAGGGAGGGAGGGAGAGCATCAGGATAAATAGCTAATGCATGCAGGGCTTAACACCTAGGTGATGGGTTGATAGGTGCAGCAAACCACCATGGCACACGTTTACCTATGTAACAAACCTGCACATCCTGCACATGTATCCGGGAACTTAAAATAAAATAAAATATTGAAAAAAATCTTGCCAGATGATTCCTCATGTGTACATAGATTTGAGAAACACTATTCTAGACCACAAGGCCTTCCTCAACTTCCCTATTTAAAATCACAAACCAGCCCCAGGCCTTGGGACCCCCAACTCTCTTTCCTGTTCCATTTTTCTCCAAAAGTCATATTCCAAACAATCATGATAGCATATATTTCACCTATATATTTATGACTTCCCACACTGATAGATAAGCTCCAGAGGGCAGTGATTTGAGTGACTTTTGTTCACTGCTGCAGCATCAGTTGCCTTGCACAGTGCCTAGCACCAAGAAGTGCTCAATAAATATTGCTGGTAGAATGACGGATGGCAGAATATGCCACATCCTATGCGGTACCAGTTCTTGGGGAAGCCTGGAAGGAAAGAGAAGTTTGCTGGCTGTGAAGCACCACATGGGGAAGATGGCACCCAGGTTGGCCTTGATGAAGGCCTTCATCCCTTCAGTCCAGGGATGAAGGATGCTGGAACAGAGATGCTAAGCCTCTTCCTGGAATGGCCCCAGATGGTTGATACTGTTATCTAATTAGTAGCTGGTATGTGCCAAGAACTGTCCTAACCTGTATCACCTCACTTAACCTTCCTGAAACTCAGAGGTAGGCAATGTTGTCTTTGAGAGAACACCAAGACTCAGAGATATTAAATGATTTTCCCCGCCCACAAAAAGACTTGCATAAGAATGTTCACAGCAGCTTTACTTATAATAGCTCCAACTTAGAAACAAACCCAAATGTCCACCTGCAAGTGAACGGATAAACCAATTGTATTATATGTATACAATATAATATTACTCAGCAATTAAATGGAACAAACTATGGATATATGCAACAACCTGGATGAATGTTGAAGACATTATATTGAGCAAAAAGAAGACAGACACACAAATGTTTATGCTGCATATCAAGTTCTAGAACTTAAACATGGTTAATATACCTAAATTGAACTTAAAGGAAGCATTGGTAACAGAAATCAGGTTAGTAGTGGCCTCTGGAGGTGGGCATAGGGCGTGCTGACTACAAAGGGATGTGAGGGAACTTTCTGGGATGACGGAAATGTTCTTTTTCTATCTGGACTGGGATGTTGGTTACATGAGTGTTAATATTTGTCAAAACTCACGGAACTGTACACTTAAAATCTTCATGTTATTGTATGTAAATCATATCTCAGTAAAAAATGAGCTAAAAATCATTTGCCCTAGGTCACTAAGCAACAAACGGACATTTGAACCCAGGCTTGCCCAGCTCCAATGGCCAGTTTACATTAGTTTGCCATAGTTGAGCAGGGATCCCCCAGCTGTCCCCCAGCCTGGTAAGATGCCTTGCCAAAATCTGAACCAGGAGTTCATAGTTACCCTAAGAAAGATGTTACAGGCTCTAAACCCCTAAACCGTGACAGAGACTTGCAAAAAAGCCAAACAAGTGTCCTGCTGGGAGTCAACCCTGGGCTCAGGCCTCATCTTTGCTCCTTACTTGCTGTGTAATCTGTGAGTACACTCCTCTGTGACTCAGTTTCCCCTTCTGTAATGCAAAGAAGGAGGAGACCAATGATTCCCAGCATGGAGCCACAGATTATGGGAGCCATGGGGTCACAAATCCCTGTGCTCAAAAAGCACCTTTATTACATTAAATAGTAATGAGTCTTATTCATACCTGGTAAGCTGTTTTTCTACTGCATGCTAATATTGTGATTAATAAAATACATATCTATTTCAAAGCAAAAATAAAACCACAACAGCTTTTCATTAGTGTGTATTTTCTCAAACAAAAGATACCAAAAGAACAACCAATGTTCGTGACTTTGGTTTAAAGAGGATGGGAATCTCTGTGTAGAGGATCGCTAAGGGGACAGTCGCCAAGGGGATGGTCGCCAAGGGGACGGTCGCCAAGAGCCCTTCCAGGTCAACTGCCCCATAGTTGTGGGGCATCGCTTGGGCAAATGCTTGCCCTTATGTATATAAAGCCTGGCTCCCTGTGCAACGAGCCTCATCTGGGCTCCAGGGACAGAGCCCCCCATGTGTGGGTGTGTCCACCCCACAATGCGTGGATGCAGCCAGGCCTGCAGGCCCCAAGTGTGGTCACTACTGCGCCCTGAGCCTCAGTGTCCCCTCCAGCTTTGATAGTGACTAGTGTAAAGGTGGAGCTTGGGCATTTCTCTCCCCAACCCCTTCCCATCCACTTCTTGAGCCAGAAAAGGGGAGTTCCCGGTCATCGCCTGGTCCTACCCGCCAAGCACCACCACTAAGGCCATGCCCACTAGGGAATCCCTTACCAAAACACCTCTAGCCCCTAGCTGAGTATGGTGACCTCTCCCCTCCCACCTCACCCTGCTCTAGCCTGAAGGACTGAGTAGCAGGTTTCACATCCCAGTGCAAACTCAGACCTTCCTTTCACCTATTCAGTGGCTCAGCTGCATCCCCACCCCCATCCCTGCCCCGCCCCACTCTAGACACATCCTCAGCTATGGGCCAGGGGTCCTACATCGCACACAGAAAGAAACCAGAATCGCTGGCTTCTCATTCCCTCCCTGCCGGCCCTTCCCGACGAGATTTGCACAGGTTCTGGTGCTGAGTCAGAGGTTTACAGAGCATCGTAATAAAACAGGGGCCTCGGCTGAGTCCTGCCTCAAAAGGCCCCTATTTGGGACAGCCCCACCCTGACGAGATTTATAGAAACACCACCCTCAAACACAGCGCTCCAGGCTAAGCCCCTACCCACTCAGACTTTGAGGCACAAATGCCCAGCCCACCCACACCCGCAAACCAGAGGCTGTAACCTACCTCGCCAACTTCACGTTTGGAAAAATAACAGAGCCAAGGGCAGAAGACAGACCAGCTGCCCCCACACCCAACCTTCTCCTCCCTGAAAACTCCACTTGCTACTTTTAATCTATTTCTCCTCCATCAGACTGGAGGCAGCTCCAGGCCTTCTCCTGAGGCTACCATCCCCCCTCTTCGGCTTCTAACTTTGCAGGTCACTGGACAAAAGAGAACCACCCCCACTCTTCGCGATACCTCATTTGTCGCCCACCACCGCCCCACATCGCGCAGACCCTAGTGGCCTGGACTCTTCCCGCCCCTGGCGAATTGCGGGGAGGCTCTGCCAGAAGCCGCTCCCCTAGGGCCTGAGGGCGCACTCCGGGAGGCCCAGCCGGGGAGGCCCCCGGATCCGCGCCAGGACGCCCCCCTCCTGCCGCATCCCCACTACCAGGGGCCTGACGAAAAGCCTGCGAGGTTGGGGAGAGACCCTGGGGGGCGCCGATCCAGCCACTGGACGCGCACTCACCCCGCATCGCCACGGAGCCCGCGCGTCTGCTCTGGGGCCACGGGAAACCCACGCGCGCTGTTCAATCCGGGCTCCGAGTGACGAAAAGCCGCGCTTGGCTCCAGCCGGCCCGGGACCCACGCACCTACTGGCGGACGCGCGGACAGTGTGGCTTCCTAACTAAGTTTGAAAGTTCCCTCCCCGGCGACCGAAGGGGACGCGGACTGCACAGAGGCACCCAGCCCATCCGGGCTGGGCCAGGCGGGGCAGTGGGACCTGACGCCTCGGGTTCGGGGTTCCAAGCACGCAAGCCTCCATCGCTGGGAACGCGCCCGGCGCAGCGCAGCGGGGACCTGGCTCGGGTAGGGGGAGGAGATCCTGGAAACATGGAGGAGGGAGGGTGTCCCGCACTACAGCCCCAGCCTGGAGGGACGCCGGCTCACCGTTCCCGGGAGGGGACAGGCCTCGATTGGCCGCCGCCTACTCGGAATCCGAGGCCCCGCCGGGCAGTGACTGCCAATTAGTAAACTGCCCAATTAGTGTGCAGCGGCGCTGAGAAGTTAAACCTCGACGCGCGACTGTGGATGACCGAGGTGTGGCCGTCCCTGGGTGTGACCGCGTGTGACTGTGTGGCCATCAGGACCATCTGTGTCTGAGGCTCACCGTCCAGCGGGGTGGCTGTGTGTGACAGCGTGCGCCTGGGTGAGGCGTTGTGGCTGCGAGCGTGTGACTGTCGAGCGACTTCTTTGTGTCACTGTCCCCCGTTGTGCCTGAGTGTGACAGCGGGTGAGGGCATGTCACGGTGTGTGGGGCATCGGAGCGTCTGTGGGTGACTCATCTGTGGCGGTAAGACTGTTTGCGGGTGAGTGGTTGGGTGTCGTTGTGTATAAGTGACTGTCAGGGTGACTTGCGTGGGACGGCGGGACCGTGTGAGCATTGCCTGGCGACTGCGTGTGGCCGTGGGCCACTGTGTCAGCTTGTGAATGACTGCGAGGCTGTCAGTGGGACGTGAGTGAGGGGCCACTGTGTCGTCGCACGGGTGGCTGTCGGGATGACTTCTGCCAGCGATCCCAACAACTCAGGGCGTGAGCTTGGCCGCGAGGGGATCGATGTGAGCCGCCCGTGCCCGTCGGCGGGGCTGATGTGCGCGGCCCCGTGGGACCCCTAGAGCGCCCAAGTCCCGAGCTGCCAGGTGACTCCGGCCCCGCCCGCCGGGGACCCCCGCCCGCCCCCGCCTACCTTGCCGCCGTGGTAATAGTCCAGGTGCGCCAGGCCGGCCGGCTCGGCCCCGGGCCGCGCGCCCACCGCGGGCGCCGAGGGGTACAGGCGGACGTCCATGGCGGGCGCGGCGGCGGCGGCGGCGGCTCCCGCGGGCAGTGCCTGGGCGGGCGGCGGGTGGGAGCCAGTGTGCGAGCGGGACTGCGAGCGCGGGGGGCGGGCCGGGGGCGGTGCCCGGAGGACCGCCCCGCCCCCGCCCCCGCCCCGCCCGCGCGCGCTATTGTTCCGGCCTCGGGCGCTGCCTAGGGCCGGGGGCCCGGGGGCCCCGGGGCGCAGGCCGGGGCGGGGAGGTCCGTCCTACGGGCTGGGTCGCCGCTGGGTCCCCCGCCCGGCCCTGCATCCCTGAGTGGGCGCGCCTGTCCAGACGGCGCTTTTTCGTCCCGCCCTTCGCCACCCACGGTGAGGAGAGAGAGAAGCCCGAACGACACCCCTCCCCAGAAGTGGGACACTCCCTTGCCCTAAATATTTGAGGCGGCGCTAGCCCCCGCCCCGCGGCGTGGGTGCCGGGGGAGAAGAGGAAGGTGGTGACAGGACCACTTTGGAGATGGGTGCTGCCTTCCCCGGGGGACGCGAGCCAGCGCTGGAGGATGCTCTTAGGATGCCCGCCCCCTCCTCATCTCACTGATCTGAGTCAGTTTGAGAGCCACCCCCCCCCCCCGGAAATTGCCGCGCTTAAACTCTCACTCACATATGGGGAAACTGAGTCAAAGACTTGCAGCACCAGTAGTGGAGCTCCAGGAGGGTGGGCTCCATTGCTCCCAAAGGATCCAGAACTGAAACCACTTGGAGAAGGCAGAAGGACCCCACCCCTTTTAATGATAGGGAGGGGAGGGCCGTAGTAATGCCTAGAGCCGGAAGCTCTGAAGAGGGGTCTAGGATCTGCCTGCAGTCACGGTCTCTTGGAGTGAGGAAAGGAAGAAAATGAGATTGGAATGGGATGACTGTGATGGTGGGTCAGAAAGATGACTGTGAAACGGGGATCCTCCCCAACCAAAAAAAAAACCCTCTAGTTCTTGATATCACTTGCTGGTTGCTAGACTGTTGTACCCCATCCCCCTTTTCATGCAAGAATTGTCTACACTAGCAATCTCCACTAGCAATCTCACTGCTCACTGACTGCTCCAGGTATGTCTGACTGGGAGAGGCCAGGAAACAGAAGTCAGCCAGAATGGCATTCTTGTGTGGCATCAGGATATAGGATGCCACTGGGAGAAAAGGACTTGAGCTTCCTGCCCACTCAGGAGCTAGCTTAGAACTTAGTTCTCAACTGCTGCTTGGGCTTTGTTGGTCCTGGCCTAGAACTAGGACCATAAGAAAGATGCATTAACAAAAGATAGGTGTGGGAAACAGACATTCACTGAAGGCTTGGGAACAACAGAGAGAAATTATAGCTCAGAAAGGAAAGAACTTCCAAATAAATTTCAGCATTGTTTCTAGAAATACAATGCCACACCTCATCAGAAAAAATTTTCCATTGTCCTGTCTCCATTTTTTTCATCTGAATAGCCAAATGACCAGCACTCTTTATTGAAAAGATCACCACCACCCACCCCCCCAAACCCACACACACACATACTCTTCTGCAGTGCTAACATTGTCATAAATCAAGTAGTCTATATGTGCATGAGACTGTTCCTGAATTCTCTGTTCTGTTCTGTTAGCCTATTTTTCTCTCCCTATGCCATTATCACAATGTCTGGATTACTGTGGCCTTATAAGTCTAAATGTTCCATGAAATAAGTCTACCCACTTTGTTCTTTAAGACTGTGTTGGCTATTCTTGATGTTTATACTTTCACAGAAATTTTGGAATCAGCGTACCTACTTATATACATACATACAAACACACTGACACAATCTTGCTGGGATTTCAATTGGTATCACTTTGAACCTTTAGATCAATTGGAATAAAATTAACATTTTCAATAGTAAAACTTCTTATCCATGAACATGGTATGTCCCTTCATTTATTTGGAGTTTTAAAAAAAGTTATCTCAGTAATGTTTTGTAGTTTTCTGTGTGGAGACCTTGCACATCTTTTATTAGATTTAGCCCTAGGTATTTTTTGTTGCTATTATGAATGGCTTCTTTATTTTCTGTTTGTTGTCAGTACAGGGTTGTTGTTTTACAATAAGTCCACAAGTTCTTTTACAACCTTCCCAAGAAGTAGAGTCTAACACTCTTCCCCTTGGGAAAGGGTTAGTCTTAGTGAATGGGTTTTAACAAAAAGAATGTGACAGAAGTGAATCTATGTGACTTCTGAGGCTAGCTAGATCATAAAAGTTAATAGGGCTTCTACCTGGCTACCTCTCTCAGGACTTTTATCTTTGGAACACTAAGCCATCATATAAGAACTCTTAGGCTGCCATGCATTGAAGAAGCCCAAACTAACCCACACAGAAAAAATCATATGCAGAGACCCTGATACTAAGTAAAGAGGGATTCCTAGCCAGTCCCCAGCTGTGCCAGCTCGTACTGTTCCTGTTCTATCTGTTATCTGCCTGCACCCACATGAAAAATGCTGAACTGTGCAGATGAGCCCTTCTTGAATCCAAAATGCACAGAAACCATGAGCGGTAATAAATGATTATTGTTATTTTAAGCCACAAAGTTTTGGAGTGATTTGTTACTTAGCAATATAGGTCTGAAACATAATATAAATAGATTTTTATATAATGACCTTGTATCCAGCAACATTGCCAAAATCATTTATTAATTCTAGTAATTCATCTGCAGACTCTTGGGCTTAAAAAAAAAAAAAATTTTCTATCTCATCTGTAAAAATGAGAGTTTTAGTTTTTTCTTTTCAATTCTTAGAAGTTTTGTTTCTTTTTCTTGCCTTGTTGCACTGGCTAATATCACCAATATAATTTTGGAAAGAAGTAATAGTAGCAGACACTCTTGTCCCATTCCTGATCTCCAAAGGAAAGATATCAACATTTCACCATTAGTTATAATGCTTGCTGTAGTTTTATGTTTTGTTTGTTTAATTTTGCTTTTTTGTTGTTGTTGTTGTTGTTTTGAGATAGAGTCTCACTCTGTCACCAGGCTGGAGTGCAGTGGTGAGATATTGGCTCACTGCAACCTCCCATTCCCTGGTTCAAGCGATTCTCCTGCCTCACCCTCCCGAGTAGCTGGGATTACAGGTGCATGCCACCATGCCCAGCTAATTTTTGTATTTTTAGTAGAGACAGGGTTTCACCATGTTGGCCATGATGGTCTTGATCTCCTGGTCTTGTGATCCAGTTTTTTTTACAGATACCTCTGTTGCAGGTTGGGGAAATCAGTCTTCACAGAAATACTCTGGGTCAGGAAATAAGACTGCTGTGGTCATTTTACAGATGAGAAGATTGAGAGCCAGTGAGGAATGCACGTCATGACAGTTAATAGTAGAGCCAGGACTATACCTAAGTCTGGAAATTCCACCTGGAGCACTTCCTACTGCCCATATTTCCACAGTGTTAGTCCCACTAACTCTGGCCAGAGGTGTAGAACAATGTCCACCAGAGTTTGAAGATGCATGTGCAATGGGTCAGCTACAAGCAGCTATTTGACTTCTCTGGAGTCTGCCAGCAGCAGCAACCATAAACCCTGCCAGTCACCTATATCCACTTCCTTCCCTGGGGAGGGAGCCAGCACCAAGGAGATATCTGAGAAGTCCAGCAGCAAAATCCAATAAGGCCCCAAAGCTTGATCTTGCCGCTTCATGTTGGCAGTTGATCAGACAGGAAGCTGATGACTCAGTTCCCCCAAAGAAACACCACAGCCTCATCTGTTGTCTTGAAGATGGGAGTGGCGCTTCAGTTCTCCTCTCTTCCCTTTGATTGCAAAGAAATATCTGTGAGAGAGGAACCTCAGATCTCAGCCAGTAGCCCAACTGGTCCAGTCTGGAGACTCAGAGTATTTGTTTTTTCATCTTCCAGCTCTCAGTTCTGATATCGTAAATAGCTGAGATATCAAAATATATATGGGTTTTAATATGTTTTATTAACCTTGAGGTATGGTAAGGACAACACATCAGGAGATGATTGCCATGGAAAAGATAGTTTGATACTCCCAGGTGTCAGGAGAAGGGGACATGCCATGCCATTGGGGGCCACTGGGGAAGCACCAGGTCAGTCAGGAGGCAGAGGGAGAAGGAACTGTGGGTAAGAGCCTTTTCTGTGGTTTCTGCAGGAAGGAGCAGACAAGGCAGGGTCAGCAGGTTTACGATTGGCATGTTTGAATAATTTCAGCAGCTCTGGGGCATAGGGGCTGTCCCTAGTTGTCTGGTACTGGCCCTGGAGTAATTGGGGCAGGTAGATAGTGAGTGGGAGTGTGAGAGCCCAATAATACAGGTGGTTGGAGGTGTATGCTCTGTATTGCTTTGCATCTGAAAATTATGCTCATGGGCTCACAGGTGAGTTGTTTCCTATTTCTAGTTATTGACTAACCCTAGAAGGGGCAGTCCCTCCAGGGTCTGCAAGACCCCAGATGTCAAAGTATCAGAATACAGAAAATAAGACATGGTTAATACAAGATGTGTCCACTTACCCATGGGATCCAAGAGGGAAATGAGTCCTACTCCACCTATTGCTCCTTTACCTAGGGGATGTCTTGGCTTTAAATCAAAATGACTAATCCCTAAAAAACAACTATGGCAGAGGAACTAAATACCCAATTGTGGGAGCACTTAGATCTAGTAATGAATCTTCTTCCTCTTTCTCCTTATAGGCACATGGTAGACTTGAACTTAGGTGTGACCCTGTGACACTTTAGCTAATGGAACATGAACAGAAGTGGTGTGTGTCACTTACAGGTGGAAGCTTTAAGGGCCTGAGCATATTTAATCCTATTCTCTGAGCCATAAAAATCCTAACAAATGTCAACTCATTTTTTAAGACCGAATTCAAGTAGCATTTGTTTGGTTAAGACTTCTCTAAGACTCCAACTTAGTGCTCCAATTCGCTGCTCCAATAACCATCTGCACACAGGACTACTAGTGTGAATCTCAAAGAACTGCAACATCACATTTGCCCAATGAGTTTCTCCAAGGCAAAGACCATAGCTCACTCATCTCAGTGTCACCAGTGACTAGCACAGGGGCTAACAAATCCTGGATGCTTCATGCCCACCTCTGGGGAGACCTTCCTAGATACACACATACAGACACACCCCTTCCTACACACACACACACACACTCACACACGCATGAAGAATTTAATTGTTCAGATTCCAGTTCACAGATGGGCCATGTTTGCCAGTGAGGGAAGTCACAATTCAGCCCTCCGGTGAGGCCCTAGCTACATCTGTCTCTGTCCCCTCCTTCCCAGTAGCCAGCATACATGTGGTAGAATATGTTAAGCTGGATTGAGGTGCAGAAAATGGAAGTCCACTGGGAAAACCTCACTTCAAAAGCTTAACTTCTCTTAGTTGAGGTCAAAAGCAGATCCTGAGACACAGATTCTGGTGCAAGTAGTTTATGGGAGAGCAATTCCAGGACACACAGGTAGTGGTGTGGGAAAGTGAGACAAGAAAGGAAGACAGTCAAGAAAGGGCATATGATCCAACAAATTACTACTGTGAGTGACTAGAGCCTAACTCCACTGGGGAATTCTGGAAATAGTGTAGAGCACATACTCAGAGTTATCCCCTTAAAGAACAAGGAATTGGGGTCTTTACCCACCAACTCTCTTAACACACTTGGTTAAAGCCTACTGTCTGGGGCATTCATTCCTGGCAGCTCAGACTGAGAGGCACAACAGGGCTGTGGCAACCAGAGAAAGCCTTTAAGCAAAGATGTGGGTACAAGCTATACACTTCTCCTTCAGGAACTTGGTTGGTGGGTAGCTATTGTCTGAGGCAGCAGTTGGCATTCCTAGAGCCCTGGCCATGGTGCCCTCTGGCCAACAGCATGACAACTTGTCCATTATTTCTGACAATGAGCCAAAGAAGCCCATAATTTGCACTCAAAGTGTCTGCTGGACAAAAGATCTAATGGACCAACATGTGTGTGACAGACTTTGGCACAAAGTGACTTACTCTGGCACCTGTATATAAGAATACCAGATGAGATGTGAAAGACTCTGAATGCAAGTCCTGGACTCTGCTCAACTCCCTTAGCCAACAATCTCATGAGGTAGGTAGTCCCTATCTTATAACTGAGGAAACTGAGGCACAGAGAGGCCAAGTAACTTACCTGCCATTAGAACAAGTTGTAGCCAGGATGTGCAACTAGCCAGTTTTGCTCCCAAATTCACACTCATAACTACTGCACCTCACTGCATCTTTCTGATCTGTCATACAAATTTCAGATTAAGGTAAAAAGAAAACCCCATTAGTATTTTACTTGAAATTACATTTAATTATTCAATTAACTTGGGGAGAATTAAATTTTTTATTAAAAGTTATTTTAATTCAGATAGACAGACAGGAATACTATTAAAGTTTTCAAAGTTGATATTGTATCCAAGAAAAAATTTAAAACTCTCCTATTTGCTCTGTTTTTCTATAGATTCCCTTTGACTTTCTGTGTAGATGGTCATGTTATCTGGAAGGGGTGATTGATTCTGTTCTTCCTTTTCAATCTTACCACTTCTTTCTTTGTCTTTTTTTATTGCATTGTCCAGCACCTCTAGAATCAATGTTAAATAGAAGTGGTGATATCAGGCATTCTTGTCATATTCCTTACTTCAGTGAACCTACTTCTTATATTCCACCATTAAGCCATTAAGTAAGATACTTACTGTAGCTTTCGGTAATATATTTTATCAATTAATAAAGTTTCTTTTTATTCCTAGTCACTAAGATATTTTTTCTGGCATGAATTAATTGTAGTTTACAATGTGGTTTACTTTTGGCATCTGTTGAAATAGCCATCTGGGTTTTATCATCTAACCTATTAATGATATGTACTATATATATAGATATTATTCATAATGAACCATCCTTGAATACCTTGGGTAATTGTTGGGACTTCTATTTGGTTCTAATTTTATTATTATTATTGGAAACAGGGGTCTCACTCTGTCACCCAGGCTGGAGTCCAGTGATGTGATCATAGCTCACTGCCGCCTCGAACTCCTGGGCCCAAGTGATCCTTCTGCCTCAGCCTCCCATGTGACTAGGATTAAAGCCATGAGCCACTACCTCCAGTCATAATTTATTTTCTAATATACTGCTAAACTCCATTTGAAGTTATTTCACTTAGGGTTTTTATATTAATAACCAAAATTAGTATAAAATTCTGTGCTATTGTTGCCAAGCTTTATGTGTCAAGGTTATACTGATTTTGCCTAATGAATGGGAAAGAAGAATTTTAATAACTGATTCAACTTCTTAAATTATAAAAAAAAATTTATACTTAAAAAATTTTATACTTCTTTAATTATAATTGGATGATCATATCATTTTTTCTTAGTAAATGTTGGTATGCTTTTCTAGAACATTGTTCATTTCACTTAGCTTTTCAAACGTGTTGGGTTAAACATGTCTTTAGTATTATCTTGTGATTTTTGAAATGCTCTTGTATCTGTTATATATGTTCTTTCTCTTCTTAATCAATCATACTTAAAGTTTGTCTGTCATTAAACTACATTTTTATTCTATATTTCTATTTTCTATATTCTCCAAGTTTTTTATAGTAACTGGGAAGAAAAATTAACATTTTTGCAAACAAAGATAATACATGTAAAGCACCTAGTACTTAGAAAGCATTTGGCAATATTGGTTAAATTAATATAAGAAAAATATTTTTTAGCACATGCCTAGAGATTCAAACTATGATTGAGATATGATTTGTGCTCATAGTTGAAATGGGGAGACAGACAGGTAAGTGGTCAATTAAGTATAGTATGATAAACATAATAGAGTTAAGTACAAAGTGAATTGGGAACACAGAGGAGGACTTCCTGAGGGAGGTGATGCTGAGATGGGCACTGTAGGATGAGTAGGAGTTAGGCAGGTGAAAGAGATGGCTGTTTCTTGTCCTTGCTTTTGGACTCATTTTCAAGTGGCTCAGCTCTGAGCAAGGGTGAGCTGCCTGGACCCAGGAATTTGTGATCTTAGGCTCCTTCATTTTTACAAGAGAATGTCTACTAATGTTTCCCCCTTCTAAGGATGACAATACTTCACTTTGGTCCTATATGCCCTTCTGGTGCCTTATTTTCTATCATCTGTTATAGCACAGGCTTTGGCAAAGGAAAATAAAGATAAGAATTAGCTGCTACTTCTCACCTTGAAGAAGACCTTTGGCAAAGCCCCTTATGGTAATGACCATTCCCCAACAGCTGGTGGCTTCGTAAGCAAGCCGACTTTAAGGGACACATGAAGACAAGAACATAAAAATAAAAGATGCACTACTCTCTGGTCACTCCCTTCCAACTCTCTACTGAGCCTTGGAAAATTGTTCTGCAGAAGCCTAAATGTCCTTGTCCAAAAACGTTCAGAGAAGGAGGGCTTTTAATAGCCAAAATTAGACAGGGACAGTAGTCGAGTTAATGGCCATGAGAAAAATAAAGGGTTTTAAAGTCCTGGAGTGCTGACAACAACAATTCAGCTATGGCCTCCCTCAAGACAATATGTTTATTGAGCACTTACTAGGTGCTAAGTGGTTGGCATGTATCATCTCACATAATATACCCACTGTGAGGTTGTTGCTAATGTTACCGTCCCCAGTTTACAGGTCAGGAAAGTGGAGTTCAGAGAGGTTAGATGGCTTGCCCTACAAAACTCTAGGCCTGAGATTCAAACCCAGGGCATTTACACACCATCTCCTATGGGGACATGTCCCCAGTGCCTGGGACAGTGAAGGCCCTGGGTAACTAAAGAATGAATTGATTAAGTGAACAGAAGAATTAATTACCATGAAAACTAGAAAGCAACATGAGAACATTAGTTTTGCTATAATGGTTGGTAAGTGGAGGAACTAACTAGGCAGGAACATGAGAAAACTTTCTGAGGTAACCCTACTATACTGTATCTTGATGAAGGCTTAGGTTACACAAGCAGTCACATTCCTCAAAACTCAGAAAATATACATTTAAGGTTTGTACATTGCATTGTATGTAAATTTCACATTTAAAAAATTATAAACAAATAGTACACTCTAATTGATGAAACACATGCTGATGTATTTTAGGGGAAGTGAAAGGATGTCTGCAATTGGAAATGCACCCCCAAAAGAAGACAGCTTGATGAATGGATAGAGAAACAGATAGATGGATAGTAAGTATGTGATAAAACCAGGAGAGGAAAGTAATGGTGGAATCCAGGTGGTGGTTTACAGGTGTTCGCTCTCATATTCTTTCCACATTGTTTATTAAACTGTCATCATAAAATGTGGAGGGAAAATCCCTTGTGTGTTATGGTGGCAGTTGGGGAAATATTGGTGCCTGCATCGTGCTATTTACCATGCTTTCCACTATAGAAGAATGTAGAGGTAGCCCTTCCTCTTTGTCTTGCTTCCTTCCCTCAGGGTCTCCCTCATTCCATCCAGCGAATAGCAACAAAGTGTCAACACTGGGTTGGTGGCAGATCCAAGTTCCACTATTCCCTGCTCACCTCTGCTCATGCCACATCGATTACTTCCTCTGCCTTGACCTCAACTAAAGGGAATGCAGCATTGTATGGAGATCACGTTTACATGGGACGCACTCTACCATCCACCTTGGACAGCAGGAACCTGACATCTCTTTGCATGCCCGAGCCCAGCTCTCAGCCTGGCATGCGGCGTATCATCCAGTAGCAATGTTTGGTAAACACAGAGACAGAGACAAGGAAAAGTGTCCTGTGTCCAGTGACTGGAATTTCAGATGATTTTTTCCCCTAACTTTCTTTAATGATGTCTGATTGCCTTTCAGATAAGAAAAACCCTCAGCTCACCCAGGGCCTCCCACAATGCCCTCAGCAAGGCTTTTCGCCCAACTTTTTCATCAGGAGGGGAGGAGCCAGCATGCTGAATTGCAATGTTCTGTTTGCTGTTTGACCACGTGTTTATTGTTTACTTATTTTTTTTCTTTTGTTTGCGATGTGGTTCCTTTAAAATATCCAGAGAAGGAAACCACTCTACATAAAGAAATCTGAATTTTCGCATGCCCGGTTACCATCTGAAATGTCACTTGCACGTTAAGTCTGTGTCCCTGAGTTGCTGTGGCAACCTCAGCAGCACTCTTTGCCCGGGGTGATAAAGGGGTCCTTTGTTAGCCGGGAGACCAGGTCTGGGTGCAGGGACATCCTATTCAGCCCGTCCTAACAAAGGAGCACACGTCCCCCTCTCTGAGCAGGCCAGCCGCCAGCCTGATTGTGGCTGTACTGTCGACAACCTTCCATGGGGAGACGGGAAAAGAAATCCCCTATTATTGGCATCTTTGAACTAAAGTTGTTGGTTTTTTTTCTTTTTCTCCCTGGGCTCTGCTTGCTGTACAAAAACCCCTGCAAAGGGCCCCACTCATGCTTTCGCAAAGAAAAACACCAATTGTGAGGCCTCCCTAGAAGAGGGTTGAGGCTCCCAATCTTAATTGAATCTTCTAAACTTGGTTATTAAAATGGCAACTCTAGCAGCACTGGGTAAGCAGATGGGTTCTTCGAATTTTAGCAAGCAGCCTGGGTCTGGCCCAGAAAGAGGTCCTGGCTGTCGCTGGCTCTGTGGTGGCCTCTGTACCCAAAAGCAAGGGGCTTATGCCAAGGTCAGTCCCCCCGTGGACTGAGATCAGACCTTGGGGCTCTAGTTTCATTCAGCCACGGATTCTTCTCCCTCAAAGTTGCAACCAAGAGCAGGGCAGTGCTTTGCTCAGGCTCTCTGAGCCGCTCACTTGAGAGAGAGGCCTGGGAGTCCAGGACCCTAACTTCCAGGTCTAGGCTCTTGAAGGTCACAGGTGGGTGGGGAACAGCTCCCAGGCCTTGGCTGCAGCCCATGACCCTCCTTCTGCTCCCAGAATCATGGGCTTCCATCCCCAGCCCATTCCAGGTTAGGCCCAGTTTTTCCTTTCCTCTCACATTGTCCAAACCAGAATCACTATTTACACTTCTCTTTCTGGTACGATGATATATGTGAAAGCTAAAGCTGGGAGCTCCCACATAACCAGAAATGGTTGTTCACAGTGCCCCGGGGCCAGCACAGCGCCTGGCACACAGCGTGTGCTCAAGAAGTATTTGTTGACCCAGTGGATCATGAATGAGTGAATCTATCAGAATGGATTCATTTCATCCTATCAAGCACTCTTTTAGATTAAAACCGTTTTCCTCATTTAATTCCATTTCCTGCTGTCCTCTGCTGCCAGGTCCTGAACTGGAGCAGGCTACCAAGGTTACAGATGTGATCCCTGCTGGAGAGAGGCTGTGTTCAGACAGATATGTGGACAGAAACGGCAGTGGAGGGCAATGAGTGCCAATGGGGGTTACCCAGGGGCCACAGGGGCTGGGAGTGGAGGCTGCAGGAGGCAAGAAGGGATGCAGAAAGACTTCCAGGATAGGGACACTCCCAAACGAGGTCTCAGAGATGAACAGGAGCCAGGTGAGCAAAGCAGAATTCTTTAGTCAGAAGACACAGTAAGAGCAAAGACAGGGTGGTTTGAAGTAGCCCACTATACACAGGGCTCCCCATGAAGCTGTCTATTGGTGGAGAATCCAGGGCATGACAGAAAGGGCCTGGATACAGCTGGAGGGGCAAGCCAGAGGGAGGACCCCACAAGCCAAATTTAGGAGCTCAAAGCCAAGTCGACCATGTATAGTTGCATAGGTTGTGTACTGTGTAAAGGAAGTGAATGAAGTTGAAATCCAGCCTATGGTCTGCTGGCCAAGATCTGTGAACACAGTTAAACCCTTCACTTAAAGAGGCAGCAAGGTCAGCTTACAAAGGCGTCAGCAGTTTACATTTTCATTTCCAGGGGTGGACAGTGATGTCCTCAGCTCCAAGCAATGTGTGTGTGCTATGGGGGACGCAGGCACTACATCTGAAGGGAGGCCATGTAAAAGAATCAGGACAAATGAGAAGGCCCTGGAGAACTATTAGTAGCTCCTGGGGCTGCCAGGGATGACTGAACATGCACCCTGCCGTCTGTACCAGGGGTGAAGACACAGTGAAAATGCTCAACTCTCAGGTCGATCCTAGATTAAGAGTGAAGGGAAGGCAGGCGGGGGACAGATAATGATAAAAGGAGGGGGTTCTGGTTTTGGAGGTCTCCGTGGGATACAGTTGGAGGAAAGGTGAGAGGGCTGAGGATGGAATGGTGCGGACTTCCAGTTGGATTTTTACACGAATGAGGGGGAGTGGCAGTCCTAAGGGGAACACAGTCTCTAGGGCAGTGGTCCCCAACATTTTAGGCACCAGGGACCGGTTTTGTGGAAGACAATTTTTCCACGGACTGGTAGTATGGGGGAAGGACGGTTTAGGAATGGAACTGTTCCGCCTCTGATCATCAGGCATTAGATTCTTATAAGGAGAGTGCAACCCAGATCCCTCATGTGCAGTTCACAATAGGGTTCACGCTCCTATGAGAATCTGATCCTGCCGCTGATCTGACAGGAGGTGGAGCTTGGGCGGTAATGCTCACTTGCCTGTCGCTCACCTCCTGCTGTGCAGCCCGGTTCCTAACAGGCTACAGACCAGTAGAGGTCCATGGGTCTAGGGGTTGGAAACTGCTGCTCTAGAGTGTATTGTTCACAGTGAGTAGGGGCTGGTTTTTGAAGAAGGGAAAGTCCAGGATCAAGGGTCTAAGGGTGGGCTGGATCCCCAGGTGGGAGAATGAGGGCTTCAGGCCTCAGGCCTCAGGCCAGCAGCTGGACTTGGGAGAAGCCCTGGATGTGACCTCCTCCAGAAAGGGTAGGGGTGCGATCTGCATTGTGTTGGGGATGTTTAGTCTTGCTCCTTGCACACTGCAGATGAGTTATAAATATTTGTTCAATCAATGACTAAGTTGATAACATCAGTGATCCAGTTCCCCTGGATCTGTGTGGATGTGATCTGTGAATGTCTGAGAGGTTTGAAAGGGCAGCTTGTGCCAGGGAAAGCGAGTGTGTGGATGGTGTGTATCTTCTGGGTAACATTAGCTACTGCAACAGATAAGCCCTGAATTTCAGTGGCTTAATCTCAGAAGTCTGTTTCCTGCTCACTGATTACTCCAGTTCACTGAAAAGTCCAGTTCCTTGTTTGCTGACAGCTTTCCTCCATATGGTGATTCAGGGATCCAGGCTTCCTCTATCGGATCCAGGCTTCCTCTATCACTGGCTCCACCATCCCCCTGCTTCACATAAACCCCAGGCCACAGGTGACACATTGCTTCTGCTCACTTTCCCTTGATGAGAACTTTTCGTATAGCTAACCCCAGATGCAACGCTGGCTAGGAAACATAGTGCTAGACTGGAAAGACGCCTCCTCAAAACAATTTTACACCGTGGAAGGACCAGCAGAGATTTTGGGTGCACTGACATAGGAAGTGACAGAAACAAGAGGAAGGTGGGGCCTCGAGACACAGATTTGTGCCAGTGGCCAAGGACATGAGCAGCCACCCTGAATTCAGTTCTTGGCCTTCCCTGAGATTCTAACTGGAACATGGAGATGATGTGTGTGTGGGGAGGAAGGAACAAAGCATGAGTGGCTCTCTCACCCACTGATTGCTATATTCCATCCTCACTTAGTCTTGGGAGATGGAGCTCCTTTAGCTCATTATTCCTCTTTTACAGAGGAGCAAACAGGTTGAGAGAGAGCAAGCCTTGGGCAAGGTCACTCCCGTGAAGCTGGGACTCGAACCCAGGGCATCTGTTTCCCAGTCCTGTACTGGCTCACCAGATTACCTAAGTCTAAACTGATTCTCCAGAATCTGTTCCTGTGTTATTCTAGAAAAACAATGTGTAGTCTGCCACATCACAATTTTGTTCCCAAGCATCAAGAGAGTGGCACATGGCCATTAGGCAGGAAGATTTCTTTCAACTGACAGCTTGGAGGAGGAAGCTTTTATTCCCCGGGGGCCCCGAGGGGAGGGGCTTGGCCAGGCCTCTGCTGTGTCAGGAATTCTTCCATTGTAGCTAACTGACTTTGTTACAAAGTATAAGATCTTTTAACATATTTTTAAACACTATCAATTCTGCTCTGTGTTCCTTGCATTTCTTTTTTGTCCTGAAGCTCAACCCAGGCAAAAACATTTTTCCCATCAAAAATTCAATGGGGCTCTTACAAAGTGATAGCAGATTAAATAGCTGCATTTATGATCCCCTCCCAGATACACCTCCCCCACTTTTTTTTTTGGCCCAGCACCAAAAATCAAATGCCAAAAAGGCAACGGATCTCAGCTGTTTTGAAACAAGCTGTGTCGGTCCAAAGGTTATTTTTTTTTTGGACACCATGTGACCCCGTGTTTGGGCCTCATTTTAAATTAATAAACGCATGAGGATAGCCAGTACTCTAACCCCAGAGGCCAGCGTGCTGCCTGGCCCATGGCAGCCTCAGTAAATTTAGGAGGAAACCCACACCCCGGAGTTCTCTGACCTTGGTGAAAGGCAGTTGAGTAGACTTGGCAGAGAAACCTTGTCATTTATGGTTTTCCATTTTAAATCTAAGCATTCTCACATTGTCTTAAAAGTTATAAACGCACGGGTGTGGTGAGTATTCCAAGTGTTCCCAGTGCCTAGCGAAGTGTGACTCAGAGTAAACAATAAATTATTTTTTAATAAATCAACCAAATAAGTAATTAACATCTCCAAGTGGGCATTCATGCATTGCATTGTTTCCTGCAAACAAGTTCAGGAGGATACTTTCCATGTAGTAAAGGGAACTCATTGCAAATTGGATGACTGGGAGAGGCGAAGTGGCAGCTCTGGGGCCTGCAAGGACAACCCCCCTCCCACCACCTCAGTTGTCCCACCTCTGCTGCCCTCGACTGCCGCCTCCCCGTTCTAGCTGCCTGGGCTCCCGTCTCTGCTTTTCCCCCTCCTCACCTCCCCTCCCTGCCGCTGCGCACAGCCTTCCCTCTCCTCCCACCAATCCTCTGACCCAGAACCCACTCCATCCCTCTGCCTGGCACTCCTAGCCCCTGCCTTTAGCTTGGATGCCAGCCTGGTCTTGCTTTCTGAGAGAAGAGGTCTCCGGTGACTCCTCCTGTCCCCTACCATCACACCTGTGCAGAGGAGGGACAGGAGGGTCCAGGTGGACCACCAGGATGGAGGAGAGGAGTACATGGGGCTTTCAGGCCTAGGTACTTAGGAACCTGGCCCAGCCTGCCCACCTGGAAGTGGCCTGATCTGGTGCGGGTGCAGGGAGCCTATATCTGCAGGAAGGAATTGATGGACAGAGTTTAAGGCTCTTCCTCTCCTTACCAAAGTATTTATGTAGCTCCCAACTTTACTCCTACTCCAAAGTTAACGTTAATGATATTAATCATTTCTCTCATATATGTTTAAACGTTTTTTTATTTCACAGTAGTGTTTATCTTTTAGTTTTATGATTTATTTTGCTCTGTTTTTTATTTTGTGTAATTAAATCTGTAAATCTTTATTTTTCTAAAGATTACTAAACTATTCTGTTGTGTTCTATTTTATACTGTATAGATTTTTTTTTTTCTTTTTATCTTCCATTTTTCTGAAGTCTCTTTTGGAGTAAGACTCAGGGACAGTTTCTAGCTTTTTTTTTTTTTTTTAAATCTAAATGACTAGCTAATTTAAACAAAAATTAATAAGTAATTCATTATTTCCTCCCCAGATGTGAAGTGGTCAATTTCATTATCCACTGAACAGCCGTGATGCTGGAGCCTGAGTCTGCACTCAGCGGCCCCCTTATTCATCATGCCATGCGCCTGTGGTTTGGTTTCCATTAATTTACCTTTATAATATGTTTTGGTAAACAGGTAGGGCAAGTTCCACTTATTATGCTTCCTTTTCAGGAAATTCAATTCTATTCTTTTACCAATTTTCCCAGATTTATAATAACTTCGTTAAGTTCCTATCAGTTTGAGTAGGGTGTTTTTACTGGAATTACATTGAGTTAAAGACGCATCTAAGAACAGACATCCTTACTATACTAACACTTCCTATCAAAGATGTGTCTTCATTTATTGAAGTCCTATTTCATATCCTTCAGTGGAGATTCATTGTTTTTTTGCTAGTAGACCCGTTCCTGATCTTATTTCTAGGAATCTTCCTCGAGGCACGTTTTTATTTGCCTTCCAGGACATCACACGTTCCTGTTCCCGGTTTCCTCCTACCTCCCAGCTCACTTCTTGTTGGGGTCTTTTACTGGTTCTTTCTCTTTTCCCAGACCTCTTGTTATGTTTGGTTTGGTTTTGAGATGGAGTCTCATTCTGTCACCCAGGCTGGAGTGCAGTGATGCAATCTTGGCTCACTGCAACCTCCGCCCCCACAACCCCCAAGTTCAAGCGATTCTCCTGCCTCAACCTGGGATTACAGGCATGCACCACCAGCCCAGCTAATTTATTTTGTATTCTTGGTTGAGACGGGGGTTTCACCATGTTGGCCAGGCTGGTCTTGAACTTCTGACCTCAGGTGATCTGCCCAGCTCCGCCTCCCAAAGTGCTGGGATTACAGGTGTGAGCCACAGCACCCGGCCTCTTCTCCCAGACCTCTTAACATTGGGCTCCGGAGCTCAGATTTGTAATTCCAAGGATTCTACTGAATAAATCATCACCAGCAATTAAGAGATAAATATGCTTTTTTTCTCTTTTTTGTGACGGAGTCTCGCTCTGTTATCAGGCGGAGTGCAGTGGTGCGATCTTGGCTCACTGCAACCTCCGATTCCCTGGTTCAAGCGATTCTCCTGCCTCAGCCTTCCGAGTAGCCGGGATTACAGGCATGTGCCACCATGCCCTGCTAATTTTTGTATTTTTAGTAGAGATGGAGTTTCTCCATGTTGGCCAGGATAGTCTTGATCTCCTGACCTCATGATCCGCCCACCTCGGTCTCCCAAAGTGCTCAGATTACAAGCATGAGCCACCGCGCCCAGCCTAGAGATAAATATCTTTGTGCACATGATTCTTCTATTTTTCTCCTTAGGATTCCTTACAAGTGGAAACAATGAGCAAAAAAGTCACGGAGGATTCAGTTCCTTTTCAGGTCCACACTGACTAGAATTGCCTGGATTCCTGCAGAGTTGGCATGGCATAGCTCGGAGAAATTTGGGAGACTAGGATAAAAAGGCCTCTTCTCTAGGCCAGGTACTGTGGTTCAAGCCTGTAATCCCAGCACTTTGGGAGGGCGAGGTGAGCAGATCAGTTGAGGTCAGGAGATCAGTTGAGGTCAGGAGTTTGAAACCAGCCTGGCCAACATGGTGAAGCCCCATCTCTACTAAAAATACAAAAATTAGCCAGGCGTGGTGGCACAGGCCTGTAATCCCAGCTACTCCGGAGGCTGAGGTGGGAGAACTGCTTGAACCCAGGAGATGAAGTTTGCAGTGAGCTGAAATTTCAGCACTGCACTCCAGCCTGGGCAACAGAGTAAGACACTGTCTCAAAAAATAAATTAAAATAAAATAAAAAGGCTGGGTGAGGTTGCTCATGCCTGTAATCCCAGCACTTTAGGAGGCCGAGGCGGGTGGATCACGAGGTCAAGAGATTGAGACCATTCTGTTCAACATGGTGAAACTCCGTCTCTACTAAAAATACAAAAATTAGCTGGGCATGATGGCACGTGCCAGTAGTCCCAGCTACTTGGGAGGCTGAGGCAGGAGAATCGCTTGAACCCGGGAGGCAGAAGTTGCAGTGAGCCAAGATTACACCACTGCAATCCAGCCTGGCAACAGAGCGAGACTTCATCTCTTAAAAATAAAAAATAAAATAAAATAAAAAACAAGCATCAGAGACATTGCCTTAATACAATGGCAATTATTCAGGAGAGAGGTGAAAGTGCGTTAGGATACAGAGGTTGCCGTGAGTATGATGAGAACTTTTTGGATTCTGGATGTTTTGCAAGGGTAGAGTCAGTGGAATTTGCTCAAGAATAGGTTGTAGGGTGTGAGAGAAAGGGAATATTTAAGGATATATTCAAAATGCCTGAGAAATCATAAGAATTTAATTGTCATTAAGTAAGTTGCCATTGAGGTCGAGACTGGAGCAGGTTTAGGGGGAATCGGAAGTTCAGTTGGGACCAGCCACACTGGAGGTGTTTATTCCCATCCAAACAGAGAGATCAGGTAGGTAGCTGGATATATGGGTCTAGGGACCTGGTCTAGTAGCCCAGAGCAGCAATACAAATTTAGGATTAAATAAGATAATAAGTAAAGTGTTTAGCCCTTTGGAAATCTTAGAAAGGAGACAGACAGGTCTATGCTGAGTTCTTGTCTAGGCTCACTCCCTGCTAACTAACTTGCCCTAACCCATCAGTGTACACAATTTAAATCAATGCCTCTGCAAAATCACACTTTTTTTTTTTTCCCATGTCAAAGTCCTTCCAGGCCTCTCACAGATAAGTTTGAATAAAAGTATGCATTAGGGGGCCAGGTGTGGTGGCTCACAACAGTAATCCCAGCAGTTTGGGAGGCCAAGGCAGGAGGATCAGTTGAGGACAGTTTGAGGCCAGCCTGGGCAACAGAGCAAAACCCACTCTATTAGTTCATTTTCACACTGCTGATGAAGACATACCCAAAACTGGGAAGAAAAGGAGGTTTCATTGGACTTGCGGTTCTGCTTGACTAGGGAGACCTCAAAATCATGGAGGGAGGCTAAAGGCACTTCTTACGTAGTGGCAGCAAGAGAAAAATGAGGAAGAAGCAAAAGTGGAAACTCCTGATAAACCCATCAGATCTCGTGAGACTTACTCACTATCACGAGAATAGCAGGGGAAAGACCAGCCCCCACGATTCAATTACCTCCTCCTGGGTCCCTCCCACAACACATAGGAATTCTGGGAGATACAATTCAAGTTGAAATTTGGGCAGGGACACAGCCAAATCTTATCACCCAGTCTCTACAAAAATAATGTTTAAAAAATAAGTTTGGCATGGTAGTACATGCCTGTAGACTTAGCTACTTAGGAGGCTGACACGGGAGGATCACTTGAGCCTGGGAGGTCGACGCTGCAGTGAGCTGTGATTGCACCATTGCACTCTAGCCTGGGCAACAGAGTGAGACCCTGTCTCTAAAAAAATAATAATAAATAATAAATAATTTTTTTAAATAAAAGATAAAAGTGTGATTAGGAAGACCTGAAGAACTTTCTCCAAATACTCCATTCCTGAGTCGTGTCCTTACAAATTCCAGCTCAGTAGACTCCGTTCTTTATTTTGTAAAAGCTTCTCCCAGGGGTTTTCATGAACACCCCTGCAATCACTTGTTGGTCAGAACCTTGAATGCTAAACTCGTAATGCCAAGAATATGGTAAAAGAAATTTTAAAAGATGGAAACAGGTGAAACCCCGTCTCTACTAAAAATACAGAAAATCAGCCTGGCGTGGTGGCGGGCACCTGTAGTCCCGGCTACTCGGGAAGCTGAGGCAAGAGAATGGCATGAACCTGGAACCCGGGTGGCGGAGCTTGCAGTAAGCTGAGATCGCGTCACTGCACTCCAGCCTGGGCGACAGAGCGAGACTCTGTCCCCCCAAAAAATTGAAAATAAAAATAAAAATGGAAACGATCTAAATACCCAAATACTAAGGATGGGTGTTCTTGTCTTCATTTTATAGATGAGGAATCTGCAGCTCAGAGGTAAATCCACTTTCCTAAAATCACATAGCTGGTGAATGGCAGCCAGGATGTGACCCAAGTTTTAGGGCCAGATGTGTGTTGTCACCACCTCCTGCTGCCTCCTGCTACTGGGTCATTCTCAGTGGGTCTATCCCACTGAGAAGGTGAGAGGCTATTGTGATGGTTCGAGTGGCAGATGCATGTCAGTAGTAAGTCCTCCTGCCCTTTTAGCCAACTTGTCAGCCTGAAAGAGGTAAAGATTTGGTCAGTGAGTCTCAAATCCTAGTAAAATCAGAATTCCCAGGGGGTTCCTACACCTCAACCCCATAAGTTATGCTTCATTAGGTCTGAGTGAGAAACACAGCTTTAAATGCAAAGTGCTAGCTGCCCCCAGTACTCAGTCATTCCACATTTCTTTCTCCCACTTCCCCCTGGATGCCCGGCATCAGATCAGCTTTTTTAGAGACTAGAATTAAAAATCTAATATTATTACAATTATGCTCAAAACCTTCATCGACTCCCATTGCATTCTAAATAAGAGCGTAAGTTTAGTCTAACATTCCCTTTTCTAGAATATGATCCCAATCCTCCCCCACCTCAGCACTGGCCCTGGGGGGTCCTGGCAGGAGAGGGTTAAAGTCCTGAGAACTAGGGGCTCTTCTCTCATGAGATTGGAATGTGGAGCTGAGGGACGCTGGTGGTCGAGCCCTGAGCCTGGCCATTGTTGCAGAACAATTGCCCCCCAGGAACAGAACAGCAGACGCTAATTATGAGACACTTGTGTCCTCCATGTAATTATGAGATCTGTGTGACAATTAGCATAAGAAACTAGCTTGCTGGCTTGTTGTGGTTATAACTTTCCCCAAACTGCTGTACTCAGGAATCTGAAGAAGTAGAACTATGAACTCAGGGCTTCATAAAAGACTCAGCCCAGAGATTTTCAAGTTTAGGTCACATGAGAATCACCCGGATCTTGAAAAACATGCAGATTCTCAGGACTCAATTCCAGAAACTTGAATTTGGTGGGTCTGAGTGGAAATGAAGGTGGTTTAGCCATTGAGAGTCATAGAAGTCCAAACTTAGTTCTCTCCTTTGGAACTGGCAGGAGTCCTGGCACCCATCTCAAAGTTGTCTAAGTGCCTCCACTCCCTGAGCAAAGGCTCTCACTGCCCTGCTGATGCTGCCTGAGCCTCAAGGGTCAAGCCCAAACACTGATTGAACCCCAGGCTGGCTCACAGGGAGGAGCAAGTCAAATGACTATTTCCCTGCCTAGACAGAGCCTCAGATCTCAGGGGAAAGGTAAGAGTGGAGAATAAGAACACAAACCTGGAGCAACGAGGAGTCTGGGAAGGGTCCCCCAATCCCTGACTCCTGAGTTCACCAGTCATGCAAGGATCAGAAGTCTGTCTTAATCCAGTTTGGGTGAAAAGGTAATCGATGGGTGAGTTTGCTTAATGTGGAAATAACCAGAACCCCAAAATTAAATGCCGCCCGGGCTCTCTTCATGCTTACATACTGGCTTTCTGGGCCACATGGGCACCACTGCCTCCCTACTTCACATCTTCCAGGCTCTTCCATCCTAAGGAAGCAATCCTTCTTTAACTCCAACTTGAAAGTTCCCAAAGAGTTCCACTTCCTCACCTGTGTGTCCAGAGAAGTAAAAGTGGCAATGACTGGCCGCCCACAGAACCAAAGGGAGGGAGTAGGAGAGGGGGCCTCTTCCCCCAGGAAGGGGATGCTAGACTAGGCTAAATTAGTTCTCTAAGGCCCTTCACACACTCTACGTCGCTTACACCTTGTGACCACTGACTGAGACAGGTAGACTCATCATTCCTCATTTTGACAAATGAGGAAACTAAGCAGAAGGTAGAGTAACTTTCCCAAGGTTAGCCAGCTAGTCTTTGGCAGAGCTGGACTTCCTGACCAGGTCTCCCTGTATCCCAAGTCCAGTTTCTCAATGGCATTGTGCCAAATGGCATGTTCAATGCATGAGGGAGACACCAGGTTTTCTGGAATGTTTGGTCGAGTGTCCTGCAGAAGAATGACAGGCACTGAGGGACTATTGCACAGGAGACTAGACAGGTGGATTGGGATCATATTCTAGAAAAGGGAATGTTAGACTAAACTTAGGCTCTTATTTAGAACGCAATGGGGAGTCGGTGAAGGTTTTGAGCAGAATTGTAATAATACTAGATGTTTAATTCTAGTCTCTAAAAAAGCTGAGCATATGCCAGTCAATGCATAGAGGTTAGGGTCTCAGGAGCCATGAACTGTTCAAAGAACCATCGATTCTCATCTTCTCCATCTCAGGAGCTGTCAGCCAGTCACCCTCACCAGGACATCCACAGGCCCTGGACTGGCCAGGTTCTGGGCTCAATATGTATCCCCTCATTAACCTAATAACAAGAAGGGAATCGGAGTGACGATTCTAGTCACGGAATCCTAGCTAGTTACTGGGAATAGAAAGAATAGAGCTCCCAAAGGGGACAGGAAGGAGCTTGTGGGGTGAACACCTGGTCTTTCTACATGTCTACATCTCTCTGTATATCAATATTTTTGTCAATATAGATACTGGTGTCAATGCCAATATTGATGTTGATATCCTATTGGTTCTGTCTTTCTGAAGAACCCTGACTAATACAGGGACCAAGAGGGGTCAAGGTGATGACAGGAGGGCCACTTAGACATGTCCAGGTGATAGAGGTAGGACATAGGAGGAAGTCCCTTGCCCATTAGAGGTCTAGGCACAACTCCATCCCATTTTTAAAACGGAGATTTAATTCACACACTATAATATTTACCCCTTAAACTGCAATTCAGTGGTTTTTCATATATCCACAGAGTAGTTCAACAGTCACCACTATCAAATTCCAGAACATTTTCATCACTCTAAAAAGAAACTCTGTAACCATTAGCAACCACTCTGCACTACCCCTTCTCCAAGCCCCTGGCAACCACTAATCTTCTTTCTGTCTCTATGGATATGCCTTTTCCAGACATTTCACATAAATGGAATCATACAATACGTGACTCTTTGTGTCTGACTTCTTTCATTTAACAAAATGTTTTCAAGGTTCATCCATGTTTTGTATGCATCAGTAGTTCATCCCTTTTTAAGGCTGACTAATATTTCATTGTATGGATATACCATGTTTTGCTTATCCATTCGTCAGCTAATGGACATTTGGGTTCTTTCTACTTTTTGGCTATTATGAATAAAGCTGCTATGAACATTTCTGTGCAAGTTTTTGTGTGAACATAGATTTTTAATTCTGGGGGTCATATACCTGTGAATGGAATTGCTGGTTCATGTGGTAACTGTATGTCTGACTTTATGAGGAACTGCCAGAATTTTTCAAAGCAGCTTGCTCCATTTTACATTCCCACCATCACTGTAGGCATGTCCCAATTTCTCTACATCCTCACCAACCTTTATTGTTGTCCAACATTTTTATCATAGCCATTCTAGTGGGTCTGAAGTACTATCTCATTGTTTTAAGCTGGGTGCAGTGGTGCATGCCTATAGTCCCAGATACTTGAGAGGCTGAGGTGGGAGCATCACTTGAGCCCAGGAGTTTGAAGCTACAGTGTGTCATGAATGTGCCTGTGAGTAACCACTGCACTCCAGTCTGATCACCACAGTGAGACCCCATCTCTTAAAAAGAACAAAAACAAAAAACGTTGATTTAATTTGCACTACCCTCCCTGCTGGCTAATGACGTTTGGCCTCTTTTTACGTGCTTACTGTCATTTGTACATCTTCTTTGGAGATATGTATATTCAGATCTTTTGTACAATGTTTTAATTGGGTTATTTGTCTAGTTATTGTTAAACTGTAGGAGTTCTTTATATATTCTAGATACAAGTCTCTTATTAGATATATAATTTGAACTTTTCTCTCATTCTGCACTTTTCTCGATGGTGTCCAATGAAACATACAAGTTTTATATTTTGATTATGTAGAGTAATTTCATGTAATTGCTGATAAGGTAGGCTTTATGTCTGCCATGCTGATGTTTGTTTTTATATGTGTTTTTTATTTCTTCTAGTCCTCCACGATTACCTTCTTTTATAGTAGATATTTTCTAGTATTCCTTTGTCATTTCTTTCATTATATATTTTTAGTTATTTTCTTAGTGTTTGCCCTGGAGATTATAATTAGCATCTTAATTTATAACAACCTAATTTGGATTAGTATTATCTTCATTTCAATTGTATACATAAACCTTTCTCCAATATAGCTTCATTCCCTCCCCAACTTTTGTACTGTTTTTGTCATACAGATTACATCTTTATATGTTGTATGACCATCAACATAGACTTATAATTTTTACTTCATATCACTGTCCTTTAAAACAAATAAGAGGAAAAAAGAGTTACATAGAAAAAATAAATTTATTTTTCCTTTTGTATTTATTTTTCCCTTTGTATTTACCTATGTAGTTAGCTTTATTTCTTTAGGTGGATCTGAGTTACTTCCTGTTATCCTATGACTTCAGCCTGAAAGACTGAACATTCATTCATTAGTATTTCTTGTAGAAAAGCTGAATTTTGTTAGTATTTCTTGTAGAGAAATACTAATGAATGTTCAGTCCTTCAGGCTGAAATACCTGACAAACTGCCTCCATTTTTGTCTTTCTGGGAATGTCTTAATGTCTCCTTCATTTTTAAAAGATAGTTTTGTTGGATATAAAATTCTTGGTTGACAGTTTGTCTTTCAGGGCTCTGACTATACCATCCCACTGTCTTCTGACATCTATGGTGTCTGATTAAAAGTCAGCTGACAATCTTATTACGGATCTCTTATATATAGTGAGTCACTTCCCTCTTGATACTCTGAAGATATTCTCTTTGTCTTTGCCTCTTAATAGTTAAATTATGATGTGTCTAGGTAAGGATCTTTCTTAGTTTATCCTAGTTGGAGTTTGTTGAGATTCTTGAATGTGTAGATGAATGTTTCTCATCAAATTTGGGAAGTTTTAGTCACCCTTTTTTTTCTCAAATATTCTTTCTGCCACTCTATCTTCTCTTCTAGAACTCCCATTATGCATATTTTTGTATTGTTGGTATATCTCGGTATGCTTGATAGGTCTTTGAGACTCTTCATTTTTCTTCATTCTTTTTATCTTTCTCTTCCTTGGACAGATTATATCATTTGACCTATCATCAGGTTTGCTGACTTCTTTTTCGTCTGCCTGTTAAACTGTTCTGTTGAGCTCCTCTAAGTGAATGTTTCATTTAAGTTACCGTACTTTCACCTCCAGAATTTTTGTTTTAATAACTTCATCACTTTATTGATATTCTATATTTCATGAGACAACATTTTTAAACTTTTCTTTAGTTCCTTAGACATAATTTCCTTAGTTCTTTAAGCATATTTTAAATAGCTAATTTAAAGCCTTTGTCTAATAAATCTAACATTTGGGGTTCCTTAGTATAGTTTCTCTTGTTTTTGTGCCTTTTTCCTGTTTATGGGCCATACTTTCTGACTTCTTTGCATAACTTATATTTTTTATTGAAAAAGTTGACCTTTAAAATAATATAATATGGTAACTCTGGAAATCAGATTCTCCCCCTCTCCAGAGTTTGTTATTATTATTTGTTTTTGCTGCTGCTAATTTTTTTTAGTGGCCTTTGGAATTATTCTATAAAGTCTATATTCTTTGTCACATGTTGTAACTGAAGTCTCTGCTTGCTTAGCTTAGCTACTAATGATTAAAGAGAGATTTCCTTAAATGCCTCAGACCAACACATCTCCCATTCTTCACTTTGGGGTTCTGTGTGGATGTTGAGAGACAGCTAAACCCTCTGCAAGGAAGCAAAAGAAAAGGTCTTCTGAAGAAAATCACTTGCTAAAAGAAACGTTTAAGTTCCCAATGAAATTCAAGAAAATGTAGAGCCTATGAAATGTAAGATGAGAGAAGAAATAATAATGCAGAAGAATGAGATGAACAGAAGCCTGGCTGAGATTGTTTTTACTGTAAGAAACTAATAATATAAGAAATAAACAATGCTATGACAGAATTTTGGACTGTGCCAACAGTAATTAAGTACTGCAGCAAAACAAATGCATATCAAGTCATCGATGTTGATAAGATGTCAGGAATGCAGTGATAAAAGAAGGATGAAAATTATAAAAGGGAAAGCAGGAATGCAGTGGGTAAAAGAAAAAGGATGAAAGGAGACCTAAATATGTGATCCATCATATGGAAAACTGGTTTGTTCATTCATTAATTCATTTAACAAATATTTATTGAACACAGACTTGGTGCTAGGAACTGAGAATAAATCACGAACAAAACAAAGTTTTAGCCTTAATGAAGCCCACATTCTGGTGGTAAAACAGAAAATAAACAAGTGAGTATAATGTAAATAATAAATATTTAAATTATAGTAAATGCAGTGGCATGGAATGGTAAGTTTTATAAAGAAAAAGAACACAGAATGAAGGGTTACAGAGTGACTAGTGTGTGTCAGTGGGGTGATACTGCAGTTGGGAAGATAAGATCTTAAGAGAGACCTGAATTAAATGATGGAGAGAGTCCCGTGGATATCTGAAGGGAGGGTGTCTTAGTCTATTTAGTGTTGTTGCTGTAACAGAATACCTGAGACTGGGTAATTTATAAAGAAGAGAGGTTTATTTAGCTCACAGTTCTGCAAGCTGGGAAGTTCAAGGGTATGACCCAAGGTGAGGACTACTGGTCTGCAGTATAACATGGTGGAGAGGCCAAATGGGCAGTGGATACATGCAAAGAGACTAAACCCAAGGGACATCCTGGCTTTATAAAATCCAACTCTTGGAGAACTAATTCTATATTGGACATTTTAAGTTTGAGATGCCTATTAAACATCAATTTAGGTTTAGGCTTAGGAGATGTTGAGTTGACAGATGAATATATAAACTGAAGATCAAGGAAAACGTCAAGACTGGAAGTACAACACTGAGCACCATCAGCGTGTAGATGACGTTTAAAATCATGGCACTTAAATCCCATTGGCTATTAGATCAAAGTGTTGGATCCAGAAATGAGAAGATCATGATAAAAGGGGATCAACAATAAGCAATAAAACCAACTGAGTGTGGAATCTACTCCAAATATAATAATTTCTAAAAATTAACTCTCAGAAAAGAATTACTCTAAATTTACATCCTTAAAAAATCTCTCATATTATGGAAAAGAGTCCTGTGGATGTCTGAAGAGAAAGTGTCTTAGTCCATTTAGTGTTGCTATAAAAGAATACCTGAGACTGGGTAATCTATAAGAAGAGGCATGAGGGAAAAGACATGGACAGGTCATGAAAAAAATCAAGGACCCATCTCCCTCCATAGACAGCATTCTGAGCCGTGATGATAAGGCTGAACAAGAAGACCAATTTGGAAAGGCACTATTATGGAAATGTACGTTCAATTTTTTTTTTTTTTTTTTTTTTTTTGAGATGGTGTCTTGCTTTGTTGCCCAGGCTGGAGTGCAGTGGCACAATCTCAGCTCGCTGCAACCTCGGCCTCCCAGATTCAAGTGATTCTCATGCCTCAGCCTCCCGTGCAGCTGAGATTACAGGAACCCACCACCACGTCTAGCTAATTTTTGTATTTTTAGTAGAGATAGGATTTCACCATGTGGCCCAGGCTGGTCTCTAACTCCTGGCCTCAGGTGATCCACCCACCTCAGCCTCCCACAGTGCTGGGATTACAGACATGAGTCACCGTGCCCAGGCTCAAATTCTTTATTTTGAACAAAAATCTTGTTTGGCAAAGAAACATCAGCCTGAAATGACCTCAATCAATACTTGTTTGCAATGATTAGAGATGTCACCTGACAGAATCAGTAAATAAGGAAGGCAAAGAAATTTGACACAGATTTAGTAATTATTGCTAAAGGTATCACCTCACAATTGCAAGTGTCAAATGTCTTTGTAAACAATCCTTCTAAAGCTCACTTGAAAATCAATACAGAAAATGGTTGTCTGTGGAAATCATGCACACATATCATCAGGACAAATTAAACAACCAAAAATCTGTCCCCACGTAATGGGCTATTGTGGCTTGGGATAGAAGTTTCTGTGGGAGTAAACATATAGATACAAACATAAATGTGTCAAAATGCCTCAAATGGAAATGAAGACAATGTACTGTGGAAAACTGTGTTGGACGATTTTTAAAAATGGCTCTACTGACGACAGAGACACTAATGTCCAAGACGCCAGTAAGGAGTTTGGATAAAATTGTTTCTTACAACTTTATTATCATATGAGTAGGAAAAAAGCAGTAAATTAAGTTACTTTTACAATATATAATTTTAAATTGTATATATAATGAAACTACTCCAATCAAATTTATAAGTAAATCTCAATTTCAATAAGGTTCTAAAGGTTATCTATACTTAAATTGGCCAAAATTCTGGAGATTATTCTCAACTAGAAAAGGAATTGAGGTGTTTTATGTTCTGGGTTATCCTGTATTTAAACATATATAGTCCTGGATATTCCTATAGCTATAAAACTAAATGCAAAGTTATAGCATTATCTTCAATTTGGTGGCATGAGGGAAAGATATGGTTGGGCCATGAAAAAAATCAGGGACTCATCTCCTGGCATAGACAGCATTCTGAGCCATAGTAATAGTTGAACAAGAAGACCAAAGCCCTCCCCATCGTTCTGAGTCAGATTCTTAATACTGATAAGGGTACACTCTAAAAAAGGAAGAAAATGTGTGTGTGTGTGTGTGTGTGCAAGCACACACAAGTGGGCACACACATGGATGTCAGGAAGGCAAAGGCAGAATCAGAGAGACTGGAAAATATCATTTGGGAACTATTTTCAGAGCTATAGACCAACATCTTCAACAAATACTTGTTGGGTTGGGAATATTATTAAGTTGTTGCAAACATAATCATGGGTTTTGCCATTAAAAGTCATAGCAACCTTCAACACAGAAAGCCTGTGGTTATGAGCTTTTCCTTTAGTTTGACTTCTCTTTGATATGGTTAGTCCACCCCAAAAAAAGAGAAATATGTCAGTCAGAAGAGGCATCCACAGTGGGACAGGGCACTTCCATGGCTCATGTTGCACAGTGGGTTCAACAAATATGGAATAATGTACCAACTTCCAGTTAAAAAAATAATGAATTGAACCCAAGCTTTGAGCTCTACTTTCTTTGGAAATGCCATTAAAGCAACAATAAAGGGTTTTAACAACAACCAATAAGGCATCTATTAACAAGGACCAATAGCGAAAAAAGCAACATCAAAATTTTGGAAACTGGAAAGCAGACAGACAAGCTGAGGACTGAGAAAGTTGAGTTATAAGCCAATGTAGGGTAAATCCAAGAACCAACCTAGTTTATACTAAAGAGCCCCCCAATCACTCAGCAATTGCTATCCAGGATCTCTGGAAGTAAAGGTGAATATTTGATTAATAATTCAAGAGTTGTTGAAAGTCTGTTTAAGAGACATTTGGACTCTCCTGCCCCATTTTCCCCCTGCATCTTTACATCCAGGCAGATGACTGAATGTCTAGTTTTTGCAAAAGGGATGACAGGTATAATTGACAGACACAAGAGAATTATTAAGTCTAAACACACATATCCCAGATCTTGAAATTCTTAAGACTCTTCACCTGCTCAGATAGTGTGACTCAGGTGGCCAGGCCTTCTGCGTCTAGGGAGGAGACTGTACAAGTCTTCTCTGGGGAATTGACCAGCCCAACAAGAAAGACCCTGAGATACTGACATGGGGGTTGCCCAGGGAAATAGTCTGTCAAATAATCCACAGTTATACAGCCAATGAGCTCCACTCATGTTTTCAGAGCTTCCAATAAACTTTTTAATCTCTCATTCCTAAGTATGTGCAGATAGCTAGAGATTACCAGACATGTGAGGAAAACCTCCAAAGTGAAAATCAGAGAACAAAACTAAACAAAAAAAGAGAGAGGTTATGGGGATGGGGTATGGTAGGTAGAATAATGGCCCCCCAAAATGTGCATGTTCGAATCCCCAGAACCAGGGAATATATTATGTTACACGGCACTTTTGCAGATTTAAGGTTGCAAATGGAATTAAAGTTGTTAATGATCTGATTTTGAGATGAGTAGATTATTCTGGATTATCCTGGTGAGCCCCGTCAAATCACATGTGTCCTTAAAAGCCAAGAACTTTTCTTTGCCATGGTCAGAGGGAGATGTGGCAACTAGAAAAGAGACAGTGAGATGTGAGGAAATGGGCTACGAGTTAAGAAATGTGACTGATCTCTAAAAGCTGAAAAAGTCAAGGAAACAGATTAGCCCTAGAACCTCCAGAAAGAAACACGATCCTTCCAACACCATATTAGTTCAGTGAAACCCATATTGAACATCTAACCTACAGAACTATAAGATAATACACATATTGTTTTAATATTTTACAGCAGCAAAAAAACCAGAACAGGGGTATTTAGAGAAACAGAAATTATCCAGAAAGAAGAAAATCTCTTTTTTAAAAAGTATTAGTTCCCTCAAAGGGATGAAGTATTGCAAACATGAAATAGGAACAGGATTCTATTTTAAGAAAAGCAACATTCTGAAACCAAGAAAGTGCTCATAAAGTTAAAAATACGATAGAAAAAATTTAAAGTCAGCAGCAGGCTTGGAAGCTATAGATGAGGAAATCTCACAGAAAGTAGATCAAAAAGACAAAGATATAGATAATAGGAAAGAAAAGTTAAAAAAAAAAAAAAAAAAAAAAAACTAGAGAAACCATCCAGAAGATGCCATCCAAATAAAAGGAGTTCCAGAGACAACAGAGAAACATAGGGGAGCATGTCAGCAACAAAACAACAATAAAACATGTCCCTAAGAGAAGGACAAGAATTGCCAGATTGAAAAGGCCCATGAGTACCAAGTAAGATGGACAAAAATAGACCCATGCTGAAACGTATCATCGTGAAATTTCAGAACACTGGGAGCAAAGAAAATATTTTTTAAAATATTTCTGATCATTTTTAGACTACCTAATCTGTCCATTCCTGGGAGGAATACAATAAAAGATTCAACTGCAAATAATGAATTATCATCCTCTCCCTGTGACTCTGTCGATTGTTGCTTGATATATTTTTAGTGTATATTTTTAAGTGCATATATATTTGTATTGGGTTTTTTGTTATATTGTTCCTTTTATTACTATATAACTTCTTGCTTTGTTCATTACGATGTTTAAGCATTAAATGCTATTTTGTCATATGTTGAAATTGCCAGACTATCAATATTTTCATATTTGCCTGGAATCCAGTCTGATTTTTCAACTTTCTTTGCCTTTTTGTATTGCTTATTTCTTATTTTAAATACACAATGTTGTCTCTTTCTTTTAAAACATCTACTCTGAGATGTCTGTGAATTTAATTAGAGAATTTAATCCATTTTCATGTATTATTATTATTATTGTTATAATGTATTTCACAATTTGCACTTATAGGAATTTCTTTTTCTTTTTTCCTTCTATCCAACTTTCTTTTGGGTAGGGAGAATTTCCTTTTGCTGGTTCAAAAGTTATATATTTTGCTTTGGGCCTTGTGTCAGTTGCCCTTAATTTAAGACCCATACTCAAGTTTATTTATCCTTATATATTTCTTGAACTTGACTATATTTCTATCTACTCTTCCATGTTTTTCTTTTTTCTTTTTTTTTTTTTTTGAGACGGAGTCTCACTCTGTAGCCCAGGCTGGAGTGCAGTGGCCGGATCTCAGCTCACTGCAAGCTCCGCCTCCCGGGTTCACGCCATTCTCCGGCCTCAGCCTCCCAAGTAGCTGGGACTACAGGCGCCCGCCACCTCGCCCGGCTAGTTTTTTGTATTTCTTAGTAGAGACGGGGTTTCACCGTGTTAGCCAGGATGGTCTCGATCTCCTGACCTCGTGATCCACCCGTCTCGGCCTCCCAAAGTGCTGGGAGTCTTCCATGTTTTTCACATCACTTGTAGTACCCACTTGACGTTGGTCTGATTCTTGTTTGTTGGTGATCTGCTTCAACTTCAAAAACATTTAGAATTTGTCTTTGATGTTCTTATATTTTACTCTAATATGGGTACAAGTTCTTTGTGGGGTTTGCTTTGTTTTGTTTTGAGACAAAGTCTCACTCTATCCACCAGGCTGGAGTGCAGTGGCACGATCATGGCTCACTGCAGGCTCAACCTCCCAGGCTCAAACAATTCTCCTGCCTCAGGCCCCTCAAGTAGCTGGGACTACAGGTGCACACCACCACATTAATCTAGTTTTTTAATTTTTTGTAGAGAAGTAGTCTCACTGTGTTGCCCAGGCTGGTCTTGAACTCCTGGATGCAAGCAATCTTCCTGCCTCAGCCTCCCAAAGTGTTGGGATTACAGGTGTGAGCCACCACACCCAGCTAAGTATAGCTTTTTCTTTATCTATTTTCTTTGGTGTTCTATAGGACTTTTCAAGCCAGAGACTCTTGTCTTCAATTTTAGGAAGTTGAATCTTCACTGTTTCTTTAAATATTTCATCTTCTCCATTTTTTTCTTCTCTTAGTGTTTTCATTTTTAAAATACTAACACTTTTACTTCTATTCCTCCATAATTCAAAGCATTTTGAAAATATATATTTTTCTCCCTCTTCATCATTTCCTACTGCCTCAGAATAATTCCTCTACCTAGTCCTCCATTACATTAATTTGTTCTTCAGCTGTTTCCATCCTGGTATTAATTCTATCTCTTGTATTTTTTGCTTTAACTATTACACTTTTCATACTCGATATTTCCACTTGGCTCTTGTCAATGATTTCTTACTTTTTCTTCATATGCTTAAAATCATCTCTTATTTTCTTAATTATTTTTATAATGTTTATTTTAAATTCTGAAGCCATCTCTCAATAATTCTGCTTCAGGTGGAATGCATTCAGTTTTTTTTTTTTTTTTTAATAAGAGAAGTATTTCTCAGGTGTCTAGGTATCTTGGCCTGTGAATTCATTTTCCTACAATGGAATCAACTACTTTGTTTAGCAAAGCATATGAATGGAATCTCAAGGGCCAGGCTGTCATTTGTGTCCCTGTGGATGAATGTCAGTTAAGTAGAGGGATGAGCCTCTGGGTAGTGAAGCTCAAGTATCACAAAACAACAGTTAGCCACTGCTCTTTGCTGCCATTGTAACCGACAACTCCTCTGGTTGGGATTTCATTTTGCATCAATTCCTCGCTCAGCAGAGCACCCAGCTGTCCCATGTTTACTGGTACTGGAGGTTTGGACTATTGCTTCCAATTTCTATGGGGAAGTGGAAGTCAAAGATGGTATCAAGGCACTTCAGGAGAAGCAGCAAGAGTAGAACTTTTTAAAAGCTTCCTGCCAACCCCACGGGTTTTAATCTTAGTTCAGCATTACACTCACATCTGGAACATTTTTCAAATGCCACTGCATCACAGACCAGTGAAATCAGAATACCCGGGATAAGGGTTGGAGGTGAGTATTGATTTTCTCAACACTGTATTTTGAAAACAAAAATCAAATCAACAAATGAGTCTTAAAAAATAGTACAGAGAACATCACTGCTGTCTTCACCTGGATTCACCAAAAGTTGCCACAGTTGCTCTCATCCTCTCTCTCTCTTATTCTCTGTTAGGGGGTGTTTTGTTTCATTGAAGCATTTGGAAATAAGTTGCAGACAGCTAGTAATTCAACAACAACTAAGGAGGAGGACATTCTCCTATATTTCCCTGGTATCTGGTGTGAATATTTTTTAAAGCTTCTCATATGATATCTAACGTGCACCAGGATTGCAAATCACTGCTCTAACCCACCCTCCCACCATTGCCTTTGCTTGTCCCATCCATTACTGCCCCCAACATACATGAGTGTGTGCACACATATATACACACACTTCAGCTCAAAGAAGCCATGAGACCCTTCCAGGGGCTTCCAAGTAGTTCTTCGTTAGTTCCTCTAATCCATGTTTTCTCCTATTTCTGTGGTTTCTCCAGAGTAGAGTTCATGGCAGGAACCATCAGTGTGGGCTTCTAGGTCACCTTGACAGGAACTTGAAGCCCTCAAGCTCTGTATATTTATTTTATAATGTTGATGTATTTGGTCAGGTCCAGCTCTTGATAAAGCAGTGAAGAAATCACATTTTAGGCAAAACATAAAAGTACAGAAAAACTGAAGGCAATCCTAATGCAAACTAAAGTCTGTACTTGAATTTGTTTATAAGGTTTCTTAAACATATGTGAAATATTTATTTAGCCAAAACAAAATACATAAAGACTAAATTAACCCACTTTGTCCATAGGCCCATTTCAGTCTGAGTTGTAAATGCCTAAAATTAAGTTACATGATCCAGTCTCCAAGTTCCCTTTAAAAAAAAAAAAAAAAATTCTTGAAATAGTGTATCTTTCTCAACATCTTTACCATATTGGACATTATAAAATTGTAAATCTTTTTCAATCTGATGTGCAAGTGATGATGCCTAAGTGTGGTTTTAATTTGTACTTCACTAGCTATCGGCAAGGTCAAACATCTTTTTACATAGCAGATTAGTCATTTATACATTCTATCTGATATTCATAATGTTTGTCCATCTTTTTTTTTCTTTTTTCTTTTTTTTTTTTTGAGACGGAGTCTCACGCTGTCGCCCAGGCTGGAGTACAGTGGCCGGATCTCAGCTCACTGCAAGCTCCGCCTCCCGGGTTTGCGCCATTCTCCTGCCTCAGCCTCCCGAGTAGTTGGGACTATAGGCGCCCGCCACCTCGCCCGGCCATTTTTTGTATTTTTTTTTTTTTTTTTAGTAGAGACGGGGTTTCACTGTGTTAACCAGGATGGTCTCGATCTCCTGACCTCGCGATCCGCCCGTCTCGGCCTCCCAAAGTGCTGGGATTACAGGCTTGAGCCACCGCGCCCGGCCTTTGCCCATCTTTTAAGAGAGATTTTTCAATTAAAGGTCAATAGAATTTCCCTCCAATCTTACTTTAAAGTAACCAATATTTTCTATTGGTTTTGCATCCTTCTGAATCTCTCAAAATGCACCCAGATACATATTCACTTAGAGTTCTAGTAAGACGATTCTGAAGCTACCCAAATACATAAGGGTAGAGTGCAAAGTGTGAGGACTCGTGAAGGAAAACCTACCCATGCCAGCTCAAGGCAAGTACAAATCCTATTCAAAGGTGAGAAGGAAGCGAGAAGCAAGAACTTAGCAACCAGTGACAAGGAAATGAATACAGCAGGTAGAGAGATGAAGACCATGTTTCTGTAAACTGAACCCATAAAACATGAAAATTTGGGGCAAATCTACTTTCTTTTTTTTTTTTTTTTTTTTTTTGAGACGGAGTCTCGCTCTGCCGCCCAGGCTGGAGTGCAGTGGCCGGATCTCAGCTCACTACAAGCTCCGCCCCCCAGGTTCACGCCATTCTCCCGCCTCAGCCTCCCAAGTAGCTGGGACTACAGGCGCCCGCCACCTCGCCCGGCTAGTTTTTTGTATTTTTAGTAGAGACGGGGTTTCACCGTGTTAGCCAGGATGGTCTCGATCTCCTGACCTCGTGATCCACCCGTCTCGGCCTCCCAAAGTGCTGGGATTACAGGCTTGAGCCACCGCGCCCGGCCGGCAAATCTACTTTCTATTCTCAGTGGCATGGGAAAAAGTTCAAGGACTCCAAAGAAGAAAACGGATGAAAACTGAGCTCCTGTAACTATGGATTGGGTTTAAAAAGAATGGGCAGAGCTAAGAAAAAAATGGTAAGAAGCCAGGCAATGCTACTGCAACATTTTTTAAATGGGTAGGAAGGGAGGGAGAACAGATTCATCACTGAAGGAACCCAGATTGGCAAGATGGAGAGTCGCTGAGAGAAAACAATGCAGAATGTAGAAGCAAAAGACAAAGGATTGAGGAAAACCAGAGAGGAAAGAAAAAGAGATGGAGTATAGGATAACTGGTGCTCCTAAAGAAGAGACTAGAGGCAGGGTGCAGTGGCTCACGCCTGTAATCCTTGCACTTTGGGAGGCCAAGGCAGGTGGATTGCCAGTGCTTAGGAGTTCAAGACCAGCCTGGGCAACATGGTGAAACTCCGTCTCTACAAAAATACAAAAAAAATTAGCTGGGCATGGCAGTGTGCGCCTATAGTCACAGCTACCCGGGAGGCTGAGGCAGGAAAATTGCTTGAACCTGGGAGGCGGAGGTTGCAGTGCGCCAAGATCACGTCACTGCACTCCAGCCTGGGCAACAGAGTGAGACTCCATCTCAAAAATTAAAAGACAAAAAAGACAGAAACAGTGTTCGAAACATGAAAGAAGAGATATTTCCTAATATGAAAGAGGAACAAAGAAGGCAATGTCAAGGCAAATTCTGATAAAAATTATTTCATTTTGGTTATAAACAAAAAGGTATGTAAATATCTACACTGAAGAAAAAGTACTCTGATGTTTCTGCCGTACAATTCACTGCCAGAAGACAAGGCAGGGTTTAAAGGAAGAAAAGGAATATGGTCCTAAGTTCTAAGCCCCCAAATTCTAAGCCCAGACAAGGTGCCAGTCACCTGGTAAGGAAACAAGCTGTTATCAAACATCAGAAAATTTTAGGAGGAGATCACGTAAACACTCTCTCAAGAACTAGTTGAATAAGTACATATTTCTGAACATGAAAGGTGTGTCGTAGAAAGCCTGGGGTAAGAGCCAAATCCATCCAAACTGCATTCAAATTCTAAACATGAAATGAAGACTAAATAACCATGGAAAATATTGTTATAAGAAAGAACAAAAATATTAAGTTCTTTGACAAAGACAGACACCTAATACAAATATTAACAAGTTTCTTATAATAGACTGGGGCAAAAATTCAGGATACACAAATCTGGTGAGGTGGATTTGGAATTGATATTGACGGAGGAGAGAATGAGAGGAATCAAAAACGTGCAGCTGGCCTTCTTGTTCATAGAGAAAGACAAAGGGCAAGGCCTTACTTCTAAAACTCATGAATTGGAGAACGAGGATTAATCAAGTTATTCAATTATCAATAGATCTAAAAGCAGAATCTATATGGGCATTCAATTACTGTAAAAATTATGAACAGTACAGCAAGATACAAAGCAAATTATACTGCGATGAATCACAACAAACAAAATAACCTAAGAACGTTTTTAAACAGAAATTATTGGCCGGGCGCGGTGGCTCAAGCCTGTAATCCCAGCACTTTGGGAGGCCAAGACGGGCTGATCACGAGGTCAGGGGATCGAGACCATCCTGGCTAACACGGTGAAACCCCGTCTCTACTAAAAAATACAAAAAACTAGCCGGGCAAGGTGGCGGGCGCCTGTAGTCCCAGCTACTCGGGAGGCTGAGAAAGGAGAATGGCGTAAACCCGGGAGGCGGAGCTTGCAGTGAGATGAGATCCGGCCACTGCACTCCAGCCTGGGCGACAGAGCAAGACTCCGTCTCAAAAAAAAAAAAAACAGAAATTATTATGACAACAAATGAAAATGGAATAAACACAAATTTTTTTAAAAGCTTAAATTAAAACATAAAATATAACTCCACAAACACTTAAGTAAAATAAAATGATTCCGAAAGACTATGAGTAAGAGGACCAGCAAAACTTGTTCAAAAAAATTGTTCTAGGAAAAACAAACAAGCAGAAAGCAGAACCATGATAACATTAGATGAAGGAGAACTCTTTCAAAAATCCAAACATCATAGAAATGTGTTGCCATTTAAATTGTCCCAATGCATAAAGAAAATTTTCAATTAATTTTACAAATTATGCAGAATTAAATATTTTAAAAGTAGACAAGCACAAAATGGAAGACTATAAATTATGAATATACATGCAGCAAATAAACTAAACAGGACATTAAAAGAAAAATTGTGAGAATAAGGAAGGGTTATTCAAAATTTCGTAGGCTGTTAATATAAAAAGAAAAAAGTTTCAATAAATACCTAAAAAACAATTTTTTATTTTTGTTGAGACCGAGTCTTGCCCTGTTGCCCAGGCTAGAGTGCAGTGGCATGATCTTGGCTCGCTGCAATCTCTGCCTCCTGGGTTCAAGCCATTCTCCTGCCTCAGCCTCTTGAGTAGCTGTGATTACAGGCACGTGCCACCACACCTGGCTAATTTCTGTATTTTTAGTAGATATGGGGTTTCACCATGTTGGTCTGGCTGTTCTTGAACTCCTGACCTCAAGTGATCCACGCGCCTCAGCCTCCCAAAATGCTGGGATTACAGGTGTGAGTTACCACGCATGGCCCTAAAATACAATTTTTAAAAGTAATATCTATCCCTGATGGCAATGTTTCATAAAACAAGAATAGAAAGATAGTTCCACAACAAAAACATTGGCACATGTACATCAAATGAGTGTTGGCATCATTCTCAAAAGGAAGACACACATGAGATTACCCCTAAATCTGAGAAAAGACTAAGGAGGCTGGTGCTACCACTGGTTTTGCTCTCTCTTCTGGAGGTGCTACCAATGTCACTAGGCAAGAGAATGAAATTAGAGATACAACTATTAGGAAAATAAGTATAATGATTAATATTTAAACATTTTATTATTTTCTACCTAGGGAAAAAAAACAAGAAAATGAATTGAAAACCTGTTAGAAATAATAATAGATTCAGTAAGGCAGGCAGATTAAAAATAAATATGCTGAAGTCACCCTCCAAGATGGCTGAATAGTAACAGCTCCAGTCTACAGCTCTCAGCCTCAGAGACGCAGAAGATGGGTGATTTCCGCATTTTCAACTGAGGTACTGGGTTCATCTCACTGGGGCTTGTTGGACAGTGGGTACAGCCCATGGAGTGTGAGCCAAAGCAGGGCGGGGCATCGCCTCACCTGGGAAGCACAAGGGGGCCAAGAGGTTGGGGAATTCCCTTTCCTAGCCAAGGGAAGCCATGACAGAGGGTACCTGGAAAATCGGGACACTCCCACCCTAATACTGCACTTTTCCAACAGTCTTAGCAAACGGCACACCAGGAAATTATATCCCATGCCTGGTTCAGAGGGTCCCATGCCCACGGAGCCTTGCTCACTGCTAGCACAGCAATCTGAGATCAAACTGCAAGGCGACAGCAAGGCTGGGGGAGGGGTGTCCGCCATTGCTGAGGCTTGAGTAGATAAACAAAGCAGCAGGGAAGCTCGATCTGGGCGGAGCCCACCGTAGCTCAAGGAGGCATGCCTGCCTCTGTAGACTCCACCTCTAGGGGCAGGGCATAGCTGAACAAAAGGCAGCAGAAACTTCTGCAAACTTAAATGTCCCTGTCTGACAGCTTTGAAGAGAGTAGTGGTTCTCCCAGCATGGAGTTTGAGATCTGAGAACGGACAAACTGCCTCCTTGCGTGGGTCCCTGACCCCTGAGTAGCCTAACTGGGAGACACCTCATACAACCAGGTGCCCCTCTGAGACAAAGCTTCCAAAGGATCAGGTTGCAACATTTGCTGTTCTGCAACATTTGCTGTTCTGCAGCCTCTGCTGGTGATACCCAGGTAAACAGGGTCTGGAGTGGACCTCCAGCAAACTCCAACAGACCTGCAGCTGAGAGTCCTGACTGTTAGAAGGAAAAATAACGAACAGAAAGGACATCCACACCAAAACCCCATCTGTACGTCACCATCATCAAAGAACAAAGATAGATAAAAACCACAAAGATGGGGAGAAACCAGAGCAGAAAAGATGAAAATTCTAAAAATCAGAGTGCCTCTTCTCCTGCAAAGGAATGCAGCTCCTCCCCAGCAATAGAACAAAGCTGGATAGAGAATGACTGACAAGTTGATAGAAGTAGACTTCAGACGATCGGTAATAACAAACTTCTCTGAGCTAAAGGAGGATGTTCAAATCCACAGCAAAGAAGCTAAAAACCTTGAAAAAAGATTAGATGAATAGCTAACTAGAATAAACAGCGTAGAGAAGACCTTAAATGACCTGATGGAGCTGAAAACCATGGCACAAAAACTACGTGACACATGCACAAGCTTCAGTAGCTGATTTGATCAAGTGGAAGAAAGGGTATCAGTGATTGAAGATCAAATGAATGAAACGAAGCGAGAAGAGAAGTTTAGAGGGAAAAAACAGTAAAAAGAAATGAACAAAGCTTCCAAGAAATATGGGACTATGTGAAAAGACCAAATCTACGCCTGATTGGTGTACCTGAAAGTGACCAGGAGAATGGAACCAAGTTGGAAAACACTTCAGGATATTATCCAGGAGAACTTCCCCAACCTAGCAAGGCAGGCCAACATTCAAATTCAGGAAATACAGAGAACACCACAAAGATACTCCTCGAGAATAGCAACCCCAAGACACATAATTGTCAGATTCACCAAAGTTGAAATGAAGGAAAAAATGTTAGTGGCAGCCAGAGAGAAAGGTGGGGTTACCCACAAAGGGAAGCCCATCAGTAACAGTGGATCTCTGGGCAGAAACTCTACAAGTCAGAAAAGAGTGGGGGCCAATATTCAACATTCTTAAAGAAAAGAATTTTCAACCCAGAATTTCATATCCAGCCAAACTAAGCTTCATAAGTGAAGGAGAAATAAAATCCTTTACAGACAAGCAAATGCTGAGTGATTTTGTCACCACCAGGCCTGCCTTACAAGAGCTCCTGAAGGAAGCACTAAACATGGAAAGGAACAACCGGTACCAGCCACTGCAAAAACATGCCAAGTTATAAAGACCATCAATGCTAGGAAGAAACTGCATCAACTAATGAGCAAAATAACCAGCTAACATCATAATGACAAGATCATATTCACACATAACAATATTAACCTTAAATGTAAATGAGCTAAATGCTCCAATTAAAAGACACAGACTGGCAAATTGTATGAAGAGTCAAGACCCATCAGTGTGCTGTATTCAGGTGACCCATCTCACACGCAGAGACACATATAGGCTCAAAATAAAGGGATGGAGGAAGATCTACCAAGCAAATGGAAAACAAAAAAAGCAGGGGTTGCAATCCTAGTCTCTGATAAAACAGACTTTAAACCAACAAAGATCAAAAGAGACAAAGAAGGCCACTACATAATGGTAAAGGGATCAATTCAACAAGAAGAGCTAACTATCCTAAATATAAAACTATCCTGTGCACCCAACACAGGAGCACCCAGATTCTATTAGGTCTGCTTGGTGCAGACCTAATAGACATCTACAGAACTCTCCACCCCAAATCAACAGCACCACATCGCACTTATTCCAAAATTGACCACATAGTTGGAAGTAAAGCACTCCTCAGCAAATGTAAAAGAACAGAAATTATAACAAACTGTCTCTCAGACCACAGTGCAATCAAATTAGAACTCAGGATTAAGAAACTCACTCAAAACACTCCACTACATGGAAACTGAACAACCTGCTCCTGAATGACTACTGGGTACATATGAAATGAAGGCAGAAATAAAGATGTTCTTTGAAACCAGTGAGAACAAAGATACCACATACCAGAATCTCTGGGACACATTTAAAGCAGTGTGTAGAGGGAAATTTATAGCACTAAATGCCCACAAGAGAAAGCAGTAAAGATCTAAAATTGACACCCTAACATCACAATTAAAAGAACTAGAGAAGCAAGAGAAAACACATTCAAAAGCTAGCAGAAGGCAAGAAATAACTAAGATCAGAGCAGAACTGAAGGAAATAGAGACATAAAAAAAACCTTCAAAAAATAATGAATCCAGGAGCTGGTTTTTTGAAAAGATAACAAAATTGATAGACTGCTAGCAAGACTAATAAAGAAGAAAAGAGAGAAGAATCAAATAGACACAACAAAAAATGATAAAGGGGATATCACCACAGATCCCACAGAAATACAAATTACCATCAGAGAATACTATAAACACCTCTACACAAATAAACTAGAAAATCTAGAAGAAATAGATAAATTCCTGGACACATACACCCTCCCAAGTCTAAACCAGGAAGAAGTTGAATCCCTGAATAGACCAAAAACAGGCTCTGAAATTGAGGCAATAATTAATAGCCTACCAACCAAAAAAAGTCCAGGACTAGACAGATTCACAGCCGAATTCTACCAGAGGTACAAAGAGGAGTGGGTACCATTCCTTCTGAAACTATTCCAATCAATAGAAAAGGAGGGAATCCTCCCTAACTCATTTTATGAGGCCAACATCATCCTGATACCAAAGCTGGCAGAGACACAACAAAAAAAGAGAATTTTAGACCAATATCCCTGATGAACATCGATGCAAAAATCCTCAGTAAAATACTGGCAAACCATATCCAGCAGCACATCAAAAGATTATCCACCACAATCAAGTTGGTTTCATCCCTGGGATGCAAGGCTGGTTCAACATATGCAAATCAATAAACGTAATCCATCATATAAACAGAACCAAAGACAAAAACCACATGATTATCTCAATAGATGCAGAAAAGCCCTTCAACAAAATTCAACAGCCCTTCATGCTAAAAACTCTCAATAAACTAGGTATTGATGGGACGTATCTCAAAATAATAAGAGGTATTTATAACAAACCCACAGCCATTATGTTACTGAATGGGCAAAAACTGGAAGCATTCCCTTTGAAAACTGGCAAAAGACAGGGATGCCCTCTCTCATCACTCCTATTCAACATAGTGCTGGAAGTTCTGGCCAGGGCAATCAGGCAGGAGAAAGAAATAAACGGTATTCAGTTAGGAAAAGAGGAAGTCAAATTGTCCCTGTTTGCAGATGACATGATTGTATATTGAAAAAACCCCATCATCTCAGTTCAAAATCTCCTTAAGCTGATAAGCAACTTCAGCAATGTCTCAGGATACAAAATCAATGTGCAAAAATCACATGCATTCCTATACACCAATAACAGACAGAGAGCCAAATCATGAGTGAACTCCCATTCACAATTGCTTCAAAGAGAATAAAATACCTAGGAATCCAATTTACAAGGGATGTGAAGGACCTCTTCAAGGAGAACTACAAACCACTGCTCAGTGAAATAAAAGAGGACACAAACAAATGGAAGAACATTCCATGTTCATGGATAGGAAGAATCAATATCGTGAAAATGGCCATACTGCCCAAGGTAATTTATAGATTCAGTGCCATCCCCATCAAGCTACCAATTACTTTCTTCACAGAACTGGAAAAAACTACCTTAAAGTTCATATGGAACCAAAAGAGCCCACATTTCCAAGACAATCCTAACCAAAAGAACAAAGCTGGAGGCATCATGCTACCTGACTTCAAATTATACTACAAGGCTATGGTAACCAAAACAGCATGGTACTGGTACCAAAACAGAGATATAGACCAATGGAACAGAACAGAGCCCTCAGAAATAATACCACACATCTACAACCATCTGATCTTTGACAAAGCTGACAAAAACAAGAAATGGGGAAAGGATTCCCTATTTAATAAATGGTGCTGGGAAAACTGGCTAGCCATATGTAAAAAGCTGAAATTGGATCCCTTCCTTACACCTTATACAAAAATTAATTCAAGATAGATTAAAGACTTAAATGTTAGACCTAAAATCATAAAAACTCTAGAAGAAAACGTAGGCAATACCATTCAGGACATAGGCATGGTCAAAGACTTCATGACTGAAACACCAAAAGCAATGGCAACAAAAGCCAAAATAGACAAATGGGATCTAATTAAGCTAAAGAGCTTCTGCACAGCAAAAGAAACTACCATCAGTGAACAGACAACCTACAGAACGGGAGAAAATTTTCACAATCTACCCATCTGACAAAAGGATAATATCCAGAATCTACAAAGAACTTAAACAAATTTACAAGAAAAAAACAAACAACCCCATCAAAAAGTGGGTGAAGGATATGAACAGACAGTTCTCAAAAGAAGATATTTATGCAGCCAACAGACACATGAGAAAATGCTCATCATCACTGGTCATCAGAGAAATGCAAATCAAAACCACAATGAGATACCATCTCACACCAATTAGAATGGTGATCATTAAAAAGTCAGGAAACAACAGATGCTGGAGAGGATGTGGAGAAATAGGAACACTTTTACACTGTTGGTGGGACCGTAAACTAGTTCAACCATTGTGGAAGACAGTGTGGTGATTCCTCAAGGATCTAGAACTAGAAATACCATTTGACCCAGCCATCCCTTACTGGGTATATACCCAAAGGATTATAAATCATGCTGCTATAAAGACACATGCACATCTATATTTACTGCAGCACTATTCACAATAGCAAAGACTTGGAACCAACCCAAATGTCCATCAGTGACAGACTGGATTAAGAAAATGTGGCACATTTACACCATGGAATACTATACAGCCATAAAAAAGGATGAGTTCATGTCCTTTGTAGGGACATGGATGCAGCTGGAAACCATCATTCTGAGCAAACTATCGCAAGGACAGATAACCAAACACCGCATGTTCTTACTCATAGGTGGGAATAGAACAATGAGAACACTTGGACACAGGGTGGGGAACATCACACACCGGGGCCTGTCGCGGGGTTGGGGGAACAGGGAGGGATAGCATTAGGAGATACACCTAATGTAAATGATGAGTTAATGGGTGCAGCACACCAACATGGCACGTGTATACATATGTAACAAACCTGCACGTTTTGCTCATGTACCCTACAACTTAAAGCATAATAAAAATAAAAATAAAATAAATAAATAAATATGCTAAAATCTATAGTTTTCTTAGGTTTTCAACAATGACCAACTAGAAAATATAATCAATTTTTAAAATTTCATTCATGCCAGCAATAAAACTCAAAAGATACCTAAGAATAAAGTCTATAATGTGCATGATGTCTATGAGAAAGGAACAGCAATTTAATTCTCCTGAAGTATTTAACAGAAAAAAAGAAGAGAGAGAGAGAAATAGTGTGTTTTTGGATAAGAACATTCAATTTGGTTAAATACTTTCAGAAGATAATTTGGCAGTGTTATCAAAACGGCAAATGAACACACCTTTGTATGTCCCACTTCAAAGGACCCTACAGAAATCCTACCACAAAGTACAGAACTATTATACACAGAATGACTCAAGAATTTTGGACTGAGCAACTGAATAAATAGTCATGATGTTTCCAAAGTTAGCAAAGTTTATCAAATTGGCAAATTGTCAAATAAATGCCTTAAAAAGTGCTTACCCTTTGAGTTGGCAATTCCATTCCTAGGGATTTATTCTTAGGAAATATTCATGGTCGTGCTCAGAGTGAGTTTCTGGGAAATTAATTGCAGTGGTATTTATAATAATGGAAAAATGCAAACAATTTCAGTATTTCAGTGTTTAACAATGGAATATTGCGTGACCCAAGACATTTATGCAGAAAAATATTCAATGCTATGGAAAGAGAAACATGATTATACTGTAACATGAAAAAATCATGTTAGAGGACAGTATGTTCTATTACGTATAATGTGATTGAAATTTTGTTGAAAAAAAACTATATGGATACACATAGGCTTAGGAAAAAGACTAGAAAGATACAGATCCATTGTTGACAGTGGTTGTCTCTGGATTACAGGTTTCTGTGTGATTTAAAATTTTCTGTCCATATTTTCTGGATTTTCTCCCATGATCATGTTTTACTTTTGTATACTAAAAACTGCTTTAAAAGGTTTTTTTTTTTTTCTTCTGTGCAAGGTTCCAAAGGAATGTGACCTGCCATCCTGACCATGCTAAGAGTGATTTTGGAAAAGTGTCTTTTCTTCTGGGAGCCCTATAGTTCACGTCATCTGTAAGCCAGTCTTGAGGCCAGGAGTCTGAGACCAGCCTGGCAAACACAAAGAAATCCCATCTCTATGAAAGATACAAAAATTAGCCAGGCATGGTAGTCTACAATGACTAAGGTCCTTTGACAACTTACACTCTTTGGTTCACTTTAAATCAATCACCATTAGCCCTGAGGGACCTCTACTTACTACTGGTTAATTCACTCCTTCACCAGAGCAGATGTTGGCAGGGTCCCACTCACCACCCCTAGCCAGTACCCTTTCCTTGCTGCCCCAATGCTAATTGCCCTCATCTGCATGGCTAGGGCTTTCTTGGGGACTTGGGGGGGTGGAGGCAGAGATTTGACCTCTCAACCAGGAGCAACCTTTAAGCAAAAACCACCCCTAGTTGGAATGTAGATCACTCCAGTCTCCTCCCATCTTGGGTGGTGCCCACGATAGCCCAGTGGGATTGATCTGCATTCAGCTGCCCACCATGGTAATGGGCTTGGCTCCTTTCCCTTCCTGCTTCACCCCACTAGTCCCCTACCTGGCTGTCCTGGGATCACCTTTCAAATAAACTACATGCTCTGGGATCCTTGTCTTTGGGTCTCTGCTTTTGAGCAACCAAAAGTAAGATAACCTGTATTCCTTATCTCCCCTCCCTCAAATCTCCAACTCCCACCCCCTCCCACTCTCAGCTGTTGACCTTGCTTTTTATTTTGAAAAAGAAAGAGAAACAATCAGAAGAGAACTTCCCATGCCCCCACCCCTAATCTGTCAATCTTCTCTCCTGTTACTGACCAATGTCTAAGGGGGTGCCTTAGGGGGCAGGTCTGAAAGGGGCATCAGAGTTAGGCAATTGAAAAAGGAGAGGCCACTGGGTCAGAGAAACAGCATAGGCAAAGCCTTCTGGCACCCTTGGCCCAGAGCAGGCCTGTACACCGGTGACGAGAAGCAGAAGTGACAGAGGAGGCCAGGCTTCCCCGACAACCTGCAGCCTGGCCCAGCCTCTTTTGTTGGCTGCCTGGGAGGGGAAGTCCTTTGTTGGGCAGGGTGCTGACACTAGCCCCAGTCCCTCACCCTGCCACCCCTCTATCAACATTGCAGGAGATACCTGAATCTGGTCTTTCAGTTACAACCACAATTGTATTAATAATAATAAATAAAATTATTATCAAATAATTAGCTTTTCTTCAGCACTTACTATGAGTTTGGCATATTAGTCTGCTCAGGCTGCCATAAGAGAATACCACAGATTAGGTGGCTTAAACAATATAAATTTATTTCTGTCCTGGAGGCTGAAAGTCCAAGATTAGGAGTCAGCAGGGCTGGTGTCTGGTGAGGCCTCACTTCCTAGCTTGCAGATGGCCACCTTCTTGCTATGTCCTCACGTGGCCTTTCCTCTGTGCACACAAGAAAGAGAGGGAAAGGTCATGGGGGGAAGATCTATCTCAGTTGTCTCTTCTGTTCTTACAAGGACATCAATCCTATCTGATTAGCCCCGCCCCCACTTCCCTTATGACGTCGTTTAACCCTATGTATCAGTCTGTTCTCACTCTGCTAATAAAGACATACCCAAGGCTGGGTAATTTACAAAGGGAAGAGGTTTAATTGACTCAGTTCCAAATGGCTGGGGAGGTCTCACAATCATGGCAGAAGGTTAATGAGGAGCAAAGTCATGTCTCACATGGTGGCCTGCAAGAGAGCCTGTGCAGGGGAATTCCCATTTATAAAACCATCAGATTTCACGAGACTTATTTACTACTATGAGAACAGTATGAGAAACACCACCCCCATGATTCAATTATCTCCAACTGGTCCCACCCTTGACAATTATTACGATTCAAGGTGAGATTTTGGTGGGGACACAACCAAATCATATCACCCTAATTACCTCCTTAAAGGCCCTATCTCCAAATACAGTCAAATTGAGGGTTAGGGCCTCAACATATGAATCTGGGGTGGGGGTGAGGAAGACACAATTTTGTCTATAATTACATGGTTCTTTGTGTTTCACGTGTATTAACTTTTTTTCATATTCATGTCAGTGTCATAAGGTGGGCATTACTATTAACATAATTTTTTAAACGAAGAAATGTGGCACCAAAAAGCTTAGTATATTGCTGAAAATCACACAGCTAGTCAGGGCGGTGGGAGGATTTGAATCCAGGCACTCTGGCTTCAGAGCCTGTGCTCTTACCCACCCCTCCATTCCAGGCCAGGCAGCCCTGAGCTCAGATGGCAGAGCCGAGGCAATAGTCACAGACCCCACGGTAAACTGGCCGTGGAATCATAACCACAGGTTGTTCCTCTCAGTTAATCTTCACAGCAGTTTGAGGAGTTGAGTGTTCATTGTGCCCACTTTATACAAGAAGAAACTGAGGCTCTGAGAGTTAAGTAAGATGGCACAGGACTCAGACCAGGCCACACGTCACCCTGACTCTCTGCCCAGTTAAAATTAAGTGAATGAGTGATGGAATGAATGGATGAATGTAGGACATTCCCTGCCCACTCAGTCTGATGTGGGAGTGGCAGAGGCTGTGCGTGGATGGGCCATGAGCTGTGAAAACCTACTTGCTTTAAGACAAGAGACCAAGCCGGGCGCAGTGGCTCACGCCTGTAATCCCCGCACTTTAGGAGGCCAAGGCAGGAGGATCACCTGAGGTCAGGAGTTCAAGACCAGCCCGACCAACATGGTGAAACCCTGTTTCTACTAAAAATACAAAAATTAGCCAGGCTTGGTGGCACGTGCCTGTAATCCCAGCTACTCGGGAGGCTGAGGCAGGAGAATCACTTGAACCCGAGAGGCGGAGGTGGCAGTGAGCCAAGATTGTACCATTCCACTCCAGCCTGGGCAACAAGAGCAAAACTCTTGTCAAATAAATAAATAAATAAACAGACAAGAGATGGAGTCAGGGTTTGAGGCTCTGAGACACTGAGGAGAGGCTCAGGGCAGAGGTGACTATGTGGGGCTGGGGACACAGGTTCTCTAACAGTTGAGGGTCAATCAGAGGAGGAGCAGCTTCTCCATTGTTGACTCAGTCGCCTCCAAAACAGAGCAGGATCCTGGGCCACACAGGATGAGCTTTGGAATCATGGGGATCAGGGTTTCCTGCCTCTGTGTGTGAATTTGGCCAAACCAATTACCCTCTCTAAATTTCATCTTCCTCCTCTGTAAAATGGAGGTGACAGTTGCCAGCCCTAAGGCTGCTGTGAGGACAAAGTCAAGGGGCAGACGTGCAGTCACCTGGCAGGTGGCATGTGTCCTCCCCATTGGTGGCTGCTGTTGTCCAGTGGCCAGGCCAGGGTGGCAAGGCCCAAGTGGGTTCAGAGTGGGAGCCAGGCAGTGCCAGAACTGTGCCCCATGGCAGGCAGGATAAGCCATGGGCAAGTCCAGAGCAACTCTCTCCCCCAGTCAGGGTCTCAGTTTCTCCATGTGTAACACATAGCCCCACATCTCTTCCAAAGCTGACCTTCAGGAACTCAGTATTCACTGACACGTCCGGCAAAGGGAAAGTCGTGAGCCTCCCTGACCATAGGATCACCAAGAGGAGCCACAGAGAGGGGACTTGGTCCGCCCAGTGTCCACCCACTACAGGTCAAGACCACACTGAACCACGATCATCTCATTCCCAGACCCGGCTCTCAACGCCGGGGCCCCAAGTGGAGGAAAGCATGCCGGATTTAGAATCAGCACACAGTGGGCCAGTCCTGGATCTGCCACCTACATCCATGAACTTTGGACAAGTCACTTCCTCCATTTCCTTATCCGTAAAATGGGAAGAATAACTCTTATCTCTTTTAGAAGAAAATGTAGAAATGTTATTGGAGTAGGGAAGGATTTCTTAAACAATTCACAAAAAGCATAAACCACAGAGAAAAATTTGACTACATTAAAACTTAAAATTTCTGTGACCAAAAAGCACTAAAACCAAAATTAAGAGAGAGGCCACAGGCTTGGAAAAAAAATTTACAATACATATAACTGAGAAGGGATTAATATCTATAATACATAAAGAATGTTTACAATCCAATTTAAAAAGCAAACAGAAAAAGAGATAAAAATATCCACAAGCATTCACAGAAGAAACTCTAAAGTCCAATAAATTTATAAATACATGCTCAGCTTCACTGTTGACCAGGGAAATGCAAATTAACGCAACTAAAAGACTATTTCATAAACATCAGAGTGGAGGAAAAAAATCTAACCAAATGTTGCAGAGGAGGTGGGAAAGACAGGAACTTTTAGGAAGAGAGTGTTGATACTCTTACCTGGGAGAGCAATTTGGCAATATCTAGCAAAGCTGGAGATGTTCATGCCCTAGGGCCTTATAAGCCAACAATTTGACTTTCGGATAAATATCCTGAAAGACTAATTCCTATTCGTGGGCTCAGGATTTGCAGTGCAGCACTGATGTTATTGGGAAGAGAAAGAGAACAGCCTAAATGCCTATCAATAGGGGATTGGGTTAGTAAATTTTAAAACCTTACACTAGAATACTAATTTAAGGCAAATGAACTAGATCTACCTGTAAAAAGGTAAATAAATCTTAAAAGCACATGTCAAGTTACAGTAAGTTGCGAAAGGACACATACACTATTATTGTACACAAATGTCAAAAGCCCACCTAACAAAGCTGTATATTCTTTGTGATCATACACAGTGCAGTAAGTTTTTAAACCTGAGTAAGACATGTCCCTTTAAAACACGGGTAGTGACAGCAGTTATCTATGGGCATTGGGATAAGGAAGGCTCTGACTGTACTGATAATGTTTCATTTATTTAAAAGAGTTTTTATTTAATTTTCTTTCTTTCTCAGAGTGGGGATGAAGGGAGGGAGAGAGAGAGAAAGAGAAATGAGGACAAATCACGGCAAATGTAGCAACACAGTAACATCTGCTAAACTTCAGTGGTAGATTTGTAAGCATTATTTCATTATATTAATCTCTGTACATTTCTGGATGGTTGTAATATTTCTGAATTTTAAATAAAAATTGTTGGAGTGATAGAAATGTTCTGTTTTTATTGTGGTGATAGTTCTATGAATGTGGACATCTGTCAAAGCTCATTGAATTGGACACTTGAAATGAGTGCATTTTATTTCATTTTATTTTTTTGAGACAGAGGCTCGCTCTGTTGCCCAGGCTGGAGTGCAGTGGCATGATCTTGGCTCACTGCAGCCTCTGCCTCCCGGGTTCAAGCAATTCTCCTGCCTCAGTCACCTGAGTAGATGGGATTACAGGCATGCGCCACCACACCCAATTAATTATTATTATTATTATTATTTTGTGTGTGTATTTTTAGTGGAGAGAGGTTTCACCATGCTGGCACTGGTCTCAAACTCCTGACCTCAGGTGATCCACCCACCTCACCTTCCCAAAGTGCTGGGACTACAGGCATGAGCCACCATGCCCGGCCTTGTGCATTTTATCATACATGAATTATGCCCCGATAAAGTTGATTCTAAAAGAGGAAACAATTAAATGTTGGCTGGTCACTGCTCAGCATCTCCAGTGGCATCTAGTTCCAGATGGAAGTAGAGGGAGGGAGGGAGGGAGAGACGCCACAGGCTCCGCTTCAGTCTTGAGGGTCTGTCCCCCAGACTGAGGCCTTTGGGCTACCCAAGACCTCATGGCAAACAGGATACCCTTTGCTTTGGGGTCAAGAGTAGGCTGAGCTCTCCTCACAGAGTTTGCTGAGTCTAATTTTAGAGCTTTGGAGGGTGGAGGAAGAGCTGGCTCTGCTTCTGCAATGAGTTCATCATGTTCCTTGGCACCTCGAAGTTCTCTCCATTTAATTTTTCAAAAGTACCAACAAGTCAGGAAAGAAGCGTGCCCTGAAATTGCTGTTTGGTGAACGTGACATTTGTAGCCCAGCGACAGAAGCTGGAGGAGCTGTTGTCTTTGCAACTCACAACCTCATCTCACAGCCCGGACTCCCAAACGATACACACACTTGTGGGGAGAGTAGTTGCTTGGGTGAAAAAATTCAGCTGAACAGGCTCTCAACGAGGCAAGGAAGGAACGAGGAAGGGAGAGAGGACAGGCACCCTGGCTAACATGCACCAAACGCTTACCACATGCCAGGCCCACTGTCATTTCTTCCTCAAAACACATATGACCACCCCCGTTTTAGAGACGAGGAAACAAGCTCAGAAAGGGAATGTGTTATCTTGCCAAGAGCACAAAACTAAGAAGTAGCAAGGTTGGATCTGACCCAATCTCGTTGGTGCCAAATTCCTTGCCTATAGCAAGGAGAAGGAGCTCAGTGAATGTTTCTTCCTTTTTATCTTTCTGTCCCTCCCTTTTCTTCCTTCCTGAGGAAACTGAGGCCCAGAGAGGTTAAAGGATGTGTTAAAAGTTATCAAGCTGTCTTGGGGACAGAACCAGGACTGACCAGGGTAACTAATTGGATGGCGAAGTTGAGGAAGATGGGAGAATCCAAAATGAGTCAGGGGTTCCTGCCATGCACAGAGAGGAGAAGCCTTCACAAGAAAGAGGCTGTTGGTGGGGAAGTGAAGGGAGGGTGTTAGATTGGAGGTATCTTTGGAGTAACCAATAAAGATGTCCTGAGACAACCAGGTTTCTGGCTATAAACTCGTGGAGACAGAGGTAGGCTAGGAAGATGGGGACCCCTCTAAACATGAGCCTCACTGTGATGAGACTTTCTTCTCAGAGCCTAGGAGGACCCCTCAACTCAAAAAGGAGTAAGGACTTCAGACTGCCTGACAGCCATGGGGTAAAGAGGGCATCACAGAAGACAGTATACAAACTAAAGAAGCACACTTGGCAGTCGCAGTGGCTCACACCTATGATCCCGATGCTTTGGGAGGCTTAGGCAGGAGGACCCCTTGAGGCCAGGAGTTCAAGAGCAGCCTGGGCAACATAGCAAGACTGTGTCTCCAAAAAATTTAAAAATCAGCCAGGTGTGGTGGCACGCACCTGTAGTCCTAGCTACTCCAGGGGCTAAGCAGAAGGGTCACTTGAACTTCAACCAGGAGTTCAAGGCTGCAGCGAGCTATGATTGTGCCACTGTACTCCAGCAACAGAGCAAGAGGAAGGAAGGAGGGAAGGAAGGAAGGAAGGAAGGAAGGAAGGAAGGAAGGAAGGAAGGAAGGAAGGAAGGAAGGGAGGGAGGGAGGGAGGGAGGGAGGGAGGGAGGGAGGGAGGGAGGGAGGGAGGGAGGGAAGAAGGAAGGAAGGAAGGAAGGAAGGAAGGAAGGAAGGAAGGAAGGAAGGAAGGAAGGAAGGAAGGAAGGAAAGAAGAAGGGAGGATATTGATATTCAAGATAGTGATCCTTAACAGCAAGAAAAAGTTAACGTTCAGTGCCTTGCTGCCAATAAAGCAAGATGTCTAATTCTACTTTATATTGATTTCCATTCAATATCAAACCAAAATTGTGCTTAAGGTAGTAAGTTTTAGTTTCTAAGAATGTTCACCTGGAGGAATCTCCTTCAGGGAGAGACTGTATGGGAAGAAATATCTCACAACAATTTTTTCATTTGTTAACAATAGAACACTTTTTACAAACGTAACCTTACCCAGAGGTGGACTATATAAAGCACAAGCCTGGTCTTTCTGTTTCCACCTCCACAGTTCCTAGTGTTCCTTGGAACACAGTTTGAAAACCACTAAGCTGGCCAGGTGTGGTGGCTCATGCCTGTAATCCCAGCATTTTGGGAGGCTGAGGCAGGTGGATCACCTGAGGTCAGGAGATCAAGACCGGCCTGGCTAACACAGTGAAACCCCATCTCTACTAAAAATACAAAAATTAGCTGAGCATGGTGGCAGGCGCCTGTAGTCTCAGCTACACGGGAGGCTGAGGTAGGAGAATCGCTTGAACCAGGGAGGCAGAGGTTGCAGTGAGCCGAGATCACGTCATGGCACTCCAGCCTGGGTGACAGAGCAAGACTCTGTCTCAAAAAAAAAAAAAAAAAGAAAAGAAAAGAAAAGGAAACCACTGCACTTACCTAACAAGGCTATTTTACAGATGGGCAAACTGAGGAAAGGAAGAAAGAAGAAACTTCCCCAAGAAAGGAAGAAAGAAAGGAAGAAAGGAAGAAAGGAAGAAAGGAAGAAAGGAAGAAAGGAAGAAAGGAAGAAAGAAAGAAAGAAAGAAAGAAAGAAAGAAAGAAAGAAAGAAAGAAAGAAAGAAAGGAAGGAAGGAACTTTCCCAAGACCACCCAGCAATATAGCAAAGCCCATGCTGAGGCTGTGGTCTGGAGTCAGTTCCCAGACTTGGATTTCATGAAATCTGAAACCTTAAAGGTAAGAAGAGTATATTTTCGTTCCCAGCAGAGAGAGATGAAGCCCAGAGATGTTGAGTAACTTGTTCTGGTCACACAGCCACGACAAGAATCACAGTGTTTTTTCCTCTGCACAACCTGAAGAAAGTGATCCAACCCACAGTGGAACAGAAAATCCCAACCCAAGGGTGAGCCAGCACTTCTGTCATATTTCTATTTCCAACAGAGAAGAACCCCACATTTATATATAGTTGAACTTATAACCACACCTGCTTTAACTGATGGTGAGTTTTTGACTTAAGAGTGAGCTAGTAAAAATAATAATAAAAATTTAAAACCCTGGGTAGTTGCTCCAGTGAAGTTCAATTAAACATGCCCTTAGGTAGAGTAGATACAGTGAGCGATGGCTTGTAGAATCCAATTTCTCTGACTAACACACTCGCCAGCATAGAGCAAGGAGGTTATTATTTCATTTGTTGAAAAGGAGTGCAGTGTAGTGGAAAAGACACAAAATTTAGAGTTGAACAGATCTAATCCACATCAACTCACTGCTATGGATGAGTGAAAGTCACTAGAAAATGGGCATAAAAATCCCTAGCTCAATAGGCTGCCAGAGGATTAAATGAGGTAATGCAAGGAAAGGGTGGTATGAAAATGTGCCGCAAAGAGTAATTACAGCTACTTTTGAGATATGGAATTGAATAACTCAATTATTTTGTGAGGTTTTCTCTAAAATTATCTGAAACATCTGAGGAAAGATGGTAAAGTAAATGCAGGCTCGCTCAATGTCTGTCTCCCCAAATTGAATAGAATGACAACCACAAATAGACATATACTTTTAAATGACCAAGAATAGCAGTTCTGAAGCTAGCAACGGGGACTGCTATGCTTTGAAGGTATGTGTCCCTCCAGAACTCATACATTGGAACTTAACCCCCAAAGTGATGGTATTAAGAGGTTGGGACTTTGAGGGGTGATTAAGCCATGAGGGCTCCGCCATCATGACTGAAATTAGTACCCTTAGGAAAGGGCTCAAGGCAGCCAGGAGCGGTGGCTCACCCTTGTAATCCCAGCACTTTGGGAGCCCAATGTGGGCAGATCATGAGGTCAGGAGATCAAAACCATCCTGGCTAACACAGTGAAACCCCGTCTCTACTAAAAATACAAAAAATTAGCCAGGTGTGGTGGCGGGTGCCTGTAGTCCCAGCTACTCAGGAGGCTGAGGCAGGAGGATGGCCTGAACCCGGGAGGCGGAGTTGCAGTGAGCTGAGATCGCACCACTGCACTCCAACCTGGGCGACAGGGTGAGACTCTGTCTCAAAAAAAAAAAAAAAAAAAAAATCATTTTGGAAGAAAACATTTTAGAAACATAAAAAAAAAAAAAAAAAATTAGACCACAGATCTATCATAGTCTCAAAGAAGTCAAAGATGAGATGAATATTTAACAGGATAAGATTGGAAGAATTGCAGAGCCAGGTTAAGAAGTTGTGAACCAGAATAATTGAATTATGTTCCTATTAAATAGATAAGAAACAGCTAGGACAGAACTGACAATGGCAGGAATATAAAGAGGGAGAATTCAAGATAGGATAACAGAAAAATCACCCAAAATGCAAAGGAAAAGGTCAAAGAGTCAGCAACAATTTAGAGCAGATGATTGTTATGTATGACACACAATGGAAGTAAACATACCGGTAAGTAGCATCTTTAAAGGGGAGAACAGAAAAAAATGTAGCATGGAAATGATCCATCATATAATAAAGAAAAAATACTGAATGTGTAGATTGAAAAAGTATATGGCTTTCAAAGAAACATTAGTAAAGAAAGGTGAAAATCTAGATATATTGTGATAAACATTTTCAACTTAAGGCATTTAAGAAGGATAATTATATAAGTACCTCGCCAGTAATACCAAGTTATCAATTAAAGGGAGAATATCAGACTGCCCCCACTGATTTCTCTGTATTAATATTTGATATCAGAAGACCAGCATAACATCTGCAAAGGTTTGAGGGAATAAAAGTATGACTTAAAAACTTTATACCCAATAAACAGATGTGAGGTGTTTTTATTTTTGCCATTGTTTTTAGCTTTTTTTCTTTCTAGGAAATTCATTGTATGTATTTAAGGTATACAATATAATGTTTTGATGTACATATACACAATGGAATAACTACTACAGTCAAGCAAATTGTTAACATATCCATCATCTCACATAATCTCCTGTGTGTGCAGTAGGAGTACCTAAATTCAGGGACTGTAGGATTCATCAACATTTCTTTTAAAAAATGCTTTTTAATAATAAAACCCAGGCCAGGCATGGTGGCTCACACCTGTAATCCCAGCACTTTGGGAGAGTGAGGCAGGTGGATCACCCGAGGTCAGGGGTTCAAGACCAGCCTGACCAACACGGAAAACCCCATCTCTACTAAAAATACAAAATTAGCCAGGCGTGGAGGCGCATGCCTGTAATCCCAGCTACTCGGGAGGCGGAGACAGGACAATCACTTGAAGCCAGGAGGTGGAGGTTGTGGTTAGCCAAGATCACGCAATTGTACTCTACACTGAGCAACAGATCAAAACTCCATCACAAAAGAAAAGAAAAGAAAAGAAAAGAAAAGAAAAGAAAGAAAGAAAGAAAGAAAGAAAGAAAGAAAGAAAGAAAGAAAGAAAGAAAGAAAGAAAGAGAGGGAAAATAATAAAACCCAGAAAACCAAAAGGTTAATTCAAAATAAAGAAGTGAAGAATAGGAAAGCTATTGAAGGAAAGGTAAAGAAGAAGTTAAGAAGTGAATCCTGGGCCCAGCACAGTGGCTCATACCTGTAATCTCAGCACTCAGGGAGGTTGAGGTGGGAGGATCACTTGAGCCCAGGAGTTCAAGACCAGCCTAGGCAACATAGAGAAACCCAGTTTCCACAAAAAAAACTTAAAAATTAGCCGGGTGTGGTGGTGCATGCCTGTACCACCAGCTACTCAGGAGGCTGAGGTGGGAGGATCACTTAAGCCACAGAAGTGGAGGCTGCAGTGAGCCATGACTGCAAGAATGCACTCCAGCCTGGGCGACAAAATGAGACCCTGCCTGGGGGAAAAAAAAAGGGAATCTTGGATCCTTTTAAATATAAAATCAAGCCTCAATAACTGTGAAATTTAATTTTAAGTCAAAATTATAACTCCTCAAAGAAAATCTATATTATGTAAAGATAAACAATTAAAATAGAATACCTACAGTGGCCTATGATAAAAATCTCAGAGCATAACAAAGTTGAAATAAGGAGGAAGTATGAATCCACAGATCTTGTAATTTTTTATGGTAGAGAGTCACTATACACTATTATACATTGTTTTGTATCTTGAGCTGAGAAATCAAGAAAGAGAGATAAATATATCTCTTTTTAGAAAGTAAAAACATGTGATGAGCTATATCAGTAACTGGATAGTTAAGATGGGGGCAGGAGGGAGTGAGAGAAAAGGAAAGGATTGGGAAGGAATTTTTTAAAAATGATTTTTGAGAACCTGCCAGGCAAATATGAACTAAAAGAAATTAGGATTCATGACATTAATATCAACAAAGTTGAACTGAAACCAAAAATTATCAAATGAGACAAAGCATCGCCCATGTTGATAAAGGATGTAAAACACAATGAGAATGATTGTCAATGACATCATTCCAGATAATGTAACATCAAAAGACATGAAGCAAAAAACTCTTAGATAAATACAATGAAAAGTCAGGAGAAACACAAGAATAGAAGACTTTAACTACCTCCTCTCAGAAATAAAGCTATAAATAATTTAAATAATATAATTAATGACATTGATCAAATATGTGTGTATATAATATGTTAAACTCTGTCCACAGAAAACAGAGAATATTCCTTTTCTTCACATGCCAGTGGAATATTTGACATGTGCTAGGCTACAAAGGAAACCTAAAAAATCTAAAAGTAGATATAGTAGAATTCACAAGCTCTAACCTGGATGCAACAGAAGCATAAATTAATAGTAAAGGCAAACCAAAAAATAAAAATTCAGACATTTTCTACCCCCTCAACAACTCCTGGCTGAAAGAACAAACAAACTTAAACAGCTAAAGCTGTATTCAGAAGAAAATTAATACGCTTAAACAATTACATTCCAAACAAACATTCACCGATATGTTCTCAGGTTTCAATAGTCTTTGACCAGAAATTAATTTTAAGATCCAAATTACTATGACTCTTAGCCATCCCAACCATAGTCCATCCTTCTGTTGGTTCCCCATAAAAACAATTCTGGGAACCACTGAGGAATGTTTGATTCTGTTCCACAAGTTCCTTCTGATCATCATCATCTTCTCTCCCCTTCTCCCTTTCCCTCTCCCTCTCTCTCCCCTCCTTCCTCCCTGCCTCAGCCTTCCCTTCCTCCTTCCTCTCTCTGTCACACTTTTCTCTCCCTCCCTTCACCTCTCTTTCCCTTTTTTCCTCCCCCTCCTTCCCTTCCTCTCTTTTTCCCTCCTTTCCTCCCTCCTTTTCTCTCTCTTTCTTTCTCCTTTTCCCTTTCTCTCCCTCCCTCCATCTTTCTTTCTTCCTCTTCCTCTTACTCCTCTTCCCTCCTTTCCTCCTCTGCCTTCCCTGCTGGTTAGCAACCACAAGAGAGCTTTATGCAATGATGGAATTTTCCTATGCCTTGATATGTGCTGATTACAAGAAAATATATATATATATATATATATATATGTCATATACATATATATATATGTCATATACATATATATATATGTCAAAACGCATAGAACTGTACACTCTCCAAATAAAGTCAATTTTACCATATGACAAAATACAATTTTAAAAATATAATTAAGGAATAAAAAAAGTGTTTCAGTGCATTTAGAAAGAAGAATTTTTTTGAATTTTAAATAGAGCAGGCATAAAAGTAGCACTAAAAGCTGAAAACAACAAGAAAAAAGTAAACTGATCCCAAACATTAAATAAAATATTAATGAATCACTTACAGCAGTACATCACATAACTACCATAATATGTCCAAGCAGGGGTTTGCACCAAGACTACAAGGTTGGTTCAATATTCGGTAAATCCATTGATTTACCATATCAATGGGTTAAAATAGAAAAATGACAAGGTAATCTCCTTACATGCCCTCCCAAAAGGTATTGGCTGAAATGAAATATCAATTTATAAGGAAAAAGTTAAAAATAATTGTATAACATTATTAAATATCTGGATAGCTAAATACCCAGATATTTAGCTATCTATAGATAACTACTGGATGGAGACATACTTATGTCTCCAATAACTAACATCTTACTCAAAACTTCAGTCATAGGAGCATTTCTTCTGATAAAACAGAATCAGGGCATCCACAAGTAAATAAGAAAATCATGTAAAAGAGGCCAGGCGTGGTGGCTCATACCTGTAATCCTAGCACTTTGGGAGGCCAAAGCAAGATGATCTCTTGAAGCCAGAAGTTCGAGATCAGCCTGGCCAACATAGTGAGACCTCATCTCTACAGAAAAAATAAAATAAAAATAAAATAAGATATAAGTTTTGGAAAGAAGGCAGCAAAATAATTATATATTATATAATCACCTTCCTAAAAATCTAAGAGTCAACTGATAAACCATTAGAAATAAAATAATAATTCAATATAATATGATAATACAGGAATAACAATATAAGTTAGAAAAATATATACCATAGAATAGCTCACTAAAATGGCTCATTACAAAAATTTTAAGTAATAGCTGATATTTAAGGAGTTACTATGTAGCATGAACATTTCCATGAAATAGATATTATTTTTATCCTTATGGTAAAAATGAGGAAATAGGCTCAGAGAGGTGACGTCACCAGCCTGCATTCACACAGCTTTGAATATCAGAGCCAGGATTAAAACCCAGGTGGTCCTATTCCAAAGGCTAAGTATCTAACCACCAGGGACTACTTCCTCCCACTATACTCTGACATATATAAGTAATAGCTAGTTAGAAAATATGATGGAATAAAAGATTCATTTCCCAATAGCAAAAAAAAAAAAAAAAAAAAAAAACAGAAAATTCTTAGGAATGAACATAATAGGAAATGTGCAGAGCCTGTAATGCAGAGAAATGTAAAGCTTAGCTTAGAAACATAATATATAAGAAAAGACTGCGTGAATACTGATAGGTACCTTGTATGTAGATCTAACACCATAAAAATATGTATTCTCCTCAAAATACTCTAAAATTTAATGCAATCCAAATTAAAATGTCAAAAACACTTTTTGGGATTTTAACAAAAAGTAATTCTAAATTCTGCCCCCAAAAATAAATGTATAATGCTGTAAAAATCCTTTAAAAACAACATTAAAGGGGGATTTTCCTTACCAGATATTTAAAAATTACTGTTGTATTATCAAACTACAGTAATCAATAACGTATTCTGTTGCCTAAAGAGACAGACAAATGAGTGAAACAGAATGGATAATCCAAATTAGACCCAAGTGTACACCGAAGTTTAATTTGTAATAAAGCCAGCAGTTCAAATTAGTCAGAAGTTTACGGATTATACAATAAAAGAGATAGGGGCTGGGCACAGTGGCTCACGCCTGTAATCCCAGAACTTTGGGAGGTTGAGGTGGGTGAATCACTTGAGGTCAGGAGTTCGAGACCAGCGGGGCCAACGTGGAGAAACTCCATCTCTACTAAAAATACAAAAATTAGCAGGGCATGGTGGCAGGTGCCTGTAATCCCAGCTACTCAGGAGGCTGAGACAGGAGAATCGCTTGAACCCAGGAGGCGGAGGATGCAGTGAGCCGAGATTCCGCCACTGCACTCCAGCTTGGGTGACAAAGTGAGAATTCACCCCCCCAAAAAAGATGTTGAGATAAATGGCTATGCATTTGGGAGGAAAAAAAAAATTTCCAAACTTCCTTCAAATACCAAAATATATTCCAGAGAGATGAGTGAGGTATATATTTTTTAAATGTTTAAAATGGTAAGAAAAATATATCTATATAAAACTTCGGGAATATAAAACCCTAAAAAAGAAGCCTTATTTTATTACATAAAAATGTTAAATGGTAACATATACCATAAGTAAAATCAAAAGATAATTGGTTGCAAGGAACCAGGACCCAACATCTCTACAGTACAAAGAACTCTCATATCAAGAAGAGAATAGCTCAATATAGTAGAAAAATGGGCAAAATAAATGAACAAGCCATTCAAACAAGAAACAAGAAAAGATACTCAACCTTGCTAATGATTAAAGAGTTCAAATGAGGCCGGGCATGGTGGCTCACATCTGTAATCCCAGCACTTTGGGAGGCCAAGGCAGGTGGATCACCTGAGGTCAGGGGTCTGAGGATAGCCCAGCCAACATCATGAAACCCTGTCTCTACCAAAAATATAAAAATTAGCCAGGGGTGGTGGCACACGCCTGTAATCCCAGCTACTCAGGAGGCTAAGGCATGAGACTCACTTGAACCCGAGAGGCAGAGGTTGCAGTGAGCTGAGATTGCAACCCTGCATTCCAGCCTGGGTGACAGAGTGACACTCTGCCTCAAAAAAAAAAAAAAAAAAAGTTAAAATGACAACATTGATATTTTTGTTGAAACTGTAAGACTGGCCAAATTGAGCGCTTGGAAATAATGCAGGAAGTGGGCTGGTGGAGGCACTAGTCAGTGGCAAGGACACAGGGCTGGAGGTGGGGGGTCATGCCAAAGTGTGAGGCCCGTGGGCCTCATGGCTGAGGAGGCTGGCTGGGGCAGTGGTTTGGGGGGCTTTGAGGAGGTGTGGGCTGAGAGTCACAGCAGCCACAGATGCAGAACAGTGAAAGGATGTTGCGGTGGTGGAAGATAGGTTATATGAAACAAATAAGCAAAGCAATTGAATACATTAGTACATATATTCGAGATAATGACAGCCACCAAGATTCTCATTGCCTAAGATATTTACAAATGTAAAAGGTGAAGGCTAGAAATAACCTTCTATTTCTAGAGGTATTGGATTGGATTTGAAGGTTTTAGTATAAACTCATGATTCATGTGTGTGTGTGTGTGTGTACATATATATAGAGAGACACATGCAAATAATTTTTAGTTGAATAAGCATGAGTATGTGTGTACACACACGTGCATGCACACACATATACCTACATCCCAGGTGTAATGAGTATACTGAGTGCCCTGATCTTGGTTGTAAATATCACCCTTCACTGAAATGAATCAGGGCGACTCCAAGAAATGACTAACGCCAAGGCTGAGGCAGAAAATGCACGATGATGAGATGAACCTAGAATATCTCATTATACCAGAAGGTAAGGAAATAGTGAATGAATGATGAAGTCATAGTAAAAGGACAAGGCAGTCACTGTGTTCTTGAAGAGGTCCCCGCCATCTGGGAAAAGATTTGGGTTTTTTTGACAGGGTCTGGCTCTGTCACCCAAATTGGAGTATAGTGGTATGATCTTGGCTCACTGCAGCCTCCACCTCCTGAGCTTAAATGATCCTCCCCACCTCGGCCCCCAAAGTAGCCAGGACTACAGGTGCACACCACCAAGCCCAGCTGACTTTTGCATTTTTTGTAGAAACAGCATTTTGTCCTGTTGCCCAGGCTGGTCTCGAACTCCTGAGCTCAAAGGATCTGCCTGCCTTGGCCTTCCAAAGTGCTGGAATTACAGGTATAAGCCACTGTGCCTGGACTTTTATTTATTTATTTATTTATTTATTTATTTATTTATTTATTTATTTTTTGAGACAGGGTCTTACTCCATTGCCCAGGCTGGAGTCAAGATTCTGATCATCAAACTAGGTAATGATAGAAATGAATTATAACATAGAAATCCATGAGCTCCTGCTGATATAAATACACCCGTACATACAAAAAGGAAAAGGAAAAGACTTTTCTTACAATAGAATACCAACTCATAGGTGTAGAAGGAATGATGAGAATACAAAAATTACCATTTGGCCAATATCACAAAGGTGACTGATCCAGAAGTCATCCATGAAGGGGGTTTAACAGGGAACAGAAAATATTGGCATCATCTCAGAAAACTTCCCCACAACACACCGACCAATTACAAAAGGGAAATGGTGAGTTTATGGTGGGGAAACCGAAGGCGGGGCACAGTAGCTCATGCCTGTAATCCCAGCACTCTAGGAGGCTGAGGCGGGAAGAACACTTGAGGTAAGGAGTTCGAGACCAGCCTGGCCAACATGGTGAAACACCGTCTCTACTAAAAATACAAAAAAATTAGCTGGGCATGGTGGTGGGCGCCCGTAATCCCAGCTTGAACCTGGGAGACGGAGATTGCAGTAAGCTGAGATTGCACCATTGCACTCTAGCTTGGCCAACAAGAGCTAAACTCCGTCTCAAAAATAAATAAAATAAAAACACGGTGGGGAAACCTGGCAGGCACCAAGATGACCTGGTGCTCGAGATTAACACCTCCAGAGATGGCCACCATCTTGTGCCTCCTGAGATGATGCACTGAAAGCATCATCCTGCGGCCTTCCTGCCCAGGAACATGAGCTGAGTGTGGACACAGGAAACTTCAGATGGATCTAAGTTGAGTGTCACCCTAGAGAATGGAACCCTTTAAAACCGTTGAGGATTCAAAAGACAGGGCAAAATGAGGAACTGTTCCAGCTTGTAGGAAACCAAAAATGCACAAGAACTAAATGCAATACATGTTCTTGGAGAAGGTTCTGGAACAGAGGGGAAAAGACACATTGTTGGGACGCTTGAATGGGGTCCAAGGATTGGATGGTGGTGTTTGTACTGATGTTGATTTCCTGATTTGAAGGGTTGCATTGGGAGAGAATGAACTTGGTCTGGTGAAATACACACAACTGTGTTTATAGATGATGGAATATTATGTCTGCAGCTTGCCCTCCAAAGATTCAGAAAGAGAATAATGGAGGGAGGGAGAGACAGAGAGACAGAGAGAGAGAGCACACGTACGAGCCAGAATGTGATAAAATGTTAAGAATTTGATGATCTGGGTGAGGGGTATATGGTAGTTCTATGTATTGTTCTAGTAATTTTTCCACAAGCTTGAAATTGTTCAAAGTATATCATCTTTTGAAGCATTCAAAAGAACAAAAATCCAATTAGAAATGTTAGTAGAAAGAATTGTAGAAGCACCTTTGGCATATTTGAAATAGGCCTGATTTTTGTTGAATTAAAGTGTGTTCACATCCACTAAATAAAGAAACACTCAATGTTGGTGAGGGAACAGATAAAAAAGATTCTGTGGTGATAGGTTTGTAATTTGGTACAATCTAAATAGGCCTTTCTTTGAGTCTAAACAATGCATAAAGAAGCATGCAAAGATGTATATGTTTTAAGGATGTTTGAGGCAGAACAGGTTTGAGGCAGAACAGGTTTGAAAAATTGGAAACGACCCATGTACCTGTGAGTGGTCACTGAAAAATTCAATCACGTCCCCACAACTTATCTCTCAGGCACCCCAAAACAATGAAGTATTGTTTGATGAACATACAAAGGTGGTCACAATTTATTTTTTGAAAAACAAATTTTTTTTTTTTTTGAGACGGAGTCTTGCTGTGCCCAGGCTGGAGTGCAGTGGCGGGATCTCAGCTCACTGCAAGCTCCGCCTCCTGGGTTCACGCCATTCTCCTGCCTCAGCCTCCCGAATAGCTGGGACTACAGGCGCCCGCCAACTCGCCCAGCTAGTTTTTTTGTATTTTTTGGTAGAGACGGGGTTTCACCGTGTTAGCCAGGATGGTCTCCGTCTCCCGACCTCGTGATCCGCCCGTCTCGGCCTCCCAAAGTGCTGGGATTACAGGCTTGAGCCACTGCGCCCAGCCTGGAAAACAAATTTATGTATTTATTAATTTGGTCATTAGCTCAGCAAATATTTGTTGAATCCTATTATGTGTGAATTGTCGGGTAAGGCGCATTAGATTTAAAAAGATTTATAAAGCACTGTATTTCCTTTTCTGAAACTCCAATTTCTAATTGAGGAGACAGACATATCAAAAAACACTATTTATGATATCTTCAGTGAAAAGTACAAGTTGAGACCAGGCGAGGGGGCTCAGGCCTCCCAGCACTTTGGGAGGCCGAGGCGGGTGGATCACCTGAGGTGAGGAGTTTGAGACCAGCCTGGCCAAAATGGTGACACCCCATCTCTACCAAAAGTACAAATATTAGCCAGGTGTGATGGCAGGCACCTGTAGTCCCAGCTACGTGGGAGGCTGAGGCAGGAGAATCGCTTGAACCCGGGAGGTAGAGGTTGCAGTGAGCTGACACTCAAGCCTGGGTGACAGAGCAAGAGTCTATCTCAAAAAAAAAAAAAAAAGAAAGAAAAAAGGTGCAAGCTGTAGAACAATTTTCACAGAATGCCATTTGGAAAAAGAAATTATATGAATGGTAATATGTGTGAGTACAGGCATGGAGACGGAAAGCACAGTGGATCGAATACATTATTAGTGGTTCTCTCCGGGAATGAGTTAAAATGGGGAAAATTTTACTTCCTGTAGTGTTTTGAAATTTTTACAATGAGCATGTATTGCTTGTATAATCTGGGGTGATACAAGCAATAAAATTATCTATGACTAAGAAGAGATAAACAACGTCATGTTGCCTGAACACAAAACAAGGAAAAGACGGGTCTTTGTCTCTAACTCGGAGATGCAGCTCTGCCCCGGGAGCGATGCGCCTGAATTATTATTAATTGCACTTGTAGGCCTCAGCACTTTGCCATGTCTGCAATTTTAGAAAGTAAACAAACATCTTGTTCTCAAGATAATCCTGAACTGTTTATATTTGGTCTTCCTGAGAAAGGACGTTTTGTGACTCACCAGGGCCGCAGGAGGAAGGGCAGGCCCTTCCCAGATCTCAGGTTTGCCTGCTGTGGGAGGCCTACCCTGGGGATCAGCTCCTGTTGCCCCCCCTAATTTTAGCCATGGAAGGGCCTCTGGTCATGAGCACTTCACCCTGGGGTCCAAGCCCCGCCCTGCTGACCCCTAACCCCGTGAATGACAGGGGATCTTCACGGAGGAGTTGGTAAACTTGGGAAGTGGGAAAAAAATTGTATCTGTCTCTTCCGCACCACTGCCCTGAAAGTTAGCATTTCCTTCCCTTGCAAATGTCAACAACAAACCACAGTTGTATTAGTGGTGTGCTTGGCTTTGTCACCAAAAGAAACACAGATATTTTCATATCGCATTACGGTTATTGCTACTATCTCCATAGATCGTTTACACCCAGTACCACTTCAAAGATAGGATACTAATTAGACCTGTCCCTAGCGCTTGTTATTTAGTGCATTAATCAAGAGGTACATTTATTGCTATATCAAAAGTGTTTTTAATATTTTGATAACTATGTTTCAACATAATCAGAATCCTTTGTAATCTAATGTATTTTTATTTTGCGCATTTAAAAGATGTGCTCAGAGAAGAGGCCCAGGGCTCAGAAAGGTCAGGAGTGTTTGATCATGAGGATTGCAAAGGGTTGAGAGTCCCAGGAGGCCTAAGGGATGGCTCCCAAACCCTGCGAAAGGCCAGCCTTTCACAACTCCATACCGCTTGAAAACCCAAGTTTTGGCCAGGCGCAGTGGCTCATGCCTGTCATCCCAGCACTTTGGGAGGCTGAGGTAGGCGGGTCACCTGAGGTCAGGAGTTCGAGACCAACCTGGCCAACATTGTGAAACCCTATCTCTAGTAAAAATACAAAAATTAGCCAGGCATGATGGCGCACACCTGTAATCTCAGCTACTCAGGAGGCTGAGGCAGGAGAATCGCTTGAACCCAGGAGGTGGAGGTTGCAGTGAGCCGAGACTGCACTCCAGCCTGGGAGACAGAGTGAGACTTCATTTAAAAAAAGAAAGAAAGAAAGAAAGAAAACCCGAGTTTTCACTTTCTTCAAAGAAATAATATTTATGATATCTTCAGTGAAAAGTACAAGTTGAGACCAGGCAAGGGGGCTCACACCTGTAATCCCAGCACTTTGGGAGGCCGAGGTGGGCAGATCACTTGAGGTCAGGAGTTCAAGACCAGCCTGGCCAACACGGTGAAACCCCATCTCTACTAAAAATACAAAAAAAGTAGCCAGGCATGGTGGCATGTGCCTGTAATCCCAGCTGCTCAGGAGGCTGAGACAGGAGAATTGCTTGAAACCTAGGAGATGGAGGTTGCAGTGAGCCAAGATCGTGCCACTGCCCTCCAGCTTGGGCAACAGAGCGAGACTCTGTCTCAAAAAAAGAAAAAATTGCTGACAGTACTGCACCTGCCTCCCCTCCTGGAACCCAGCTCCCAGCACGAGTAGAGGCTTCTCCTTCAGCCAGGGCATCATCTCTAGTGCTCGGGCCCTAGCATGCCCCGTCATCACACAGTGCCCAAGGCCTGCCATCTGCACAGTCTCAGAGCTGTGTACCGGCTAGATCTTAGTTGTCTCCTGGGTCCTCTGTAGCCATTTGTTTTTATAACCCTTAATCTAAGTCTACCTACCCATTTTCTGGGTGCCATAGCTGTGGCCTGAGAGGTGGGGAGCCAGGATTGCCGAGCTAAGTTAGTGGCACCCCCAGAATCACCCCGACTTCAGGCCTCTTCTGCTTATTGGCCAGGCTGTTGTCCCTGGAGGACCCCATCCCACCTCCCTTACATTCCACAGGAGTCCTTGGAGAAGGGACACAGCTGCAGGTCCTGTGGTTTTGGACACTCATTGTACTGCCCTGAGCCTTACTTTCTTCATCTGTAAAATGGGTATGATTTTGCCAGGTCTGGGACAAAGTGCAAAATGTAAGGAGGCGCTCACTAGCCTGACCCTGGACGTTCCCTCTTGCCCAGGGATGTAAGGAGGCCGTGGGAAAAGAAGAATAGGAAAGAAGTCCACACGGGGTGGGAGGGAGGGACAGCCCCTCTGCTGCACTGTCTTTGATACATCTCACCCCCCGCATCCTTTCTGCAAAGCAGAACTCGCGCCGGGCGCGCTGCCTCATGCCTGTAATCCCAGCACTTTGGGAGGCTGAGGCGGGTAGATCGCTTGAGCCCAGGAGTTCGAGACCAGCCTGGGCAACATAGTGAGAGCCTGTCTCTTAAAAAAAAAAAAAAAGGCAGAACACGCCCCCATTCCTCTTAAGCTCCCTTGTGCCTCCCTACTCATCCACTTCCCTGCCTGGACTGACATGACAACCACATGCATCTGGATCCATTCACCCACACGGAGGGAGAGTGCAGCTTGCTACCGTCATAGCAAAAAATAACTTGGCATCATCATCAACTAGAATCTTAAATGTCCTTGCCCTTTGATCTAACAAGCCTACTACTTGTGTAGGAATCTACCTGCACAAAGTAAAAGTTCAGTGTATAAAGATATTGATAATAGCTGTAGCCTCCAAATGTGCAAGGAGAAGATCAGAACCATGTGGGGATCCATCTCCAGGAGGGAAGCTGGACACAGTGTGACCTGGCCATCCTGTTGAATTCTATGAAACCCTCACTCACAGCGGGGTGGACCTGTGCATTTCCACATGGAGAGTGCTCTAACTGGTGAGTGAAGGAAGCAAGACGCAGGCCGATACTCAAGCGTGATGCCATGGCCTGCTAAAAACAGCACGTGTGTGCTGCAAGAGAGGACTATTAACACGCCCATCCCCAGCCCCCCGCTCTCCTCTCTGACAGAAAGGGCTCCTTTCCCCACCACGACCTCCCTGGAGAGCCCACACCTGCTTCTGGGCTTCTGTAGAGGCTGGGAAGGGGTGGGCGGGGACTCCCAGGTGGGAGAGCTGGTCTGAAGACAGCAGCTGCTGCTCCGTGACAGGGCATGTGTCCCTCCCCATAGCGCTGTTTGTGTGTATACATGAGTATGCTATATAGACAGATCATGGTGAGACTAAGATCAGACACACCACGAAAGGTGCACAGTAAACTGGTCCCCATAGTTACTCTAGGGTGGGATGAGGTGGCCCTAAAGTGATGGGAGAAATGACACAGATTTTAATAATGACATGGAAAGGTATCCACAGATGACTGGGATTGGGGAGGGGAAACAGTTGTGGGATAACAGGACTTGTGGACTACCACTTTCAAAATGACGTAGCTTTGTGTTTCCTTATATAGACACACCATGCTACACATCAAGCTTTTCCTGTTAGTTACTTCCTGGAAATGGGATCAGGAAACAGTGAGGGGCCGCACTGTTTACCTGTCCCTACACCCCAGGGAAAGGGCTGGTGGGAAAATCACAGCATGAAGCATTGAGCAAGGGCTTGGCACTTAAGGCGTCCTCATCCTCAAAGAAAGTGAGAGTTTGGCAGAACTAGCTGAATGGGTCTTTTGCTGAACAAATATTGTAGCTCACAGGTAGGCTGTGCCAGTAATCAAATCCCCGAAAAAGTTTTATGCAATAAAAATACATTAGCATTATACCTAGACTTGACTCATTTTTACAATGGATGATTCAGAGGTTTCTATATTTTTAAGAAACACTTAACTCTCTCGGCCTCAGAGATAACATGTGCTCCTGGTTGTTTTTTTTTTTTTTTTTTTTTTTGAGACAGAGTCTCACTCTGTCACCCAGGCTGGAGTGCAGTGGCGTGATCTCAGCTCACTGCAACCTCCGCCTCCTGGGTTCAAGCCATTCTCCCACCTCAGTTTCCTGAGTAGCCAGGACCACAGGCATGCGCCACCACACCTGGTTAGTTTTTTGGGGGTTTCTTGGTCTCTTTTGCTCATTCATTCATACACCCACTCATTCGTTCAGCGTATAATTATTGAGTTCTTATTACATGTGAGACACATTCCTTGGTGGTGGAGATACAAGTGTACACAAAACAGACTATATCCCCTGCCCCCGTGGAACTGAATTCTAATTGGAGGCACAAGACAATGAACAAATTAGTTAAATACGTAGGTAGTGAGTGATATGCACCATGGAGAAAAACAAGGCAGGGGAAGAGAATCAGGAACGTGGAGCTGAAGAGGGAGTTGCACTTTTAAAATGGTCCTCAGAAAAGTTCTTTGGGTGAAGACCTAAATTAGATGAGGAAACAAACCATGTCTATTTCCGGGATGGGGAAGGGTGTTCCAGGCAGAGGGAACAGCAAGTACAATGGCTCAGAAGCTTAAGAGAACATGTAGCAACTGAAAATTGCATGGAGGTTATGGAGCATACGTTCTGGGAGCCAGTGGTGAGAAATGAGTGTGGAGACTATTAGGGCTTTATCAGGAAAAGCCTTGGGCTTCGGGCTAATGACTGTGGGCTCCATGCAGAGGGTATTAGGGACGGAAGTTACCCCATGAGGCTCTGTGTGGGGAGGGCAGGCGCTGGGGCAGCCTGGAGGCAGGAGCCTGGTGATGAGGCTGTGACAATTGTTGGATGAGGGACAGAGGATGACTAAGGCGGGTGGGAAGCGGGGGGACCTGATGCCAGAAGGGGTGTGTTTGTTTCCTGTGGCCGCTGTGACACATTACCACAAACATGATGGCTTAAAGTCACAGAAATTTATTCTCTCGCAGCTCTGGAGGCCAGAAGTCTGAGGTCATTATCACTGGGCTGAAATTAAAGAGTCAAGAGCACTGTGCTCCCTCTGGAGGCTCCAGGCCAGAATCCATTCCTTGCCTCCTCCAGCTTCTGGTGGCTGTGACACTTTTTAACTTGTAGCAGCATGACTCCAATTTCTACCTCGGTGTCACATTGCCATCTGTCTGTCTGTGTCAAATCTCCCTCTGCCTCTCTCTCATAAGGATTGCATGTAGGGCTCACGCATTCTCAGATAATTTTCCCATCTCAAAATCCTTAACACAGCCAGAAAGACCATTTTGCCATAGAGCTAATATCAATATTTAGGGGCTGCGGGGATTCGTGCCTAGCACCTCATGGGGGCTGCTATTCAGCCTGCCACATGGATAAAAGGTAGATTGCTCAGACCCGGGAATCACCCTGGCCACGCCTCACCCACATGGCCACTGATGATCTCCACATCGCTAAGTCTCCTGGGCGATGCTCAGTCATCTTACCTAACCCGGCACAGCTCAGCTCTCCTAGTTCTCCTCCAACCCTGCAACTACTCCTTCTCATTGCCTCTACTCATCCCTCCTCTTCTCCCCATGGCCCTGGGGCTCCTCCCTTGGTGACCATGTCTACCCACATGCCAGCCACTCTAGCCCAGACCTCTGTCCCCATCCGGAAGCCCATAAACCTGACTCTGTCTCTCAACATCTCCACTGGGATGTCTAGGAGGCCTTTCCACCCCCACAGCTCCAAAGCTGGACTCCTGATCTTCCCCCAAACCTGCCCCACCTGCAGACTCCCCCTTCTCAATTGTCAACCTGTCCAACCCATCAGGAGGCCTTGCCATCTCGGTCTTCACAACACACTCCAATCTGACCCCTTCTCCCCGGTCCCAGCCACCCTCTCCTCTCTTACCTGAATTTGGCTGCAGCCACCTCACTGGCCTCCCTGGCTCCCCTCTCTGAGTGAGCCTTTTTGAAGGTAAATCAGATGGCATCATTTCACCCAGGGTCAAAGCCAGGCCTTGCATTGTTCCACAAGACCCTGCATGATCTGCCCGCTCCCTGTCTTCTCTCTGACCTCATCTCCTGCTAATATCTCTCTCCTCTTCCTACTCCTTCCTCTCCACCCACACTCTGCTATTCCTTGAGCTTGCGAGCACCATTTCTTCCCAGGATCTTTGCACTGGCTGTTCCCCTTTTTTGGAATTCTCTTCTCTTCAGTATCCCCTTGACTCATTCTCTTGATCCTTTAAAATGTTGCTCAAGGGTTAGCTTCTCAATAAGGCATGCTGCGACTACCCCAATAAATATTGCAACCTCCTCCAAGATTCCCAGTTCCTTACCCTGCTCCACACCCTCCAAGGCAGTCCGTGAGGCACATCATTTGCTTATTCATGTTTCCTCTTGAGTTAGCCCCTGCGAGATGGAATGTAGAAATGTTTGTTGATTTTGTCCACTGGTTTCTCCTTTGAACCTAGATCAGTGCCCAGCACATCATAGGTGCTCAGTGTATGTTTGATGCACGGATCACTAGGTGTGAGGTTGAGGGAGCAGCAGGAGATCAGAATGGCTTTGGGAGCCTAATTCCATGCGGAGAGTCTCCTGTCTCCACGAGGCGGACAGAGCAGGGGCAGGTCAGGGGAGCTCAGGTTTGAGTGTGGAGGGCGTGAGGCACCCAGGACCCACAGAGACACCTCCCAGTGCTGCTGGCTCTCTGGAACAGGAGCTCATAGAGACAGCTGGCTGCACGAAAGAGCCTGGCCTAAATGAGCCTGACTTCGACCCTGGGTGAAACTATAACAGAAAGGGCACCTTCCATCCCACCCCAGAGTCAAGCTCACCTGGGAGTGAATCCCAGCTCCTCCCGTTGCTGACTGTGAGACTCTGGGCAGATTCCCTCCCCTGGCTGTGCTTGTTTCCTCATCTATAAAGTAGAGACAGCCACTGTACAGCATCCCACAGCGTGTTGTTGAGAGGGTTAAATGAAATGATACTCAAAGCATTAAGTATGTGGCACATGCCTTTGACTCCTCCAAGGGCCAGGTGGCAGGGCAGGTAGCAAGTCCCCAGGAAGCTGGCCTGGGCCCCTCAGGCATTTGAGGCTCCATCTTCAACCCCTCTCTCGAAGAGTCCAAGCCCCCACCTCTGCCTCGTGCTGGAGGCATTGCCATAGTGAAAGCAGGCTCTCAGCCACGTCTGAGCCTGAGTTAATGGACCTCTGACCCATTTTTCTAGCAGACTCATTACCTCTTATTTAGCCTTGAAGACTCTGGTGGCTGATTGGCAGAGAAGCTTTCACAGCTGGGAGGAGATATGGGATCTGGGTCAGCCGCCCGCTCTCCGTGAACTCTGGCCTCAGCAGCTAAAGGCAGAACCAAGGCAGGCAGAATGAATTCCCTGACCCCAGGACCGGGCCCACCAGGGAGAGAGAGTCACCATGTCCCCCTTGTCTCAGCCTTGCCTGGCTTCCACGTGGTTCCATTCCAGCCACCCCATGTGGGGGCTGTAAGAAAAGGAGGAGGACCCAAGTGTTCCCTCCCTGCAGTGAACCCCGACGCTTCCAGCTGATGCACCCCCAGGAGAGGATCACAGACCAGTAGGCTTTGCAGGCCACCCCAAGCCTGATTCATGCGTGGGCAGCGCCTCTTCTGGGAGGCCAGGTGTGGAGCTCTGCCGGGGCCACTCTGCCCACAGTAGGGGTAGATGAAGGCCTTGGACACCTTACACAGCAGGGTGTTGTGGGATAAAGCGGCCAGGCTGCATTCTTTAGGGCCAGTCTCTGCCCCACTCAGGGTCTCAGTTTCCCCATCAGTTGAACGAGGGTTCTGAGCAGATAACTCCCAATTGTGCCATCCAATGTCACAGCATAAGCCACATGTGGTGATTGTGCCCTTGAAATGTGGCCTGTCTTGTAAGTGTAAAATACACGTGGATTTTTAAGACTGCACAAAAACCCCATCAAGAATATCAGAATAAGTTTACATAAGTTTCAAATAAGTTTTGCTTTGATTACATGTTGAAATTATATTTTAGATATATTGGGTTAAATGAAATATCGTACTAAAATTAATCTCAGCATTTCTTTGCACTTTTAATGTGTACTTTTACTTTGTACTTTTAATGTGGCTACAAGAAACCTTAAAATGACATATATGGTTTGCATTGTGTTTTCACTGATAGCAAGTGGGGCTCTAGAGACCTTCTGAGTTTGAATTTTTGAAGGGGTGTGTGGAGGTGGGTGCCATGAGTGTGTGTGTAAGTGTGTGCAGGTATGCATGTGTTGAGGGAAGAAATTGGCAGGAGGAATGTGTGAGCACAAGTGTGTACATGTATGTTGCATGCACATAAATGTATATATGTTAGGACCAGGCACAGTGGCTCATGCCTATAATCCCAGCACTTTGGGAGGCCGAGGTGGGCAGATCACTCGAGGTCAGGAGTACAAGACCAGCCTGGCCAACATGGTGATACCCTGTCTTTACTAAAAAAACAAACAAAAAATAATAGCTGGAAGTGGTGGCACACACCTGTAGTCCCAGCTACTCGGGAGGCTGAGGCAGGAGAATCCCTTGAGCATGGGAAGCAGAGGTTGCAGTGAGCCAAGATTGCACCACTGCCCTCCAGCCTGAGCCACAGAATGGTACTCCGTCACAAAAAAAAAAAAAAAGAAAAAAAAGTTTCGTTCAGCCATGCTGCAGAAGGGCGGAGGTAGGAAGAGGAAACATCTCTCGGACCCAGGCTTGCTGGTCACTGACCATGAACCACAGCCCTTCATGCACATAAAGCGTCATCCTGTGAATCTCATAGAAACCTGTGGGTTAAGGGCCCTTGCCCCCATTGTATAGATGAGGAAAACAAGATCCAGGGACTTGGGCGTGGGTGATATTTACCTTCTATCCCACCAGTGCCATGGTAGGAAGGAGGTAGGTCCCAGGTGATGAGTCTGGGGGAAAAAGACACGTTGTGGGGGCTGCGCTGACGGCTCTTTCATACATTCTCTCACTTAATAATCCCCACCACAAGCTGGGGGCACAAATAAGGAAGCTGAGGCTCAGAGAAGTAATCTCACCCCCCACACCATCATGCTCAGGCACCACTACCCACCCAGTGGCTACACAAACCAAAAAAGAGGGGCGTTGTCCTTGTCCTCTTTCTCTTCCTCACCCTTCACAATCACCCTATGCATCACCAACTCCTCCGGGGGCCACATCTTAGACTCCTCTCTGCAATTATCTCTTCATCCCTCCCAGCCCCACCCCACCAAAGCCCTCATCCCGCCATCCTCAGCCCTCCCCAAAACCACTAGAGGGAGTTTTGCAAATCGACAGGGAGATCTTGCCTCTCCCCGGTTTACAAACCCCTTGTTGGCATTTATTGCTCTCAGCATAAAGACTAACAGCCCTAACAAAAGCCCCCAGGCCCAACCTCCTCAGGCGCCCAGCTGATCTCTCCAGTCTCAGGTCTCCTCCCACTCCTCCTTGATCACTCTACTCCAGCCCCACTCGCCCTGTTCAACTCCCCAAATGTACCACAGTCTGTTCCCACCATAGGACTTTTGTACATGCTGTTCCTTCCGCCTGGAATGCTTATCCCTCCATTGTTGCCTTACTACCGCTGACTCATCTTTCACAGCTCAGCTTCAAGTCATTCCCTCTGGGAAACCTCCCTCGACTAATTATGAGAATAATAGTGATAATGATTTTTACAAGTAAGTAACATTTTTTAGCTCTTACTGTGTGCTCAGAACACTCTAAGCACTTTTTATGTTAATTCATTTAAAGCTTACAACAAACCTACGAGGCATGTGCCTTAATTGTCTCCATGTTGCATGAAGAAACTGAAGCACAGAAAGGGTAAGCAGCTGGCCCATGGTCACACAGCAATTTAGCTCCAGAGCACTCCCTTTCGGAGCCCTCATCATCATCACCATAGCTAACCTTTGTTGACCACTGACTATATTCCAGTGTAGTAAGCATCTTATGAATCTTATCACTGTTGTAATTTTACATTTGTTGTAGGATGTTGGCTGTTTGATAGTTCCAGTTGCTCACATTCTTACTCATACCCTGTTTCATTTATACCCACAACAGAATATTAGCTAAGAACAGGAAGCCAGGCACAGTGAAGTTGAAATACAAGTGAATGGGCATCGCTGAAATGATAATTCACTGGATGTGCCTCGTGCTACCTTTCATTGGTGCCATCTGATCAGAATTCTTATAAAACACATCCATATGTTTCCAGCACCACAAAAACCAATTACAAAGAGAGAAAATGCAGAGATGGGCACAACCAATTTAACTTTTCATTTATTGGAGGGGAAAGAAGCTATCCACACCACAGTGGGTTCCCTGAGTGGGTCTTACCAACATCAGCTTGGAGCCTTCTCTCCTATTTATAGTCAATTTGAAACAAAACCTCCAAATTCACCAGTAATCCCATGGCTTTTATTTTAGGCACAAAACACACAAATCCCTATCATCCGGCTGTGAAAGCAGTTTTTCAATTACGTACAGAATGAAACATCAACGTACATTTTCAAATGCATTTATTCCCCCAAATTAAACATGAGATGTCCTTCAAAGATATATTTGTCAACAAATTGTGCCATTTATTACATAATTAATTCAAAAGAAATTCACAAGAAATTGTGTGTATCTCTTTTTCAAGGGACAAGATGATGAAAATGTCTTTTTCTGCATTAAACATGAACTTTGTAATACAGTCTCTAACAGTATGCTATCTAAATAATTAACTACTTTTTAACATATACCGTATGAAATAAATGAAAAAGGCCGGGGGCGGTGGCTCACGCCTGTAATCCCAGCACTTTGGGAGGCAGAGACGGGCAGATCACGAGGTCAGGAGATCGAGACCATCCTGGCTAACATGGTGAAACCCCGCCTCTACTAAAAATACAAAAATTAGCCGGGCGTGGTGGCGGGCGCCTGTAGTCCCAGCTACATGGTAGGCTGAGGCAGGAGAATGGCGTGAACCCGGGAGGCGGAGCTTGCAGTGAGTGGAGATTGCGCCACTGCACTCCAGCCTGGGCGACAGAGAGAGACTCCGTCTCAAAAAAAAAAAAAAGAAAGAAAGAAAGAAAGAAATGAAAAAAATTACAGATCTTCTAAGACGGTTGGAGAGATTATTTTTACCATGAATGGGGAATGCTTGTTTTGCCATGACCAGGCCCCCCTCGAGGCTCAGTTAGGGGAAAGGGCTCTCCAGAGGGGGTGTGACTGGCCACTCTAGGCAGCTGATCACTCAGGGAAGAACTGGGGCCACAGGCCAGGCCTCCTGCCTCCCAGCCTAGATGACGAGGCTTCACCCTTAATCCTAAAACACCCACACCCCATCCTCTCACCTAGAGGGTCTCTCCTACCCAAACCCACCCTCCACTCTCACTGGCATCTCTCACACCCTGCTGGCCACATCTTTGAACTGTGGTTTCCTCACCTCCTCCAGGAAGGCCTCTCTGATCACTCTTCCTACCCCCGATCCCCCCTCCAACCTTACCACCACCACCACCGTCAGAGCTGCCTGTCCTCAGCCGCTGCTGAGTGTCATTATGTAACTGTGCTTGGGCCTCTCATCTTCCTCCCCCATCTGACTGCAGCCCCCTCCCAAGCCCTGCTCCATCTCAAGCCTCTCTGAGCCCTCCTTGTCCAGTCCAGGGGAGGGGTTCACTGTAAATGGAGGCTGTGTCTGCCCTGAGCACCTGCAGGGCTGGGTTCTCTCCTGAGCTGGACTCGCTTACTTGTTGAACAAGATCCCTGGTCCAGCCAGGCCACAAAGGTGGGCAGAGGCCTTGTGTAGCGCTGCACCTGCCGGAGAGAACTCAGACACTTCACTTCACTTTGGAGGCCTCAGTGTTCCCACCTATTGAATGGGAGAAAAGTCCCTGCCCTGGCCCAGAGCGAGTCTCCAAATACCCAGAAGTCAGCCTGGGTAGGTGCGCTAGATATATCTGGGTCTGCCCTTGGCTCAAGCCTCATCCCTCCCTCCTCAGACCAATCAGCCACCACCTCTTACCTGGGCTCCCTGCAGCCACCCGCAGTCCCTACCTGCCCCATCTGCAGTCTACACTGGAGCCACAAGGTGCTTACACATCCTAAGTCAGCCTGTGTCACTCCTAGCCCCCACCCTTCCATGGCCACCCATTTCCTAACCCACTGCTAAAGCACCCTCATGTTCCAACACTGCTTTTCAGCTGGCCAGGACCACCTGGCCCTGCCCTCCCCACATACTTGCTCCCCCTCCTTAGGGCAGGAGTGGCAGAAATGCAAGTCCTCTTTTTGGTCCACGGTCCACAGTCCACAATCCTATGGCACTTTTCCCCCACTCTGAGCCTCAGCTCACTGTTCCCCATCTTCCACAGCTGCTTCCTCCCCAGCCTTCAGCTCTCAGCCTAAAATATCAGCCCCGCACAGAGGCCTTCCCTAACTGCCCTCTCTACAGTACCGCGCAACACCCTGGACCTTCATCGCATGGGTGACAATGGGTAATTAATTAATGACAGTCAACCCTTGGACAACACAGGTTTCAACTGTGCGGGTCCACTTACACGCAGATTTTTTGCAATAAAATTACACCAAGTGTGTCTGCCTCTCTTACCTCCCCTTCCACCTCCTCCACCTCTTCCGCCTCTGCCACCCCTGAGAGAGCAAAATCAACCCTTCCTCCTCCTCCCTGGCCTAAACATGAAGACAACGAGGATGAAGACCTTTATGATGATCCACTTCCCCTTAATGAATAATAAATAGACTTTCTCTTCCTTATGATTTTCTTCATAACATTCTCTTTTCTCCAGCTTTATTGTAAGAACACAGTATATAATGCATAAAACATATAAAATATCTGTGAATCAAGTGTTTCTGTTATCCATAAGGCTTTGGCCAACAGTAAGCTGTTAGTTAAGTTTTAAAGTTATGCGAGAATTTTCGACTACATAGGGTAAGGGGTCGGCACCCCAACCCCCACGTTGTTCAAGGGTCCACAGTAATAAACTTTCGGCTGCTTTATTGTCTGTGTCGCCACCGAGGTCCCTGCTGTTTCCCCAGTGCCTGAGACAGTGCCTGGCACATAACAGTTGCTCAGTAAATATTTGTTGAATGAATGAATGAATGAATGAATGAATGAGTAAATGAACAGCTAGGGGTGGTTGTGTGTGGTACCTCCATGAAGGCCTTGATGGGTGTGAGGGGTGGTTATTTAGAAATAGCGCAAAACAAGCTATTTGCCTGGAGGCAGGTTCTCTACAGCGTGGCCTCTGTCTAACCCCAGATCCCAGCTCTGCTCACCCTCCTCATTACCCTCCTGGTGCATCCCAGGAACACTCACTCCACTCCTCTCAGCCACGCTGACCAAGTATGGTCAAGCCACGAGCAAAGCGTGTTTTAAAACCAGCATAGCCAGGTGCAGTGGCTCACGCCTGTAATCCCAGCACTTTGGGATGCTGAGGCAGGAGGATTGCCTGGGGTCAGGGTTTTGAGACTACCCTAGGCAACACAGCAAGACACTGTCTCTACAAAAAAATAAAAAATAAAAAAAATCAGGCAGGTGTGGTGGCATGCACCTGTAGTCCCAGCTACTCGGGAGGCTGAAGTGGGAGGATCGCTTCAGCCCAGACGGTCAAGACTGCAGTGAGCCATGGACCACACTGAACTCCAGCCTGAGTTATAGAGCAAGACCCTATCTCTAAACAAAACAAAACAAAAACCAGCGCAGAACAAACACCACCCTGACCTCAATTTGTGGCAATGTGATGAGTTCTGTAACACAGATTTGCCACCTCCTTCAATGCCACCAGGCTGAAGAATGCCACCTTGGGTGGTCTGAACCTCCATTGCCTCTATTTGTAAAATGGGGATAATTCCATGTACCTCCCAGTGTCACAAGGCTGAGAAGTGAGAATATATGAGAAGCAACTTGCACATTGCCTGGTATGTGGCAGCCCTCTGAGCCACGTTTCTCTCTCTCCAGTCCCATCTCCTCAAATCAGGGAAATTCTAGAATGCAGAATGTCTCTTGGTATTCGGAACCAATTACCAAGTTTCTGTGGGTGTCTGGCTACCTCTCGGGGACATCAAGAGTCTTAATTAATTATGATCTGAAAGGGTTTGATGTTCCAGGAATAAAAAGGCATGAGGGGGCCCAGACTATTTTCAGGAACATTAATTATTTAATGGACATTATTCGTAGAAAATTGGGACTGGAAAATGTAAGTTTAAGATGGGAGCAATATGATTATTTTTAACCCTAAGTTCCATTCACTGTCACCCATCATCAAGAACAGGCTGTTGGTCTGCAGACAAAAGAGAAGGTTCTAGTCTGAGCTGTGCCATGGATTTGCTGTGTGACCTTAAGTAGGTCACTGCCCCACTCTGGCCTCAGCTGCTTCTTGTTTTTTTCAATATAATACTTTTCCTTCTTTTTGTGAGACAGAGTCTCACTCCATCACCCAGGCCGGAGTGCGGTGGCATGATCTCAGCTCACTGCAACCTCCACCTCCCTGGTTCAAGCGATTCTTGTGCCTTAGCCTCCCAAGTAGCTGGGATTATGAGCACGTGCCACCACATCCAGCTAATTTTTTTGTATTTTTAGTAGAGATGGGGCTTCACTATGTTGGCCAAGCTGGTCTCGAACTCCTGACCTCAAGTGCTCTGCCCGCCTAGGTCTTCAAAAGCACTGGGATTGCAGGCGTGAGCCACTGTGCGTGGCTGACCTGCTTCATCATCTGTCGGGGTCTGTCTGAGATGGTTTCCCAGGGGCCTAAGCTCAGACAAGAGTGCATCAGAAATGTCCCATCCTGGGCCCCGCTTCTGAAGTTCCCATTCAATGGGTCTGGAGTGGGCCCCAGAATCTACATTTTAACAAAAGCTCGTGAACCTGCCTCCAGAGATCTTTGGGCCACACTTCAAAGAGAACTGGCTGTGACCCTGGAACATCCACGGAGGACCCTTCAGAGGAGATTTGCACATGAAAGATGTCCATTTTTATGAGCTGCTTACATGCTGAAAGGACATATTAAACTAAATTTAAATGAATTCACCCCAGTCCTTGATTTTCCTCTTCATCAAAGTTCATGTGGTTAATTCTGGGGTCAAAACATAAAAATGTCCTCTTGTAATTAGCTGCTAATCAGTTCACTACAGTGATTCCCCAGAGAAGTCATCATTCCTGTGCACAGGAACTGGAAAGGCAACACACACATAGCTCAGCTCTCTGCCTATCATCTACGTATAAGGATGTCCTGAACACACAGAGAAGTTTACACCTGAAAACATGTCAGTTGGAAGTCATCCATCCACCCACGCATGGATTCATGTATTCATTCATCCATCTACTCATCCATCCATCATTCATCTATCTGTCCATCAATTCATCTCTCCGTCCATCTGTCTGTCCATCCATCCATCCATCCATCCATCCATCCATCCATCCATCCAAGAAATGCTTACTGAGGATATCCCAGGTATTGGAGGCACAGCTGGTAAACGAGACAACAAAACAAAGACAATTTTGGTCTCTACCTTCCTGCATCTGCAGTCTTTTGAGGGCATTTAACATCAAACAAGTAAAACAAACTAAGTAATCACAAACTGTGGAAAATCCTGTGAAGGAATTCAACAGGTCTCTGAAATAGAGAATAGTGGGGTGGGAGAGGAAGAAACCGACCTTGAGTGATCAAAGGAGACTTCCTTGAGGAGGTGACATTAAAGCTGAGACCTAAAGGATGAGAAGGCAGCACCTGGAACACCTTCCAGGCAGAAGGAACAGTAAAAGCAGAGACTCCAGGCATGAGCTGCGTGGAAACTTGAGGCACCTCCTAGTCCGACACCCCTCCCAAGTGCCCCAGTTAAATGATCTTCTAGCTTCTGCTCACACACTTTAGGTGACAAGGAACTCACTGCCTCTAGTAACTGCCTCCCATTACTGAGGATTTTGATAGGTCAAAGTTCATTCTCATAAGAACTCTATAATGTTCACTATCTGCTCCACGTTATGACCTTAAGGCCCCCCAAGTTCCTTGAAGTGCGTCCACAAGACACCCTTGGGCAGCTGAAAGCAACACTGATGTCCCGAGTAAGCTGCCTCTTTGCCTGATGCATGGCCCCAGCTCTTCAGCCAAGGCCCACAGGCCATCCTAGCTGTTTTTGATGTCATCTCTTCAACGACCCCATGTTCTCCTTATAGTGAGAGTGTAGAACTGATGAGATCTGATCCAGGTTGCAACAAGTGGGACTCTCACCTCCTTTATTCTGATTATTAAACCTCTATTAATGCAGCCCCAGTCACCCCAATCTTTTCTTCCTTCTTCATTGATCAAGCAGTCATCAGTACCCAGAGAAATAATTGGCTCTTATTTTTTAACTCTTCAAGCTCCACTTATACCTGTCACCTGTGCATAGCTCACCTGACCCTGTGAACAATGCTTGCCCAGCAGATTTGAGGCCTGACTTTTCCCCAGCTCCTGAGGCAGCATCCTCTTGTAGAAATCCAGGAATGGCAGGCATCATATCCATGTTTCTCTGCAGAGTACCCCTAGCACCTGGAACAGTGCCTGGCACTTAGCAGGTCCTCAGCGCCAGGTGAATGGCTGGAGATGAGCAAATGAAGACACAGCCAATCCGGGCTCTGGTCCTGACTGCCTCTTACCAGCTGGGGAGTTTCTCAGAATCTCTGAGCCTCAGTTTCTTCACTTGGAAGTGGGTCTCATAATTATATTCCTAAAGGCTGGGTGTGGAGAGAGCTGATGACAAAGCCTGGCACACAAGGGGGCTGAAGAAAGACCGTCCTGGACCTGGGCCTGGCCTTCTGTGCACAACTCACAACCTCAGGTCCTTTGTTGGTGCCAAGCAGGGATCTCTGGCTCCTGGGGCTCAGCGGGCTCCGTGTTGAGAACAGTAACTAACATCTACTGAGCACTCACCGTGTGCCAAGGTGCTTGGATTTACTCATTGCATTCTCACAACCAGTCCAATGAGACGGGCACAGCTTATATCCCCATTTTACAAATGATGAAACTATGAAACTGAGGCACAAAGAGATGAAGTTCGAAGGCCAATGAGTGGCAGAGCTGGATTTCAACTCTAGTTAGTTTCCGGTTCCAAGCTCTGCTCAGCCTCTTGATAACTGGGCCCTGGGGCCTCATTTGGGGTCTTCTTCCTAAGGGGCTGAGTAAAGGAGCAGGTGTAAAAGCCCCTGGCCCACAGGGCTTGCTGGAGCTGACTATGCCACCACCCCACCAGCCCACAGCACAGGCAGGGGGACAAAGGTGGGCCTCCTGGGGGATCTGGAAAAGATGTTTTTCATACCCTGATGGCATCCTGTGCCTGGAATATTTTTGTGCATTCATCAAATGCTTACCATGCACCCAACTCTGTTAGATGACGCCACAGGTACGCTCTTGCTTATGCTCATAGCAGTCACATGAAGGAACCATCTCTTGCCCCATTTTATAGATAAGAAATCTGAGGCTCCAAGAGCCAAAGGATTCCATGCTTGCTAGATCTTTCCATCCTTTGTACCCAGATCATTCTGCCTCAGTTCAACATAGGCCACTTGGAAGGGAGGAAGTATGGGGAGGGAGTGTGCAGGAAGAGGGAGAGAGAATGGGATGAAAGTCAGACAATGTGGGTAAGAGAAGCAGGAGGCAGCAGGGGCAGGTATGACATTAGCTAGGTGTGGGCTATTTAGGCATTGGCCCAATGAAACTCCAAGCAGATTAGTTAGCCTCCCTGAGCCTCAAGTCCTCCACTTGCAAAGTAGAGATTATACTAACAACTCTTCATTATCAAACGAGGAAACGGAGCAGAGATCTGGGCAGCAAATGGCAACTCAGTAATTTTCAGGCTGGTATTGGGTGGGGTGAAGGGGACAATGAGAAGACAGGGGAAGCATCTACCATGGTCCAGGTGACCACAAAAGTATAGGCAAAGGCTGGGCAGCTTCAGGGGTGGTAGTGGAGGGTGGAGGTGGTGCCTTGAGGTTGTAGGGCAACTGGGGGTTGCAGGGGTGAAGGGGATGGATGTTGGCATGTGACCTGAAATTGTAAAGGGAATTGACATTGGGATTGTGAGGTGAAACAAGAGGGTGGGGTTTGAAACAAGAGGGTGCAGTTGTAGGAGAGTCTATATATGCATTGGGGAGACAGTGGGAATCTGTCAGGATGGCTACAAGGGTATGGGTGACAGCAAAATGTGAGGGGAGGTGATAGGACAGAAATGTGGCAATGAGAGGTGTCGGTGAGGTGATGCTGGGAAATGCAAGGTAAAGGGGGCTAGCAGAAAAGACCATGAAGATGGCGGATGAGCTGAGCAAGCTGGTGTCTCTATGGGGACTGGGGATTGCCCCGTGTCCTGCAGAGGCTCCCGACCTCCTAACCATCTCCACCTGGCAGTGGGAGAGGGCGAGGAAGGGGTGGTTTTCTCTCTGAGAATCACAGTCCTGTGTGTGGCCAAAGCATCTTTACGAACATTCAGGCCCAGCTCCTGTGTATTAAACATGTCTCCAATGAGGTCCAGAACAGGGAAGGGACTTGCCCAAAGCCACACAGTTAGTGGGTGCTGGAAGCAGGGTCCACCTAGTTCTGACTTGCAGGCCCACACATGTCCCCACCTGCTGCTGCCACCTCTGTGCTGTCTGTGCTTAGCTTAGAAACTGAGGTTCATGACGGGCCCCAGGGACAACTCTGCTGTCATCCTAAGCCCTCCATGACAGTTATCAATAGCCACCAGCAACCCCTTCTCCTGTTTTTCTATTGATGCCATGCTGAGGTCACCGATTAATAGGAAAAAAACTTTGCTTTTTCCCTTAAAAATGTTCACCAAATGATTTTTTTTCTTTTTTTTTTTTTTTTAGACAGGGTCTTGCTCTGTCACCCAGACTGGAGTGCAGTGATGCGATCATAGTTTACTGCAGCCTCAACTTCCCAAGCTCAAGCAATCTTCCCACCTCAGCCTTCCAAGTAGCTGAGACTGCAGGCATGTGCCCCCACACCCAGCTAATTTTTTTAATTTTTTGGAGAGATGGGGTTCCACTACGTTGCCCAGGCTGATCTCAAACTCCTGGGCTCAAACAATCCTCCCACCTCAGCCTCCCAAATAGCTGGGGCTACAAGGATGAGCCACCAAGCCCAAACCACAGAATTTTTTTAATAGTATCGTTATCATTATCTCTCACAGTCTGGGGACTGATTGGGTTCAGCTGGACGGTTCTCAGCTCTCTCCTGCAGTTGCACTCAGACAGGAGCTGGGGGCTGGAATCATTTTAAGGTTCGCTAATGCATTTCTGATAACTGAGGCTGGTTGTCAGCCAAAACGCCTACACATGGCCCCTCCTGGTCACCTTCCTCACAGCATGGTGGCTGGGCTCCTACAGTACGTGTGCCTGGAGAGGGAGAGCCAGGCGAGGCTATATTGCCTATCATGACCTCCCTTTGGAAGACACATCGTGTCACTTCTGCCATACTCTGTTGGTCAAAGCAGTTGCAAAGATCTGTTCAATTTCAAGCATCAGAGACACAGACTTCACCTCCTAATGGGGATGTATCAAGGTCACCTTGTAAGAAGAGCACATGGGATGGCAGCTATTGTTGCAGCCTCCTTTGGAAAGTACAATCCACTAGAGTTAGGAAAGAAAAGATCACTAATAGCAGCGAAGCTTTACCTAAGAGTTACTTATGTGTCAGGCACAGGGCTGTGATCTCTTGCCAGCTCCTCACAACAATGCCTAGGAGTGGACACTTCATTGCCCCCATCTTACACGTGACAAACTCAGAGCTCAGAGCATTTAAGTGGCCTGCCCAAGTTCACACAGCCAGTGAACTCCTGGAGTCAGTCAGGCAAAGCTGACTCCTGGCAGACTGGCTGCAGAATCCACTCTCCCAGTCACGCTGCTGGGCTGACTTATGTCAGAACTGAAGCACTGGGCATGGAAGGAGGGAGGAAATTGACATTCACGGAGCACCTGGACATTGGGTACTTTGCAAATGTTAACTCATCAGTCTCTGTGAGCTCCCCCTGTTACCCGCCTAAGGATCAGAGCAGAGGAGTGACTTGTCTAGAGGTATCCAATCTGTGAGTTTTAAACCAGGTCTGTTTGAGGCCAAACCTTGCTTGTACAACACCCTGGGCCATTTCTGAGAATAAAGGCCAGAAGCTTGGGGGCAGAAACCAGGACAGATGGTGCCAGAGAGGGGCTTGGAGCAGGTGGCCTTGGGGCAGAGTAGACAGAAGCCTCAGGTAGTCTGTTCAACCCCATCTTGCCTAATCCCCAAGACATACAACGAAGTAGTCCCAGTTGCTAACAGGGCAGCCTCTCATGTCATGTCTTTCCTACATGTGAGGAAACTGACGTACCAGAGGGAATTTGCCCAAGATCACAGTTTGGAAAAGCTGGAGCCACTGAGGCATGGGGGTCATTGCCTTGGTGGTAGACTAGACTAGGTGGGCGTAATGCCAGGAATGGGGTAAAAAGTGCAGTCAGAGAATATAATGAGGAGGTGCCAGGGGGTGGAGCCAGGGCAGACATCAGGAAAAAGGGTTGAAGGTCTTATGGGGGCCTTGAAAGCCAAGCTAAGAAGCATGGCCTTTATCTTGTAGGCAGGGGAGTGGCAACGGGCAGAAGCAACAGTCCTGGAATTACTTTTCAGGGTGAAAGTGGTTCCAAGGCCAGACACAGGCACAATGCAGAATCCAGACACAGAGCAGTCACATTAACCACATCACATGCCACCCAGGACACAGAGGGAACAGGCAGCAGAGCAGGCCCCCAGTGCCCTGGGCAGTGTGCTATTCCTCCCCATCCCATGCCACCATGCGGTCCCCACCTCCAGGGTGAAGATGCCTCTCTGTAGCCAGGATATGGTGTCCTAGGAGGGACTGAATTCACTAATTCAGCCAGAATATGTGGCTTCACTTTCCCACAGCAGGAATGGATGTCTCCAGAAGCTTGGTGATATGGTTTGGCTGTGTCCCCACGCAAATCTCATCTTGAATTGTAACTCCCACAATTCCCAGGTGTCATGGGAGGAACCCGGTGGGAGGTGATTGAATTATGGGGGTGGGCTTTTCCTGCCCTGTTCTCATAATAGTGAATGAGTCTCACGAGATCTGATGGTTTTAAAAACAGAAGTCTCCCTGCATGAGCTCTCTCTTTGCCTGCCACTATCCATGTAAGATGTGACTTGCTCCTCCTTGCCTTCCACCATGATTGTGAGGCCTCCCCAACCATGTGGAACTGTAAGTCCATTAAACCTCTTTTCCTTCCCAGTCTCAGGTATGTCTTTACCAGCAGCGTGAAAATGGACTAATACACTTGGCTTCCTTCTGCAAAGCTACCTCACTGTCTGACCTGATGTGGCATGTAGTCTGCCTCTGAACCCAGCTTTCAGGCCCCAGACTTAGAAATTACTTCCATCTTCACCTCTACCTGAGGACATCACATTAGGGGATAAAAGTTGAATCACATCTGTTAGTCCAGGAATTCCTCACAACAACCATCAAGTAGATGTTGTTGCCCTCCCATTTAACAGAGAGACAAACTAAGGCAGAGAGAGACACATGGCCCATCCCAGCTGCCTTGGCCAACAGAGCCAGGGCAGCCTCTCTCCCGCAGGATGCGGAAGAAATCCTCTGAGGACTTGGGGAGTGGTGGTTGCCCTATCATGGGCCATGGGCAGGGATGACTTGTTCTCCCTTGAATACCTAATGACTGTCTTTCCTCCTCCTCCAGCCTCCTTCCCTTTTTCCTCCATCTTCTCCACCCTCCTTGGCTACTCTATCAACTGCTTTCTCATTCTCTCTGCTTTCCTTCTCTCCTCACTACACCTGGAAGCCCCCACTAGGGCTTTCAGGAGAACCCTCATCCCTCACTCCTGCTCCAAACCCCACTGGGGCTCCTCATTGCCTGATGGACAGAGTCCCAGCTCTTCAGCTCCCGGCCTGTCATGAGTGGCCATCCCACACCCTCTTGGCTTTGGCTGCCCTCTGTTTCAGCTGCAGCTGCCCAGTCAGGCCATTCTCCTCCAGCCTCTATGCCTGAGCTCATGATGTGCCTTTGGCTGGACGGCCACCCCTCCCTTGTCCACCTGGAAAACCCTTCCCTATCTTTCAAGAGCCACCTTGGATGTACCCTCTGCTTCTGTAAGGCCTCCTACAGGGTATCACCTATGTCAGGGGTCCCCAGGAACACTTCCATGATTTTCTGGAGGACTCACAGGACTCAAGGCAGAGTCATAGTGATGGCTGTGATTCATGACAGCAAAAAGACACGAAACAATCAGCCAAGGGAAAAGGCGCAGGGACAAAGTCCAGAGAAAACCAGGTGCGATCTTCAAAGGGTCCTCTCCCAGTGGCGTCACACAGGATGCACTTCATTCTCCCAGGGACAGGTGTTGACATGTGTGAGGTGTTGCCTACCAGAAAAGCTCATGAGAGAGTCAATACTCAAGGTTTCTACTGGGGCAGGCCATATAAGCACCCTCTGCCTAACATGTACCGAAATTCCAGACTCCCAGAAGGAAAGCAGAGGCTCAGCACATGCCTACAAACAGTTTAGGCACAGTGAGCCACTCTTACCAGTTACAGGAATGGTAGAATCCTCCTGAAACCCAAGTACCCAGACACCAGCCAAGGGCCAACCTTGCAAGTAGACCTTTCTGAGGATGCAACCTCAGGCCAGCTGTGTTGACTCTCCCTATTGGTATGCCTGGTTCATGCCACATTTAGAAATGCACCGATCACACCATCTGGGCTTGCATCATCACTACTGCAGCAGTAGCCCTAACAGGTTAGGCTTATTCCTGGGTTGGCCAGCTCACTGGACTGAGCTCTCCTTTTTAAAGAATGTCCACTAGCATAGGTGCTTAATGAATGCATTGAATAAATTAACTTAAAAATGAAGTATGTCCACAAAAAAAACTAAAGATAGAAGTACTCTATGATATGGTTTGGCTATGTCCCCATCCAAATCTCATCTTGAATTATAGCTCCCACAACTCCCACATGTTGTGGGAGGACCCAGTGGGAGGTAACTGAATCATGGGGGTGGGTCTTTCCTGTGCTGTTCTCATGATAGTGAATAAGTCTCAAGAGATTTGATGGTTACATAAAGAGGAGTTCCCCTGCACAAGTTCTCTCTCTTTGTCTGCCACCCTCTGTGTAAGACGTGACTTGCTCCTCCTTGCCTTCCACCATGATTATGAGGCCTACCCAGCCATGTAGAACTGTGAGTCCATTAAACCCCTTCCCTTTATAAATTATCCAGTCTCTGGTATATCTTTATTAGCAGCATGAGAACAGACTAATACACTCCATGATCCAGCAATCCCACTTCTGGGTATGTACCCAAAGAATGGAAAACAGGGTCACCAAGAGATATTTGTATACCTGTGTTCATAGCGGCATTATTCCAAATAGCCAAAAGGTAGAAGCAATGCAAGTGTCCATTAACAGATGAATGGATAAACAAAACATGGTCTAGACATACAATGGAGTATTACTCAGCCTTTAAAAGGAGGGAAATTCTATGCATGCTACAACACGGATGAACCTTGAGGACATTATGCTAAGTTAAATAAGCCAGTCACACACACACACACACACACACACACACACACACACACACAAATACTGTATAATTCTATATGAGGCACCTAAAGTAGTCAAACTCCTAGAGATGGAAATCAGAATGGTGGTTGCCAGGGCTGAGGGGAGAGAGAAAAGGGAATCATAATTTAATGGGTACAAGAGTTTCGGTCTTGCAAGATGAAAACAGTTCTGGAGACTGGTTGTACAATGCAAATGTACTTAACTCTACTGAACTATACATTTTTAAAAGGTTAAGATGATACATTTTATGTTATGTTTATTTTACCACAATATTCTTTTCAAATGAAGCACAAGTCTCCCTAGAGGCAGGTGTCTGTTCTGTTTGACCTAGAGTTCCAACAATCATGTGAAAATGCAATAAACTACAGTCCAAGAGCTGAACATGCCTTTTATTCACAATCAGCAGAGAAGAGGGATCATTGGATATCTAATGATTGATTTTTAAATTCTTCTTGAAAGACCTGATGTGTATACTCAGAATCAGTTTGCCCTGCCATCCACTAAAAATGACTTATGACAGGAATTCACACATAATTGCTATCAGTGGAGTCGGCTTGTAAGAATATTCCAAGCATTTAATTGACTTTTAAAAGAATAGCTACAGCAAGCTAATTAAATATCACATTAGGATATGTGTTAATTGATATTTAATGAGGATGTCAATTGATGTCTAACTAGCCAATATGTCTCTTAAAATATGTCAATTAGGTACCCAAAGATCCTTTTCAAAGGGAATAGGAGTTAAGCACATTGAGGATGTAATTTGTTAATTTTTTATAATAACAAATCACAACCCTCCCTGCTGACTGTCTCTGGATCATAGAGCCATTTGTGAGCCACCCTGCCTGGTCTGAAAACAGGAAACACTGCCTGTTTCACATGAACACTCCCACAAATTTGCACATGTGGTAGCATGCAGAGATAACTGCGCATGTCCCAGGACTTTCCAGACCTCCCCTTTCCTTCCACCAATCACCCGCTAATCCCAGAATCTACCCCCTCAACCTTTTTTAATGAAATGACTGCCTGAAAGCCAGCACAGGGAGACAGATTTGAGCTGGACTCCTGTCTCCTTGTTAGTCAACTTAAAAAGCTTTTCATTTCTCAAAAACCCAGTGTCATAGTATTGGCTTCTAGTGCATTGGGCAGCAAGCTCCTTTGGCCTGGTAACAAGTGCAATAGCCTAAGCGCCTCCGTGAAAGTGGTCCGGAATTCACTCCTGTGGCCAGGTCTGCTCCACTGCCTATCCCTCCCCAGGATGCAGGGAGAGTGCAGAGGGGAGAACAGGAAGTTTGAGGCAATGGCCTCGATGAGCATGACCCTAATAACTCTAGGGCTACAGCATTTTAAGGTCCCACTGACCCCACCGCAGGATAATCAAGTAAGACAACTTCTAGAACAGCCTTGTGCAGACCGTGGATCACTGTAAGATGCTACCCGTCCTCACAAACGATTAGGCAGCTCATGGTGTCATGAGAGAAGGCTAATCAGGTTTTCATGAGATCTCAGAGGAATGGGACAGAGTCAGAACAGCCATGTGGTCACAAGCACAGGTTTCAGAATCAAACAGGGCAAAGTTCAAGTTCTAGATCTTGCTAGCTAGATGCCCTTGAGCACCTTTCTCAATCTCTCAGAGGAAGTCGGAAAACAGACATTAAGTCAGTTTGTCCCACCCTCTCTGCTGGCAGAGGTCAAGGTAAAACAGAAGGGTGGCTTCAGCTTGCCCAACATCAAGTGAAGATCCCAATCAGCAAAGAGCTCAGCACTTAGGATCAATCAGCAAAGAGCCTGGCTCCTCTCACTTCCAACTAGAAGGAAAAACCATCAGCAGCTCCCCCACGCTGTTCTAGGAAATGGTTATTCAGTTACCAATAACAACAGTTGCTATGGAGACAGGCGGTCCAGCCTGCCAGTCTGGAATTACTCTCAGGCCAGGGCCAGATTAGCCACCTCCACACCCTTTCCAAACCAAGAGGCAGCTTGAGCCCCAGTTCTCCCTCAATTACCTGATGAAGGTGTTTTTCCACTTGATTTTTGCTTCTTCTTCCTATAAGAAGGTCCCTCTATTTCAAAGTTAGTTGAGACACAGGGCAAAGGCATTGGAAGCCTTGGGGACTGTGCAATCCCTAAGTCTTTGTAAAGTCCGAGGACTGCTTACGTTGGGGTGGGGTGGTAAACGAAGCAGCTGTGTTTTTGCTCAGGGCTGTAGCAGCACCAGCGAATCCAGAACATCTTGAGAGGTCTGTGTTGGGGTCAGGCTCCATGCAGAGGCCAGGGGCAGGATGGGCAACTGGAGATAGTGCACCAGGAGGGATGGTGAGGGCCACACTTAAAGAGTACTCAGTTTCTCCAAGCCCTTCAATACTGCTCCTATAGAATAGGTGGCCAAATTAGAAAATACATCAGAATGTTAGTGGTGAAAGGAACCAGAGATCAGCGTTCTTCACAGGGAGGAAACTGAAACCCTCCAAGGGGATGGGGCTTAACCACGGTGACCCCAATCTCACACCCAGGAATCTCAACTCCCAGTCTGAGTTTTTCCCACCAGGTTGTTCCTAAAATGTTACGTAATGTGAGTGGAGCTTTCTAACAATAAGGGCACCATCTATGGTCTGGCTGTCTGCTGAGGTAGATAGTGAGTTTCCTGTCACTGGAGGTATACAAGCAGAGGTCAGACGACCTTTGGGCAGAGCATTTTAGAGAGGGTTTCAGTCTTGGGAGGCAGTCAGGACTGGATGACCTTGGATCCTGTATTGTGTGGACTCCACTAATTCAACAGTGAGTAGAGGTGTCTCCACTCATGATCCAGATCCAAACCAAACGAATGATCCAGAATTGCTTCAAACAGCAGCATCCAGTTCAGCTATCTGTCCAGCAGCCTGTGCGAGGCCTGGCTAGAGGGCTACTCAAAAACCTACCAGAAGAGCACCCACATGTGAGAGATGGAGGGAGGGAGGAAAACAAGAGCTTCTCCTACAGTCCCAACGGGAAATAGACACAGAGGGCCGAGCCAACAGTGTTCATGGTCTGATGTGAAGTTTAGAAAACAGTATAATATTGACCGGGTGTGGTGGCTCATGCCTGTAATCTCAGCACTTTGGGAGGCCAAGGCAGGCAGATCACTTGAGGTCAGGAGTTCGATACCAGCCTGGCCAACATAGTGAAATCCTGTCTCTACTAAAAATACAAAAATTAGCCAGGCGTGGCAGCAGGTGCCTATGATCCCACCTATTCAGGAGGCTGTGGCAGGAAAATCACTTGAACCAAGGAGGTGGAGATTGCGGTGAGCAAAGATCGTGCCACTGTACTCCAGCCTGGGCATGAGAGCAAGACTCTGTCTCAAAGAAAAACAACAACAAGAACAAAAAGAAAACGGTATAATAAAGATCTGACCTGGGCTCCAGCCTGTGTGCCCTCAGCTTCGCCAGTGTGAACCTGGGAAAATCTCCTGATGTTCCCAAGGCCTGGTTTCCTCGGGTGAACAACCAGATACTCATAGCTGCTAATGAAGTAGATTTCGTATGAAGTTAGGAAAAGGACGCAGGACCACGCCTAATGCAATGCTGATAGCAACTGATGGTTATAGGTTGCTCCAAACTAATGAAGAGGGGAGGCAAGAGGGAGAAGAGATGAAATGAGAATGACCCTGAGTTGATAATTAAAGCTGAAGTCCACAAAACCAAAACTATCTTCGTGGCCAGGTGTGGTGGCTCACACCTGTAATCCCAGCACTTTGGGAGGCCGAGGCAGGTGGATCACTTGAGGTCAAGAGTTTGAGACAAACCTAGCCAACATGGTGAAACCCTGTCTCTACAAAAAATACAAAAATTAGCCAGGCATGGTGCCTGTAGTCCCAGCTACTTGGAAGGCTGAGGCATGAGAATCACTTGAACCCAGGAGGCGGAGGTTACAGTGAGCTGAGATCGCGCCACTGCACTCCAGCCTGGATGACAGAGTGAGACTCCATCTCAAAACAAACAAACAAACAAACAAACCTATTTCCCTGATAATACTAGCATGTCATTTGCCTTTCTCCCTTTCCTTCTCCCATGAGGGTACTGTAGTTTTCCAGAGGCCACACAGCATGTGATGTCACAAATATTGAATGAAAAAGCAGATATGAGAATCCAACTGCTCATTAAGCCAGGCATTCAAGATTTACAAAATGTAAAACAATGTCTTTTTCTCACTCATTTTTTTGTTTGGGAAATATTGGGGTTTTTAAACTAAGAATGTATTTAACATTTATTTGGATTGCTATTACAGAAAAACAGAAAACGTGTGTTGGGGTGGATGTGAAGAAATTAGTACACATGCACACAGTTGGTGAGAATGTCAAATGCTGCAGTCACGATGGAAAACAGTGTGACGATTCCTCAAAAACAGAAACATCGGAATTACCATGTGATTCAGCAATTCCGCTTCTGGGTAAACACTCAAAAGAACTGAAAGCGGGGTCTCAAACGTATCTTTGTACACCAATGTTTGCATTCACAATAGCCGAAAGGTGGAAACGCCCCAGTGTCCATCAGTGGGTGAGTGGAGGATCACTCAGTGGTGTACACATACGAGGAATATTCAGCCTCAAAAAGGAAGGCAATTCATACATGGGCTACAGCATGTGGATGAATCTTGAAGACATTATGATAAGTGAAATAAGTCATTCACAAAAGGACAAATATGACATGATTCCACTTATATGAAATACCCAGAGTAGTGAAAATCATAGAGACAGAAAGTAGAACAGTACTCATAAGGGGCTGGGGGAAGGCGGATGGAGAGCTGCTAATGGGTACAGAGTTTCAGTATGAGATGATGAAAAGGTTCTGGAAGTGGATAACAGTGATGGTTGCACAATGGGAGTGTACTCATCGCCATTGAACTGTACATTTAAAAATGGTTAAAATGGGGCCAGGCAGAGTGGCGCACACCTGTAATCCCAGCACTTTGGGAGGCCGAGGTGGGTGGATTACTCCAGGCCAGGAGTTCGAGACCAGCCTGGCCAACATGGCAAAACACTATCTCTACTAAAAACACAAAAATTAGCCAGGCGTAGTGTTGTAGTCCTAGCTATTCTGGAGGCTGAGGCACAAGAATCGCTTTTACCCAGGAGGCAGAGGCTGCAGTGAGCTGAGATCACACCACTGCACTCTAGCTTGGGCAACAGAGCAAGACTCTGTCTCAAGAAAAAAAAAAAAAAGAAGGTTAAAGTGGTAAACTTTCTGTTACGTATATTTTACTATAATAAAAATCAAATAAAAGTAAATCTAATGGAGAATGTATAATTGTCATCTGAAAGCTTATAGTAGATGTAAATTGTCAAAAACAAAAAAGTTATTGGTGTTAACACGTAATGGAATTATTGTTAGTTTTAAATGAGTTAATAAATATTTGTAAGTGTCTGAGTTTTAATATCTAATATGGTTAATATCAATAGATGCACCCCAAATAAACAAAAGCCCCTTGAGGTCCTCAATAATTTTTTGAAAGTATAAAACATTCCTACGACCAAAAAGTTTGAGAATGGCTACGTGATAATCAGTATCTCTCTACTTCTGTAAATGTTTTTAATTTTCCATATGAGAAAAGCTTTTAAGTTTTAAAAATAATACTAATTGACTTTCCTTCTACCTGTCTGGGCAAATAGATTCACCTTGATAGAATTCAGCAGCCTCATCTGTCAAAGGAGCAGAAAATTCCAAAGCGTGATCCTATGAATCAAACCTGACACCCACAGACACAGGAGCTCCCTCCTCCCCCACCGCCAACCCCCGAGCTTCCGCAGAGATCTGAGCCTCTCTGGGTTGAGGAAGAGGCAATGTTCTTCCGTATTAATCAGATCCCATTAATTTTTCAAAGTAGACAACAGCCCACTTACTCATCTGCTGTGGAGCCTCATCCATAATTGATCCTGAACTGCACTTACACAAACAGACCGCGTAGATGCCGGTTGCACGTAGCGCTCTGGGAGGGTTGTCTGCTGATGAGCCTACTCCAAGTAGCGAAGGCACTCACAGCCGTGACATGTGGTAACTTCAGTGAGCCTGACACTTTTCCTTCCATCAGAAACAACAAGGAAGAGGGAAGGAATGACTCCCAAGATGCTCCGAGTGCTTGTTCTGAGGTCATTTCTATGTACAAGTCAGCTTGAGGAGAATTAAAAACAACGGGTCTAAGCCAGCCTTATACCTGTGTCTTGATCCTTTTGGGCTCCTAGAGCAAACTACCATAAATCGGGAGGCTTATAACTGAAATTGATTTCTCATCGTTCTGAAGGCTGAAGTCCAAGATGAAGGCACCAGCAGATTTGGTGTCTGGTGAGGGCCCACTTTCTACTTCAGAGATGACAGCTCTCGCTGAGTCTTCATGCGGTGAAAAGGGTGAGGGGTTTCTCTCAGGCCTCTTTTGTAAGAGCACTAATTCCATTGATGAGGACTCTGCCTCCATGAACAAATCACCTTCCAAAGACTCCACTTCTTAATATCATCACCTTGGGGTTGAGGATTTCAACATACAAATTTGCAGGGAACATAAACATAAACCTGCCAGGTCGACCACCCAGGTCCATGAAGACCTCAGCAAGTTCAGCCCTCTATAATCACTTTGAACCTCATGCCCTCTACCTGAGGCCACACACTTCTCACCCCATCACCCACTCCAAAATAAATGGCAGCTGGATTGAATATTCAAATATTTTTAAAAAGAATAGGACCAGGCATGGTGGCTTACACCTGTCATCCTAGCACTTTGGGAGGCCGAGGCAGGAAGATCTCTTGAGACCAAGGGTTCAAGACCAACCTGGACAACAGAGCCAGATGTCATCTCTACTAAAAATAAATAAATAAATAAATAAATACTGGCCGGGCACGGTGGCTCACACCTGTAATCCCAGCACTTTGGGAGGCTGAGGTGGGTGGATCACGAGGTCAGGAGATCAAGATCATCCTGGCTAACACGGTGAAACCCCATCTCTACTAAAAATATTAAAAAATTAGCCAGGTGTGGTGGCTGGTGCCTGTAGTCCCACTACTCGGGAGTTTGAGGCAGGAGAATGGCGTGAACCCAGGAGGCGGGGCTTGCAGTGAGCCGAGATCTTGCCACTGCACTCTAATCTGGGCAACAGAGCAAGACTCCGTCTCAAAAATAATAATAATAATAAAAATAATAAAATAAAATAAATATTAGTGGGGCATGTTGATGCTCACCTGTAGCTACTTTGGGAGGCTGAGGCAGGAGGATTGCTTGAGCCAGGGAGATTGAGGCTGCAGAGAGCCATGATTGTACCACCGCACTCCTAGGCAATAGAGCGAGACCCTGTTATAAAAATAAATAAATAAATAAGTTAAAACTCTTAAAGACAACATAAAATGAACATTTATCTGATGAATAAAGACTTTGTAGTGAGAAAAAGAAAAGCAGCCCCTGGCATTGGGGAGCTTACCTGGCACTCACAGTTGGGCCCTGGTGTTTTCTTGTTGGACATAAACAATCTTACAGAACACCAACATCAGACAGGGCCATTATGTGACTGCACTGGAGCAAGACAAAAGCTAGACCATTCTGTACTCACATCTGAACTGCGTTAGTTTGCTAGAGATGTCGTAACAAAGTACTACAAACTCAGCAGTTTAAATTTAAATTATTATCTCAGCCGGGCACGGTGGCTCATGCCTGTAATTCCAGCACTTTGGGAGGCCAAGGCGGGCAGATCATCTGAGGTCAGGAGTTCGAGACCAGACTGGCCAACATGGCGAAACCCCGTCTCTACTAAAAGTACAAAAATTAGCTGGGGATGGTGGCGGGCACCTGTAATCCCAGCTACTCAGGAGGCTGAGGCAGGAGAATCACTTGAACCCAGGAAGTGGAGGTTGCAGTGAGCTGAGATCATGCCACTGCACTCCAGCCTTGGTGACAAGAGTGAGACTCTGTATCAAAAAAATAAATAAATAAAATAAAAATAAAAATAACATAGACCAAGCATGGTGGCTCACACCTGTAATCCCAGCACTTTGGGAGGCCGAGGTGGGCGGAACACCTGAGGTCAAGAGTTTGAGACCAGCCTGGCTAACATGGTGAAATGCTATCTCTACTAAAAATACAAAAATTAGCCAGGCATGGTGGCGCACACCTGGAATCCCAGCTACTCAGGAGGCTGAGGCAGGAGAATCACTTGAACCCAGGAGGTGGAGGCTGCGGTGAGCTGAGATCGTACCATTGCACTCCAGCCTGGGCAACAAGAGCGAATCTCTGTCTCAAAAATAAATAAATAAATAAATAAATAAATAAATGTAAATTATTATCTCAGAGCTCAGGAGGCTAGAAGTCTGAGATCAAGGTGTCTTCAGGTCCACACTTCATCTGAGAGTGGTAGGAAAGAGTGTGTTCCAAGCTCCTCTCGAGACTCTTGTACTTTCTTGGCTTATAGAAGCATAACTCTAATCTTCGCATGGTGTGCTCTCTGTGTGCATGTTTCTACGTCCAAACTTCGTCCTTTTTATAAGGATACCAGTCACTGGGTTAGGGGCCCACTCTGCTGACCCCATCTCAACTTATTACATCAGCAACAACTTCAATTCCAAATAAGGTCACATTCTGAAGTACTGGGGGGTAGGACTTCAACATGTGAATTTGAGGAATATGATTAAATCTACAACCCATTAACTTATGCAAATATAAGGACATTGTCCAAACCACAAAAATGAACAAACACCCTCTGTATTAGTTACCTAGGGCTGCTATACCAAATTATCTTAATCTTCATGGCTTGAAACAACAGAAATGTGTTTTCTCACAGCTCTGAAAGTCAGAGTTTGAAATCAGTATCACTGGGTCAAAATTAATGTGTCTGCAGGTCTGCACTCCCCTCCCCAGAGGCTCTTGGAAAGAATCCATTCCCTGCCTCTTCCAGTTTATGGTGGCTGTCAGCATTCCTTGGCTTCTGACCACAACTCTCCAGTCTCCACCAATCAACGTTTTCAAATCTCCATCGTCTCTATCTTCATATTACCTTCTCCTGAGACAGAGAGACAGAGACCGAGAGAGAAGTTTCCTTCTGTCTCTCTCTTATAAAGACACTTGTGATCATATTTAGGGCCCACCCAGATAATCTCCCCAGTCTCAAGACCCTTAATTTAATCTGCAAAGACAACTTTTCCATCTAAGGCAACATTCACAGATTTCAGGAATTAGGACCTGATATCTTTGGCAGCCATTATTCAGCCTATTATACCCAATATGCTAGCTAATGAGGGTGGCTGCTGCTTCTTTACCAATTTCAGCTTTAATCGCACTTCATTCTTCCCACTTTCTAAATAAGTTTTATTAAAATATCCAATCACAGAATTTCCTCCACTTCCAGAAGGCTTCTACTTCAGAGAAAAGCCTTGCTTCTTTGAAATCTCCTCAAAATCACTTGACACAAATCCTGTAATGGATCCTTCATGATACCTCTCATGAGGTGCCTCACAGTTCCCCAGGGTGTGCGGTCTCTCTTGTTGCAAGGTCAATAAACTCAACTTTGTTCAAATATAGGATACGCATGGTGGTATTTGGCTGGAGAATATTAACAGTGGCATTAAAAACCACGAGATGGGCTGGGCAAAGTGGCTCATGTCTATAATCCCAACACTTTGGGAGGCTGAGGTGAGCAGATCACTTGAGGTCAGGAGTTCGAGATCAGCCTGGCCAACATAGTGAGACCTTGTCTCTACTAAAAATACAAAAATTAGTCAGGCATGATGGTGTGTGCCTATAAGCCCAGCTACTCAGGAGACTGAGGCAGGAGAATCACTTGAACACAGAAGGCAGAGGTTTCAGTGAACCAAGATTACGCCATTGCACTCCAGCCTGGGAAACAGTGCAAGATTGTCTCAAAAAAAAAAAAGAGATGTCACAAAGAAGACAATGATTGTCTATGAAGAAGTGACATTATCGAAAAATGGCAAAGTAAGAACTTCCAAAAATTCTTTCTTCAATAAAGCAATGAGAACACTGGCAGAATTTGTCAGAACCAACTATTTCAGAACTCTAGAAATGAATGAAAGCTTACAGCAATCTGAGGAGCATTTATTGAAGAAAAACAATGAATCTTCATAAGAACCTTGAGCTTTGTGACATTTTAACTTGACCTCATCTCATTCCTGTGCTTCCGCCCACAGTAACCTTGAAAGCTAAAAGCCTATAATCACAGGAATAACCAATAGCCTACCAGCCCATGGAGAAGTTAGAAGAGGGTTGGAGTTCCTTTAAACCTCCATTCTCAGAGAATTATCATTATTTGACCTGTCTGGAAGCCCCCTGCAAAATCCCGCTCACAAGCCACATCTTTATTTGACCTGACTTAGAGTTCATCCATTGTGAACATTCTTTTCTCCCCCTTTGGGGGCTTTTCTCAAAAACAATATGCAGAATTATTTAACACTGTAGATGCCTGAAGGGAAGATAGCAGTTTGGGAAAACAACAAGCTAACCAAAAAGCTTAAAAGGAAAACCTAGAGAATGAAATTTCTTAGTGAGTTTTGAAAAGAAGGCCATACGTATATGAAGGACTGTGTACATGATCATGAAAGACATGAGACGGGCCTAAGCCTCACCTCTGGCTGACCTAGAGGCTCTCTGCAAGCAGACAGTGAAGACTAAACCAGAGTTGCAAATTGCTTGGCTGAGTATTGAAAGTGTGCCCCAGCATGCATACAGAGCCCCTTAACAAAGACTGGGAGACTTATTGGTTCAGAAGAAGAGAAGCAAAGGGGATAAGAAGAACATTTGAAGAAACAATGGGCAAAAACTTCCAAAGTGTTACCAAAAAAATTCATCTACACATCCAAGAAGCTCAGTGAACTCCAAGTAGGATAAACTCAAATAGCCATGCCTAGACACACCATAATTAGATGGTGAAAACCCAAAGACAAAGAGAGAACCATGAGAGCATTCAGAGAAAAGTGATTCATCACATACAAAGGATTCTCAATAAGATGAATGGTGACTTCTTGTCAGAAACTATGGATGCCAAAGTCAATGGAATGACATATTCGGAACACTGAAAGACAAAGACTGCCAACTAAAAATTCTATATCCAGCAAAACTATCAAAAATATGGGAAAACTAGCAAAAATATGGCAAAAAATAAGAGCTTCCCATACTAAAAAAAAAAAGAATTTGTTACTAACAGACCTGTCGTATAAGAAATACTAAAGGGAGTCCTTCAAGCTAACATAAAACATCACTACACAACAACTTGAATAAATATGAAGAAGTAAAGAATATCAGTAAAGGTGAGCTACACAAGTAAATTAAAAGGCAGTGTATAGGCAATTTTTGTTGTAACTTTTTCTTCTATTTGTTTTAAAAGACACTTTCATAAAGCAGTAATTACAACACTGTATTGAGGCCAGGTGTGATGGCTCATACCTGTAATCCCAGCACTTTGGGAGGCTGGGGTAGGAGGATTGCTTGATGTCAGGAGTTTGAGACCAGCCTGGGCAACAGAGTGAGACCCTGTCTCTACTGAAAAAATTTTTAATTAACCAGGCACAATGGCACACACTTGTAGTCCTAACTATTCAGGAGACTGAGGCAGGAGTATCACTTGAGTCTAGGAGTTCAAAGCTGCAGTGAGCTATGATCATGTCACTGCACTCCAGCCTGAGTGACAGAGTAAGACTCTTTTTTTTTTTTTCTTTTTTTTTTTTTTTTTTTGAGATGGAGATGGAGTCTCACTCTGTCACCCAGGCTGGAGTGCAACGGTGCAATTTGGGCTCACTGCAACCTCCGTCTCCCAGGTTCAAGTGACAACCCTGCCTCAGCCTCCCAAGTAGATGGGATTACAGGCACACACTACCATGCCAGGCTAATTTTTTGTATTTTTAGTAGAGACGGGGTTTTGCCAGGTTGGCCAGGTGGGTCTCGAACTCCTGACCTCAGGTGACCCACCTGCCTTGGCCTCCCAAAGTGCTGGGATTACAGATGTGAGCCACCATGCCCAGCCGATTCTCTCTCTTAATAAAAAAACCGTATTGATAGGCATACAATATATAAAGATGTAATCTGTATGACAAAAACAGTACAAAGTAGGAGGGAGGTAGTAGAGTTACATTTTTTAAAGTTTATGTATGTTATTGAAATTAAGAAGGTATTAATCTGAACTTCATTGTTATAAGTTGTTAATTACAATCCCCAGGGTAATCACTAAGAAATTAACTTCAAAAAACACATAGTAAAGGGGAAAAAGAGTGTTTTTTAATGGTACACATGAAAATACCTATCTAATACAAAAGAAGACAATATGGATGCATAGAGGAATACAAAAGATCCAATGTATATAGAAAACAAATAGTAAAAGACAAATGTAAATTCTACTTTATTAGTAATTATAGTAAATATAAATGGATTAAACACTCCAATGAAAGGGCAGATACTGACAGAATGGATTTTAAAACATTATTCATCTATGTGCTATTTATAGAGGCACACTTTAGATTCAAAAACACTATAATAAGTTGAAAGTAAAAAGATGGAAACAAATGTGCCATGAAAACAGTAACTAAAAGAAAGCTGGAGTAGCTATACTAAGATCAGATAAAATAGATGGTAAGACAATGATATTTTACTAGGCTGGACGCAGTGGCTCATGCCTGTAATCCCAGCACTTTGGGAGGCCGAGGCGGGTGGATCACGAGGTCAGGAGTTCAAGACCAGCCTGGCCAAGATGGTGAAACCCCATCTCTACTAAAAATACAAAAGAATTAGCCGGGCGTGGTGGCATGAGCCTGTAATCCCAGCTACTCTGGAGGCTGAGGCAGAGAACTGCTTAAACTTGGAGGGGCGGAGGTTGCAGTGAGTCGAGATTGCGCCACTGCACTCCAGCCTGGGCGACAGAGTGAGACTCCATCTCAAAAAAAAAAAAAAAAGAAAAAATGGTATTTTACTAGAATGAAAAAGGAAATTTTATAATGATAAAAGGATCAGTCTACACGATAATTATAGGCTGTATCCTTTATCCAAAATGCTTGGGACCAGAAGTATTTCAGATTTTGGAATATTTGCACATACACAATGAGATATTTTGGGGACGAGGCCCAAGTCTAAACAAGAAATTCTTTTATGTTTCATATGCACTTTATACACATAGTCTGAAGGTAATTTTATACAATGTTTTTAATAATTTTATGCATGAAACAAAGTTTGTATACAGGTACACTGAACCATCAGAAAGCACGTGAGGTCAGGACTGGAATTTATCCCTTGTGGAGTCATGTTGGCCCTCAAAACTGTTTGGATTTTGAGGCGCTTCAGATGTCAGATTTTCTGATTAAGGAATCAACTCATATAAACATACATGAACCTAACAACAGAGCCCCCAAATACATTAAACAAAACCCAACAGAATTGAAGAAGGAAATAGACAAAAATTCAGTAGTTAGACACTTCAATAACCCATTACGATAATGGATGGAATAACTATACAGAAGACCAACAAGAAAATAGTAGATTTGAACAATACTATAAACAACTAGACCTAACATCTATGAAACATTCCACCTAACAACAGCAGAGAACTTATTCTTTTTAGGTGCATATAAACATTCTCAAGGGTAGACCATAATTAGGCCATAAAACAAGGTTTAATAAATGTAAAATCATAGAAATTATATAAAGTATATTCTCTAACCACAATGAAATAAAATTAGAAATCACTACCAGAACAAAATTTGTAAATTCACAAACATGCATATTAACACACTCCTGAGTGACCAATGCTCAAAGTGATAGATATTCTAAATACTCTGACTTGATCATTACAGATCCTATGCATGTAACAAAATATCACTTGTACTCCATAAATGCGTGTAAGTACTAAGTAACAATAAAAAACCAAAAGGAAGAAATTACAAGTTTATTAGAAAATACTTTGAGATGAATGAAAATGAAAACACAACATACCATACATTTGATGCAGCTAAAGCAGTGCTTAGAAATTTATAGCTGTAAATGTCAATATTAACAAACTAAGAAAGATTTCAAATCAATATCCTAAACCTCCACCTTAAGAAACTAGAAAAATAAGAGCAAACTAAACCCAAAGCAAGAAAAAGAAAGAAATAATAAAGACTAGAGCAGAAATAAATGAAATAGGAAATAAAAAATAATAGAGAAAACTCAATAAAAGCAAAAGTTGGTTCTTTGTAAAGATCAACAAAACTGGCAAATCTTTACCTATACTGATAAGAAAAAATAAAGAGAGAAGACTCAAGTTACTAAATCAGGAAAGAGGTAACATTACTGTCAATCTTACAGAAATAGAAAGGTTTATAAGCTGGGCACAGTGACTCACACCTATAATCCCAGCACTTTGGGAGGCCAAGGAGGGAGGATTGGTTGAGTTCAGGAGTTCAAGACCAGCCTGGACAACAAGGAGAAATCCCATCTGTACAAAAAAAAAATATATACAAAAATTAGCCAGGTGTGGTGGCCCACCCATCTAATCCCAGCTACTATGGAGGCTGAGGTGGGAGGATTGCTTGAGCCTGGGAAGTGAAAGCTGCAGTAAGCCATGTTTGTACCACTACACTCCAGCCTGGGTGATGGAGCAAGACACTGTCTCAAAAAAAAAAGGTTTACAATGGAATACTATGAATAATTATATATCAACAAACTAGATAACCTAGAGAAAACTTGAGAAATTTCTAGGAAGAAAAAAACTACCAAAACCAATTGAAAAAGAAATAGAAAATCTCAATGAAACTATAACAAATAAAGCAATTAAATTAATAATCAAACCACTTCCCATAAACCAAAGCCCAGGACCAAATGGCTTAACTGGTGAGTTCCACTCAATGTTTAAATTAATACCGACTTTTCACAAACTCTTCCAAAATAAAGAATAGGAAGGGGCACCTACTAACTCATTCTTTGAGAGCAATATTACCCTGATACTAAAACTAGATAAAGATATCAGACAGTAAAGAAAACTACAGATCAATATCCCTTATGAATAAGCATAAAAATCCTCAACAAAATACTAGCAAACCAAATCTAGCAACTTATAAGAAGAATTACACACCATCACCTAGTGAAATGTATCCCAAGAATACAAGATTGTTTCAACATATGAATATTAATCAACATAATGCACCATATTAATAGAATAAAGAACAAAAAACACATGATCATCTCAAAGGATCCAGAAAAAGCAACTGAGAAAATCCAACTACCTTTTATGATTAAAAAAAAAAAAAAAACTCAAAAAAATTGAAAGAAAGAAACAACCTCAACCTGATGAAGGCCATCTACAAACAAATAAACAAACAAATTCACAGCTAACATTATGGTTAATGGTGTAAGACTGTAAATTTTATGCCTAAGATCAGGAAAAAGACAAGGATGTCTCCACTCATAACTTCTGTTCAACATTGTGCTGGAAGATCTAGTCATGACAATCAGGCAAGAAAAAATAATAAAAGGCATCCATTTTTCCAAAGTAGAAGTAAAATTGCCTGTATTCACAAAAGACAGGATCTTGTATATACAAAAATCTAAGGAATCCATAAAATAATTGAACAAGTTCATCAAGGTTGCAGGATACAAAATCAACATAGAAAAATCAATTGTGTTTCTATATACTAGAAATGCACAACCAGAAAATGAAATTTAAAAAACAATTCCATTTCAAATAGCAACAAAATAAAATACTTAGGCTTTTTCACTGAAATTACAAAACATCCTTGAAAAGATTTAAAGAAAACCTAAACAATGGGAAAACATCCACGTTTATGGATTGCAAGATTTAATTTGCTAAGGTGGCAAAACTCTTTGATTGCTCTACAGATTCAATGCGATCTCAATCTAATCCTAGCAGGCTTTTCTGCAAAAGTTGTCAAACTGATCCTAAGATTTACATATAAATACAAGGGAACTTGAATAACCATAGTAACCTTGAAAAAGAAGAACACAGTAAGAGGACTGAAACTTCCCAATTTTAAAACATATTACAAAGCTACAGTAATCAAAATAGTGTGAGACTTTCATAAAGATAGACATATAGACCAAAAGAATAGAAAGATCAGAAATAAACCCTTACATTTATGATCAATTAATTTTTGACAAAAGTGTCAAAACAATTTCAGAGGGGGTAAAACTGTCTTTTTAACAAATGGTGCTAGGATAATTAGCCAAAAAAAAATTTTACAAAAAGAATTAATCAAACCCCTACCTCACTCTATATATAAAAATTAACTCACAATGGATGCAAGATCTAAATGCAAGAGCTAAAATTATAAAATTCTTAGAAGAAAGTTAGGTAGAAATCTTTGTGACCTTGGATTAGACAAGAATCTCTTCGATATGACACCAAAAGCACTAGCAACAGAAGAAAAAAATAGATAAATTAGACTTCATCAAAATTTAGGACTTTGGGCCAGGCACACACCTGTAATCCCAGTGCTTTGGGAGGCTGAGGCGGGAGGGTCACCAAAGGTCAAGAGTTCAAGACCAACCTGGCCAACATAGCAGAACCCCATCTCTACTAAAAATTACAAAAATTAGCCAGGTGTGGTGGTGCATGCACCTGTAATCCTAGCTACTTGGGAGGCTGAGGTGGGAGGATCACTTGAACCCAGGAGGCAGGGGTTGCAGTGAGCCAAAATCGCACCCCTGCACTCCAGCCTGGGTGACACACTGAGACTGTCTCAAAAAAATAATAATAATAATTAGTACTTTTGTGCTTCAAAGAATACTATCAAGAAAGTGAAAAGACAACTCACAGTATGGGAGAAAGTATTTGCAAATCACATATCTTATAAGGGAAGAGCATTTGGAAAATATCAAATATGTTTAAAACTCAACAATAATACGACACATAATCCAATTTTATAATGAGCAAAAGGCTTAAATAGACATTTCTCCAAAGATATACAAGTGGCCAAGAAACACATGAGAAAATGCTCAAGATCATTCCTTATGAGAGAAACGTACACCAAAACCCCAATGAGAGACTACTTAGCATCCACTAGGATGGCTATAATCCAAGAGATAGAGAATAACAAATGTCAGCAAGGATGTGGAGAAATCGGAAGACTTGTGCATTGGTGGGAATGTAAAATCATGCAGTTGTTTTGGGAAAGAAGTTTAGCAGTTCCTCAAAAAACTAAACATAGAAGGACTGAGCAATTGAACTCCTAAGTAAATAGCCAAGAGCAGTGAAAACATGTTGAAATAAAAACATCTCCATAAATATTCATAGCAGCATATTCATAATACTCAAAGAAGTGAAAACAACCCAGTGCCTACCCATTGATGAGTGGATAAATTACAGTATGTCCATACAACGGAATATTATTCAGTCATAAAAAGGAGTTGAGTACTGACTTCTTCTACAACATGGGTGGATTTTGAAAACTTTATGATGCATGAAAGGAAGCAAACACAAAAGGCCACATATTGTATAATTCCATTCATATAAAATGTCCAGAATAGGAACATTTGTAGAGACAGAAAGTAGATTAGTGGGGTACAGGAGGGGGCTGCTATGTCTGACTGGGTGGTCAGGGAAGGCCTCTCTACAGAGGTAGCATTGGGATAGAGTCTTGACAGGGTGTGTCATGCAGATTCCCTTGGGAAGTACATTCCAGGCAGAGGGAACAGCCAGTGCAAAGACTCTGAGCTTGTGGGAAAGGACAGGAGGCAGGACAGGTAGGTAGAACTACGTACTGTCGGGCCTAGAGTGCAGGATAGGGAATTTAAAGTTTCTCCTAAAGTAGAAGGAAGCTTTGGGGGGCCTTAATGGTATGTGGAGGATTGGGGGTTGGTTGGTATTGAAAAGACTTCCCTGGCTCCCATGTTGAGAATAAACTGGGGGGTAGTAAGCATAGAATTGAGAAGGCCAAATCAGAGAGGAGGGAAGAAATGGACATGGCCCCATCCCCAGTGGGAGCTGGGAAAACAGAGACAAGTGGACACATTTAAGAAAGCTTGTGAAGCTAGAGTGGATGAGATTGACTGATGCACTAATGTCCATCTCCTAGCAAGAACTTTTTCCTCTGTTCCTCAGAGGCCTTTATTCTTTCCTCACCCATGTGTAGAGAGAGAGCAAATGAGGGTATTTTTAGAAAGTCTTTAGGAGGGAGAGCTGAAGAGATGGACCACCATCACCTGGACTGTCAAAACTGAAGCACAGCCTGTCCACAGACACAACTGCATGGGAATGTCCGTGGCAGTTTATACCTAATAGCCCCACACTGAAAACCACCCAAATGTCCATCAACGGGAGAATGGAGAAATTGCATGTATTCCTACAACAAAATACTAGATAACAATGAAAAAAACAGTCTACTGCCACCAGCAACAACACCGGATACATCTCAAAAATGTAATATTGTGCAAATAAAGCCAGGCAAAATAGGAGTATATGCCTATGATTATCATACGAAGTTCAAGCACAGGCACAACAAATTCAACATAGTGATAGAAATCTGATAACTTATAGTGATAGAAATCAGTGGTTACCTAGTGGTGGGAAGCAGAGATTGGCTGGAAAGGGGAACAAGGGAACTTTCTGGAAATCTAAAAATGTTTTATATCTAGATCTGGGGGATGGTAAGTAGGTACATGTACTTTTTCATTTTATTTTATTTTATATTTTATTTTTTGAGACAGAGTCTCACTCTGTCCCCCAGACTGGAGTGCACTGGCACAATCTGGGCTCCCTGCAACCTCCACCTTCCGGGTTCAAGCGATTCTCCTGCCTCAGCCTCCCGAGTAGCTGGGATTACAAGTGCATGCCACCATGCCTGGCTAATTTTTGTACTTTTAGTAGAGATGGGGTTTCACCATGTTGGCCAGGCTGGTCTCGAACTCTTGACCTCAAGTAAGCCACCAGCCTTGGCCTCCCAAAGTGCCAGGATTACAGGCATGAGCCACCGTACCTGGCCAATAATGTCTTAATAAAATATGGTGCTGACATAGAGCACAGAAAATGCTCCCCAAGCATTTGGGAACTCAGCAGCAATAAGGGGGTGCCGAACTGTGCTCTCCCCAGGCCTGGCTTTCAGGAGGGCAGCTGACTACTCTTGCATTTCCCCAACACCTGGGGGTAATGCAACAGCTACTACAGGTCTCATGTCATTCTCTCAAAGGGTTCTGAACTCTCTTTACAAAAATTCTGTTTCCCTCTTGAATGTCATCGTCAAAAATTCAAATGTCCCACAGATGCTGGGAGTCAGCCCTGAGCCAGGCATGGGCTGGCTGGAGGAGGTGAAAGAGGAACGACCAGTCAGGTCAGGCTGTGGCTGCATGGGACAGTCTGGGTTAAAAGCACAGGCTCCAGAGCCACTCTGCCTGGATTCAAATCCCAGCTCTGCCTCTTACTAGCTGAATGACCATAGGCACGTCAGTTAACTGTTTGGAACCTCAAATTCTACCTGTGTGAAATGGAAATAATAATGCCAGCCTCACAGGGCACTAAACTTACGTATATATCTTTAAAGTGCAAGCACAACCCATCACCTATATCTTAATGGACAGAATATCCTGTCCTGTCCCTGGCACTGGCTCTCCACCTCAGCGTCCACCACTGCCCCATGGCTGCCCCTCTCGCTTGACCTTACACTCCACCAACACCTACTGAGGCTGGGTGTGGCAGCTCATGCCAGTAATTCTAGCACTTTGGGAGGCCAAGGCCAGAGGATCACTTGAGGCCAGGAGCAAAATAGGCAAAATAGTGAGATCCGGTCTTTACAAAAATTTTTTTAATTAGGCAAGTGCAGGCGCACACACCTGTAGTCCCAACCACTTGGGACCCTGAGGCAGGAGGATCACTTGAGCCCAGGAATCGGAGGCTTCAGTGAGCTATGACCGCACCACTGCACTCCATCCTGGACAACAGAGAGAGACCCTGTCTCTAAAAAACATAAAGTAAAATAAAAAACAAAACAAACAAAAACTTACTGATCTCTTTCCCACTGGAGACACACCACATGCTGCGGGGAGATGGCTAGAACCTGGCCTGTTTATGCCTTGGTCTCACCCTTCCTGTCCTCTAACACACTCTCTCCCTACCCAAGGCCTTCCCCTCTCCCCACCCTCACTCCGTGGCTAACTCACAGACACCCTTCAGATCACCCTGATGTGTCACTTCCTCTAGGAAGCCTCCCCTGATCCCGTCTGCTCTGCTCCTGTCTCCTCTGTATTCCCCACCAGCAGAAAACTTTCTGGAATCTGTCCTTTCACTGCTAAGTCATCTTCAGGACCCAGCGCAGGACGTGGAACCCGCAGGCATCCCGTGAGTGTTTGCTGAATGAGAATGGGCGAATGAATGAATGACCATAATTCTGCCTGAGAAATTATGGAAGGCTTCACAGAGGAGGTGACCTTTCACTGGGTCCTAAAGGATAAGTGGAAGTTAACCAGGGGAAGAGTTGAGGGGCAGTGTGCATGGTTGAGGGTTGTGGCCAAGCCCCATGTCTTCTATGGCCCAAAGGAGAGGAGGCTATTGAGGCTAAGATGTTAGGCTGAGATTTTAGGGCTTGATCCTATAAGCCATGGGTTGCCCTCTGCACTGCCTGGGCGCCAATGCTCTGGAGTCTGGTCCAGCCAGGCTGGGTCTCTAAGATTCTAATGGGCAGCCAAGGTTTGGGGCCCCTGCTGGGGCATCAAGAAGAAAGCCAAAGCCAAGCAGACTTTCAAGCAGAGAGGGAACATGATCACATCTTCAGACTTACCACTGTGCAGGGAGTGGTGCCAGACAGAGGAAGAGGGTCAAGTTCTAAGAGGAGGGTAAGCCTCGGACCACTGTGCTTAAGATGGTAGAAAGGGGAAATCAAGGGCGATTCCAGCTCCCACTGGCTGTAGGGCATGAAGGAAGCAGTGTTTAGGCAGAGTGATGAAGGCGGTGAGTCGTGGTTTTACTGCTGTGGAAGTAGGCAGAAAATCTAGGAGAAGCAGATGTTCATGATCTGTGTAACAGGCTGCACAACTCACCCCTCTCAACACACACAAGTGCACAGGCAGCCCTTCCCTCTGAAGCCAGCTGAGCATCGCTGGAGACTCCATCCTCACACCCAGCCTAGCTGAGAGTCTGGCTGAGATTTGCAACCTTATAAAAAATTGCCTGTACACACATTGCCAAGACCAGACCCGGCACAACTCCAATTTCTACTGTATCAGTTTCCACAGAACAAGACAAGCAGTGGCTTCTAGAAGGAGCTTCAGGCTCCAACGGTTTTGCCTTTTCTCAGAAGCAATTGCTACTTTCATAAACACTGGGTGGGGGCGGGGGGAGATAGCACAGACAGTGGCTAAGCTATGCTCATTACAGGCAAGTACTGATACAGAGAGGAGAAAAAAAAGTCCAGCTTGTACTATCTCCAGATATTGGTGTTGTGACTTCTAACAGCATCCACTGTATCTTGTTTCATTACAACTGCCAAAAGGAAAAAAAAAATTGAATTACCATGCTAATGTCTTCTCTTTTGGTGAAATCTGTGATTCTGGTACGTGGATATAAAATACATCGTTAGTTGCTTTTAAACTTGTCTCTAATGATGAAAATAACATTGCAGGGCATGAAGGGGAGACATAAGTAAACTCAGGGGGCTGGCAGCACTGGAGAACCTCTCATAAGCCCGTAATGTGACAGTGCACTTTCTTCCTCCCTCCAAGATGACAGTTAATTCCACACTAGGAAGGCTGTCAAAAATGCTTAGTTCTGCTCCACTTGAGTTAATTACCGGCCCTGGGGCAGGCTGCCCTCTACTCCTCTGCTAATGGGGCTGGGCTCCAGGTAAAAAATCCATTTGCAAGAATGTTTTCCTTGCTCCAGATCTAATTTATTGAATATCAAATATTTATGCCAATGCAATTAAAGTGACAACACTGCTCTCCCTTCTCCCCTGCCCCCAGTCCTAGACGAGCCCCGGATGGCTGACAGAATGCTTTATCCAGTCAACACAGGATGAAAGTTTTACCTGAGCTTCTAAAGCAAGAGCTTTAAAACCTCTTTAACCCACAAAGTCACCTGGGATTCTTTTATCTCCTTCTCCTTTGTAGGCAGCCACGTGACCGGCTATGGAGCAATGACTGAGATGCTGAGGCAGGAGGCTCAACTGTGGTTTCAAATCAACCAACACTTGCTGCAGCCCTGTGTGCCAGGCACCTGACAAGGCCCTGTGACTGAGCGAGATGGAATAGGCTCGGCCTGTTTCCACAGCAATCTTGCAACCTGACAGCAGAGAAAGCTTGGAGCATGCACAGAAGAGTGACCAACACTGGCAATGCAGACAAGCTGGAAGGGTCTAGGAATACATCCTTAGAGATCTTGGACTGGGGGTCTCCAAGGCTTAAAGGCCACCCAAGATCCCCTTCCACACAACCAACTCTAACTGCAGAAAGTTTCAGATCCAGCCAAGTGTATTTCATTTTTCCCAAAATGCTACTCCCAGCAAGAGGGCCTCAGACTGTCCAGACCTGGAGCTTTGGGCCATTCATTCCGTCTGAGACAGCACCCAGCCCTGCTCCACCCCTATGAAGCTCTTGCATCACGAGACACATGATTTGGCATCTGCCCCAGAGGAGTGATGGGTAAAGGTGAGCCCATGGACAATCACATGTGTACCCTCCCTGGTACATTCTGGAAATGGGAAAAAGAAATGCAGCTGGCTAAAGAGGACTTTTTTTTTTTTTCTTTTCTCCCCTAAAGCAAGGGAGCTCAGCAAAGCTTAGGCCAGTAGGTAATGCAGTGTCAAATAGCACAGCATATTTGAGTTGTGCTACACCTGCTACTTGGCTTGTATTCCTTCAAGGCCTTGCTGGCTACATGCACCTCTCCCTTTTGACAATGGAACAGAGGCCTTTCCTTGGGGCTGAACTGGGTTGTGAAGGAGAAACAGGCATCACAAGGTGGGCCACATGGACAAAGGCCGAGTAGAGAGAATGCAGGACATTCTGTTCAAAGAACTAAAAGCAGATGGATTTTTATTGGAGCCTTAATTGCAAGGGAGTAAGCCCTGGGAATGTAAACATCAAATGAGGTAATCTAAGCATGTTAGAAAATGTCAAATTGTAGATAAATGTGAATTACTACCCATATCACTGAGGTGTTGAGGAAACCAAGTGATATGTTATATGCACACTGGCATTACATAAATTATAGTCATTACAGGATACTTTGGAAGATTAAGCTTCAATCATGGACACTGATTTTAAAATATACTTATGTGTCGATTTCTTCTGATCCTACCTTTTTACAGCTGTTCATAAACTGAGAATTATGATCAATTTCTTCTCTGTTCTCTTTCCCAAATGAACACACTGTACCCAACTTTAACATTTACTGTTTAGATATTCTTAGTTTCCTGTCAATCTGACCACCATGCTTCAGGTTTGAAGCACTGTGATCATGTTTTATGGACAGACCATTCTTCTGGCTATGAGTATGAGGGTAAGAGAATTGGTATTTATATCCCTTTTTATGTCTTCAGTTATCACCTGCTCTGGTTTGACTGTGTCTCCCAAAAAGCATGTGTTGGAAACAGAATCCTCAATGCAACAGTGTCAGGAGGTGGGGCCTGTTGGGAGGTGGGGCCTCAAGGGATGTGTTTAGTCATGAAGGCTTCACCTCCATGAATGCATTTAAGGGTTTGAGGCTGCGAGTTGGATAATTTGCTCACTCTCTCACCGTCTCTTTGCCCTCCCACCATGAGATGACATAGCAAGAAGGCCCTCGTCCGATGCCGGCCCCTTGATCTTGGATTTCCCAGCCTCCAGACCATGAGCCAATAAACTTCTGCTCACTATAAATTACCCAGTCTGTGGCATTGTGTGACAGCAGCAGGAACTAAGACATCACCTTATTCAAAGGCATTATCACACCACATCTAAGCTTCTGTCATGATTTCTGAGCTGTATACACTGCCTCGAAACTGTCTCAAAATCATCTTCCTCTTAGCTGCTCAAACATCAAATATTATGTTTACCATTAAAACTAACTGTAGTGCCCGCTTTGGCAGCACATATACTAAAATTGGAACAATACAGAGAAGATTAGTGTGCCCCTACACAATGATGGCATCCAAATTCATGAAGCATTCCATATTTTTTAATTAAAAATTATATATATTTAAAAAGCTAACTGTAAAAAGACCTCTACTATAGCCAATGTGATAGAACAAGAAAAATAATAAGGGGTAAAATGGTTGGAAAGGAAGAAACACATTTATCATTATTAGCAGGCAATATAATTACATATCAGAACACCAAAAACATCACAGAAAAGCTATTTGAACTAATAAGAGAAGCCAGTAAAATGGTCTAATACAAAGTATATTTGCAGATGGACTCAATGGTTCATGCCTATAATCCCAACACTTTGGAAGACTGAGGTAGGAAGATTGCTTGAACCCAGGAGTTTGATACCAGCTTGGGCAACATACTGAGACCCCTATCTCTACAAAAAAAAAAAAAAAAAAAATTAAATCATCCAGATATGGTGGTGCATGCCTATAGTCACAGCTAATAGAGACACTGAGGTTTAAGGATCACTTGAGCCCAGGAGGTTGAGGCTACAGTGAGCCGTGTTCCCACCACTGCACTCCAGCCTGAGCAGCAGAATGAGATCATCTCAAAAAAAAAAAAAATATATATATATATATATATATATTTGTATGAAGCAATAGTTTTCCTATATATAACAATAGCCAATTAGAAATAAAACAGAAAAATCTGGCTCATAATATACATCTAGCTACCTTACTGACATCTCCACGAGATTGTATCACAGAAATTTCAGCACGAAAGTGAATTTTGGATGTTCCACTCCAATATTTTCCTCCTCCAGTGCTCCCTAATTCCATGAAGGACTCTTTGGCTCTTTCATCTACTTATTTGCACAAGACAGAACCCTAGGATTCTCTCCCTTTCCCCTCTCCCATACTTCCATCCCCAAATCTGTCATCAAAGCCTGACAATACACTCTACGTCCATCCACTCACCCCTCCAAACCGACTGCCTTTACGTTAGTTCAAGCCTCCATTATCTCTTCCCAGGACAATTGTAGTAGCCCTCACTCTTCTCCTCTTTTGTGTTCTTGCCCTTCCCAATATGTCTCAATGAAGCAGGCATAAGGACCCTTTAAGATTTTAAGCTAAATTACACCATTTCCCAGCTGATACCCTTCAGAAGCCAATACACCCCATATCCTCAGCATCACCTGCATGCCTTGGCTTCCCATGATCCTGAGAACCCTTCTAGCTTTGGTTCAAGCCAATCTCCTCCTCACTCCCTGCACTGCAGCCACGCCAGCCTCCTTTTGTTTCCTCGAATGCCCCTAGTCTCTTTCCCAGTTCAGGGCCTTCACTCTCTGTCTTTCCTCCTGGGAATAAGAATCACTGACCTTACTTCAAGAAGACTGAGGAGAGCCAGAGGGCATTAGTCCTTGCCAGAGATCGCCCTGACTTTCTGGGCCTCAGTTTCCCTGTCTGCAACACCAACTGGTTGAACTAGAGATTCTCTCTGGCATTGCATGAGCTGAGATTTCAGTAAGAGGTGACAGCAATTGAACTGGTGGAGAAGGAGAATGGGAAGTGGGGAAGAGGACAGAGAGGAAATGGTCCTGGGGAAGAGGGCACAGAAAGAAAAGCCTAGAAAACTATGGGTAACAACTTTCAGGGAGCTTAAAACACTGAGTGCTACTTAGCAAAACAACTCAGATCAAATTTAACAGGATTTGGAACCATCATCAAAATCTTGTCCAAGGACAGAAAAAGCCAGTGAACTCGCCATATTTAAATATTAAATGCACGCACTATATAGAAATTTTGGTTCTACTGCATGAAAATAATCCACATTATCCAAAGTCAAGGGGAGAAAAAAAAAAAAAAGACTATCCATGTAAACAGCTTCTAGCTAGCCAAAGAAAGGGACACTTTAGCTGCTTTCATTCCTGGCTTTCACAGAGACTCCTGGCTGCCAACTCAAATCTTTCTTCCTAACAGAGATTTGGTTTCACCCAAGGAAGCAGTCCAATTAAAATGCTGCATTTCCCAGCTTCCTCTGCCAAGAGAGGTGGCCACATAGTATAGTCTGGCAAATGATACTTAAGAAGAGGCTGCTGGGTGGACTTCAGAGAGATGTCACAAAAGGCAGGGCTGGTACACATTCTTTTTTGCCCTTTGTTTTCCACCCTTTCTCCTTCTTCCTTCTTCAACCGTCTTGTGACCTCAAGGTGATGATAAGGGACAGACCAAGAGAATCAGAGACTGCCATTTAAACCCCACCTCTGCCATCTCAACTCTATGAACTTGGACAATTTGCTTAACCTCTCTGAGCCTCATTCTTGTCTGCAATATGGGAGCCATAATGCCTCACTTGCGATATTGTTAAGATTAATTGATATGTTTATATTGTTCTGAGAAAAAAAGATAAATGTAGCTAGTTTATCACACATAGGCTACAGCACTTTGTAAACTATATAGCTCTAAAAAAAAGGGGGGGTAAATTGTTTGTTTTTTCCTCCTCCTTATTTTGTAAGTGACAGATTGTTCTCTCAACCAAATCTAAAATACTTTAAAAATTAGGATACTATGTTTCTACATGACATTCTTTCATTATAGGAATGTCTATTTCTTTGACATGACACTGGTTATCAGATGCAGCCACAGGTCCTTTTATATGCAGTCTGGCCACATGCAAATCACAAATTATCTTGTATTCTCCAACTCTGGCATTAAAGTTAACTTGGGTGGGTGCGGTGGCTCACACCTGTAATCCCACCACTTTGGGAAGCTGAGGCGGGCAGATCACAAGGTTAGGAATTCGAAACTAGCCCGGCCAACATGGTGAAACCCCATGTCTACTAAAAATACAAACATTAGCTGGGCAAAGTGGTGGCACGCTCCTGTAATCGCAGCTACTCGGGAGGCTGAGGCAGGGGAATCACTTGCGTCCAGGAGGCAGCGGTTGCAGTGAGCCGAGGTCTTGCCATTATACTTCAGCCTGGGTGACAAGAACAAGACTCCGTCTCAAAAAAAATTAAAAAATTAAAAATAAAGTTAACTTGTATTCTCCAATTTTAGCATTAATTATCTTCTAAGTAAACCAGAAAATTCAGATGCATAATTCTTAAAAAAAAAAAGAAAGAAAGAAAAAAATCTCTTTTCAAAAGTGTATGTCTGTTTTACTGAGCATTTGATGGGTCTCATCAATCTAGAATTCCACATCCTTCAGTTCTAGAAATTTTCCTTATTTCTTTGATGATGCGTGCCCTTTCATTTTCTATATCCTTTCATTCTTAAACTCCTGTTTTTTGGATGTTGGACCCCCTAGTCTGTTTCTCTAGTTCTTCTTATCTTTTTCTTTCCTGTTTCCCATTTCTTTGTAGACATCACTTTCTTTTTGAAATATTAACTCAACTTTACCATTCAATCCTTCTGGTGAATTGTTCATGTTTAAGCATTTTTTTTTTTTTTTTTTTTTTGCTGTTAATTTCTTTGTGTTTCTGGTGTTTTATTGTTCTCTGAATTCTGTGTGTTCTTTTCATCAGCATTCCTTACTTGTTTCATGAGTGCCATATCTTTCTATCTTGTGTTGTATCTCTGAGAATGTTAATGTTTTTAAGATTTCTTCTCCCTGCATCATCTACCTCCTCTAGCTTGCTTTTTTTTCTTTGCTTATTTGTTTATTTGCTTATTTGTTTATTTATCCTTCGTGGTAGAAGCTTTTCTTAAATGTCAAGTGACTTTTGATTTTCTGCTCATATTAAAGACTGAGACACTGAAAATTGATTGGGACTTTTGAGCTTTTCAACTAAGAGTCATACAAGGAGATCTGAACAGGACACTTTGTTGAGAAGACTCCGGTGTCAGTGTCGTTAGGGCTCTACTCTTGGGCTTGTCATATGCTCCAAAAAAGAATCTTTCCATCTTCTGCCTGACTACCAGCATTCTGGGAGGTGAGTGGGATCTTAACATTGAGAATAAATCTCAATCATGTCACTTGCGTGCAAGAAATCCTAAATGATTCCTGGTTGTCTACAGGTTAGACTCTATACAAGTAAAGCAGTTAAATCTTGCTCATTCCAATATGCTGTTCCAAAATTAACTCTCAGCCAGTTCCCTTCCTACCCATATTCCAACTTCCAACTGGGCCCATTTACTCATAAGTTCTGTGAGTTTCCTGTGTCTCAGCCACAAGGCATCTGCACCCTTCCCTTCTCACATCTCCCTGATAACTCTAAAGAGGCATCTATCTTGCACTCTTTTTTATGCAGAGTAATTGGACTCAGACTGAGCTCCCCTAAAGCTCCTACACCTACATCTGTCACTGCTGTGTATAACGCAAAGGATGCTAAAGAGACGGAAACACGTTCCCTAGAAAGCCATGGGGAATTCTAAACACTTCTTTCCTATCGCACAAACTAAACAACCCAATCACTTAGATATTTTTAAGTGCTCTCCTGGATAATATTTGAGCTAAAGAGCAAAAATCAAAACTGCAAACAGACTAGTTAAAAACAATGGAAAAGAGAAAACATATAAGAAATCTTAGGAGATGAGACAAAGCTGATTCATAGGCAAATTTGTAGCCTTAAATAGCCTTTATGGTTAATCAGAAAAGAATAAAAACAGGTAAACTAAACTTTCATTTAAGTAATTTGGTTTTAATAAAAGATCAAAGTAACCAGGGGACAAAAGCTGTAAAACAGTTAAAAGCAAATATTATTGATTAGTAATCTTAACAATCAGAAAGACAGCAGGATTAATAAATAAATTTTAGAGTTGGTTCATAAAACAGCTTTGCTTCTACCATTAGAAGAAACACAAACAGGCCAGGCGTGGTGGCTCACATCTGTAATCCCAGCACTTCGGGAGGACGAGGCGGGTGGATCACTTGAGGCCAGGAGTTCAAGACCAGCCTGGCCAACATGGCGAAACTCTATATCTACAAAAAATACAAAAATTAGCCAGGCATGGTGTTGCACTTATAGTCCCAACTACTTGGGAAGCTGAGTCAGAGAATCTCTTGAACCCAGGAGGTAGAGGTTGCAGTGAGCTGAGATTGCACCACTGCACTCCATCCTGGGTGACAGAGCGAGACTTTGTCTCAAAAAAAAAAAAAAAAAAAAGGAACACGAATAAATGTTATAAATGCCAAAAGGGAAACTACAGGTTTTAAAACTCTAAGAGGACTCTACATACAATTATATGCTTATAATTTCAAAACCGCAATGAAATGGATTACTTTCTGGGAAAACATAACATTAAAAAATTGCTTCCACAAAAAGTAGACTATCTGAATAGAACAATAATAAAGGAAAAATATTTAAAGAAAGTTCTTAAAGTATTGCCTCCTAAAATGGTTATAGCCTCAGATGATTTCACAGATGAGTTACCTCACCTTTCACAGAACAAATAAATTTTGTAACATTAGCTCTTTCAGGGCATGAAAAGAAAAAGATGTAAATTTTTTTTTTTTTTTTTTTTGAAACAGGGTCTCACCCTGTCACCCAGGCTGGAGTGCAGTGCACCATCATAGCTCACTATAGCCTCGATCTCCTGGGCTCAAACGATTCTCCTGCCTCAGACTCCCAAAATGCTTACAGGCACGAGCCACCATGCCTGACCAAAACATGTAAATCTTATCAGTTCATTTTACAAAGCTAGCAAAACTATTGATAAAATATTCTGGATGAACCGCAAAAACATTACGCAGCCAGGCACCAGGCAGTCCCAACTACTCGAGAGGCTGAGGCTGGAGGATCACTTAAGCCCAGAAGTTTGAGGCTGCAGTGAGTTATGATCACATCTGTGAATAGCCACTGCACTCCAGGTTGGGCAACATAGCAAGACTCCATCTCCAAAAAAAACAAATTTTAAAAACTTTTTAAAATTTTTTAATAAAAACTTTATGTTGAATGAAAGACACCAGATACAGAAGAGTACAAACTATATGATCATATATAGGACAAGTTCAAGGACAGAACAGACCAAACTAATCTCTGCTGATAGAAACCAGGGAAGTGGTTGCTGGGGTGTGGATGGAAGACTGACTGGAGGGGCCACAAGGGAATGTTCTGGGACCACGAAAATGTGCCATATCTTGATCTGGATGATGGTGACTGAGGTGTATATATTTGTCAGAATTCATCAAGCTGTACACTGAAGGTTTTTGTAGTTTACTGTATGTAAATTATATCTGAATAATGTCCTATTAGGAAAGAAAAAACCTTGTAACTGTGACTTAAAAGATAGTCAACAACAACAAAAACCGGCCAATCACACTTAATATGTTATACATACAAAAATACTAAAAAGATACAAGCAAACATAATCCTGCAATAGACTGGGAGAATAATACATCAAAAAACTCCAAGGTTGTTTCAATATTAGAAGGCTATTACTGTAATAATTTGTAAAAGAAAAAATACTATAATAATATTTAGTCTATAAAATTCATTTTATAAATTCAAATGAAAAATAATACCTCAAGATGATAAATAAAAATTAACATTTCAAACCAAAAGCCGAAATCATCCTTAACAGTAAAATTCAGGAGGCAACTTCATTAACGTCAAGAACAAAACAAGGATAGTCACTGTTCCCAATGCTGTTTACTACTGTTCTGAAATTTCTAAGCAGTACCAGACCAGAAATAGATATGAATCATAACTATAGGAAAGAAAGCAACAAAAGTATTATTTTCAGTTTGTGATAATATTGTCTTTCTAGAGAACACAAGAGAACCAACTGAAAAACAATATTATGACTGGTTAAAAAATAAATATACACAAACGAATAGTGATGTTCACTGAAGCAGTGTCATATGGAACAATTGGAAACCACCTAAATGTCCGATAATAGAAGACCGGAGAAGAGAAGTATGCAACACAATAGAGTATTATACAGCAGTTAAAACAAATTAAGTAAAGAATATTAAATGGATCCGGGTGCGGTGGCTCACACCTGTAATCTCAGCACTTTGGGAGACCGAGGCGGGCAGATCCCTTGAGATCAGGAGCTCAAGACCAGCCAGGCCAGCATGGTGAAACCTCATATTTACTAAAAATACAAAAATTAGCCCGGCATCGTGGTGGGCGCCTATAATCCCAGCTACTTAGGAGGCTGAGGCAGGAGAATTGCTTGAACCCAGGAGACGAAGGTTTAAGTGAGCTAAGATTGCACCACTGCACTCCAGCCTGGATGACAGAGCGAGACTGTCTCAAAAAAAATAAAAATTAAAAATTAAAAAGAATATTAAGTGAAAAAGAAAATGCAGAAAAAATACGCACAGTGTGGTACTTTAAGGGTAATGTTTAAAAACACACTACTCAACAAGCAACAAAAACACACAACCCAAATCAAAAATAGACAAAGGAGTCGAGTAGACATTTCTCCAAAGAAGATAATGGCCAATAAGCCTATGAAAAGATGCTCAACATCGTTAATCATTAGGTAAGTGCAAACTGAAGCCATGAGATACCATTTCACACCCATTAGGATGGCTACTATTAATAAAGGGGAGAGAGGCCAGGCACGGGGGCTCACACTTGTCATCCCAGCACTTCACCTGAGGTCAGGGGTTCAAGGCCAGCCTGGCCAATATGGTGAAACCCCATCTCTACTAAAAATACAAAATTTAGCCAGGCGTGGTGGTGCATGCCTGTAATCCCAGCTACTCGGGAAGCTGAGGCAGGAGAACCACTTGAAACCTTGAACCCGGAGGTTGCAGGGATCCAAGGTCGCACCATTGCACTCCAGCCTGGCTGACAGAGCAAGACTCCATCTCAAAAAAAAAAAAAAAAAAAAGCAGAGAGAGAGAAAAAACAAGTGTTGCTGAGGATACAGAGAAATCAGAGCTTTTGTACACCGTTGGTAGGAGTGTAAAATGATACAGCCACTGTGAAAAACAACATGGCAGTTCCTCAAAAAATTAAGCATAAAATTACCATATGATCTAGCAATTACACTTCTGGATATATACCCAGAAGAATTCAAAGCTGTGTCCCAGAAAGGTATTTGTACACCTGTTCACAGCAGCATTATTCACAATAGCCAAAAGGTAGAAGAAACCCGAGTGTCCATTGATGAAAGAACAGATAAACAAAATGTGGTACAGTATGTGTGTGTGCATATATATGTGTGTGTGTGTGGTGTGTGTGTATCTATATACACTCACAAAAAATGGAATATTATTCAGCCTTAAAAAGGAAATAAATTCTGACACATGCTACAATACGGATAAACCTTGAGGACATTAAGCTAAGGGAAATAAACCAAACACAAAAAGACAAATACTATATGATTCCACTTACATGAAGTCTCTAGAAGAGCAAAATTCATAAAAACAGAAAGTAGAATGGTGGTTTGTCAGGAGCTGGGGGAATGGAGGTGTTATTGCTTAATGAGTACTGAGTTTCAGTTTTGCAAGATGAAAGGAGTTCCGGAGGTGGACGGTGGTGATGGTTGCACAGCAATATGAATGTACTTAATATCGCTGTACTTAATATGCTAAATGGACTTAATATACCAAATTATTTAATTACTTAATTAGGTGAGTAACGAATTAATGTACTTAATAGACTAAAATGGTTAAGATGGTAAATCTTATATTACGTATACTTTACTGCAATAAAAAAATTGGAAAAAAAAAACACACCAAACTACATTGCTTGAAAAAATACAAAAAAATGGATGTGAAAGATACTTACCAATTTCTGGACATTGGCTGCCTCTGGGGAGAGAGAAAGGGGAATGAGCTGGGGCTGGAGCAGGATATCAAGGGCCTTCTGGACGGCCAGGCACAGTGGCTCACAACTGTAATTAATCCCAGCACTTTGGGAGGCCAAGGCAGGAGGATCACTTGAGCCCAGGAGTTGGAGATCAGCCTGGGCAACATAGTGAGATGATGTCTTTGCCAAAAATAAATAATAATAATAAAATTAGCCAAGCTTGGTGGCACATGCCCTTAGTCCCAGCTACTCAGGAGCCTAAGGCAGAAGGATCACTTGAGCCCAGGAGACTGAGGCTGTAGTGAGCTGTGATTGCACCACTGCACTCTAGCCTGGGCAACAGGCTGAGACCCTGTCTCAAAAAAAAAGAGGGGGGATACTGCACCTATAGTTGTGCTTTGTTTAAAGAATAAAAAGTCCTGGGGAAAAAACACTCTCTGTCGCCCAGGCTCACTGTGCCAGAAATAATCCCCAAAACTTCCCTTGAGGCCCTTCCACTCTATCCTCTCCCCAACCCCAGCAACCACACCTCTGATTTCCATCACCAGATGTGAGTTTGGCGGAATCATGGATTTTCTTTCAGGCCTTCTTGGTCTCTCCCCAGAAGGCACCTCCTCTGGGACACCTAGTCTCTCTAAGAGAACTGTAAGAGCCTGAGCCATGGTCAAGGGCCACACACCATCGTGTTCTTGGGCTCTGTGAAAGTCAAGGGATGCTGCCTCTCAAGGGAGGCTGCTCTTCCCAGGGCTTCAAGCAAACACCCAGAGAACATGGACGAACCCCCCACACGCTTAACAGATCTCCTCTGTTACTGACCAAGTTACTGCTCTGCCAGTAGGACAATCCGTGGGGAAAAGACTTCACTCACAATATAGATAGATGACACTTTTTTTTCTTTTCTTTTTTTTTTAGACAGAGTTGGCTGGAGTGCAATGGCGTGATCTTGGCTCACTGCAGCCTCCGCCTCCCAGGTTCACGCAATTATCCTACCTCAAATCCCAAGTAGCTTGGATTACAGGCACACATCAGCACACCCAGTTAATTTTTTGTATTTTTAGTAGAGACAAGGTTTCACAATGTTGGCCAGACTGGCCTCAAATTCCTGACCTCATGATCTGCCCACCTCAGCCTCCCAAAGTGCTGGGATTTACAGGCACGAGCCACCACGCCTGGCCAGATGATAGTTTCTTAACGTAAGCACTACTGACATCTGACACTAATAATTTTTGTGTGTAGGGGCTGCCCTGGGCATTGTACAATGTATAGCAGCATCCCTGGCCTCTACCCAACAGATTCCAATAGCTAGTTTCCAGTTGTGACAACTAAAAATGTGTCCAGAGATTGTCAAAAGTCCCCTGGAAGATGATCCCAGTTGACAGATGATAGATCATTAAATGATTGATTGATTGATTGATTTTTTTAACCTACAAATAAAATGTTTAAAATACATGCAGGGCCAGGCGTGATGGCTCATGCCTGTAATCCCAGCACTTTAGGAGGCCAAGGCAGGCGGATCACCTAAGGTCAGGAGTTTGAGACCAGCCTGGCCAACATGGTGAAACCCTGTCTCTACTAAAAATATAAAAAACTAGCAGGTCGTGGCGACATGCACCTGTAGTTGCAGCTACTCAGGAGGCTGAGGCAGAAGAATCGCTTGAACCTGGGAGGAGGAGGTTGCAGTGAGCCAAGATCGCACCACTGCACTCCATCCTGGGAGACAAGTGAGACTCCATCTCAAAAAAAAAAGATACATGCAGAATTATTTAAAGCAGTGACAAAACTTTGTAGAGAATATAAAAAAAGATTTGCATAGTTAGAGAACATACCATATTCAAGGATAAGAAAACAATATTTCAAATGGATTATTTCTGCTTAAAGTTATATGAAAGTTTAATAGAATTGCAATTCAAACCTGGCTAGGGCCAGATGCAGTGGCTCATGCCTGTAATCCCAGCACTTTGGGAGGCCGAGGCGGGTGGATCACCTGAAGTCAGGAGTTCAAGACCAGCCTGGCCAACATAGTGAAACCCCATCTCTACTAAAAATACAAAAATTAGCCAGGCATAGTGGCAGGTGCCTGTAATCCCAGCTACTCAGGAGGATGAGGCTGGAGAATCACTTGAACCCGGAAGGCAGAGGTTGCAGTGAGTTGAGATCTGGTAATTGCACTACAGCCTGGGTGACAAGAGCAAGACTCCAACTTAAAAAAAAAAAAAAAAAAAAAAAAAAAAAGGCCAGGCGTGGTGGCTCACATCTGTAATCCCAGCACTTTGGGAGGCCAAGGTGGACAGATCACCGAGGTCAGGAGTTCGAGACCAACCTGACCAACATGGAGAACCCTATCTCTACTAAAAATACAAAATTAGCTGGGCATGGTGGCGCATGCCTGTAATCCCAGCTACTCAGGAGGCTGAAGCAGGAGAATTGCTTGAACCCAGGAGGCGCAGGTTGCAGTGAGCCAAGATCGCACCATTGCACTCCAGCCTAGGCAACAAGAGCGAAATTCCGTCTTAAAAAAAAAAGGCAAAAAACACCCTGGCTGGAAAGCTTATAAAAGTTAAAAATATTAGTCTAAAGTTCGAACAGAAAATAAAAGAGGTTAAATAATAAAGAAAATTTTAAAAAATATAAATAATGCGTTTTATCTACCAGATATAAAATGGGTTGTAAAATTATAATAATTAAAGCAGCATCAAAGAATAGACATAGCTACGAAAGAATAAGCCTGAAAAGAGTCCCAAGTCTACATAGGAATTTAGTATTGTTTAAAGTGGCACTTAAATTAATGGAGAATTTCAGTCAGGCACTGTGGCTTATGCCTGTAATCCCAGCACTTTGGGAGACCGAGGAAGGCAGATTGCTTGAGGTCAGGAGTTCAAGACCAGCCTGGCCAAAATGGTGAAACCCTGTCTCTACTAAAAATACAAAAATTAGCCGAGTGTGGTGGCGCGCGCCCGTGGTACAGTTACTCCAGAGGCGGAGGCAGGAGAATCGCTTGAACTCGGGAGGCGGAGGTGGCAGTGAGCCAAGATCATGCCACTGCACTCCAGCCTGGGCAACAGAGGGAGATTCCGTCTAAAAAAATTAATTAATTAATTAATGAGGAGTTTTGTGGGGTGCTCAATAAATAATGCAGGAACGATTCATTAACAATTTGGGGCAGGAAAAAGTTCAGTTTCATACCATATATCAAAATAAATTTCAACCAGGCGCAGTGGCTCACGCCTGTAGTCCCAGCACTTTGGGAGGCCGAGGCGGGCAGATCACTTGAGGCCAGGAATCTGAGACCAGCCTGGCCAACCTGGCGAAACCCCATCTCTACTAAAAATACAAAAAATTAGCTGAGCATAGTGGCGCACTCATGTAGTCCCAGCTACACGGGAGGCTGAGGCAGGAGATTCGCTTGAACCCAGGAGGCAGAGGCTGCAGTGAGCCAAGATCATGCCACTGCACTCCAGCCTGGGTGACAGAGCAAGACTTTGTCTCAATAATAATAACAATAATAACAATAATAATGTAAAATAAAATAAATTTCAAAGCAAAGAGCTATTATTTTAACAAAACCATGAAAAACTAGGATAAAATATAGATTAGTATTTTTTTCTGATATCAAGGGAAGTATGACTTTTCAAGCAAGAGGAGAAAAAAACAAAAGGAAAGACTCAAAAAAGAAAAACTGATATACTTGACTATAGTCATCTGCCTACCTTTTATACATCAGGAAGCACCACAAACAAAATTAAAATTCAAAAAATACTATTTGTCATATAATGAAGAACATAAGATCTAAAATTTCTTCTCCATCAGTATGAAGAGGACCACACCCTAACCCCATTTTTTAAATGGACAAAAGACATGATCTTGCGATCCACAGGAGTTAAAATAGGAATGACCAAAAGACATTATGAAGTTCATCATGGCTGCTCTGCCTACGGAGTAGCCAATCTTTTATTCCTTTACTCTTCTTTTTTTTTTTTTTTTTTTTTGACGGACTCTCGCTCTGTCACCAGGCTAGAGTGCAATGGCACGATCTCAACTCACTGCAACCTCCGCCCCCCGGGCTCAAGAGATTCTCCTACCTCAGCCTCCCGAGTAGCTGGGATTACAAGCACGCACCACCACGCCCAGCTAATTTTTGTATTTTTAGTGGAGACGGGGTTTCATCATGTTGGCCAGGATGGTCTTGATCTCGTGACCTCGTGATCTGCCCACCTCAGCTTCCCAAAGTGCTGGGATTACAGGCATGAAGCACCGCACCCGGCCTCCTTTTCTTTCTTAATAAACTCGCTTTCATTTTCTTCTGTGGACTCACCCTGAATTCTTTCTTGCACCAGATCTAGGAACCCTCCTTTGGAGTCTAGATCAGGATCCCTTTCCAGCAACCTCTTCCTAGCAAACCACGAAGGAACAATACTGGAGAGAACCCTGACCCAAAGGAAATAGACTGCAGCACCAATTGTTTGACTTTGGATATCATCTTGTGTCAAAATTTTGGAGTTATGAATGGCCCTCAGCATTACCAATGCTGCCTGACTGAGCTCCTCTCTACCCTGGATATGAGAGATCCTAATAGTTAGGCAGGAATATCACGGCCCCTACTCAGCCCAAAGAAGCTGTAGAAGATGGACCATCATCCCTCTGCAACCCTTAGGACTAAGAATCCCCTTGTAATAGCCCAGAGCAGCGGCTCATACCTGTAATCCCAGCACTTTGGGAGGCCGAGGCAGGCGGGACACCTGAGGCGGGGAGTTCGAGACCAGCCTGACCAACATGGAGAAACCCCATCTCTACTAAAAATAGAAAATTAGCTGGGCATGGTGGCACATGCCTGTAATCCCAGCTACTCGGGAGGCTGAGGTAGGAGAATCGCTTGAACCTGGGAAGCAGAGGTTGTGGTGAGGCAAGATCGCACCATTGCACTCCAGCCTGGGCAACAGGAGTGAAACCCCATCTCAAAAAACAAAAGAAGAAGAATTCTCTTGTAAAATGGAGGGGGTTCCAACCACAGCGACTCCATCTTGAATAGGGGCTGGGTAAAATGAGGCTGAGACCGGCTGGGCCTCATTCCCAGGAAGTTAGGCATTCTTAGTCACAGGATGAGGTAGGAGGTTGGCACAAGATACAGGCCACAAAGAGCTGACTGATAAACAGAATGTGGTAAAGAACCAGCCAAAACCCACCAAAAGCAAGAGGGGGATGAAAGTGACCCCTGGTCATCCTCATTGCTCATTATATGCTAATTATAACATATTAGCATGCTAAAAGACACTCCCACCAACACCATGACAGTTTACAAATGCCATGGTAACATCCAGAAGTTACCCTATATGGTCTAAAAAGAGGAGTAACCCTCAGTTCCAGGAATTGCCTGTCCCTTTCCCGGAAAACTCATGAATAATGCACCTCTTATTTGGCATATGATCAAGAAATAACCATAAAAATAACCAACCAGCAGCCCATGAGGCTATCCTGCCATTCCTTTATTCCTTTACTTTCTTAATAAACTTGATTTTGCTTAAAAAAAAAAAAGAAGAAGAAGAAAAAGAAGTTAATTGCTACCAGGCACAGTGGCTCACACCTGCAATCCTAGCAGTTTGGGAGGCAGAAACAAGAGGATCACTTGAGGTCCGGGGTTTGAAACCAGCCTTGCCAATATGGCAGAAACCCATCTCTACAAAAAAAAAAAAAAAAAAAAAATAGCTGGGTGTGGTGGTGCATGCTTGTAGTCCCAGCTACTCAGGAGACAGAATGCAGTGGCCTGGGGTGCAGTGACCACAGTACTTTGGCTTGGGTGACAGAGCAAAGTTAATACCATTGGAAATCTATGTTACACAAATTAAAATATTGAGATATCATCATTCACCTATCAAATTGACATGGGTTTTTTTAAATTAATATCCAGCATTTGAGAAGGGGCCCTGTGAGGAGAGACCATCCAGAGAGGCCTTTGGGTACCAACATTTAAGAGCATGGGCTTTACAATAAGCCTGCCTCAGTTAAAAAACCAGCCCCACCACCTGTTAGCTTTGTGGCCCACAGAATGTTATTTCACATCTTTGAGCCTCAGTTCAGATGCCTGTGAAACTGGCAGTAACTGCAAGGGTAACCAAGATGCTGCACCTAACTGCTTAGCAGAACACCTTGTGTAAGTCAGGGCTCAGTAGACTTAGCAACTGTCACTCTTGCCAATGAGCATGTGTGCATGGAATGGTGTATTAGTCTGTTTTCACACTGTATAAAGAAATACCCCAAACTGGGTAACTTATAAAGGAAAGAGGTTTAAGTAACTCAGTTTCCCATGGCTGGGGAGGCCTCAGGAAACTTACAATCATGGCGGAAGGGGAAGCAGGCACCTTCTTCACATGGCGGCAAGAGAGAGAATGCTGCAAAGGGGGAACTTCCAAGCACTTTTAAAACCATCGGCTCTTGCGAGAACTCCCTCACTATCACTAGAAGAGCATGAGGGAAGCCATCCCTGTGACCCAATCACTTCCCACAGGTCTCTCCCTCAACATGTGGGGATTATGGGGATTACAATTCGAGATGAGATTTGGGTGTTGACACAGAGCCAAACCATATCACGTGGTGATACTTCGAAAGCCCTTTTAATACATGTTCTCACATGGATGTCCCTCCTCCAAGCCAGGGTCCTATCATAAAGGGTTGCAGATAGATGTGTTATGAGGACTGAAGGAGGTCATGTGGTTAAAGTTCTTAGCTGTGCCTGACATCCAGTAAGTGTGCAATACCTTTTAGCAATTAAAGGCAAATTGGAACAGGTAATGGAGGCTCAGAGAGATGATGGGATGAGGCCAAAGATGCATTGGTAAATGGTGGAGCATGGCTTTGATCCACATTTGCCTAGTTCTAAATCTCTTTCCCCCATAACATGTTTAGGATACTGGCAAGGTCTTAGGTTCTTCTGAGAAGTGGATCCAGCTCCCAGTCTTGCAATGAAGTCAGGAATACAACCAGGGTTGGGTTATGTGCAAAGGCTGGGGAGTTAACCTTCCTGTGTTCAAATCCTGGCTCTACCACTTTCTGGCTGTGTGTCCTTGGCAAGCTACCCAACCTCACTGAGTCTCAGTTTCCCCATCTGTAATATGAGGATGATATTAATATCACCTAACAGAACTGTTGTAAGGATTAACTGAGATGATCAATGTAAAAGGCTAAGCACAATGCTTCAAAACATTAAATAAATGTTGTTATCACCACATAAATTTAGGCACCAGAGTTGGTTTGCCATGTCCCTTTCCTTCAATATGTTGGTGCAATTTCCTTATGCCTAACTGCTTGGGCAAGGCTATTCCATTTGAATGTTGTCTTATGGACTTGTGCAGTGCACAACCTATATTCCTGTACCTAGCATACTCAGAGCAAACTATGGGGCTACATAGAGGATCTGGATGTCAGAGTCTCTAGTGGGAAAGCATGAGCACCATGAGGTCAGCAGCATATCCCGGTTCTGGTGTCCTCCGGCTTAAAGCTAGAATCCAAGCTACTCCCAAAAGTCTGGGGGATATGCCTCACCGCCAGAAGGAGGAGATAGTTAGAAATGGTAGGTGCCCTCAATACAGGAATGCAGTTAGGGGAGCTGGACTGCTGGGTAGGGAAACAGGACTTGGGCAAGCGGTGGTCTCTGGTGTCATTCAGGATCTCTGAGTAGATGCAACTCAGAATTAAGGGAGAGGAGCTGTGTATTCTGGTCATGGAAGATAACATTAGATACCAGTTGCTGCTTCAGAGAATATACTACTATGTCCTGCACAAGAGCAGCCCAGGATTAAAGGTGGCAAAGCTGAGTCTTCAGTGGACCACTTCACCTTCTACTAAGCTAGCCACTTCATGTCTGCATGGTAAAAATAGCAAATTGTGTGAGCACCAGCCCATTGCCTCACTGCACTTGCTGTGGCCCAAGGGAACACTATGGCTATGAAGACACATTTCACAAGTTCATGGATGGTGATGCTGCCAGGGCATGATGGCAATGGAAATCCAGGATATGTGTCTATTCTGGTAAGAACAAATTGTTCCCCCTACATAGCAAATGGGAACCTATTAATCGACCAGCCACCAGATCCCCTCAGTGTGCTATGGTACCTCATTGAGGACTTGGTGAAGACATCTGCTGCTGGAACATTCAGCACTGAGCAGAGGGGACAGCCCAGGAAGTCTTAGTGTTGGATGCATGCATACTGCTGTGGCCACATAGTGGTGAGTTCCTTGAACAATGGGCTGACCAGGGAATGAGGAGGATGGACACCCATGGGGCGAGTTATGTTGTCTACCAAGTACCTACACGGTAGACACTTAATTAACATTTACTGAATGAATATATTAACCTGATCATTGAATATATTAACCTGCATGGGGCAAGACCTGGGCTAGGGTGTAATGAGTCAAGCACTTGCCTTGAGCAGAAAATTTAAAGGAAGGTGCTCAAAATCTCAGTCATCAAGATAAACAATGTTTTGCCAAAATAATTTTTAAAATAAAAATTAATGCCAAGATGACTAAAATCTCAAAATAGTAAATCAAAGCAGGATGTGATGCGGCCAAGACAAGAGTGAGATGAGTGTGGCCAAGTTACACAAGCACAGGGTTGGATCTCACCTTAAAGCTTGGATATTTTATTTACAATGAATTTTTTGCATTGTTTTTTAAAGTATTGCTTTAAAATAGTAATATTAGTAAAATCTTGTAAAATAGTAAAATCTTGATGGCTAAGGCTTATTGGCTAACCCCTTTAATTTCGTGCCCCAGGTAAGTGTCTCACTTGCCTTATCCTAGTCACTGCCTAGCACCATCTGCTAGGATTCTTAAGATGTTCCAGACTACATACAATATGCTGATCTGCCACCAGGCCTGCCAAGTGCTGGGGTCACTTGTACAGTTGTTGGACCAGCTATGGGACCTTTTTGCCTGCAGCTCCACTCAAAGCTGATAACCTTTTAGACAGGGTGAGTACTGGTTGAAATAAGGCCACCCAGATGTTAAGAGATGCATTAGGCATTAGTGCCTTCTGCCTCACAAGGAAAATCCCAAAAGGTCCCACACTCATAGATCCCAGGAGCTTCCCCAAAGTGACTGGCCTGTGAGGGGTTTTTGTTTCTTTGGTTGTTTGGTTGGTTGTTTTTTAAGAGTTTATTTTTTTGTTTTAGAACAGTTTTAAGTTTACAGAACAAGTGAACAGAAAGTACAGAGAACTTCCATATATTCCCTCTCCTCCCCTGAACCCTGCAAGCAGTTCACCTATTATTAATATATTGCATTAGTATAGTACATATGTTGTACTTGATTAATGAATACTAATTTTTTTTTTCTTTTTTTTTTTTTTTTTTTTTTTTTTGAGACGGAGTCTCGCTCTGTCGCCCAGGCTGGAGTGCAGTGGCGCGATCTCGGCTCACTGCAAGCTCCGCCTCCTGGGTTTACGCCATTCTCCTGCCTCAGCCTCCTGAGTAGCTGGGACTACAGGCGCCCGCCACCGCGCCCGGCTAATTTTTTTTTGTATTTTTAGTAGAGACGGGGTTTCACCGTGGTCTCAATCTCCTGACCTTGTGATCCGCCCGCCTCGGCCTCCCAAAGTGCTGGGATTACAGGCGTGAGCCACCGCGCCCGGCCACTAATATATTTTTAATAACTAAAGCCCATAGTTTAGAGTTCCCTCTCTGTGTGGCACATTCTATGTGCTTTGGCAAATGTCATGTACCTGCCATTACAGCATCATACAAAATAGTTTCACTGCCCTAAAAATGCCCCTGCTCCACCTATTCATCCCTCCTTGCCTCCTTCCAAACTACTGATCTTTTTACTGCCACCATAGTTTTGCCTTTTCCAGAACGTCATATCATTGGAATCACAGAGTATGTAGCCTTTTCAGAATGGTTTCTTTCACTTAGCAATATGCCTTTAAAATTCTTCCATGTCATTTTGTGGCTTGATAGCTTTAAAAAAAAAAAAAAATCACTGAGTGATGGTCCATCATGGGGATATACCCACAGGCTGTTTATCCATTCACCTACTGAAGGACATCTTGGTTGTTTTCCAGTTTTGGCAATAATGAATAAAGTTGCTGTAAACATCCATGCATAGGATTTTGTCTGGACCTCAGTTTTCAACTTATTTGAATAAAAATTAAGGAGCATGATTGGCCATGAGTTTTTGGTGCCTAGGACCTCTTGGACATGGGCCCTTTATTAACTTCCAGCATCCACAGTTATGACTTCTTCAAGGGAGTTGACTGGTAAGATATTTTATGAAATGGAGAAACCATCAGAGTCTCTCACATCCAGACACTGGATTGTCCTTGAAGCAGGAAGGCAAAGGTGTACTGCTACCTCTACCAGGAGAAGGCAAATGATTTCTAGAGGTCCAGTTTAATGGAAGCAGAGAAAGCAAACATTCCCCACCCCCGATAATGCCCCCACCCTAGAAATAAATTGTGCCAGGGAACACAGAAGGGAGAAAAGGGTTGTATTTTCCAATTTAGCACAAATCTCTTCTCCCCAGATGTAGCAGGGTCCAACTCTTGCCTTTGTGTTTGTTCTCTAAATGAGAAAGAGCTTTTACCTGCAATGATTACTTGCCACAAGGAGATCATAATTAACAGAGAAAACACATATTTCTAAGGAGTCAGAAATCTGTTTTCTAACAACAAATGAAAATATAATTAACGTTCCCTAGTTCTTTTCTCTGGAGAGATTTTTTTTTCTTACTTTCTACAGATTGAAAGGAAAAAAATATATTAGGAGTATGTTATGGGTTGTTCCCAAAAAAGATAGGTTGAAGTCCTAACCCCAGTAACTGAGAATGTAACCTTATTTGGGAATAGGACCATTGCAGATATAATTAGTCAATATGAGGTCATACCAGAGTAAGGTAGGCTCTTAATCCAATATGACCAGTGTCCTTATAAGAAGAGAAGAGACAGAGACACCCAAGAGGAGGATGCCATGTGACCACAGAGCCAGAGACTAGAGTGACACAGCTGCAAGCCAAAGAATGGCAAGGATTGCTGGCCAACACCAAAAGCCAGGAAGAGGCAAGAAAAGGTCCTCCCTAGAGTCTCAGAGGAGCGTGATCCTGTGGACTTCAGACTTTGAGTCTTCAGAACTATGAGAGAATATGAGGCTGTTGTTGTTTTTTTTTTGGTTTGGCTTCATTTGGTTTTGAGACAGTCTCACTCTGTCACCCAGGCTGGAGTGCAGTGGCACGATCTTGACTCACTGCAAGCTCTGCCTCCCGGGTTCACGCCATTCTCCTGCCTCAGCCTCCCGCGTAGCTGGGACTACAGGCGCCCGCCACCATGCCTGGCTAATTTTTTACATTTTGTTTAGTAGAGACAGGGTTTCACCGTGTTAGCCAGGATGGTCTCAATCTCCTGACCTCGTGATCCACCTACCTCAGCCTCCCACAGTGCTGGGATTACAGGCATGAGCCACAGCACCCGGCTGAGGCTGTTGTTTTAAGCCACCCTGCTTGTGGCACTTTGTTACCACAGCCCTAGGAAACTAATACAGAGCAGAATCACCTGATGCCTGAGGCCCTGGCAGGCGCACTGATTTACCTGAGATCCCAAGCAACTGGGAAGCAGAGATGAGACTCGAATCAAGGTCCACTTGACTTGAAGACCAGTGTTCATTTCACAACATGACTCCCTCTCCTATGTGTGGCAACCTTGCCTGGGGCAGCCAGGTTCCCATCTGGACAGGCACTACATTGGGTTCAGCACCTGGACAACAGATGCACACAGGCCTGGTGTACTCGGATGTAGAAGGCTTTAGAAACCAAGGTAGAAAAACTGTATGTGATGAGTGAAGAGGAGGGGTAAAAGAAGAAAAGGGATTAATATTGATTGAGCTCCGTGCCCAGTGTTTTATACACATTGTCTCATTTACCTCCACAATAACCCTTCGGTGTAAGTATAATTATTCTCATTTTTCAGATTAAAAATTGATTATCAGAGAAGCTAAATAACTCTCCTAAAACCATATGGCTAACTGGTGGGGAGATTCAGACCCAAGTCTATGGGACTCCAAACTCCAAGCTCCATGAACTGTTTCTGAGTAGTTTCATCTCTTCCTGTGGTGTTTTTTGTTTGTTTGTTTGTTTACTTGCTTGCTTGCTTGGAGACAGGGTCTGGCTCTGTCGCCCAGGCTGGAGTGCAGTGACACAGTCACAGCTCACTGCAGCCTCTATGTCCTGGGCTCAAGCCATTCTCCCACTTCAGCTTCCCAAGTAGCTGGAACCACAGGCGTGCACCACCAACCAGCTAAGTTTTGTATTTTTAGTGGAGACGGGGTTTTGCCATGCTGCCCAGGCTGGTCTCAAACTCCTGGCCTCAAGTGATCTACCTGCCTTGGCCTCCCAAAGTGCTTGGATTACAAGCATGAGCCACGGTGCCTGGCCTCTTCCCACGGTTTTGTCATCTTTATATTAGTGGCTCCTAAATTTTTATCTGCAGCCCCATGTCTCATCTCCCTGTTCAACATCTCCATTTTAACATCTCACATGTCTAAATTCAACATGTCCAAAATTTAATTCATCACCTTCCACCAAAAAACTGGCTACCCAACCACCAAGATGCCCAAACTAGAAACCTTGGAAGCATCCTCGACTCCTCTGCTGCCTCATGCCCACTCCCTTCGCCCAGCCCACCACACAAACCCAACTATTCACCAAGTCCTATTCATCCGTCCTCTTTTCACCTCCACTGCTTCTGCCCTGGTCTGAGCCACCATCATCCTACTCCTGGGGAGCTGTAATCTTCTGGCTGGTCTCTCTGCCTTCACTCTACGTTCCGTCCCACAGCCTAGTGTCTTTTCTGCAGTCGAGTTTCCCTCGTGCAGTAGTGAGAGTGATTTCTTGAAGCACCACAAATCTTATCACATTATTCTGCTGAGGAAAACCCTTCGACGGTCATTGCGAAGTCTCATGTGCTATTCACTGCTATAAGCCCTTTACATACAGCAACTCATTTATTCCTAAAAACCACCCTATGACATAGGCACTAGCTTGTTCTTCTGTTTCTGATGAGAAGATCGAGATGCTGAAGGGTTAAGCCACCCGTCCAGGGTCTCACAGCTAGCGAGTGGCAGAGTTCATGCACTTATGAGTTACACTAAACATTCTTCTCAAGGATGCCATCTGCTCTGAATAGAAAAGTCCAAAATCCTTACCATGCCTACAAGGTCCTGCAGGGTTGCACCCCTGCCTCCATCTCTCTGTCCCATCTCCTCTCTCTCTTTCATTCTTCTCAAGTCCATAGCAAGAACTGGGATTTTTTTTTTTTTTTTTTTTTTTTTTTTTAGAACGAGTCTCACTCTGTTGCCAGGCTGGAGTGCAATGGCATGATCTTGGCTCACTGCAACCTCTGCCTCCTGGGTTCAAGTACTCCTCCTGCCTCAGCCTTCCGAGTAGCTGGGACTACAGGCACGCACCACCACACCCAGGTAATTTTTGTACTTTTTAGTAGAGACAGGGTTTCACCATGTTGGCCAGGCTGGTCTCAAACTCCTGACCTCAAGTGATCCGCCCACCTCAGCCTCCCAAAGTGCTGGGATTATAGGCATAGACAAATGGGCCCAGTCAGGACCAGAATTTTTAAAAACACCCTCAAAGTCTCAGAGTTTCTTCCTGCCTCAGGACCTTTGCATGAGCTCTTCCCTCTGCCCAGAACACGGCAGTCCCCCATTTCTCAATGTTGCTTCCTCAGAAAAGCTTTCCATAAGCCCCAGACCAGGTCAGCTCCCCTGTGTTATGCTGTTACTGTCACCTGTACTTTTTCTTTGCAGTACTTATCACAATTGTAATAAACTATGTGTATTATTTTATGTCCAATGTCTGCTTTCCCCCACAGACAGCAAGCTCCAGGAGGGCAGGGAGCTTTGTTTCCCTGGGACACTGCCTGGAAAACTGATGTTCAATACAAGGACAACCAAAATAAAGAACAGAGAATAAATGAAGACATTGTGCTACTCTTCAGGTGTCTGTCCAGCTAAGAGGCACATTTCCTGCTGTAATACCTTTTTTCTAAGGAGAACATCTCATACTTTAAGTGTATACACAAATCACTTGGGAATCTTGTTAAATGATTTCAGATTGGATTCAGTAGCCTCAGGTGGGACCTGAGAGCCTGCATTTTGGACAAGCTCCAGGTGATGCTGGTGCTGCTGGTGCTGGAGCTATACTTAAAGCAGCAAGTATTTAAACCATCTCTCACTTCGGTCTCTCTTTCATGAATGTGTCTTTCAAGTTTCTTCTCCTACCTGCTGATGGTACTCAGTTATTAAGAGAGGGTTTTCTGTGAACTTTTGCTACAGTGGCATGGCGGGTGAGGGCAGCAGTAGGTGAAGAGTGTCTCCTGCTTGCTGCTGAATTCCTCCCACAGTCCCCCAGGGCAGGGAGGGAAACAGTCCCTCCTCTCCCTTTTCCTGTCTTACTGAGGTTCTCCTTGTAGTAGCTGTTTCTTCCCAATCCATATGCCCTGTCTTGTTCCGTTTTCTGTTGCTATAACTTAATATCTGGGACTGGGTAATTCATTAAGAAAAAACATGTATTTCTTACAGTTCTGAAGGCTGGGAAGTCCAAGGCTGAGGGGCTGCATCTGGTGGGGCCCTTCTTGCTGTGTCATAATGTGGTAAAAGGCATCACATGATGAGAGCCAGGGAGCGTGCCAGCTCAGGTCTCTTCCTCTTCCCATAAAGTCACTAGTTCCATTATGGGTGCCCCAGCCTGATTACCTTATCTCATCTTAATTATCTCTCAAAGGCCCCACCTCCAATCAACATATGGATTTGGGAATTTGGTTTCTACAACATGAAATTTAGGGGGCACATTCAAACCATAACACCCCTTTTATCAGACTAGTACCCCAGCCCCTCGGTCCTGTGAGTCCTGAAGGTTCACCCTGTTCCCTTACCTGGAGACTTGCCTTTGGCAGATCTGCCTCCTCTTGGAAGCTACTCTCTTCTCACTCCCATGCCCACCACTGGCAACCAGTAGCTAGTGATTGACATGGGAGTACAAATGCCAGTCCCCTGGCCTCAAGTGGGGACCAATCTGTGGTACAAGTCCCACTCCAGAGCTTCCCATGGATCAGGCTGAAGCTGATCTCTAGCTTCAGGTCCTTCCCCTCCCATGTCCAGCTCCCTTCACTCCCCATCTGCAATTATTTACTCTCTGTGAAAAATCTGCAGGAATCTGCATCTAGGAAAGCTGACTTAAGACATCCCCTCCATCAGATCCTCCTTCTCCTCCCTAAGGAATTATCTACCCTCTTCTTTCTTCCCAGCCATAAGCAGATGCAGAATGCCAGAAACTAGAAACCAGTGTGCAGATAATGGAACATACCTTGGGAAGTACAACTAAAATATCACACAAAAGAAACTCTAGCACCTTGAGCACCATGCTGCCATCCACACTCTCAGCTGCAACCCTAGCATGGCCCTGGGGTTCTGTCTCTTAGAGAGAGGCCACCCACCAAACCAGGGAGGAATTGTGGCATGGTTTCCTCACACTCTGAATCTGAGTTACCAGCAGATCCTTTGTCTGTAAGCCTCACCTGGCCTGGCCCTGGCCTTCCCAAAGCAAAGCCCTCCCCTTGTTATCACGGTGGCCATGTTCAGGAATAGAAATACAATGGGAACAGACAGGAATCTAGAGAAAAGGAAGACATCATCTTCCACGCATTCCTGGCACCTCTTTCTTTGGCCCATTAGGAAACCCACACCCTCTCCCCCCAGCCTATCAGCTGCCCACATTCCGGGACCCAGGATCTTCAGAAGTGCTTTTGATCCCTGCTATGTGTATGTGTATGTGTATGTGTAGACATAGGGCTGGAGGCAGTGAGGGAAGTAAATATGCCCACAGGCCCAGGGGTGGTGGAGGAAAGGGGGAAGAATGGTGAAAGGAGAGGGTTAAGGAGCCAGCAGCCACACAAACACCTTCTGCACCGCACTCCTTGCCATTTCTTTTCCGTGAATTTAAATGCATTCTGTCACACTGAGTTATGTCACCCAGAGGAAATGCCCAACTCGGCGACGTTTTAAAAGATTATTTTTTAGATCACCTATCACTATCCATTTGAGGAACGATTGTTCAATCTGAAAAAAATAAATTCAAAACTGTCCCCATCTAAGCGAGATGGAAAAATAACTTTCCCTATTCTTTTATTTTCTTTCTTTTTATTTTTTTAAGAAGGTTTACTTCTGAAGGACAGGTTTGAAAATCAGTTTTCACCTTGGCATCTGGCTGGATTTAAGCACTCTGTAAGCTGAGTATTATGCCTTGTCATACGAGTAAACAAATGAATGGACAGCCAGCTGTGTGACCTCAGGCAATTCATTTAACCTCTCTGAGCCTTAATTTCCTCAACTGTTACACTGAGATAACAATACTGACCATGACCATCAAATGAGATGATGTCCAGGACAGTTCTTGAGTGTGTAAGGTGTCTGTTCCACTAAAGTGTCAATTCCTCAAGGGCAGGGAGCAGGCTCAGGCCAATTCTGCCCTCCCAGTGGAGTTTGTATAGGGCCTGGCTCACAAGAAGTGTTTAATACATGTCAGATGGATGAGTGGTTCAATGGGTGATGGCTTGGTGGTTGGATGTCTGGCCATCCAGAGATAGGGATGCATGACGCAGGGATGGATGGATGAAACAGTAGGCTGAAAAATAGTTTTCAAAATAGCAAACAAATAATCCCAAAAAAAGCCCTTATTTGTAGTATTGTCCAATTTCCATGGTGTAAATATTCCTATCATGGCTGATGTCAAGCCACCAAGTGACATCATAAAATGCAGAGTCAGAAACAGACAGGCACAATCAGCTCTTAAGAGACTATAGGGCCGGGCGCGGTGGCTCAAGCCTGTAATCCCAGCACTTTGGGAGGCCGAGACGGGCGGATCACGAGGTCAGGAGATCGAGACCATCCTGGCTAACACAGTGAAACCCCGTCTCTACTAAAAAAAATACAAAAAACTAGCCAGGCGAGGTGGCGGGCGCCTGTAGTCCCAGCTACTCGGGAGGCTGAGGCAGGAGAATGGCGTAAACCCGGGAGGCGGAGCTTGCAGTGAGCCGAGATCCGGCCACTGCGCTCCAGCCTGGGCGACAGAGCAAGACTCTGTCTCAAAAAAAAAAAAAAAAAAAAAAAAAAAAGAGACTATAGAAGCCAGGTCCCACACCCAACAGATGTAGGGAGGGAGGGAGGGAGGGAGGGAGGGAGGGAGGGAGGGAGGGAGGAAGGAAGGAAGGAAGGAAGGAAGGAAGGAAGGAAGGAAGGAAGGAGGGAGGGAGGGAAATAAATGAGGGAGGGAGGAAGGAAATGAGGGAGGGAGGGAGGGAGGCAGGAAGGGAGGAAGGAAATGAGGGAGGGAGGGAGGGAAGCAGGAAGGGAGAAAGGGAGGAAGGGAGGGATAAGACAGGAAAGGGGGGAAAAAGGAGAGAGGAAGAGAATAGAGCCAGAATAGATGTTTATCATAGAAAAGAAAAGAAAAATCTTCAGGGACCAAGGGAGTGCCAGGAAGAACAAAACCCAAGGCAGGAGGAAACCTCGTTTTCCCATCCCTCATCATGGACCAGAACTGAGTCCACCCATCTCCTGGAATAAATTATTTCTTCTTAAGAACCGGTTGGAGAGGGAGCTACTTAGTCCAGGACAATGCTCCTCAATTATTTTTAAGAATTAGAGGCCAGGTGTGGTGGCTCATGCCTGTAATACCAGCATTTAGTGAGGCTGAGGCGAAAGGATTGCCTGAGCTCAGGAGTTCAAGACTAGCCTGAGCAATATAGCAAGACTCTGCCTCTACCAAAAAAAAAAAAAAATTAATTAGCTGAGCTTGGTGGTGTGCACTCGTGGTCCCAGCTACTTGGGAGGCTGAGGTAGGAGGATCGCTTGAGCCCAGGAGGTTGAGGCTGCAGTGAGCTGTGATTGTGTCACTATACTCCAGTCTGAGTGACAAAGTGAGATCCTGTCTCCAAAAATAAAACAACAATTAGGAACCTTTTTTCAAATGAAATCTTACTTGGAAGCTCAATAATCATTATAGCTGGTATTTACTGAACATTTACTATGTACCAGGTATAGTCTAAGTGCATTACATGGAGTACCCCATGATCCTCCTGACAGCCAAGTGAGACAGATGCTTTTACTATCCCGTTTACCAGTGTAGTCAAAGCACTTGTCCAAGTTCACATAACAAGCAGGAAATCCAGAATTTAAGCCCAGGTGGTAACAGCAGTCCTAACCACTCTGTTCTCCTGCCCTAATAGATCAAAAGAAAAAGAAATGGCTGTCCTGCTGAACTGTCCCTGAAGGACCTAAGCCCAGCAACTCAGAGGCCCCACAGACAGCCAGGTTCTTGAAAAGGAAGCAGGAAGAACAAGTGCTAGTCCTGGTTCTGCCCATAGCTGGCTGTGTGTCCTTGGGAAAACCTCTGGCCCTCTCTGAACCTTGGTTCTCTCACTTATAAAACAAGTGATCATCTTTATAAATGAGAGAACTGGGGGTCAGAGAGGGCCAGAGGGGGTTGAAGGGAGCCCCTTCAACCTCCTGGGCTCAAGCGATCCTCCTACCTCAGCCTCACTGAGTAGCTGGGACCACAGGTGCACAGAGAGAGACACAGGGTGCCATGGTGTGGGACTGGTGATAGAGCCCCAAGGCTCAGCAGGTTGTCCTTCCCTCCCTTCCTTTCTCCCTCCCTCCCTCTCTGTAGCCATTATAGATTATGCATTGGACAATTCTCCTCACAGGAAGGGTCTGGAGTCCTTCAGAAAAGAAGAACTCAAGTAAGCCACACTGTATATTTTTTATATACCTCTGGGGCACCAGGACCCATTTGATTTATAATAAAATGCATCTACTTTCGAGCTTATATGACATTCTTGGAAAACCCTGATAGTAATCATATCTCTAATTAAATTAAATCTTGTAGGGATCATTTTCTTCTCAAGGATAGTTATTTTTACAGTCATTTTTGTTAATGCAGAATAATAGTAATGTAGTTTCTGGCACTGCCTTCATGTACAATTTTACAACTGTGCATGCAATTAAGTTTGTTTTTATGGGGAATAAAAACAAAAGCAAAGAGCAAAACCAAACAAGTTGGTCAGCCTGGCTGAGTATTATTGTCTATGTGACTCCTATCCCTTTGAAAATCTAAAGAAGAAATACAGATTATTCTCCCCAGAGAAATGCAACACTTACTAAACTTTGGATATATCTTTGGGAGGGGAGGCACGAGGGGGCCACAAGCCCCGGGAGCTAGGATAAAGGACAGTCTTTGCCCAGACAAGAATGTCTCTGAGGTCCCAGGTAATTCTTCAGGTCCACAATTCAATGTCATCAATCAATGCAGAAAAATAGCCCAAAGCCACTCAGACACCACCTGAGATTTTTAACATGAAGAATCCTCTTGATAAATAAAACTCTTAATGAAATACAAGCAATTAAGCTAAAAGTTCTATCAAACGCAGCCTGTCACTCAGCAGCCTGACACTTAATTGAATTTCTCTTTCCACCCCCTGGCTCCTTTTCCCTGATAAACAAATTCATTCACTGCAGATCAAGTTTCACTAACCCAGAAACCAACGATAGTCAATCAACTAATTGACACAACAAAGACTTCTATTTTTTTAAGTTCCCCTAATTAAAGTGGAAATGAAATGTTATAATACTCTGGTGCCTGGTATTAATTACTCTGTGGTTAACCCTCTCCCTCCTCCTCAGGGACCTGACAGCAGGAAGTAGAGGATCAGGAAGTCCCAGACCCAGACACAAGTCCAAGTTCCAGCTCCATCCTGCGTTCGCTGTGTGACCTGGAGAATTTGCTTCCCCTCTCTGTTTTCCATCAGTTGTAACACAACGGGTAGAAGTAGGTGACTTCCAAGGCTGCTTCTGGCTCTAACTTACATTTTATGATCCAGAGGACAGTGCCGCGGCATAGTTCTCTCTCTGTGACTCATAGGTTTGCCAGCACAGCTGCCGGAAGCTCTCTCACAGCAGAGAACCAAAAATACAGCCCATTTACTTCAATATGCTCCCTGTACCTGACAACTGTAGCAGCCAGAAACACATCCACTGCTCTTCCCCGGCATCCATCCCCACATTCCCAGGTACACCTCCGATACATATACATTCATACAAACCTCTCCTTCCAGCACACTCCTTCACACGCTCATCTTTTTCTCTCTCACACACACACGTGCACACACACATACAACAGACCAAGACCAGGTGCACACACACAAGACACGCCCTCATGCAGGCACACATGCATATAAACATATGCCCCCTTACAAAGCAAGTCCCATCAATCAAGGCCATGCATGCGCACACAGACATACACACTACATGCTCCTGAAACACACATATTTAGATGCATGCCCCTTTAGAGAGTAGATCTCAGATCTGTGCACACACTCATCTCCCTCACCCCTGACACAGAGGCACACATGTGTGTAGCCCAGACTCCTTTTTAGGGCAAATTGCCTCCTGCGAGGCCGTGCACACACGTTTACACACTCACGTGCCACACACACTCACATGCCCCCCTCCTCACCGTCACTGTCAAATATGAGCTTGGGCTGCATTTGAGCAGGTTACCCAATCGCAAGAAAGCTTCGGCTGGGACAGCCCCAAGGATCTCCAAAACCTGACCGACCAGGACCTTCCCAAACCGTCTGGGTTCCAAAGTCTCTCATTCACCCAAGGGTTCCTAAGCGCCGCCGCTGTGCCCAGCACCATGTGGGGAGGAACATGGCAAATGGGACAGACAAGGTCCCTCTGGAGGCGGCTCTGTTCCTGGCAGTTCCTGGCCGCCAGGACGTGTGTGCCCAGCCCAGACTCCCTAGCAGGTAGTGAGGACCCCGTCCCGGGACACTGACACATTCAGAGGTCTCATTTACAGGCAGCATTTTCATGACATCATGGCCACGGGATGGCCTTTGGGTCAGGTCTTACAAGACAGGAGAGGGTGCACCAGGCAGAGACACAGTATGAACAAAGACAGGGAGGCTGGGATCGGGGGTACTGAGAGGCAGCACCATGCAAGGGTGTGGGCAGCCCAGCTCCACTGCTCACTGCCTGCAGGGCTGTGGCAAGTCACTCAACATCTCCAAGCCTCAACTACCTCATCTACAAAATGGGGACAATAGCAGTAGCTGTCAGAGAAGGACCATCTATTCGCTTCACAAATAGAGATTGGGCAGCTACTATTTGCCAGGCACTTGGGGTTGCTGTGCAGAGCAAAGAGGGTGATAAATGCCGGCTCTCGGTCCCATGCCCAGCCTTGCAGGACCCCCCAGCACGTGAGGGGGTGGAATAGGCAGAAGGCCCTGACTGTCAGTAGGAAGAATGGTCCCTGGAATTAATGAACAGCAGGGAGGCTGGGAGGGGCAGAGGCTGAGGCTGGAGTTGGGCTGGGAGGAGGGGGCCATGGTGAGGGACTGGTGATGGAGCCCCCAGGCTCAGGCCGCCTGTCATTCTCCACAGTCTCACACTGTCTCAGCCCTAACCTTGCCTTGTCCCAGTTCCATTCCTCAAGGGACCCCTTCCAGGGCAGGGGTCTGGTTCCCCTGCAGCTTTGCAAATCCAGGCTGGGGTGGTGGGGGCAAGGGGCACTTTTCTTCCCCCTTGGACCTGGAGCGGATGCTCTCGGCATCTAATGCCTTCTGTTTAGCTCATCTCCCTGTCTCTGTTTTCATGTTTTCCTCTCTCACGCTGGCTGTGTGGAGCACATCTCTCAGAAAATACTTGCTTTTGAAAGTTGTTGCCATAACAACCACTTCATTACACGCCAGGCCCAGTATCTCAGAAATGCAGAATCTTTCCTTAAAAGCGTGCGCTGCACATCAAAGGGGAATAGGAGCTCATTATTTTTACATTATTTTGCAGGCAAATAGATATTTTCCAATACACATTTCTTTTCTAAGTTGATTTTCTTGTTCAGTGGAAATGCACATTTCTTCCTTAACGCTTTCCTGCCTGCAGGGTGCAGGGCCTCAAACCAGGGCCCGAGTTCCTCAGAACAGGAGGGAGAAAGCATTTCTTTGCTGGGCTATTCATTTCTCGGTCCTCAACACAGCGGCTCACGAAGGGTGGTTTGCTCTAATTCGCAATTTGATTGCACCTCGAAATTCTAGAAAAGGCAGGCATTGTTTATGTAGCATCCACGTGCTTTCACTCATCTGACTTTGTGCTAACCAGGATTTTGTAACAAGTGAAGCTAATTATTTAAGGAGCCAAATCAAAACCAAACCAAACAAACTTCACCATATGGGATAGAGATGTGGTCCAGGATCTTGTTTTCTGAACCAGAGGGTGCTGTCCAAATTTCATAGTTCTCCGTGAGTGCCTAGCATCTCTCCCCTCGCCGGCATGTAAACCCCATGATTTTTGTCTATTTGGATCACGTCTTTCTCACCAGCACCTAGAACAGTGGCCGAGCCTGCAGGCACTCAGTAAATATCTGCTGAATGAACCAACGAATATGCTGTGAATACTGTAACTTCTAACAATTCTGCAAAAAATGGGATAATCAACCCCGTTAGACAGATGAAGAGTTTAAGACTACAGTAAGTTAACTCGATAATAATATTAAGAACAATAATAAGTGCTAACTTTTTTTTTTTTTTTTTTTTTGAAACGAAGTCTCGCTCTATCGCCCAGGCTGGAGTACTGTGGTGCGACCTCGGCTCGCTGCAACCGCTGCCTCCCGGGTTCAAGCAATTCTCCTGCCTCAGCCTCCCGAGTAGCTGGGACTACAGGAGCATGCTGCCACGCCCAGCTAATTTTTTGTATTTTAGTAGAGATGGGGTTTCACTGTGTTGCCCAGGGTGGTCACGAACTCCTGAGCTCAGGCCATCTGCCCACCTTGGCCTCCCAAAGTGCTAGGATTACAGGCATGAGCCACTGCGCCCGGCCTAACTTTTTTTTTTGAGACGGAGTCTCACTCAGTCACCCAGGCTGGAGTGCAGTGGCGCGATCTCGGCTCACTGCAAGCTCTGCCTCCCGGGTTCACACCATTCTCCTGCCTCAGCCTCCCAAGTAGCTGGGAATACAGGCGCCCGCCGCCACGCCCGGCTAATTTTTTACATTTTTAGTAGAGACGGGGTTTCACCGTGTTAGCCAGGATGGTCTCGATCTCCTGATCTCGTGATCCGCCCGCCTCAGCCTCCCAAAGTGCTGGGATTACAGGCGTGAGCCACTGCGCCCGGCCCCAGCCTAACTTTTAAACTTTTTATTGAAGCATAATATGCATATAAAGAAGCGCACATAAATTTACTGCTCCCTGATTTTTCATAAACACCCCTGGATAACTAACACCCAGATCAAGAAACAAAATATTTAGAGGAAGGAAGAAGACTGTGATCAGGACTAGCTTCGGGGGTGCTCTCACGGTAGTTCCCCAAACTGCGGCAGGTTTATCTCATGTAATCTTTTAAATGTTTTGTTTAAATTTTTTGAACCAGGGTCTGGCTCTGTGCCCTAGGTTGTGGTGCGGTGCCACTATCACAGCTCAGAGCAGCCTCAACCTCCTGAGCTCAAGCAATCCTCCCACCTCAGCCTCCTAAGTAGCTGGGACGACAAGTGTGTGCCACCATGCCTAGCCAATTTTTTTTTATTTTTAGTAGAGATAAGTCTTGCTATGTTGCTCAGGCTCGTCTTGAGCTCCTGAGCTCAAGCAATCTTCCTGCCTCAGCCTCCCAAAGTGCTGGGATTACACGCATGAGCCACCACGCTGGCTGTTATTTAATTTTTAATTGACAAACAATAATTGTGTGTCTTCATGGGGTAAAATGTGATGTTCTGATATATGTATACATTGTAGAATAATCAAATACGGCTATCAAACTGGCATATCCATCACCTCATACATTAACCATTTCTTTGTGGTATGAACAGTTAAAATCCTTTTGGCTATTTCGAAATATACAATATTTCAAAATTCACCTCCCTGCCTCATTATTTCTATCTGTTCTATTTTACAACAAAAATGGCAAGGTACCGTTGAATAACTAACCCCCGTAACTAATGTCCTGACCTCTAATGTCACAGATGACTTGTGTCTGTTTGCGACTTCTATAAATGAAACTGGACAGTAAGTGCCCTTTTGTGCCTGTTTCTTCCTCTCATTAGAATGATTCTGAGGCTCGTCCATGTCGTTACACGTCGTTGACCATCATTCACTTCCCTGCCAATAGCAGCTAATTTTTCATAAGCATTTACTATGTGCTCTGTAAACTCATTTAATCCTCCCGACACTCTAATATGAAGGCAGTATTAAAAGTGATTTGCCTAAACCGGCCAGGCGCCATCTGTAATCCCAGCCCTTTGGGAGGCCAAGGCAGGCAGATCACTTGAGGTCAGGAGTTCCAGACCAGCCTGGCCAACATGGTGAAAACCCATCTCTCCTAAAAATACAAAAAGTAACTGGGTGTGATGGTGCATGCCTGTAGTCCCAACTACTCAGGAGGATGAGGCACAAGAATCACTTGAACCCAGGAGGCAAGGACTGCAGTGAGCCAAGACCGCAACACTGCACTCCAGCCTGGGTGACAGAGTGAGACTCTGTCTTTAAAAAAATAAAAATAAAAACAAAAAAGCCAAGCGTGGCGGCTCTCGCCTGTAATCCCAGCATTTTGGGAGGCCGAGGCAGGCGGATCACAAGGTCAAGAAATTGAGACCATCCTGGCCAACATGGTGAAACCCTATCTCTACTAAAAATACAAAATAATTAGCTGGGCATGGTGGCTCATGCCGGTAGTTCCAGCTGTTCCCAAGGCTGAGGCAGGAGTATCTCTAGAACCTGAGAAGTGGAGGTTGCAGTGAGCAGAGATTGCAGCATTGCACTCCAGCCTGGGCAAAAGAGGGAGACTCTTTGCCAAGAGCCCTGCAAACAGGGAGCAGAGAATTGAACCCAGAACTTTACGGTCCCAAAGCTCCTGCTGTTGTTGTCGGTAAGCTCTTTCCTGGGTGACTCTAGGCTATGGCTAAGAATGGTCAGCGGCTGTGCTAGGCCAGGAGTGAGCAGAGTGCTCTGTGCTCTGACATTGAGCGGCCCCAGCATGCCATCCTGGTCTCCTGTAATTGCTTTGATATTTCCCCAGTTCCTGACCTCACTGACAGGCTTCCAGCTACTCCCTCCTGCTGGTGTCCATGTGCCTCCCAACAGCCATGCCATCAACTCTCACTTTACTAAAAATACTAGGGTTATTAGAATTGTGTACAAAACAAGAAGGAATGGCTAGGAGCAAGTGCCTGCCTGTGCATGTGATTACAGGCGACGAGGTCCGTGGTGGTTTGCTTCCTGAGTCCAGGCAGAAGTGTGTAGTTAAGTCAAGTGCCACTCTGGTGAGCTTAGGAAACTTTTCCCTTTGTAACTGGCAGGTTAGGGACTTGAGGGCTTCAGCCTTGGAGTATTTCTGTAGTCAGTGGTAATGGTCAGTACAAACAAGGTAGCGGAAGTCACATTAGTCCCGAAACCCCACTGGACAGCAAGGAGAAGGCCAGGTGCAGTGGCTCACGTCTGTAATCCCAACATTTCGGGGGGCCAACTCAGAAGGATCACTAGAGGACAGGAGTTTAAGACCAGCCTGGGCAACATAGCAAGACTCTGTCTCTACCAAAAAATAAAAATAAAAATTAGCAGGTGGCTGGAGTGGGAAGACTACCTGAGCCCAGAAGTGAGTTTGAGATTACAGTGAGCTACAATTGTGCCACTGCAATCCAGCCTGGGTGACAGAGCGTCACCCTGTCTCTAGAAAAAGAAAAAAGCCAGGAGCAGGACAAACACAAAAGCCCTTTGCTGCTCTCAGTTCTGAGGCAGAAACAAGTGCTGAGTGAGATCTGAGAGGGACTGGTTTCTTGTCCCATGGCAGAGCTGGGGTCTGCAATCCCAAGCTTTCGTGGTCTGTTCCCACTCCACTCTTCTGGAAGGTCCCCTCTCATTCCCCCATGCTCCAAGGTCTGCCATGTATTTACTATATTTGGGGCCTGTGCAGGAGCTGGAGACGCTTAGCACAAAAAGGACAGGGCCCAGCCAGCGGCATCCCCCACAGCCTCCTGCCCCTCTGCTGAGCATCCCTGGAGCACCGCTCAGGTCTGGGTAGCACAGTCTCGCTTGAGTCCCGTCCAGCCTGTCCACCCCTCGGTCCGAGCAGCACTCGCTCTGCTGAGCACTTGTTGGCTCTCAATTTTTTTTTTTTTAATGAAAGACTAAATCTTCTCCTCATTCTCCTTACTGCTCTTGGAAGAAACCAATTTTTTGTCTCTTGACCAAAACATTCCTAATTACCTGTATTAATGTCTGTTCTCTGGATTCTCTCCTGAGCCAGTTTTTAACATCTTACTGGTCCCTTCATTAATTAATGAGCTTAAAAATCTTTGGCACACATTTAAAAAAAAAAAGAGTGAATCTATGCCTTTGGAGCTTTTGCCATGAGCGTGAGCACCCCACCTTCCTGGGTTTCACACTCCCCTAGAACCAGGACCAGATGCCAGAGACAGCCTCTCTTCGTGAATAAGGACAGCTCCTTGCTTGTTTTCTGACACTTCCTGCAGCAGTCCCAGTGGCTGTGCTGTAAAAAGCCACTCCACCCTGGGCCCAGAGCGTACGTTTGGCAACTGTGTTCCTTTAATGGATGCACACGTGTCTATTGTGAGTACAAACATAATGGTCTCCATGGAGATATGGTCACAATGACTAATTAGACAAAAGAGAGTGTTTCTCAAGCCTTGAAAGACATCATGGATGTCATAAACGAACATCGTCTTATTCGGTTGCTGTATTCCTTCTCATTTCTCCCTAGAAACATCAATACGTGGTCCCTGGCAACATGACCTTATTATGAAGTCATACTTTTTTTTTTTTTTTTTTTTTTTGAGACGGAGTTTCGCTCTTGTCACCCAGGCTGGAGTGCAATGGTGCAATCTTGGCCCACTGCAACCTCCGTCTCCCGGGTTCAAGCCATTCTCCTGCCTTAGCCTCCCATGTAGCTGGGACTATAGGCATGCACCACCAAGCCTGGCTAATTTTTGTATTTTCAGTAGAGACAGGGTTTCACCATGTTGGCCAGGCTGGTCTTGAACTTCTGACCTCAGGTGATCCACCCACCTCAGCCTCCCAAAGTGCTGGGATTACAGGTGTGAGCCACCATGCCCGGTCTGGGGTCATACTCTTTAGCTACCTGGTCAGAACCTTCCAGATCCTCAACTGCAGGATTCCAATCCTGGCACACATTCCCAAGGCAGCCACAGGGCACTCATTCATGGCTGGCATTTCCAGACTGGGCTGTCTGACTCCAGCCCTGCCTGCTCACTCTCATGGTGGCTGCTAAGGGGACCAGGGATGCTCCAAGCTACAAGGCCCTCACAGTTCCCTCCACCCCACCAGCCTGACTCAGCCATCGGCTGCCCCACTGGGCTCACCCCAATACTGATTTGTTTCAGGATGCTGGATGGGATTTTTCTTATTGTGCCCTTCCCCAACAAGGCTGGGGCAATGAGTATTAAATATCCTGCATTCTGGTTTTGATTTTTGTTTTTGTTTTTGAGACCGAGTCTCACTGTGTCACCCAGGCTGGAGTGCAGTGGTGCGATCTCGAATCACTGCAACCTCTGTCTCCTGGATTCAAGTGATTCTCCTGCCTCAGCCTCCTGAGTATCTGGGATTACAGGCACCTGCTGCCATGCCCAGCTAATTTTTGTGTTTTTAGTAGAGACGCAGTTTCACCATGTTGGCCAGGCTGGTCTCAAACTCCTCAACTCAAGTGATCCTCCCGCCTCGGCCTCCCACTGTGCTGGGATTACAGGTGTGAGCCATCACTCCCGGCCCTGAGTTTTTGTTTTTTAAGAGACCAGCCCTTGCTCTGTCATCCAGAATGGAGAGCAGTGGCACAGTCACAGCTCACTGCAACTTCAAATTCCTGGGCTCAAGCAATCTTCCCACCTGAGCCTCCCGAGTAGCTGGGATTACAGGTGTGTGCTACCATGCCCAGCTGACTATCCCACTTTCTAAAGGGAAATTATCTTTCTCCCCTGGGAAGTGCAACCCTAGCATATTTTCACACCCTCAGAAGTGAGAACATATTTCTCTCAGAAATATGCACTGCCCCAATATGCTTTTCCACTTTCCTGCCCCTCATCCCACCATGATCCCAGGCTAAAGGAAAAATGTGAAGAACAAAAAATATCTGAACCTCAAACTATGGCAAAAACCTATCTCAGACACACTGAGAAATGAGTCCAAGTTCACACTGTAGAACAGGAAAAATAATATTTGAACAGAAATGCTCATGTACAAGTAGGAAACTGATGGAAACTATGCACACACACTCCCACCAAAACCCCAAGAAAAAAAGCACCCAAAAGACAAAGAATCCAGCCTAGAAGAAGATATAACCCCAAAACTGGAAGAAAACTTCACATAGGTGCTCTCTGCTGTAAAATGATAGAACAAGAACAGGAATTTGGTAAAACAAAATTTCAAAGATGAGTTGATTAAACAATAGAATGACACACAAAAGAGAGACCTAAGGAAACAAATTGAAATCAAATAACATTACAGAACTCCCAAATTAATTATAAATGTCAAAATCAGAACAGACCCTGCTGAAAATGGAATTATGAATACAGAGATAATAGATGTTAAGAAAAAAAAAGATATGAAAGCAATCAGAGCCAGGTGTGGTGGCTCACACCTATAATCCCAGCACTTTGGGAGGCCGAGGCGGGTGGATCACTTGAGGTCAGGAGTTCCAGACCAGCCTGGCCAACATGGTGAAATCCCGTCTCTACTAAAAATACAAATATTCGCTGAGCATGGTAGTGCACACCTGTAGTCCCAGCTACTTGGGAGGTTGAGACAGGAGAATTGCTTGAACCCGGGAGGCAGAGGTTGCAGTAAGCCGAGATTGTGCCACTGCACTTCAGCCTGGCAACAGAGCGAGACTCTGTCTCAAAAAAAAAAAAAAAGATGTCATCAAAATTTGGAAGATTAAAAAGTGAATGAATGAGTGGTAACTGACTCAGCAAATCAGAGAAAGTTAAGTCCTATGTGTGCCTGCAGGGTGAAGAGCCTGAGAACAGAAAATCTATTTGAGACACAAAACTCTGCATTGACAGAATCCCTCTGAAGGCTGGGGTGCAAGAAAGGCTGAAAACAGAGGTGGCTAAGAATCTGTTTGATGAGCATTTAGAACCCAGACCCCCTTTTATGAGCCTGCACAGTCGGGTAATGGTGCTCCCCACCCCCAGCAGGTGGGAATTTTACTCCCTGGAGATGCTGAAGCCAGAGATTTGAAAAGAAACACCACACACAGCTAATAAGAGGTATGAGATACTGTGATGAAAACATTAGAATTAAGATTTGCATTGCTTCCCCTTCACCTTCTGCCATGATTATAAGTTTCTACGGCCTCCCCTGCCATGCGGAACTGTGAGTCTATTAAACCTCTTTTGTTTATAAATTACCCAGTCTCAGGTGGTATCTTTTTTTTTTTTTGAGACAGAGTCTCCCTCTGTCACTCAGGCTGGAGTGCAGTGGTGCGATCTCGGCTCACTGCAACCTCCGCCCCCACAGATTCAAGTAATTCTGCCTCAGCCTCCTGTGTAACTGGGATTACAGGCATGTGCCACCACACCCAGCTAATTTTTGTATTTTTAGTAGAGACAGGGTTTCACTATGTTGATCAGGCTGGTCTCAAACTCCTGATCTTGTGATCTGCCCGCCTTGGCTTCCCAAAGTGCTGTGATTACAGGCGTGAGCCACCGCACCCAGCCTTCAGGTAGTATCTTTATAGCAGTGTGAGAACAGACTGATACAGATTATCTTCTAATTATGTGATTTTCTGGAAAAGGCAAAGCTACAGGTACAGAAGGCAGATCAGTGATTGCCAGGGTCCAAGTGAGGAAGGAGGAGCCCATCAGGGCAGACTGTTGGGGATGATGGAGCAACTCTATATCTTGATGGACACATGGCTATGCTTATTCAGAACTCAGAGCACTAAGTGTGCACATCTGTGAAGGCTGCATGAGAAAAGGACAAGAATGGTGATATGGTTTGGCTATGTCCCTACCCAAATCTCATCTTGAATTGTAGCTCCCACAATTCCCACATGTTGTGGGAGGGACCTGGTAGGAGGTAATTGAATCATGGGAGCGGGTCTTTCCTGTGCTAGTCTCGTGATAGTGAATAACTCTCATGAGATCTGACGGTTTTATAAAGGGGAGTTTCCCTGCACAAGTTATCTTCTCTTGTCTGCTGCCATGTGAGACGTGCCTTTCACCTTCTGCCGTGATTGTGAGGCCTCCCCAGCCACGTGGAACTGTGAGTCCATTAAACTTTTTTTTTTTTATTTTTGTAAATTGCCCAGTCTCAGGTATGTCTTTATCAGCAGCATGAAAATGGACTAATACAAATGGAAAACTTGGTTACAGACTTTTCATAGAATATGCCTGTCTTCTGATTTAATGATGAACAAATTCACATTACTCTCTCAAAAATCCTACCATTGGATTAATGTAAGTATTTTATCTGAGAAGAATAGCATTGTTAATTATACTTATAATAAAATACAAAGATTTGAAAAAACTGTGTAACTCCAATCGTAATGTTTTTCCTAATCTCTTGTTAAATTTAGAGGGATCTTGATCAGGAATGGTGGCTCACACCTGTAATCCCAGCACTTTGGGAGGCCAAGGCGGGTGGATTACTGGAGGTCAGGAGCTCAAGACCAGCCTCGCCAACATGGTGAAACCCCGTCTCTACTAAAAATACAAAATTAGCTGGGCATGGTGGTATGCACCTGTAATCCCAGCTACTTGGTAGGCTGAGGCAGGAGAATTGCTTGAACCTGGGAGGCAGAGGTTGTAGTGAGCCGAGATTGCACCATGGCACTCCAGCCTGGGCAAAAACAGTGAAGCTCTGTCTCAAAAAAAAAAAAATAGAGGGATCTTTTAGGAACCAATTTCATTGGTGATAGTGTAATATTTGTTTAAGATTCAGATTCCTTTGGTTTTACTTGTTTCCTTGTCTTCTGTTTATGTTAAGTAAAATTACCTCTAATAGCTTTTACTTTCAAAAGCATCCTATTTCATAAAAGTGGGCCTATTTGTCTCTCCATCTAGAGATTCCACATAGAAACATAGCTTCAATGATGGTTTTGCAGGGAGGAAACTTGGGAGGTTCTTTGTTTTATCTATTATATGTTTTCTAAATTTTTTGCCTTTCAAGACATCTGAGTTTTTTTTTTTTTTTTTTTTTTTTTTTTTTTTTTTTGAGACAGTGTCTGGCTCTGTTGCCCAGGCTGGAGTGCAGTGGTGCAATCTCGTCTCACTGCAACCTCCGCCGCTTGGGCTGAAGTGATCCTCCCACCTCAGCCTCCTGGGTAGCTGGGACAACAGGTGCATTCTACCATGCCTAGCTAATTTTTTTGTTTGTTTGTTTGTTTGTTTCCTTTTGTAGAGATGGGGTTTCGCCATGTTGCCCAGGCTGGTCTTGAACTCCTGGTCTCAAGCAATCCACCCACCCACCTTGGCCTCCCAAAGTACTGGGATTATAAGCATGAGCTACCACTATGCCCAGCCTTCATCTGTGCTATTTTTATGGAAACAGTAAGTCCTTTCCTGACCCCACCGCAGCTAGAGTCACAGCTCTCTCCTCTCTCCTCTCTCCCCCATGTCCCTCTTCCTACTCCAGAGCTGTTGCCACACCCATCCCCACCCCTTTCTGGATTCCAGTCTTGAGGGACAAGAGCTCTGTCTTGCTCCTCCCCATACCCATGGAGTGCCCTAGCGCACACAGTAGGTCCTCAACATACAACTCAAATAAAGGAGACCACATGCCAAGGAGAGAAACCCATGATGAGTTTGCAAAGTTAAACATCTCAAGAGTTTTCAGTCCTGAACTGGGGTGATGGTCCCACTGTCTACTTTCCCACAAGGAGAGAGAGAAATCAAGGGACAAAGAGAACGTGGCTAAAAGCCCTTCGCTCACAAGAATGCTGGGAGACCAAACACAGCTTCCACATCTCACACCTAACGTCTGATAAGATGTCTTTCCTCCTAGCGAGAGACTGAGGCTTCGACAGGAATCCAGGGGTTGGGATTCTAGAACCATGAGTACACCAAGAGAAATTCAGAATAGGATGGAGTCACTGGAGCCGGGAGGACATCAAGGTTAAAGCAGAGATGGAGCAGATAAACCCACAGGATTCCTCAGCATTCTTGAGTTCCACATGAGTCACTTGTAAGCTGTCCTCAAGGACTATGATTGGGATCATTCGCTATTTCACTGAGGAATGGGTTCAAATCGTGCCCTGCAGAACTGGGGGCAGGTGCTGAAGCTGAGTTCCTTAGCCAGCGAGAGAGGCAGCCACCGCCAGGGCCTCTCAGCAGGGCTCTGCTCGTCTCTCCTGGTCCGATGTGTCCCCAGCTACTCCCACAAAGTGATGAAACTTTGCTTTTTGTGAGAAAGGCCCTTAAAATAAATCCAACTGCTCATATTGGTGATGGGACGGAAGAAGAAGTGAAGAAAAATTAAAAGCATCCAAAAAAATGATGATGTAGAACTACATACTGAAAAGCGATATCCAATTATCCTGAGGCTCCAGATCCACCATGGGAATGACTTCAATGTACACGCAATACAGAAACCGGAAAGTGTGACTCAGGAAACTGCCAGTGAGTGCTCCTGCCATGAGCAAAGATACTTACCACAGAAAGCTCCGTTTATTCCTTTTGTGTTTTGTTTTTGAGAGGGAGTCTCACTCTGTTGCCCAGGCTGGAGTGCAGTGGTACGATCTCGGTTCACCGCAACCTCCGCCACGCGGGTTCAAGCAATTCTCCCATCTCAGCCTCCTGAGTACCTGGTATTACGGGTGCACCTCACTATGCCTGGCTAATTTTTGTATTTTTAGTACAGACGAGGTTTCACCGTACTGGTCAGGCTGGTCTAGAACGCCCGACCTCAGGTGATCCACCTGCCTCAGCCTCCCAAAGTGCTGGGGTCACAGGCATGAGCTACCGTGCCCGGCCTCGGTTTACTCCTTTATTGATTCTTCATTCAATTCAACCCATGTCACTGACGTGGTCAGGCACTAGGCTTGACTCTAAGGATGTAGCAGGAAGAGGAGCACAGACGCGGCTTTTGTGGAGCTTATATTCTAGTGGGGAAAGAATCAACAAGTATATGTCAGGTGGAGATACAATAAAAAATTAAGAGGGAAAGGAACAAAGAGTGAAGGAAGTTGATATTTTATTGTAGGAAGCTGATATTTTAGACAGAGTGGTCAAGAAGAGCCTCTCTGGGATGGAGCAGAAACCGGAAGGAGGGGAGAGAGGGAACCTCATGGATATTTGAGGCAAGAGCTTTCGTGGTAGAGGGAAAAGCAAGTGCAAAGGCCATGCAGCAGAAACGTGCCTGGAGGAAAAGCGCGGAGGCCAGAGAAGCTGGAACGAGGGGACCAAAGCAGAGCGGCAGGACGTGAGCCCAGAAAGGACCAGGGCAGACCCAGTAAGGTCATGGAGGCCCCGGTAAGAACTTTGGCTTTGACTCCTGGTGGAAGGGAAACCATCTGAGGGCCTTGAGCAGAGACTCCGCCATGTGACTCAAGCTTTAACAGATCCCGCAGCACAGAGAATCACCTACAAGGTGAGCAAGTTTGGAGGAGGAAAGGAGAGAGGAGGCTTCTGTTTCTGCAATAACCACCTCGTTGGCTAGTGGCTTGAATGAAAGTGGCGAAGTGGAAGTGGTGAGAGGTGCTCCGATGTGGGATATCATTTGGAGAAGCAGAGGCCAAGCAGGTGGCGCACACCTGTAGTCCCAGCTACGTGAGAGGACGATATTGTTTGGATCTGTGTCCCTGCCTAAATAGCATGTCGAATTGGAGATGGGGCCTGGTGGGAGGTGACTGGATCATGAGGGTGGTCCTTCACGAATGGTTTAGCAACATCCCCTTGGTGCTGTTCTTGTTGAGTGAGTGAGTGAGTTATTGCAAGATCTGGCTGTTTAAAAGTGTATAGCAGGCCGGGCGTGGTGGTGGCTCACACTCGTAATCCCAGCACTTTGGGAGGCCAAGGCGGGCGAGTCACGAGGTCAGGAGATCAAGACCATTCTGGCTAACATGGTGAAACCCCCTCTCTACTAAAAAATACAAATAATTAGCCAGGTGTGGTGGTGGGCGCCTGTAGTCCCAGCTACTCGGGAGGCTGAGGCAGGAGAATGGCGTGAACCCAGGAGGCAGAGTTTGCAGTGAGCTGAGATCGTGCCACTGCACTCCAGTCTGGGCGACAGAGCAAGATTCCGTCTCCAAAAAAAAAAAAAAGTGTGTAGCAGTGCCCCATTTCCTGCTCACTCCTACTCTGGCCATGCAATGCACGTGCTTCTCCTTTACCTTCCACCATTATGAGAAGCTTCCTGAGGCCTCCTCAGAAGCCGAGCAGATGCCAGCATCTGTCCAGCCTGCAGAACCACGGGGCAATCAAACCTCTTTCTTTATAAATTTCCCAGTCTCAGGTGTTTCTTTATAGCAGTGCCAGGACAGACAAATACAGAGGCTCTCTGGAGCCCAGGAGTGAGCCACGATCACACCACTGTACTCCAGCCTGGGCAACAGAGTGAGACCCTGTCTCTAAAAAATTGTAATAATAATAATAATTTCAAAAATCATATTCATATGTCTGGGGGATCTTCAGATCCATCCCTAGAGGGTGTCAAGGGTTGAGCAAGAATGTTTACTTGTGTCAAGCCATTTATATTTATTTTAGTGTGACTTTAAATTATGCATTATATTCTTAAATACATTACTGACAGTAATTAATGGTGGCTTATGTTCAATTTCAGTTCTGCTCTCATTTTCATAAGAATAACCACTCAGGTGACCAGGCGCAGTGGTTCATGCCTGTAATTCCATCACTTTGGGAGGCCGAGGTGGGTGGATCACTTGAGGCCAGGAGTTCAAGACCAGCCTGGCCAACATGGCAAAACCCCATCTCTACTAAAATGCAAAAATTAGCCAGCACAGTGGTGCATGCCTGTAGTTCCAGCTACTCAGGAGGCTGAGGTGGGGGGATCACCTGAGCCCAGGAGGCAGAGCCATCACACCACTGCACTCCAGCTTGGGCAACCAAGCTAGACGCTGTCTCAAGAAAAAAAAAAATAATAATAATAATAATAATCACCAGTCAGGGCACTATAATCTCACATGGGTAACTGACCTGTAGCCAATCTCACTGTTTGGAGTGAAATTCAGGTCCAGACACAAGCGCTCACATACTTGATGTCAGACATCCAAGGCAGGCGGTAGACATGGGATGCTCAGGAGGATATGCCCCATATGGCATATGATCGAGTCTGGCTTAGGTCTAAGGCCAATGTTCAGGACAAAAACTACGCCTTTCTCATTTTACCATTGAAAATGCCTTAGACAACCAATAAAGTGGACTGTGTAGGACCGCAGCCCCACACAGCGACATGCTTGCATCACTCGGCTCCACCACAGGAAGTCTCACACCATTGAGTCTGACCACAGGAAAGGGCAAATGGAAAGTCGTGCAGCCATATGGGCAATGGAACTTCCCTGCCTCCAGTCCCCGGCCAGGAAGTGGGGGCTGGGTGGAGAAATCTGGAAGCTGTCTGCTTACCTACGAGGTCTCCACTCTGTTTTGCTATGAAGCCTCTAAGGCTTGATGTGGGGAAAAGAAAGAGAGATCAGACTGTTACTGTGTCTACATAGAAAGAAGTAGACATAAGAGACTCCATTTTGTTCTGTATTTGAGATGCTGTTAATCTGTGACCCTACCCCCAACCTTGTCCTTGCAAGAGACATGTGCTGTGGTGACTCAAGGTTTAAAGGATTTGGGGCTGTGCAGGGTGTGCTTTGTTAAACAAGTGCCTGAAGGCAGTATGCTTGTGAAAAGTCATCACCATTCTCTTAATCTCAAGTACCCAGGGACACTGCCAAAGGTTGCAGGGACCTCCGCCTAGGAAAGCTAGGTATTGTCCAAGGTTTCTCCCCGTGTGATAGTCTGAAATATGGCCTCGTGGGAAGGGAAAGACCTAATCGTCCCCCAGCCTGACACCCGTGAAGGGTCTGTGCTGAGGAGGATTAATATAAGAGGAAAGAAGGCCTCTTGGCAGTTGAGATAGAGAAAAGCATCTGTCTCCTGCCCGTCCCTGGGCAATGGAACATCTCAGTGTAAAACCTGATTGTAGGTTCTATTTACTAAGATGGGAGAAAACTGCCTTAGGGCTGAAGGTGGGACGTGCTAGCGGAAATGCTGCTCTTTATGCACTAAAAAGGTTTATGGAGATGTTCACATATGCATATCAAGGCACAGCACTTTTCCTTAAACTTATGTCACAGAGATCTTTACTCATATGTCTTTCTGCTGACCTTCTCCCTACGATGATCCTATTATCCTGCCACTTCCCTTTTTCTAAGATGGTAAAGATAATGATCAATAAATACTGAGGGAACTCAGAGACCGGTGCCAGCGTGGGTCCTCTGTAAGCTGAGCGCCGGTCCCCTGGGTCCACTTTTTCTTTCTCTATACTTTGTCTCTGTGTCTCATTTCTTTTCTCAAGTCTCTCGTTCCACCTAACGAGACACGCCCACAGGTGTGGAGGGGCAGGCCACCCCTTCACTTGATACCTGTTAATGGTGTTGTTGTCAGAAATAAAACCCCTTCACTTGATACCTGTTAATGGTGTTGGGGTCAGTTTCCAAAATCAATGACAGTTTGAATCAAATAGGCTTGAAAACGTATGCCACCTCTGACCCTTGCTCCCTGTGTGGCCTTGGGAAAATTACTTAGCCCCTCTGCCCCTCAGAGCTGGGAATAATGTGAGAAGGAACACAGTGCCTGTGCTGCACTTGGCCCTTAGAAAGCCCCAATCCACATTCAGCACTGATACCAGCTTCACGAATGTTCCCTTGCAAGTTCCAGAGACAGGAAGTGCTTCCTGAAGGGGTCCAGGTGGCTTCAGGCCCCCTTGGGTCTGTGAGTATTGGACCACATGCATCCCCAGATTAGAACTCAGGGACTCGGAATCCCCACATCAGGTCACAGTGGATTTATGCATCTCCAGACAGGACCAAGGGACTCATGCATCCCCAGATTAAACCACTGACCCACAGGGCAAGGAACAAGGGTGGTTTGTTCTCAATGGAGTCTGGAGAAGGGGACTTAGAGTCGGTAGACTTCAATGGTGAGGGCAGCAAATGGGGAGTGAAATAAACCAACACCCTTGGGGAACTCTAAAATGCTCAAAAGGAAACTAAAACCCAAGGAGCAGAAGGTAACATCTAAAGTCACACCACCAGCAAAGGCCACGGAACAACAGAAATGGAGAAGTTCTTGGAGAGCATCTGGTCTAGCCTTCATTTTCCAGATGAGGAAACTGAGGCCCAAAGAAAGGAGGAAGCTAACCAAAGCCACATGGTTCGCTTGTGGCAAAGCCATCCCTCAGACTCAGATCCCAGATTTGAGGTCTGGCGTCCCCTCAATTCCCCAACACCAGCTCCCACGTTGCACACCCTTCACCATCTAGCAGAGATCTCCCCAGGGCTGCCATGAGCTCCATGACACTCCAAGGAGCTGATGCAAAACATTTTGTTTTGCACCATGGCTGTGGTGACAGCTGAGTTAAACCGAATGCCACAGTCACAGTCATTATGCTCAGAAACTGAGCAAGAGTTCCATCTATTGGGGTTTCAGAATGAATCAGATTTCCAAACTCTCCTCTCTCCACCTCGGCGCATGTCTGTATATGGTAACCTTTCAAAAGTGAGTCTAATAATTAGTCATCTTGGCCTAGTTCGAGACAACAGTATGTTCTCCAATTTCTCTCTGTTTTCAACAAGAGAGCCATGCCAACGGTAATGTTCACCGTGGTTAAACATGCTTCTCAGCTGGTCCCTGCAGGCGGCCAAGACAGCTCTGGTCCCTGCAGTTGCCCAGTCTTCCCCACAGCTCTCTAACCAGGCTGTACCCTCTGCCCAGATCCACCCCCACCCTCAATATTGACACCAACTGTGTACCGGGCACTACATTAGATGCTTTGGACTCATCATTACATTTTATCCTCTTTGCAAGATAGATGGTTCTCTTGCTGTCCCATTTGAAGATGGGAAATTTGAGAACCTGAGGGTACTGGTCCTTGTCTACTGCCCATACCCGAGGTCCAGCCAGTCCCTCTCTTCCTCCCTGCTCCAACCACACTGTTCTGCCAAGGCAGTGAGCTCATTTCCACCACAGGGCCTTTGCACGTGAGATTCCTCTGTCTGAAACACTCTTCCCTCTGACTCTGCCTGGTTCACATCTTCTCACCCTCAGATCTCAATTCAAGCGTAATTTCCTAAGGGAAGAATCCTTCACATCCTCAGGTTCCTAGAGCTCTTTTCATTCACAGAGCACCCTGTGAATCCCTCCTCCTTCAAGGCAGCTCCTATAAATTGTTATTTTAAATTTTTTGTAAAGATGGGGTCTTGCTATATTGCCCAGGCTGGTCTTGAACTCCTGGCCTCAAGCAGTAAGGGATTATTTGCTGCTATCTGGCTCCTCCACACAAGTACGAATTCTAGGAGGGCAGGGATGGTGTCTGTTGCCCACCACCATATCTCCACACACAGAAAGGACACATAGTAAGGGTTTAGTTCATCATATATTTATGGATGATGGATGGATGGGTGGTCAGATGGAGAGTGGGTAGATGCAAAATGCTTAACGAAGAATTTGTCACCCATCCAAGTAAGAGGTGGGCCCAAATGCAAGCCCAGGCCTCCGACCGGCAATCCCTCTCGGTGTGTGTGATAATCCTCCGCACACACACACACATCACCCCCAAACTCTGACCCTGGCAGACGGTGCCCACCTCCCTGGAGCGGTGTTCTCAAAACTCCCCTGACCAGCACCCCACTGTCCAAACCCCACAGCTCCCGCCACACACCTGGAGCTTCGGGGATGCTGGTTCCGTGGGTCCAGGAAGGCCCCAAACTCTACACTGTTGACAAGCGCCCAGGTAATTTAGAAGGGAGTGTGTCCCAGAGCTCGTTTGAGAATCTCTGGACTAAGGTGAGTCCAGGCAAACCGCAATCCCCAGGGAGAGGCACCCAGCACCACCCCAGGCCGCCCACGCGGGAAGTGGCCGGGCGCCGCAAGCTGGGGCCGTGCTGCCCTCTGGTGGTGCATAGCGGCACTGCAGCCTCTGGGCACCCCAAGGGCCGTGGTGTCCTGGTGGCCCGCGTCAGTCTGGGTCAGCGCACCTGGGTTCCAGTCCCTGACCTTCCAGAGACCTCTCCAAGACTTTTTTTTTTTCTTCATAAGTGGAACGTAATCAAGGTTTCCCAAATTTCAGTTCTTTGGGTACCACCTTCATCATCTTGCCCATCTCATGTATACATACTATTCTGTACTTGATTTTTCTCTAAATTGCTGGGTGTGGTGGTAGCTGGTGCCTGTAGTCCCAGCTACTCAGAAGGCTGAGGCAGGAGGATGGATCGCTTGAGCCCTGGAGTTTGAGGCTGCAGAGAGCTATGATCACCCACTGCACTTCAACTTGGGCAACAGAGCAAGACCCTGTCTCAAAAAAGAAATTATTAAACATGTATGTATTATAATTCATGTTAAGAGAGAAACGAATACCCATAGTAAACAGGGGTGGATTTTACTTGCCATAAATGGTGGGCTAGGGGAGAGGAGGGGACTTGGTGGGGAGGGGATGAAAATAAAACCAGGATTACCAAGATTTTCGTAAATAAAAAGACTGCCATTTTACAAACAAAAACAAACAAGGGTTTTCCTAAGTGATGAAACTATAAAGAACAGCAAAGAAATTAGCGTTATAAAAATCAGGATATCCAGGCACGGTGGCTCAGCATTTTGGGAGGCTGAGGCGGGCGGATCACTTGAAATCAGAAGATCGAGACCAGCCTGACCAACACGGTGAAACCCCGTCTCTACTAAAAATACAAAAATTAGCCCAGCATAGTGGTGCATGCCTGTAGTCCCAGCTACTCAGGAGGCTGAAGCAGAAGAATCGCTTGAACCCAGGAGGCAGAGGTTGTAGTGAGCTGAGATTGTGCCACTGCACTCCAGCCTGGGTGACAGAGCGAGACTCCATCTCAAAAAACAAACAAACAAAAAGAATCAGGATAGTGCTTTCCTCTGGGGATCAGGAGGCTATCATGGGAAGAAATGGTGGGGGCCCCAGGGAACCCAGTTCTCCTTCTTTGCGTAGGACATTTTTACAGTCCTGTGTTAACCTGCACATACGAACTTTATGCATTTTTTTCCTGCATTTTATATGTCACAATAAAACATGTTATAAAAACAAAAAGTAACCAGTGAAATACAAGTAATTTACAAAGGCACACCTGAAAATAGGAGAGATGAGGCTAGGCACCGTGGCTCACGCCTATAACCCCAACACTTTGGGAGGTCAAGGCAAGAGGATTGGTTGAGCCCAGAAATCTGAGACCAGCCTGGGCAACATAGCAAGACCTTGTCTCTACAAAATAACATTTAAAACTTAGTCAGGCATGGTGGCGTGCACCTGTAGTCCCAGCTACTCAAGAGGGTTGACTGAGGCAGGAGGATTGCTTAAGCTCAGGAGTTTGAGGCTGTAGTTAGCTATGATTGCACCACTGCACTCCTGCCTGGGCAACATAGTAAGACTCTGTCTCTTAAAATAAAAGAGGGGGTGACACTGAGCAGCAGGTCAGGGGTGACACAGCTGCTTAGGGGACAGTTTCAGGGGTTAAATACCCCAGAAACAGAGTGACCATCCAGGGCGTCCTGTGTGAGAGGCAGCTCCAGGCAGCAGCCCTCCCCCTATCCCCACCCTCCTTTCTTCTTCCCTTCCCTCCCCTGAGCCCCCAGTATGGAAGCTCAAAGCTCAGAGTGGATTTATGGAGGCCAGGGTGGTGTGGTGAAAACAGCAGGAACCCACTCTCAGGACTATTAGCACCCCAATCACCAGGCGGATGGGGGAAATTGAGCTCCTTTCAGTTCAGTTATGAGCCCCAGGGACATTCATGGCTATTTACTGCTAGCATCTGTTCTGATTTGTTGATGCCTGTGCCATTCAGTTGTCAAATATGTTTATGATCAGCCCTGCTAAGATGCATTAAAACACATGTGTATTAGTCCATTCTCACACTGCTAAAAAGAACTACCTGGAAATGGGTGATTTATAAAGAAAAGGGGTTTAGGCCAGGTGTAGTGGCTCACGCCTATAATTCCAGCACTTCAGGGGGCCGACGCAGGCGGATCACCTGGGGTCGGGAGTTCCAGACCAGCCTGACCAACATGGAGAAACCCCATCTCTACTAAAAATACAAAAAAAAAAAAAAAAAAATTAGCCAGGCATGGTGGTGCGTGCCTGTAATCCCAGCTACTCGGGAGGCTGACGCAGGAGAATCACTTGAACCTGGGAGGCGAAGGTTGCAGTGACCCCAGATTGCACCATTGCACTCTAGCCTGGGCAACAAGAGTGAAACTCCATCTCAAAAAAAAAAAAAAGAAAGAAAGAAAAGAGGTTTAATTGACTCACAGTTGCCCAGACAGTACAGGAAGCATGGCTGAAAGGTGTCAGGAAACTTACAATCATGGCAGAAGACCGGGGGAAGCAGGCACACCTTCACAATGGCAGCCGCAGAGAGAGAGCACAAAGGGGGAGGTGCCACACACTTTTAAACCATCAGCTCTCATGGGAACTCACTCACTACCATGAGAACTCACTCACTATCATGAGAACGCAAGGGGGAAATCCACCTCCATGATCCAACCACCTCCCACTAACGCTCTCCTCCAATCTGATATGAGATTTGGACAGGGACACAAACCCAAACCATATCAATATGTAATTACTGAAATTAAAACTGTCCACCAAAACACCATGAAATGTCACTCACATACCTCCAGTGGGGCACTGCATTTTAGGACGCAGTAGGCATTACCTGGCCCCTCCCAGGGCAACTCTAAGAACTACATGGGCACTCACAAGAGCTGAGCACCACACAAAGTGTTCACTTGGTTAACGCAACAGCCTTCCAGGAAGCTGGGAGCTGGGATATCCCCAGCACGGAGGACAACGCCAAGTCAGACCCACAGGGCGCAGGGGCTCCCGTGAGAGCTCACAAGTGCTCTGTGGTTTGCCTGTCTCTCCTGCCTAAACAAGGAGCAGCTGGGGAAACTCAGGCTGCCCAAAGCACCAACTAGTCCCTCTCTTCCTCCACCACCTCCTTGCTTTTTTTTTTCCCTTCATTTTTCTCCTCTTTCTTCCAAGAAATTCAGAGTGCAGGTCCCACTATGAGTTCACAGGTGAACCCACCTCTCCCGACTTCCTAAACTGTGAAAGGAAAATAAAACTTGGGACTCCAATTCACTCTACCCAAAGGAAAAAAAATTAAACTGAAAGCTGAGTCATGCGAGAAACCGCCTTCCCTTTTGTGCCTAAGCAGATAGGTACAGATAGAAGGCCAGATATCTCCAATTACTCTGGTTCACCTTATCTTACTTAAAGTGCCAATTTACTGAGTGCTAGATGAATACGTAATTGACAATTCCCCCACCTACTCCTTTTCTCTTGCAACATGTGAGTTCAGTAATATGACCACACCCTCCCTCGTTCCCCTCCAGCCTGCTTTTCCCCTCTAAATACTGACACCCTCCAAATCATCTTTCTAGAGAGGCGCGGACTGTTTCTGTAGTTGTGTGTTCTGTTCTTCTGCGCACATCCTCAACCTTGGCAAAATAAACTTCTCAATTGATTGAGACCTGTCTCAAATACTTTTAGGTTTACAAAACCCACTCCCACTTTTACTAAATGTGTGTCCACAAATTTGGGAACATAGACACTGGGGACTCTAAAAGCAAGGAGGAGCCGGGCGCGGTGGTGACTCACGCCTGTAATCCCAGCACTTTGGGAGGCCAAGGCAGGTGGATCACCTGAGGTCAGTTCAAGACCAGCCTGGCCAACATGATGAAACCTCTTCTCTACTGAAAATACAAAAATTAGCCGGGAGTGGTGGTCACACCTGTAGTCCCAGCTACTCTGGAGGCTGAAGCACAAGAATCGCTTGAACCCTGGAGACGGAGGTTGCAGTGGGCTGAGACTGCGTCACTGCACTCCAACCTGGGCGACAGAGCAAGACCCTGTCTCCAAAATAAATAAATAAAAGCAGGGAGTGAAGGAGAGGGGCAGGGGTTGAAAAACTACACATCGGGTCCTATGTTCACTATTCGGGTAACAGGATTAACAGAAGCCCAAACCGATATCACACACACACAATATATACCCACGGAACAATCCTGCCCACACACACCCCCGAATCTAAAATTAAGGACATTAAAAATAAACCAGTGTGTGTCCACACACAGAAAGCCAGCCTGGAAGACTAGACGCCAACATGTTCTTTTCTTCTTCATACAATGTTTGCATTTTCCAACTTCTTTTTTACAACAAAGTTTGGAAATGAGAAGCGACAACGCAGCTGTGTGTGTAGGCAATAAAGCACGCTGTTGAGCTGGAAGCCCTCCTGTGAGAGTAAGGAAGTCAGGGGCTGAGTCCTCACAGTGCCCTTCAATTGCTAAATGACCTTAGGCAAGTCCTTCCCCTGTCTGGGCTTCAGTTTCCCCATCTGTTCTTTAACTCAAGCCCCACTCCACCCATCTTTCCGCCCTGCCGTGGGCCCTCTGGAAGATTGGCCCCTGTGGACTGCATCACCTGCACATTGTTGCTGGCTGGCTTTCAGATTTCGGATGCTAGGAGGACAGAGAGAAGTAGGGATATTTCTTCCTGCTTCCTTCCTTCTTCAGGTCTCATTCCGGGCAGTGGCTTAGTCCCTCAACCCCAGCTGTTGCTGGGTGGTTCCACTTTCTATCTCCAGCTGTCAATGGACTTCAACAGCACAATCCCCTACCCCACCCCTGCAGGCTCCCCATTGCTACTGGTGCCTGGGAGCCTCTGCAACCTTGGCTGGGGCTGTTTACCCCGCCCACCTCCCTATAATAGTCCATGAAATCCAACCGGGTAGGATTCTGTTCCTTGCTGGAACTTTAAGCAATACAAGGAACCAGTATAAATACTCGTATAAATACTATGGAACAAGTATAAATTTCCCAGACCATATCTTCAGGCATAAAAACCTACTACTTTCTCTATTTCTGCATATTTAGCTTATCTGAGTTTTTTTTGTTTTTGTTTTTGTTTTTGTTTTTGTTTATTGCACATCACTCCTTTATTATACTGATCTGGAAAAAGGATTTAGTACAGTTATGCTCAGGTGAACACTGGACCCATGTGGCAGAGCCAAGCAACTAGAACATGATTCAGAAATCAGTGAAAGACACACTTGGACAGGACCAAGGGGCATTTCACTGCCATGAAACAAGGCAGGAAGCACTCCTGCCCCTCAGAGGTCAAGGAACTGATCCCATACTGGTATGAGGAATGGCTTATTTTCTGATGACCACATGTGGGACTATTTCAACCACCACAAGAAACCCCAGAAGGGTTACTGTTTTGTATTATTTATATATACTATACTTTTTTAATAAAAGTAAATGTAACACATAACTAAATTCAGGATTGATCCCAAACTTCTAGAGCCAGGTCCTCTAGGGTCAGGGAGGAAACAGTTGTCACATCACCATGCAGGTTACATTCATCTTCCACTGGAATGACTAGAGCCCCCAGGCAGTGGCCTGACTGCGGAAGAGCAGAGGACTGGCTCCTGGGGACAGAGAGGCTCTGTTGCTTCTCCTCATTGGTCATGGCTTAGCATGATTCCTCCCCAAGTCCTTAGTAAACAAAGAACTCGCAAAAACCCAAGTCACTACCTTTAAACTCTGTTGGATAAGGGGAGATTTTCCAGAGCTTGGACTGAGAACCTATGCTCTAGAAGTGCTATTCTGACTAGATTGTACGAAGGGAGTGGGTGCAGAAGACAAAATGGCTAAAATGAAAATGGGAGCCACCAGTCCCCATCTGCAGCTACAACTCAAGATGTCTACAGATGTGGTCAGCGTGACATGTGCAGGTGGGAGGGGCAGAGGGACAAGATGGGCAGGGAGGGTGCTCCTGGGGACAGTATCCTCCCCGCTGGCCTTCACTTCTTGGCCTTGCCCTGGGCGGCCACAGCTTCCATGGCTTTGCGCACCGTCTCTTCATCCCCCAGAAACTGCATGGGCTTGATAGGCTTCAAGTTCTTGTCCAATTCATAGACAATGGGAATACCAGTCGGCAGGTTCAGCTCCATGATAGCCTCTTCAGAGAGACCCTCCAGATGCTTGACAATGCCCCGGAGGCTATTGCCATGGGCTGCAATCAGTACACGTTTCCCCTCCTTGATCTGGGGAACTATTTCTTCATTCCAGAAGGGCAGAGCTCTGGCAATAGTGTCCTTCAGACTCTCACAGGAGGGTAGGTGATCTTCTGTGAGGTCTGCATACCTGCGATCCTTACTGATGTTGCTGTAGAAAGGGTGGTCGGGCTCCATCGGAGGTGGTGGGACATCATAGGAGCGCCTCCAGATCTTCACCTGGGCCTCACCATGCTTTGCAGCAGTTTCTGCTTTATTGAGACCAGTTAGACCCCCATAGTGCCGCTCATTGAGGCGCCAAGTCCTCACCACTGGCAGCCACATCTGATCAATGGCATCTAGCACTGTCCAGAGGGTCCGGATCGCTCTCTTCTGTACTGAGGTGAAGCAGATGTCAAACTCATAGCCAGCATCTCGCAGCGCCTGCCCGCGGCGCTTTGCCTCCTGGTGGCCCGCTGGGCTCAGGTCAGCGTCGTACCAGCCGCTGAAGCGGTTCTCCAGGTTCCACGCGCTCTCGCCGTGCCGGATCAGCACCAGCTTGTAGGCAGCCATGGCGGCGGGCTGAGGATGCAGCACTGACTGCCTTTTTTTTTTTTTTTTTGTCACTCTGTCGCCTAGGCTGAAGTGCAGTGGTGTGATCTCAGCTCACTGCAACCTCTGCCTCCCAGATCCAAGTGATTCTCCTGTCTCAGCCTCCCGAGTAGCTGGGACTACAGGCGCAAGCCACCACTCCCAGCTAATTTTTGTATTTTTAGTAGAGACAGGGTTTCACCATGTTGGTCAGGCTGGTCTCTATATTCTGACGTCAAGTGACCCACCCACCTTGGCCTCCCAAAGTGCTGGAATTACAGGCGTGAGCCATTGCCCCGGCTTACCTGAGCTTTTAAGCTCCCATTTCCACTGAAGGTAGGAAACAGTTGCAAACATAAAGCAGAGCAGCCACTTCACTCCACTGTTCTTTGGGTAAACACTCACTGCATTCAGATTTCAGACACGCATTCGACATGCATACACACACCCCCCCCCACCCAGAGGCGGCGCAGCTGGTGTGGGGAGGCGCTTACCTACCTCGCCAGCATCTGGGGTGAGTCGTCTGGCTGGGAGGGTTCCTCACTGACCTCCCTGGAGTCTGAGTTACCCCAGTCCCCACTGCCTCTGCAGAGGTGACTATAGGTCTGCCATGGTCCCTGATCACCCAGTCCTGGGAGCCTGAGCCCATCCAGGACAGCCATCCACCCCAGCTACATGCGCACTCTCTCCAGGGGCTTGAGAACTCTAATCTGCTCCCTCACACTGTGAGGGGTCCATGATCCCACAGACCCTGTCCTGAGGCCACTGCATTCCAACACCTCCCTGTGCCACTGCTGCTCCACCACAGTGGGCTTCTCTGTGAGTCTTCTGGGATCCCTACAACCTTAACATGGGTTTCTACCCGCTGAGGGATGGGGTGCTGGACTCATTCTTGGGGACCCAGTAACTCCTATCCCTAACCACACCTCCTCCATCTGGTCTTTTCCGAACCATCTCCTTCTGGGCAAGGGAACATTCTTCACTGTCACCCATTCTTCCCCACCGTGTGCTTCACGGTGTAAGTCAGAGCTCTGGGTCCCCGTGGCTTTGTGTGTGCTGTGCCAAGCCAAGCTTAGGAAACTAAAATCACAACAAACCTGCTGCAGCCTCCGCCTTCCGGGTTCAAGCAATTCTCCTGCCTCAGCCTCCTGAGTAGCTGTGACTATAGACGCGCGCCACCACGCCCGGCTAGTTTTTGTATTTTTAGTAAGAGATGGGGGTTTGTCATATTGGCCAGGCTGGTCTCGAACCCCTGACCTCAGGTGATCCACCCATCTCGGCCTCCCAAAGTGCTGGGATTACAGGCGTGAGCCACCACGCCCGGCAACACTCTAAAATTTGACTCTCATCTCACAGGCTTCTCTGGGGTCCTCCCTTCCCTGGGATCTAAGCCTTGAGGTCTACTTTTAATAATAGGGATGACCTTCAGTGGCTCTTCCAGCTGTGATCAGCTCTGAATCATTCACTTACTCAGAACAAATACTTCTTGTGCACCTGCTATGCACCAGGTGCTATGCTGGGCACTGGAGATACAGCAACGAATTGAAAAAGACAAGGTGCATGTTTTGGGGACTGACAGTCTACTGGGGGAGGCAGATATTCATCAGAATATAGAAATAAATAAATGTAAAATGACAGTTGTCATATAACGCTATGAAGGAAAGGCATGTGAGGCTACGAGGGTAAAGAACAGAGGAATTTAATTGAGTCAGAGAGTTCAGGGGAGGCTGAACTCCAAAGGCCAGGCAGGAGCTTCTGCACGAAAAGAAAGAAAACAAGAGAAAGCCGGAGATGCTAAGGCCCTGTGATGGCAGAGAGCACGGAGCCCAGGAGTGGCCAGGACGGGCCAATGTGGCTGGTGTGCAGAGAGGATAGGAAGGAAGCGCATGCCAGGTATGGCCAGGTGTGGCAGCCCTTGGAGGGTGCAGGGCCTTGTGGGCACCTGAAGGATCCTGGCTAGATCTTAGTGTAGAGGAAGCAGAATGGGGACAGCCTGCCCGCATTTCTAGACCTCTCCGGGTCAGGTCTAGAAGAGAGAGACCAGAAGGGAGTTGGGAGACTAGTTAGTAGACTACTGCCTTAGACGAGGTAAGACATAATAGCCAATAGGACTAGAACAGTGGTGATGAGGATGAAGAGAACTGGATAGACTCAAAAGCTATTCAGAAGTTAAGAGTAGGAGGACTTGGTGATGGATTAGACATGGGGGAGGTGGAAAAGAAAGGAATCAAAACTCCTGGTTTGCAGGACTGAATGGAAGAGGAGGGGTGAAGTCAGCAGAGGAAATGGGTGATGGTTAATTTTATTCGTCAACTTGCCTGGGCCACAGGGTACCCAGATCAAACACTGTTCCTGGGTGTGCCTGTGACAGTGTTTCTGGCTGCGATGAGCATTTGAATCACTGAACTCGGTGAAGGAGGTGGCCCTCCCTAATGTGGGTGGGCACCATCCAATCCACTGAGGGCCTGAATAGAACGAAAGGCAGGGGAAGGAGGAATTTGTCCCTTTTTTCCTAACTCATCGCTTGAGCTGAGACATTTCTCTTCTCATCTTCTCCGGTCCTCCAACCAGGATTTATATCGTCATCTCCCCTGCTTCTCAGGCCTTTAGACTTGAACTGAATTCTACCATCAGCTTTCCTAGGTCTCCAGTTTGCAGATGGCAAATCATGGGACTTCTCAGCTTCCGTAATCATGGGAGCCAATTCCTCATTTTTCAAATGCTGTTCATTCTGTTTCTCTGGAGAACCCTGACTAGTACAGATGGAGACTCTGAAACAGGACCAGGTTAGGGCAGGAAGGTCAGTTTTAGATTGGTTTGGAGAAGGTTAAGTGTGAGGTATCCATGAGATGTCCAAGGTGGATTCACAGACTTGCACTAAGCAGATGGTTTAGACCTCCAGATGCATATTGGTGAGTTATCTACATCTAGACAATAAGAGAGAAGAGAAAACTAAGCTCATAGGACTCCAGCATTTGATGGCCTAGCAGCAGAGAATAAGATTGAAGAGTCCAAACAGCAAATTCAGAAACAGGGAAGAAATAGTACAGAGAAAATAAAAACCAACCATGAAAATGCAAAAATACAGGGCTGACTACAAATAATGAGGCATGAAACCTATTGCAAATGTCCAAAATAAATATTAAAGCTGAAGATACACAATATGTTAAAATAATTTTTTATTAATGACCAGGTTAGGGCAGGAAGGTCATAATCATCTGGTTCTGAAAATCCCAAATAATTTCCCCAAATGTGAAGTATATGAAAAGGGCCAGGTATGGTGTCTCACGCCTATAATTCCAGCACTTTGGGAGGCCGAGGCAGGTGCATCACTTGAGGTTAGGAGTTCAAGACCAGCCTGGCCAACATGGTGAAACCCTGTCTCTACTAAAAATATCAAAAAAATTAGCCGGGTGTGGTGGTGCACACCTGTAATCCCAGCTACTTGGGTGGCTGAGGTAGGAAAATCACTTGAACCCGGGAGGTGGAGGTTGCAGTGAGCCAAGATCATGCCACTGCCCTCCAGCCTGGGAGACAAATGGAGTCTCCGTCTCAAAAATAAATACATAAATAATAAACAAATAAATAAAAAGAAAGAAATATATGAAAGGAAGTAAAAGAAGAATGGCATGGGGAATCATATCTTAGATTGGGCATGAGATCATGAGATAATGGTCAATAGTACTGGAGTATTATTGATGAGGATGAATTGGACAGATCCAAAAACTGGTCAGAAGTTAAGAGTTACAGGACTTGATAATGGATTTGACATAGGGAAGGAGGAAAAGAAAGGAATCAAGACTCCTGGTTTGCAGGAGTGAATGGAAGTAGATGAGTCATGTTGTCAACCAATGAGATGGTATTATGGTTATTTTTATTCTTGCCATTTGATAAGTAAACAAAATGGTCTCAATGTTTTTCTACTTAAAATAACCTCTGATATAATAAAGGATGTATAACTTCTAAGACACCAAAGAAAACTAATTCAAGAAAACATGGCTCCCTAAAAACAAAAAGCATAACAAGGTAACAGAAGACCACACATAACAGCTGTCATAATAAATGTGCATGAGTTAAATTCATCTGAAATGCTTAGGTTGAATCAAAAAACAAAATCTAAACTACAAATTGTTAGACCTCAAAGAAATGAGGTGTTTAGTGTTTTGTTTTTGGCTTGGTCGTTTTGTTTTGTTTTGATTTTTTCAGTGACAGGGCCTTTTTTTCAGTGACAGGGCCTTGCTATGCTGCCCAGACTGGACTTGAACTCTTAGGTTCAAGCAATCCTCCCGCCTCAGCCTCCTGAGTGGCTTGAACTACAGCCACATGACACCGCGCCTAGCCAAAGGGAGGTTTTAATGATATAAGATGGCAGCTCGCTGGAGGGAATACCCAAGTCCTACCTGGCCCATTAACCTTCCTCATGAAGTTCCAAGGAACAGACTCTCAAAAGAAACAAAAGAAAATGGAAAACACGCCTAGCTAATTTTTGTATTTTTAGTAGAGACAGGGTGTCAACATGTTAGTCCGGCTAGTCATGAACTCCTGACCTCAGGTGATCCACCCACCTCGGCCTCCCAAAGTGCTAGGATTACAGGTGTGAGCCACCACGCCCAGCCTAAACTTTTTAAAAATATAAATATGTCCCAAGCAATATTTGGGACATTGTGCTAAAACAAAAGTATTCATTGTTTATCTGAAATTTAACTTGGCCTCCTGGATCGCATGTAGCAACCCAGCATGTCACAATGGGTGTGTTAGAAAATGAGAGCCAAGAAAGGGGCAGATAGCCCCTTCCCAGACCTAGGAGGAGTAAAGTAAAAGAGGGAGCGACCTTCCCACCAGGAAAAGTGGGTTCCTCAATCTGGAATCCCAGGTCAGCGGCTCCTCCTGGAGAGAAGACAGAGTGAGAGCAAAGGGCAGGGCTTTCCCTCCCCATATACAAATAGCTCGTTTACAAAAAGCCCACCGCCAGTGAAATGCTACCTAAAGGTTAAAAGCAAAGGGATTTCCAGATGACTGACTCTGGGATCCATTTAACAGCTCCCTGCCAAATGCTTCCTAAAATGGTCAAAGGAAAAACACAGGAAAATCTATATTCACATGTAAACCAGCGAGGAGGCCAGACACATGCTTCACCTTGAGGTGAACTGGAACATAAGGCGGACCCGGCAGAGTGAGGAACCGGCCCAGTGCTATGTCCAGTGGAACTGGCCCACACCGACACACTCACATTTCCACAAGGCTGAAAGACCAGGATAGCTGAAACCACACGGCTGGAATTTACTTCCCAATTCAATCAGCTTCACCTTTGCTAAATGCCTAGTCTAGGAAAAGATTGTCCTGAGCATGGCAGTGTTTAATACAATCTTCTAATCAGTCTTCAGTTTACAGATAAGAAGCCTGCACTGGAGGGGCATTGCTTTGTTCAAAGCCACCAGTCTATTAGGTTTTGAATCCAATTCTCCTTACCCTCTGCCACAGTGTGGCCCTCACCAGGGGAGAGGGGCTGGGAGGGGCTGGCAGGGGGTCCTGCCTTCTGTCTGGGATGTGTTCTCCTGCCCTGGCCTTTCAGAGGGGATCCTCCTGTTGTGCTTGAGAATGGTGGTTGCTGTGTGCTTGGGTTACTGTACAGTCCAGCTGTGCTTAGACCGTGGCTTTTTGTGGGTGGGCTTCTATAGACCACCTCTCTGGGCAGATTTCTCTACTCTCTGCCTTTTTTTTTTTCTTCTTTTTTTTTTTTTTTTTTTTTTGAGACAAGGGCTAGCTCTATTGCCCAGGCGGGAGTATAGCAGCACAATCACAGCTCACTGCAGCCTCAACCCCCTGGGCCCAAGCAATTCTCCCACCTCAGCCTCCATAGTAGGTGGGACCAGAGGCGTGTACCACCATGCCTAGCTAATTTTTTCATTTTTTGTAGAGATGTAGGCTTACTATATTGCCCAGGCTGGTCTCGAACTCCTGGGCTCAAGTAATCCACCCACGTTACCCTCCCAAAGTGCTGGGATTATAGGTGTGAGCCACCACGCCAGGCTAATCTCTGCCTCCTTAGCCCCCTAACCAGGCCCCCTGCCTTGTCTTGCTGCTGTTAACACCACAGGCCCCAGAGACAGAAAATAAGATGGAAACCTGTCCACATCACTTCCTTACTTGAAGCCTTCCTCAGCTCCCCATCACTTCAGCACCCAGCAAGGGTGCCCTCAGGCCTGAACTCCATGTGCATTTCCACCCCTCCCCTGCCACCCCACTTTGTAGGGGACATCTCATATATAGTTCCCAGCCCGGCCACTCTTACTGCCTCGGTGCTTCGCTCGTGCTGGTCCACCTGCCTGGAACACCCTTCCTACAGCCTGTTGGTTCCTGTTTATCCAGGCCAGCTCCGTTCTCATCTGAAAGGTAGCAGCCGGCTGTCCCCTCATCCTTGCACTCACTGTATCCTGATCAGAAGGATGTCTGTCTGTCTCCCCACCAGAGATCTTTGACCCACAAGGTCAGTATCATAAATGCCTGAGCTCACCTGAACTTGATGTCATGAAAAGCGCAAGAGTAGGCCGCCGCGTGCGGTGGCTCATGCCTATAATCTCAGCACTTTGGAAGACTGAGATGAGGAGATCACCTGAGGTCGGCAGTTGGAGACCAGCCAGACCAACATGGCTATATTAGTCTGTTTTCATGCTGCTGAATCACTTGAACCCAGGAGGCAGAGGTTGCAGTGAGCTGAGATCTTGCCACTGCACTACAGCCTGGGTGACAGAGCGAGACTCCATCTCAAAAAAAAAAAAAAAAAAAAAAGCGCAAGAGTATTTTAGTTTGGCAGGCTTGGGCTGCAACCCCAACTCTGCCACTTGCTACAGGTCTATCTCTAGGAGTGTCACTTTACTATTTTCCTTACCTGTTGACCACTGTTAAACCACTCGTAGCTTGAAATTGGCCATGGTGGGAATAGTTACACCATGGAAATTGGCAGATGCTACAAATCGATGATTTTTTAAATGCTGGCTGTTTAAGCATCTGTGGGACTGACTACCCCGTAAGTCACCAAGTAAGAAGAAATGAATCTCTGAGGTTAGAGGGACCCATGGCACAAGTAGCCTGCACCCCACCTGTGTCCCTGTGACTTTTCAGTGTGCTCTGGCCAGCTTCCACTTCCAGCCTCTGCAACTAAAAATAAGCCTGTTGCTCCCAGAATTGCCCATGCCTGGCAGGTTGGGAACTGCCAAAGACCTTATGATGCAGGGCAGGCAAGCCCCAAAGTGGAGCTCAGTCCACGAATGTTCTTGGCTTTGCCCAGGAAAGAATTCAAGGGCAAGCCAGAGGTAAAAGAAAACAGCTTTATTGGCCGGGCGCGGTGGCTCAAGCCTGTAATCCCAGCACTTTGGGAGGCCGAGACGGGCGGATCACGAGGTCAGGAGATCAAGACCATCCTGGCTAACCCGGTGAAACCCCGTCTCTACTAAAAAATACAAAAAACTAGCCAGGCGAAGTGGCGGGCGCCTGTGGTCCCAGCTACTCGGGAGGCTGAGGCAGGAGAATGGCGTGAACCCGGGAGGCGGAGCTTGCAGTGAGCTGAGATCCGGCCACTGCACTCCAGCCTGGGCGACAGAGCGAGACTCCGTCTCAAAAAAAAAAAAAAAAAAAAGAAAACAGCTTTATTGGAGAGACGGCGTTACAGTTCTGTGACTGTTCCCGCACAGCAGGGCTACCCGTAGGCAGAGAGCAGCTGCTTAGGGCACTTTTGCAATCATATTTACACATACTTTTTTTTTTTTTTTTTGAGACGGAGTCTCGCTCTGTCGCCCAGGCTGGAGTGCAGTGGCCGGATCTCAGCTCACTGCAAGCTCCGCCTCCCGGGTTTACGCCATTCTCCTGCCTCAGCCTCCCGAGTAGCTGGGACTACAGGCGCCCGCCACCTCACCCGGCTAGTTTTTTTGTATTTTTTTTAGTAGAGACGGGGTTTCACTGCGTTAGCCAGGATGGTCTCGATCTCCTGACCTCGTGATCCGCCCGCCTCGGCCTCCCAAAGTGCTGGGATTACAGGCTTGAGCCACCGCACCCGGCCTACACATACTTTTAATTGCATGCAGATTAAAGGGCAGTTGATGCATAAATTTCTAGGGAAAGGGTGGTAACTTTGTGGTCATTGCCTTGAAAAAGGGTGGTAACCCTAGGTGTTGCCATGGCAACAGTAAACTGACTTAACACACTGGTGGCTGTGACAGATTGAAAGCTGCTTTCACCCCAGCCCTGTTTTAGCTAGTCCTCAATCTAGTCCAGTGTTTGAGCCCCACCTCTGGAGTCAAGTCTCACCTCCTATCTCACAACCCCAGAAATAGCTTTTAACAAACGACTCTCTTGAGGGTTGGAGTGTAAATGCCCCAGCTCCCCGACCCCTTGGGTGGGGTAGTTCTGAGTTGTGTGTTTGGTATCACTTCCCATAGTTTCCCCTAAAGGCCTCAGACGCCCACCGAAGTAGACAGCTGAATCACGTGGGAGATTTTTCACACTTTGACCTTTGAAAGTCTTTACTAGTTTCCATGTTTTTCTAAATATAATTTTTGCTTGATTTTTCTTGTTACAGAAAGATATGCCCATTAAAACTTTAGAAAATACAAAAAAAGGCTGGGCGCAGAGGCTCACACCTGTAATCCCAACACTTTGGGAGGCCAAGGGGGTTGGATCACCTGAGGTCGGGAGTTCGAGACCAGCCTGACCAACATGGAGAAACCCCATCTCTACTAAAAATACAAAAAAGTAGCCAGGCATCGTGGCACATGCCTGTAATCCCAGCTACTTGGGAGGCTGAGGCAGGAGAATCGCTTAAACCCGGGAGGCGGAGGTTGCAGTGAACCGAGATCGCACCATTGCACTCCAGCCTGGGCAACAAGAGTGGAACTCCATCTCAAAAAAAAAAAAAAGAAAATACAAAAATGGTTATAATTTTTGACTCTTGTTAGTTTTAAATACTGGTATGTGAGTGCATCTATAAATGCATCTTCCTTACTCTTTCTCCTACAGCCTTACCTGCACTTCCTGAATGAACTACTTATATCTGAAATCTCGTCTTAGGGTCTACTTCTGGAAGAACTCTAGCATAATACCACTAGGACTCCACAAAACTGGCAAGCTCAAAGCAGCAGGTGGCAGGGAAGCAAATGCCACCGGGTATCACCGAGGACTAAAGCTCAGCATTGATGTTGGCCCTGCCGAAGGGGCAGGAGGGCTGGTCCATCCCATGGTGCCGCAGGCTTTGGCCACATCTCACACCCTCCTGCGCTGATGGTGGAATGAGGTGTGGGTTGTTCCTGAGGTCCAGCTAACTTTGGGCTGCTAGAACAAAGAGAAAAACCCTTGGGTGCCATCGGTAAAGTCACTACGCAGTTTCACTCCTCCGTTGGGTCCCTCAGATAACTAAGCCTCCAAGAGCAAAAGGACAGCAAAGCCAGCCTGAACCGAGACTGCCTCAGCATCAGACAGAAGTCACACGGACACGCTCCGCTCCAGCAGAAAAGCAGCTCGGCACTCACAGATGGGCTCAGAGATGAAAAGGACGAGGTCAACTGGGCACTGTGGCTCATGCCTGCAATCTCAGCTACTTGGGAGGCTAAGGCAGAAGCCAAGAGTTCAAGACTAGCCTGGGCAAAATAGTGAGACCTTGTTTCTTAAACAAATTTTAAAAGCTTAGCCAGGTGTGGCAGGTAGATTGGTTGAGCCCAGGAGTTCCAGGCTATAGTGAGATATGGTTGCACCACTGCACTCCAACCTAGGTGACTAAGCAAGACTCCATCTCTAATTTGTTTTAAAAAGGAAGAAGTTGGCCAGACACAGTGGCTTATGCCTATAATCCCAGCACTTTGGGAGGCCAAGGCAGGCAGATCACAAGGTCAGGAGTTTGAGCCTGGCCTGGCCAACATGGTAAAACCCCGTCTCTACTAAAAATACAAAAAAATTAGCTGGACATGGTGGTGTGTGCCTGTAATCCCAGCTACTCGGGAGGCTGAGGCAGGCGAATCACTTGAACCCGGGAGGCAAAGGTTGCAGTGAGCTGAGATCGAGCCATTGCACTCCAGCCTAGGTGACAGGGCAAGACTCTGTCTCAAAAAAAAAAAAAAAAAAAAAAAGGAACAGATTGGCCAGGCACGGTGGCTCACGCCTGTAATCCCAGCACTTTGGGAGGCCAAGGCAGGTGGATCACCTGAGGTCAGGAGTTTGAGACCAGCCTGACCAACATGGTGAAACCCCATCTCTACTAAAATTACAAAAATTAGCTGGGCATGGTGGCGGGTGCCTGTAAACCCAGTTACTCAGGAGGCTGAGGCAGGAGAATCACTTGAACCCAGGAGGTAAAGGCTGCAGTGAGCCAAGATTGCACCACTGCACACCGGCCTTGGTGAGACAGAGTGAGGTTATGCCTGAGGAATGAGTACTGATGACCCTTAACAAATAGTTGCTTCCCAAGAAATAGGAGAAAACCCTAAAACACAGTTTTCTCAACTATGTTCCACAGGAAACTAGCTAGAGGTGGCGACAGGCACTAAGGAGAAAAGGCTGCACCTGGGAGACACTGAGTGAAGCAAAGGTTCATGGTTGGCTTTTCCTGAGCCTTTTGGATCTGTGCTAATGTCCGCTGAGATTCCCCAGGAGAAGGTACGGTGTGACAATTCCCAGAGCAACTTGTAGGACTCGCATTCCATGCAAGGCCAGCTTGGAAAAACAAGCTTCATTTAACAAATAGGTATAAACAGGAAAGACAATTTAATTCAAACATCTGTAAGGAAATGGCCAAAACTGATGATACTTTGTTGTTGTTGTTACGGAGTCGGGCTCTGTCGCCCAGACTGGAGTGCAGTGGCACGATCTCAGCTCACTGCAAGCTCCGCCTCCCAGGTTCATGCCATTCTCCTGCCTCAGCCTCCCGGGTAGCTGGGCCTACAGGCGCCCGCCACCACACCCGGCTAATTTTTTGTATTTTTAGTAGAGACGGGGTTTCACCTTGTTAGCCAGGAGGGTCTTGATCTCCTGACCTCGTGATCCACCCGCCTCGGCCTCCCAAAGTGCTGGGATTACAGGCGTGAGCCACCGTGCCCCGCCAAAACTGATGACATTTTAGGCCACCAAGAACACCTCACAAGCACTAACAAACCATCATTTTCTCAGGCCACATTATCTAGCCACCGTGCAATAAAAACAGAAATTAAAAACAAAAGGATAGACAACAACAACAAAAAAAATGAAATCAGTTGAAAATTTATGCCTAAATAACTTGGATCAAAGAAAGGAACAAAACTGCAGTTATGGGCCATTCAGAACATAATAACAATTGGAACGCCATGTAGCAATACTTAGGGAATGAAACCGAAGTATTCCCCATAGCTCCAAATGTTTCTCTTACTCAACAAAGAAGACTGAAGGCAAATGAAGCATCCAACTTAAGGAGCTAGAAAATAAGCAACACGATAAACCCAGGGAGAGAAGCAGAAGATAAAAACTAATGAAATAGAAAACATAAAAATCCATAGAACTGATAAATCTAAGACTCGGTTTCTTGTAAACAGATGTGGGATACCCAGCCTTGTGGAAGCCCAATAAAGGGATGGGGCACACAGCCGGGCACGTGGCTCACGCCTGTAATCCCAGCACTTTGGGAGGCCGAGGCAGGTGGATCACCTGAGGTCAGGACTTTGCAACCAGCCTGGCCAACATGACGAAACTCTCTCTCTACTAAAAATACAAAAATCAGCCGGGTATGGTGGCAGGCGCCTGTAATCCCAGCTACTTGGGAGGCTGAGGCAGGATAATCGCTTGAATCCAGGAGGTGGAGGTTGCAGTGAGCTGAGATCGCACCACTGCACGCCAGCCTGGGTGACAGAGCGAGACTCCGTCTCAAAAAAAAAAAAAAAAAAAAAAAAAAAAAAAAAAAAAAAAGGTGAGTTGGGGGGTGGCAGGGGAAGGGGGCAGGAAGCAAGTGAACGAGAGAGGCAAAAACACATTAGAGAAGTCAAGGAAATGTAATCAAAGACACAGAGGAGAGGTTTCAGATTAGAAGAGTATTAAATGCATGCAGTGTACTAGTCAGCTGGGAGAGTTCAGTGGAGAACACAAGTGTCTTCCTCAGCTCGGGCTGCCCTATGGAAATACTACAGACTGGGTGGCTTAACCAACAGAAATTTCTTTCTCACAGTTCTGGAAGCTGCAAGTCCAAGACCAAGATGCCAGCAGGGAAAGGTAAGGCCTTGCTTCTTGACTTGCTGATGTCAGCCTTTTTCGCTCTGTGCACAACTGGCCTTTCCTCTGTGCAGGAATAGAGAGAGCTCTAGTGTCTCCTCCTCTTCTCCTAGGGACACCAGTCCTGTCAGATCAGGGCCTCATCCTTATGACCTCATTTAACCTTAACTGCATCCTTCAAGGCCCTATCTCCAAAATCAGTCACATTGAAGGTTAAGGCTTATGAAAGGAAAAATAAATCTTGGGACCCCAAAATCATTAAGCTAAAGGGAAAAGTCAAGCTAGGGACTGGTCAGGGCAAATCTGCCTCCCATTCTATTCCATCTTCCCTCTGCTCACTGAGATAATGCTATCTGATTGCTTCCTTTGGAAAGACTAATCAGAAAGGCAGAAGAATGCAACTGTTTCTTTTATCTGCCTACGACCTGGAAGCCCCTCCCCACTTTTGTTGTTGTCCCACCTTTCCGGACGGAATTCATGTTCATCTTACATATATTGATTGATGTCTCATGTCTCCCTAAAATGTATAAAACCAAGCTGTGCCCCGACCACCTTGGGCCCATGTTGTCACGACCTCCTGAGGCTGTGTCACGGGCGCATCCTTAATTTTGGCAAAATAAACTTTCTAAATCGACTGAGACCTGTCTCAGATATTTGGAGGTCACAGGCTTCAACATACGAATTTGAGAGGGATGCAATTCAATCCATAACAGCATACTTTTATAGAAAAATGAGAATTGCCAAGACAAGTAAAAAACAATGTAACCAACTTTAAAACTGACAGATGACTATTTCCCAAAAGGGTGTGGGTCAGAGTTTATAGACAAGCTCTCGCAGACTTTCAAAGAATGTTTGTAGGCTGTTTAAACCATCCAGAAAACAAGAGAATGTGCTCTGATTCAGTTTACAAATCTAGCATAGCTGTGACATGGAACCCGACACAGACAACCAAACTTCACCCAGTCGGGCATTTTAACCAGAACCCAAGCGATTCCTGGCCACGTTATAGTTTGAGAAATGCTACATGGAGTACACTCATTGTCACTGCACGAAGAGAGTTTTCTAAATAAGGTCCTTGAGTCAAAGGAGTCGGCAGGTGCCCAGACGGCTGAGACCAGAGGAGCCCTTGGGCAAGGAGCGGCCCACAGAGGCGGTCAGCGTGGAGAAGCCCTGGGCCAGAGTCCAAAAGCCCATGGGGGCTACCTATGCTGTCCACACCTGTCTCCTGGACGTGGCAGGGAGACTCAAGGAGCTAGAAATGGAACAGCCACCCATGATAATGCCACATACACACAGCTGGAGTTTAGCAAGCTTAGGATCTCCTTTAACCTGGAGGGGGTGCCTGGAGCAGAGGGCACAGTGTTGACACTAACTGCTACAGGGTATGAGGAGGCAGTCAGCTCAGTGTACAATCTAACAGTTGAACTGTCTGGAGAGGTAGTGAGCTCCCCATCGCTGTACCATCCTCCAAGGATGCTCTGGGGGACATGCCAACACTGGGAGAGAAGCTGGCCTTGATGGCATCAGACTCTCTCCTCACCTGATGACTAATGATGACTAATCCTCTGATGGCTACATCCCACCCCATAATGATAATTGCAGACTCAGCCAACCAGGACATGCCATTTCTCACTTTCAGAGAACACTGTTTCTGCCCGCTCTGTGACCTCCTCTCCATGCCTGTGCTACCATCCGTTGGCAGCATCTCTCAGGATGAAGAGCAGCATCAGGGGGGAGTGAGAGGAAAGCAGGTCTCATCTTACTTGCAGCGCTGGTCACATGCACAGACAGGGTTGAAAAGTTTCACACAGACAGATTTAACCTTAATTGCATCCTTCAAGGCCCTATCTTCAAAATCAGTCACACTGAGGGTTAAGGCTTGTGAAAGGAAAAGAGCTCCCTATATCCTCTTGGGTTGCCATGGTGAGCAACCTCTCAGGTCCCAGGCTAAGAGCAGGTGCCAGGAGGAGGCTGCAGGCTTGAGTACCATTCAAGATGTCCATTAGAAGCACAAACAGCTGGGCGCGGTGGCTCACACCTGTAATCCCAGCACTTTGGGAGGCCAAGGCGGGCAAATCACGAGGTCAGGAGTTCGAAACCAGCCTGGCCAACATGATGAAACCCCTCTCTACTAAAAATACAAAAAAGTAGCTGGGCATAGTGGCGGGTGCCTGTAATCCCAGCTACTCAAGAGGCTGAGACAGGATAATCACTCAAACCCGGGAGGCAGAGGTTGCAGTAAGCCAAGATCGCACCACTGCACTCCAGCCCAGGCAACAGAGTGAGACTCTGTCTCAAAAAAAAAAAAAAAAAAAAAAAAAAAAAAAAAAGCAGCACAAACAACCCCAGCCTTCCCTCTCTCCATAATGGACTGAATCTCAGCCTGCCACACTAATAGGTGCTTGGCCACAAAGAAACCTGCAACAGCAATGCCTTACTCATTATGTGGATTTCAATGATGGATACAGTGCTTTCATTGTGATCTCCATATGCAGAATTGCAAAGCCTCTCTCAGCCAGGCACATGTAGCCTAGGCTTTGGGAAACCCTCACAAATAATTTTTCAAGGACAATAAACCACAATCAAAGACAACCAGAATTACAGAAGCCTGAAGACTCCAGGCTGGGCCGCCTCTGGTCGGGAGCATGCAAAAGACTATGGCACTAGGGATTAAAAAGTCACTGTCAGCTGGGCATGGTGACTCATGCCTGCAATTCCCAGACCTTTGGGAGGCTAAAGTGGGAGGATCACTTGAGCACAGGAGTTCAAGACTAGCCTGAGCAACACAGACTCTATCTCTACAACAAATTAAAAAATTAGCCGAATGTGATGGCTTGCACCTGTAAGTCCCAGCAGTTAGGAGGGTGAGGTGGGAGGATCACTTGAGCCCAGGAGTTTGAGGCTGGAGTGAGCCCAAATCTTGCCACTGCACTCCAGCCTGGGTGATGAGAGGGACCCTATCCTAAAAAGAAAAAAAGAAGATTGCTATCAGCGTCATTGGCAGACACTGCACCAGTCTTGGGGGTGTGGAAGAGCAAATGCTGAACTCTCTGTTAACTCCCAGTAAGGACAACACTATAGTTCCTTTTAAAAAATATTATTTTAGGCCGGCACAAAGAATCACAAGTGGGGTGGCTTAAAACAACAGCCTCAGCCGGGTGCGGTGGCTCACGCCTGTAATCCCAGCATTTTGGGAGGCCCAGGCGGGCAGATCACAAGGTCAGAAGATGGAGACCATACTGGCTGACACGGTGAAACCCCGTCTCTACTAAAATACAAAAAATTAGCTGGGCGAGGTGGCGGGCACCTGTAGTCTCAGCTACTCAGGAGGCTGAGGCAGGAGAATGGCATGAACCCGGGAGGCGGATCTTGCAGTGAGTGGAGATTGCACCATGGCACTCCAACCTGGGCGACAGAGCGAGACTCTGTTTCAAAAAAAAAAAAATTTTTTTTAAATATATTTTTTGAGACAGGGTCTCACTCTGCTGCCCAGTCTGGAGTGCAGTAACACAATTTAGGCTCACTGCAGCCTCAACTTCCCAGACCCAAGCGATCCTCCCACTTCATCCTCCTGAGTAGCTGCAGCTACAGGCATGCACCACCACAGCAGCCTAATTTTTGTATTTTTTGTAGAGATGGGGTTTTGTCATGTTGCCCAGGCTGGTCTCGAACTCCTGGGCTCAAGCAATCCTCCCACCTCAGCCTCCCAAAGTGCTGGGATACAGGAGTGAGCCACACTGCACACGACCATATTTCCTTTAATAGTGGGCTGTGGGCTTGGAGAAAATGGGCACTGTGTTACACGCATGATATGGAAGGTACAGTTTACCAAGGACACTCAGCAGAGCAAACCAGGAGCTATCCCTAGGGTGACTGGGTTGGGGTACAGGGAACACAACTTCTTGGCCTCACATTCCTCATAGGAGCCAGCTTGGTTTGAGGCACTAGAATTCCACCGGTCTGGGGTAAGAGCCGGATCTCAAGATCTCAAGAACCCCCGGTGAGCACTGAGCAAGCCATTGATCCCCCACTCTGAGCTAGGACTTTGGGTTTTCTCCCATGGCGGGGAGTATGCTCTGTGTGTGTGGAGAAAAAGAAATGAATGCTGGTGACGAGAAGGGCAGACTGAGGAAGCTCTCGGGACTTCCCAGAGTTCCTATTCTTCTCCTGGGCATGTGGAAATACCTCCTTGCTCTTTGAAGTTAGGTGGGGCCTAGGACTTACTCTGAACCATGAAACAGTAGCGGAAGTTATGTTTATCATTTCCTGGTGGAAGCTTGTGCATGACCCACCACATCCCCTTCCTTCTTCTAGAAGGAAGCAAGTGTTGCTATGGAGGCTCCATCAGCCTGGCTCCATCAACCACAAGGAGCAGATCCCCAATACCCCTCCCCAACCCAGAAACCTGCTTTAGACATGAAAGTGACTCATAAATCTTCGTTGTTTTAAGCTACTGAAGTTTTGGTGCTGTATGTTATTGCAGCCTAACCTTGCCTATCCTGACTGGCACACCCAGAATAAATGGCATAGTTATGAAAGATGCCTTTTTTTAGAATCCTTTGTCTAATATTTTCTCTATACATGAGTTCCCATTACAATGTCTTACTATGACATAAGTGAGTGTCATGTTGCTAAATTGTCTGCATGTCATATGATAGTAACAACACATCCCACATGTATGATCAGTTGCAATTATGTAACAATGTTGACAAAGCCAATCACTTCAAGCCTCAAAAAGGGCTGAACACCATAGTTAGGACGTGGAGAGATGGAAAAAGTGTCATTTACAATGACCAAAAAAAAAAAAAGAAAAAGAAAAAACCATAAAGCATCATAGATTAAATTATTTTTAATGTGCAAAAAATAGAAAGAAAACTACAAAGCCTACCTGAAAAGACACCATCAATAGAGCTTAGTAAATACCAGGAACCACACACACACACACACACACACACACACACCTTCCCCAAGGTCACGTGGCTGGTAAGTGGTAGGAGGGAGGATTTGAATACAGTCAGCTTCCTTAACCACCACCAAGAATAGGATGGGTGAGCTTTTTCTACAATGGACCAGACAGAAAACATTTGAGGTTTCTGGGTCATCTGGATTCTGTTGCAACTACTCAAATCTAGCTCAAAAGCAGCCAATGGACAATATATAAACAAATGGCTGTGGCTGTGCTTCAACAAAACTTTATTTACAAAAGCAGATAGTCACCTGGATTTGGACCCTGGGCCCATAGTTTGTTGACACATGATCTAGAATAACAAATCCTTGAAGATAGTCAAGGCTTTTGGGGGAAAAACTAATAGCAAGCAGAGACTTGCTCTATCAGATATCAGCATGTAAAATAAAGCTACAAAAATTATTTGGAATTGCATTATATTTATATATTAATTTAGGGTGACTATGTAATTTATATAATTTAGTTTACAGAGAATATTAATGTATGATTTTGAGTCTTCTTATTCAGGAATATGGTATTTCTCTACTGTTACTCAGATCTTAAGAAACAATTTAACAGGGTGGGGGGTGGGTGGGAAGGAGCTCCAGGCCAATTTTTAGAAGAAATTCTACGTAACACCAGACAGGTAAACAGAATGTCACAGAACCAAAACCACTTATACCCTGAGATATGTGTCAATTGCATCCATCCAGACTTTGGTCCAGTTCTGTGAGGGACAAGAGGGACAACGGCAGGGTCCACCTAAGATGGGGTGTTTTATAGGAGACGTTTCCCATGTTAAGCTGGAACACCAAAAGGCTTCACCTTCTGAGATATATGGATAGATTTAAACCCTTCCCCCGCCCCCAAGGGGACTAGGCTGCTGTGGGCCTCAGCAGAGCAGAAGGGTAAAGAAAGACAGCCCTGAGAATCATATCCAAAAACCAGCCCTGGCCAAGCGCAGGGGCTCACACCTATCATCCCAGCACTTTGGGAGGCCAAGGCGGGTGGATCACCTAAGGTCAGGAGTTCAAGACCAGCTTGGCCAACATGGTGAAACCCCGTCTCTACTAAAAATACAAAAAAATAGCCAGGCGTGATAGCGGGCGCCTGTAATCCCAGCTACTTGGGAGGCTGAAGCAAGAGAATAGCTTGAACCCAGGAGGCAGAGGTTGCAGTGAACTGAGATCGTGCCATTGCACTCCAGCCTGGGCAACAAGTGTGAAATTCCATCTCAAAAAACAACAACAACAGCAACAACAAAAACCAAAAACCAGCCCTTATACCAATATATACTGAGTGCATGAAGCCTGGCTCAGACAATGAGGCCATGACTTGGATTGAGGAGGTCCTTGACCATGGTGTCTCCTGGTGCCTGGCAAAGCCTCTCTCAGTCAGGCACGTGTAGCCTAGGCTTTGGAAAATCCTCACAAATAATTTTTCAAGGACAATAAACCGCAAGCAGTCAAAGACAACCAGTACACAAAGGAACAGCACACATCGGTGAAAATCTGCAAAAATAGACCCATACAGGCTTCAGATACCGGGGATACCAGACGCAGGTTTTAAAACAACTCAGAGCTGAAAACACCTGTAGGGAATAAGACACTCTACAAAGTAATGTAGCAGCTTTGGAAAAACAACCAAAATATCTAGAAATGCAAAATATAAAAATGAGAAATCCAGGTGCAGCGGCTCATACCTATAATCCCAACACTTTGGGATGCTGAGGTGGGCAGATTGCTTGAGCCCCAGAGTTCAAGACCAGCCTGGGTAACATGGTCAAATCCCTTCTCTACTAAAAATACAAAAAGTTAGCTGGGCATGGTGGCATGTGCCTGTACTCCCAGCTACTCAGGAGGCTGAGGTGTGAGGATCACCTGCACCCCAAAAGTCAAGGCTGCAGTGAGTTGTGATCATGCCACTGCACTCCAGCCTGGGTAATGAGAGTGAGCCCCTGTCTCAAAAAAAAAAAAAAAAAAAAAAGAAAGAAAGAAAAGAAAATTAAAGACTAGTGGGACCCCATCTCTACAAAAAAAAAAAAATTAGCCAGGTGTGGTGGTGCTCACCTATAGTCCCAGCTACTCAGGAGGCTAAGGTGGGAGGATCCCTTGAGCCCAGGAGGTCGAGGCTGCAGTGAGTTGGGATTGTGCCACTCACTCCAACCTGGATGACAAAGTAAGACCCTGTCTCAAAAACAAACAACAACAACAAAACACAACCAATAGGCATATTTGGTAACAGCCAGCTCATTGCAGAAAAGAGAAATAGTAAACTAGAGTACAGAAGAAATTATCCAGAGTATAGCACACAGAGGAAAAAACACAGAAGAGAGACAGATGCTATAAGGATGCAGTGAGTACGTCCAGCATTGGTGTCCCAAAAACAGAGGAGAGGCCGGGTGCGGGGGCTCATGCATGTAATCCCAGCACTTTGGGAGGCTAAGGCGGGCAGATCATGAGGTCAGGAGTTCGAGACCATCCTGGCCAACATGGTGAAACCCCCGTCTCTACTAAAAATATAAAAATTAGCCAGGTGTGGTGGTACACGCCTGTAATCCCAGCTACTCAGGAGGCTGAGGCAGGAGAATTGCTTGAACCAGGAGGCGGAGGTTGCAGTGAGCCGAGATCGCACCACAGCACTCCAGTCTGGCAACAGAGTGAGACTCTGTTTCAAAAAAACAAACAAACAAAAACAAATACATACAGTTAAAAGACTTACGTCACAACATATATCCATGAATAATTTTAGATGGCAGCATTCCCCAAAGCCATCCACCCCTCCCAAGCAGTGCACAATAGCCTCTTCCTGATGACTTAGGCTGCCCATTGTGACCACAGGTGACTGTGGCTTGACATCACAGTGTATCCCTGAGTCAAGCAGCTGTGGTTTTTCAGCTCTTGCATCTGCTGTGTATAGATCTGTCTCAGGTGCCATTTGCTAACTCTGTTCTCTGTGTAGCTGCTTTTGGCAGCTCCTCATCTCTCTTCTAATCCACCACTCATGGTCCTAGAGAACAGAGACCACAAGTTAAGACCTTCACCTACAGAATCCCAAGGGCCAACAGTGGGCAGAGGACAACTCCATCCTTCTTTCAAAAGGGCTTCTCCACAAAAAGCATTTCTGTTAGACTCTGAGCAGTGAGATACCCTGCTTCAAGAAGAACTTCTCATGGAGCCAGAAGCCTTTGAAATTTGCCCTTACGATCCTCACCACCGAATCCCACTCAGCAGATTCCAGTACCACCTAGCATCATGCAGGAGAAAGAACCCCAAGAAAGCCAAAAAGATGGCCATCTGCAAATACAACGCCTGCCACGTGGTCCCCATCAAAAAGCTGGAGGAACATGAGGCTGTTTGTGTCAACAGGAGCTCTGTGGAGGAAGAGGACACCGAGAACCCTCTGAAAGTTAGTCTTCCAAGTTCAGAGCAGAACGATGACCCCCAGCAGGTCTCACCCTGCCTTCCCAGTCCTGATATCTGGAATGTCGATGGCGCTAATTGCCAGCATATGTTTGTCCTTAAGACTTTTGTTCCCCAAAAGCTTGTTTGTGAAAATGACACAAAAGAGTCAGCGAGAGAGATCAGTCCCCAGAAGATCCTCAGACCAGGACAGTAAATGGCCAGCTGAGGAAAGAGCACACGTCTCGTAAATGCATGGAAGAACATGCAATGCATCAGAATAAAAGGCATACAAAGCAAAACTACCCTGGGCTACCTCTTTTTTTACCTGGCAGATTGGTAACTACCAAAAGGCTTAAAATACTCCGCTGGCAAAGGTAGGGCAAAACGGGCACTTTCATAACACTGGTAAGAACGTCAGTTGGTACAACCTCCACGGAGGGCTATTTGACAATAGCCATAAATATTATCAATACACATAGCCTTTGATCGAGCAATTCCACTTCCAGGCTTTATTCTGTAAATATAATCACACATGTGGAAAGTGAGCTAAGTACCAGCCTATTCACTGCAGCATTATTTGCAGCAGCAAAAAAGTTAGAAATGAGCCAGGTGTGTTGAATCACAGCTGTAGCCTGTTACTCTGGGGGCTGAGGTGAGAGGATCGCTTGAGTTCAGCCTGGGCAACATAGTGAGATCCTGTCTTAACAAAAAGTCAAGTGACCTAAATATCCATTAAAAGGTCCTGATTAAAAATAAGTTATCCTGCAGCCATATAATAAAATAGTAAGACGCCTTGAAAAAAAGTGAGGAAGCTCTTTCTGTGTTGATATGGAAAGGTTGGGACACACTGTTGAGCTCAGAGGTCAGCAAACTTTTTCTGTAAAAGGCCAGATAGTAAATAGTTTAGCCTTTGCCAGCCATGCGGTGTGTGTTGCAACTACTCAGCCCTGCCACTGCAACACAAGAGCAGCCACATATAACATGTAAACAAATGAACAGAGGTTCCATTAAAATGACTTACAGCCACAGGTGCCAGGCTGGACTTGACTGGTGGGCCATGGTTTGCCAACCTCTAGTTTAACTGATAGAAACCAAGTCCAGGCCGGGCCCGGTGGCTCATGCCTGTAATCCCAGCACTTTGGGAGGCAAACGCGGGGGAAACACCTGAGGTGAGAAGTTCGAGGCCAACCTGGCCAATACAGCAAAACCCATTTCTACTAAAAATACAAAACTTAGCTGGGCATGCAGCAGGGCCCTGTAATCCCAGCTATTCGGGAGGCTGAGGTAGGAGAATAGCTTGACCCAGGAGACGGAGGCTGCAGTTAGCCGAGATCACACCATTGCAATCCAGCCTGGGTGACAGAGCGAGACTTCATCTCAAAAAAAAAGAAAAAAGAAAGAAAAGAAACAAGTCCAGAACAGTCTATACAGTATGCCACCATTTGGGGAGAGTTGTGGGAGAAGACATGAATATGTATGTGCTTGTTTTCGCATAATATTTCTCTTTAAGGATACTCTAGAATGGGGATCTGCCCACAAAGCCTGAAATGTTTTTTAAACCTGTTGCCTAATGGAAATATTTGCTTGCCTCTTCACTAGACACTAATATTGGCTGCCTGCAGGGAAGACAACGGGGTGAATGTGGGGCAGGGAAGAGAGAGCCCTTTTTTACTATCGACTCTTTTACATGGGAATACATGTGAATATGTTAACTGGTCAAAAATTATATACTTTTTTAAACCGCAGATAGAAGACTTAAGTCTTTTGAAAGTTTTTCAGGAGGAAATCTTAACTGTTAAGTTTTGGTTTTTTGTTTGTTGAGACAGAGTCCTTGCTCTGGCTGGGAGAGTCCTCGCCCAGGCTGGTGTGCAGTGGCACAATCACAGCTCACTGTAGCCTCAACCTCTTAGGCTCAAGCAATCCTCTCATCGAAGCCTACCAAGTAGCCGGGACCACAGGTGTGCAACACCGTAACTGGCTAATTTTTCTATTTTTTGTAGAGATAGGGTCTCACTATGTTGCCTAGGCTCACTGATGTTTTTTTTGTTTGTTTTTAAGTAATCATAACTTTGCCACCTGGCTGGCCCCTTCAAATGCTTACACGAGGTAACTATTAAAGACTTCTTGGGGGGAAAAAGTTCCGGATGACAGTGATTAATGAAGTGCACGAACTAGAGAACTGAAATAGGAGGAAAAAGTGATGTGGAGAATATATGTCTATAAACCAAAGGCCAATAGGACTGGGAAAACTTACTCTTCCTGAAACTCCCTGAATTGGGCCATGAGGGAGTGAGCCTGGCGGAAGCGCTACCCACAGGGGCTCTGTCAAGACACAGCAAGACAGAGCTGACATCTGTCACTATGTAGTGGCAGCCTGGAGCATTCTGTTGAGTATTCTGAAGGTAACCTCCAAGCTCCCAAAGGACAGCTGGCCAACAGGCAGTGGGGAAAGGCAGCCCCACCGACCCTGGGCAACAGGCAAGATTTGCAGGTTCATGTTGAGGGTTCCTGGCAAAGAGAGTGCCGTGGAAAAGCTATTGTGTTGGGGCAGAGGGTGCTCTCGCTGGCTGAGGAAGAGGAAAGAGGAGCTGTATTCAGGTTAAGTGCCTTGCTGAAATAATTTCATTAAGTCCAGGCCACAACACTGAGGGGCAAGTATTTTTATTTCCAATATACAGATATGAAAAGTGAGTTTCAGAAAAGGTAAATAACGGCCGGGTGTGGTGGCTCACACCTGTAATTCCAGCACTTGAAGAGGCCAAAGCGGGCAGATCACCTAAGGTTAGGAGTTTGAGGCCAGCCTGGCCAACATGGCGAAACCCCATCTCTACTAAAAATACAAAAAAATTAGCTGGGCATGGTGGTGCACGCCTGTAATCCCAGCTACTCGGGAGGCTGAGGCAAGAGAATCACTTGAACTCGGGAGGCGGAGGTTGCAGTGAGCCGAGATCGCACCACTGCACCCCAGCCTGGGCGACAGAGCAGAACTCTGTCTCAAAAAAAAAAAAAAAAAAACCTAAATAATGTGCCTTGATTCACAAATAATGTGCCTTGGTTCTCATGGCAAGTGGCCTCATCGAATCCATTCGCAGCAATTCCACTCCTAGATATGTACAAACCCGATGTGCAAGAGAGTTCACCAAAACATGAGGATGAGATGTGCATAACAGTGCTAATTTTTTTTTTTTAATTTAAAAGTAAACTTTAATGTCAAAAATGCAAACTTGGAGAGGGCAGAGAGACCACACGCAAGGCCACCACTTCACACTTGGAGGGTTGCACAGCAGCCAGGTAAAGGTGCTCCTCACTTCCCAGACGGTGCGGCGGCCAGGGAGAGGCGTTTCTTACTTCCCAGACTGTGGGCTGGCTGGGCAGAGGTGCTAACAGCGCTATGTGTAATAGCCAGTCTGGAAGCAATCCACACTTCCTTTGAGATAATGGGTAAATTGTGGAAGTCACACAATGAAAAACTAAACAATATTGTATACTTCAAAATTAAGAAGAGTGAACTTTAAATGGTCTCACCACAAAAAAATAAGTCTGGGAGGTGATGGATACGTTAATTAGCTTGGTTTAATCATTCTACTATGTATATATAATCAAAACATCACATCATACCCCATAAACATACACAATTATTTGTCAATTAAAATTAAAATTGGCCAGGTGTGGTGGTTCATGCCTCTAATTCATCCCAGCCCCACTCTAGGAGGCTGAGGCAGGAGGATCATTTGAGCCCATGAGTTCAAGACCAGCCTGGGCAACACAGTGAGACCATGTCTGTATAGAAACATTTAAAAAAATTAGCCAAGCGTGGTGGTGCACCTGCAGTCTCAGTTATTAGGGACACCCGAGGTTAAGGAAGATCACTTGAGCCCAGGATTTCAAGGCTAGAATAAGACCGCGTATAAAATATAAAAAATAAAATATATAAAATAAAACAAAATGGTCATGAGAATGAACAAATCATAACTACCCAGATCTACTTGGATGAATCTCACACAATGTGAAATTCTGTTGACATAATATTTAATGAAAATAAAAAGGCAAAGCAAATCTGGTGTTTGATGTCAGGATGGCGGTTACCCTTCGCGGGGGGAGAGGGGGTTTCCAGTGCTGCTCTTATTCTGTTGTTTGATCTGGATGCTGGTTATGCGAGTCTGTCCACTTTGTGAAAACATATCCACAACCACTTGGATTCATGCACTCTTCTGTATGAATATTGCACTCCGATGGAAAGATTTTAACTGAACCTCTATCTAATGCTTATGGTTTTTTCTATGGCACCATACTCCTTCCCTGGCTGACAGGTATTGTCAGTGGCCGCTGCCATCACATGGGCTGCAGCAGGGAGGCACCTGTGTCAGGGAGGCACCGCGGGAGCTGCACACTGCGTGGATCTGGTGCTCCCCGGGTGCCACTGCAGCTGCCCAAATCTCAGCTGCAGACCCAGGCCTCCGGCTCCACACAGCAGGCAGGAACCTGCCCTCCTGGGCAGGGCTGCAGCTGCCCAAACTGCAACTGTGGATCCAAGCCTTCCTGTGCTCTTAGGAGGGGCTGGGAGTAGGCAAGATCTGCCCGCCTGGGTGCAGCTGCAGCCACCCGACTGGTAGCTGCAGAACTGGGCCTCCTGCTCCACAAAGCAGGCAGGAGCTGGGGACAAGTGGGAGCCCCGCCCCTTCCAAGTTGGCAGGGCGGGAGCTCCCTGGGTGCAGCTGCAGCGGCCCTCCCAGGTGCAGGACCTGGGCATCTCTGCAGCCTGCATTCTCGGGCGGGGAATGTTCCCCATCCCTGCAGGCTCAGGGGTGTCTGCTCCTGCTGCCTGGTCTCTCTCCTCTGCCGGCATCTGCTCCAATTTGGGAGCTGAGTTGGCACCGCACCTAGTGGGGGGCCATGAATGGCAGCAGGAGTCAGATTCCTGGGCAGAAGGGCGTGGGTCCCCAGTAAGGCCCCTCCTTCAGGCCAGGGAGGGCCTGAAGGCTGGGAGCCAGCTGCCAGTTCCGAGGACCAGAGTGGGGACTTGTGGTACCCCCTCCCTGCTGCCCATGGCCATCCATGCGGCAATCAGCATGCACTTCACCCCCTCTGAGGTCCACAAAAGCCCCGGGCCCAGCCAGAGCAGGAGAGAGGACAGAGGAAGGGATGCCCAGCTGCAGAGAGGAGCTACCCTCTCTGCTGATAACTGAAGATAATGGGACAAACAGCAGCAGAGAGGAGCAACCTTCTCCAGGGCCTCCTCTCTGCTGAGAGTTGAACACTGCAGACCATCTGCCTACAGAGAGAAGCTACTCACTGCCGGTCTCCTGTGAACTGTTGTAACACTCAATAAAGCTTCTTTTAATCATGTTCACCTTCCATTTGTCTGTGTACCTCCTGGACACAGGACAAGAACTCGGGTAAAGGTGCCATCAGCCACAGATGTTTCTGACCAGAAAAGTGACACCTCAAAGATTCTATAACAGTATGACACAGAGGATGGCATGGAATGGGGCATATTAAAATGCCAGACTCGCTGTCCAGGACTGGGCTCAAGTCCTGACTTAACCACTTTCTACCATCTTCCCTCCCAGCACTCACCTGAAACAAGGGCACTAATTTCTCCTTTGCAAGGTATATTGTGTATAACACAGAAATGAGAAACTAACATGTAAAAACATACTAAGAAATAACATACTAAAAGCCCATGTTATCTGAGCACTGAGTATGTGCCATGTTCTTCCCAATCCCTTCAACAAGTCTGAAGTTGAAGGATTCTCCCTACTTTACAGCCAAGGAGCCAAGGCTCACAGCAGTAAAGAGACACATAGCTCCCAAGAGCTAAGCTGGGTTTACACCCAAGTCTGTCTAATCCAAAGTAAGAGCTCTATCCAGGACTGCTCTTGGACCTGGGAGAGTGCCAGATGCCATGAGCCACATCTCTTCCCCAGTGCCTTCACCTCTGGGGAACAAGACACAGCTATGGTCACAATGGCTTTGAACTCCAGAATCCTTCCCTCCACTCATTTCCCACGAAGTTCCTGGAACCCTAGGTCTCCTGTTTCTCCCCAACCCTGTTGAGCCCATGGCTCAGTGTTCATTTTCCTCAGTGAGACACCAGGGTCTGCTCAGAAAGTGGCTAATTAAGACTCCCAAACTACTCCTGGCCTATCAAAACAGGCTTTTGGCCTGCTCCTGCCCCAGTCCCTGCCTTGCTGTGAGAAGCAGGACATGTTATCATTTATCCTGGACCACACAAGTACTCACATGTCCCAGTTCCTCATGCCAGCATCTGTATCAGTCAGCTTCTGCTGTGTAACAAACCATCCTCAATCTTAGGGCTTAAAGCAATACTGATTTATTATTCTCATGACTCTGTGATCAGCTGGGCAGTTCCTCCAGTCTGGGCCAGATCAGGTGAGGCTGGGTGGTTTAGAGTGGCCTTACTCACATGTCTGGAGTCTCAACCAGAACAGCTAGAATTCTCACCTCCTTCAGCAGATTCTCCCAGAGTCCCATAGGGGCAAAGCCAACCACATGACCCACTCAAGGGAATAGCTACAGGGAGCAGTGATTCCTTGGGAACCATTGCTGGAATAATCTACCGCAGTCTCTCTATCTGTGAGCCTCTCACCTCCAGGCCATGCTGGCCACCAGATGCCAGGCAACCATCCGGATCTTGCCAGAACACTCACCCTCTGCTTTTTTTTTTTGAGACAGTTTTGCTCTTGTTGCCCAGGCTGGAGTAAGTGCAATGGCGCGATCTCGGCTCACCGCAACCTCCGTCTCCTGGGTTCAAGCGATTCTTCTGCCTCAGCCTCCCGAGTAGCTGGGATTACAGTCATGCATCACCATGCCTGGCTAATTTTGTATTTTTAGAAGAGATGGGGTTTCTCCATGTTGGTCAGGCTGGTCTCAAAGTCCTGGCCTCAGATGATCCGCCTGCCTTGGCCTCCCAAAGTGCTGGGATTAAAGACGTGAGCCACCGCGCCCAGCCTCCCTCTCTGCCATCTTAACTAAGCCTCATCTTTCCCTCCTGCCTGTCCATCTCCCAGGCTGCCCACAGCGCCCCCACTCCTGTACTCCCATCCTGAACTCAGGCCCTCTGCCCCTCAGCAGCACTATCTGGCTAACTCCCTCTTGCTTGCCACACTAGCCTGGGAAACACCAGGATTGGATCAATCCTCATGACCAAGTTCCCCAAACTCATGAACAGCAGCTGGGCCCCCAGCACCACCTGAGTGGCAACTAATCTGCCTTCCCATGTGGGCTCTCCCTCCCTGTCCCCACGATGGCCGGGAGCTGTGTCAAATCTGACTCCTCCCCATTTTCTCTGAGCAGATGACTGGTCTCACAGTACCCCCCACTTCACTTCAAAGTTCATGTTCTCTCTGGCACATTTTATACAGACTGGTTGGTTTATATCTGCTCTTTAGAATTTAAGCTCCATGGCTGGGCGTGGTGGCTTATGCCTGTAATCCCAGCACCTTGGAAGGCTGAGGCAGGCAGATCACGAGGTCAGGAGATCGAGACCATCCCGGCTAACACGATGAAACCCCGTCTCTACTAAAAATACAAAAATAATAATAATAATAATTAGCCTGTTGCTGTGGTAGGCACCTGTAGTCCCAGCTACTCGGGAGGCTGAGGCAGGAGACTGGCGTGAACCTGGGAGGCGCAGCTTGCAGTGAGCGGAGATGGTGCCACTGCACTCCAGCCTGGGCAACAGACCAAGACTCCGTCTCAAACAAAATAAAAATAAAAATAAAAATTTAAGCTCCATGAGAGTAAAGTGGTTTTTTGGTTTTTGTCTTTTGAGATAGGGTCTTGCTCTGTCACTCAGGCTGGAGTAGAGGCACAACCACAGCTCAAGAGATCCTCCCACCTCAGCTTCCTGACTGGCTGGGACTACAGGCCTGAGCCATCACACTCATCTAAGTTTTAAAAATTTTTTGTAGTGATGGGGTTTCACCATGTTGCCCAGGCTGGTCTCAAACTCCTAGGCTCAAGTGATCCTCCTACCTCAGCCTCCTAAACTGCTAAGATTACAGGCATGAGCCACCAAGCCTGGTTTCTGTCCTTTAACTGCTATTATCTTCAGCACTACAACTATGCCAGACATGTGGGGGCGGGGCTGGAGGGACCCTCAATAAGTGTGGTTTTGTTTTTGAGACAGGGTCTCACTCTGGTTGCCCAGGCTGGAGTGCAGTGGCATGATCTCGGCTCACTGCAGCCTCGACCTCCTGGGCCCAGGTGATTCTCCCACATCAAGGAGCTAGGACTAAAGGCACATACCACCATGCCCAGCTAATTTTTTGTATTTTTTTTTTTTTTTTAGTAGACAGAGGGTTTCATGATGCTGCCCAAGCTGGTCTCAAACTCCTGGACTCAAGCAATTGGCCGCCTCGGCCTCCCAAAGTGTTGGGATTACAGGTATGAGCCACCATACCTGGCCTAGTAAGTATTTACTTAATGCATGAGCCAAAGAACAAGCCTACAGTGCAGAGCTCAGTGAGGATGGTATGTTAAGCTTGCAGTTACCTGCAGCTGCTCTGTTCTTTACAGACTCCTCCCTCTAGGACAGGAAAGGGCCTCAGGGCAGTCCCTAGGAATGAGCAAGACCTCAGGCAAGAGAGGGCATGGGGCACAAGCCCCTGGAGCCTCACAGGCCAGTCAGTTCAGAGTGTGGCCAGCCAACGCCCCGCATGTGAATCACCCACTGGTGGTTTGTTAAAAATCCCTTTTTCCAGGCTCCGCACCAGGTGCCTGACTCAGAGGGCCCAGGAATTTTCATCTTTAGCCTGCAGCGCACTGCATTTGAGTTTGACAAAGTTGTTCCACTGAGTCTTGGTGTGAGCTATAGGAGACAAAGTAACGCAGTCTCCATCCTCACCGTGGGTCATCCACCAATGCTGACAGCCCTGCGGTGGGGGGGGCGACCAAGGCCTGTACGGAGTGGCCAGTGACACAGCCTGGGAAAGAAGTTGGGGAGGGGACGGGCTTCAGGCTGACAAATCACAAAAGCTCAGGGCGTGAGTTAGGTGTGGTTCATCCATGGAACCTGCAGGAGCATGTGGCCCCACACCACATGGGCTGCGTGGTGCAGGGTGGGAAGCGCAGAGCCCCCGCCCCTCCTTGGCTCTAGATCAAGAACTGAGACACTGCCAGGATCAAGCATGGCATCCCTGCGTGTGGATGGATGGGAGTAGAGGGACCGTAGGTGGGAGCTCAGCAGGGAGAAAGGGGTGTGTCTGAGACCAGACACATCTGAACTCTGGCACCCTAATTAACTCAGTCCCCACCTCTCTAGAGTAGGCCACATCTCTTGCCCCAGGTGAGGACCTGCCCCAAGTTCGCTCAACCTCTGCCCACAGGGATGGCCATGTGCCTGTCCCATGAAGCCTACTGCTGAAAACATCACTTCCTCATTTAGACGTTCTCAGACTTGGCATCTTCCCCTCTTCAAACCCCAGTGACTCTTCCCAACCACCGGCCAAGCACTGTGCTCTGTAGCCACAACCCTAGGGATTTAGGGCCACAAGAGGGTTCCAGCCCATCCTGGTCTCCTGCTCAGCCTTGGCCAACAGGGCTAGAGGGTTCTGCCCAGCTGCCTTCACCCTTCTTCCTTGCTTACCAGTCTGACCTGCGAGCCGGGCTCAGCTTGAGGCAGGGGCTTGTTAGTGGGCAGGTGAGCTACCCAAGGCAAGGGCCAGGCAAGACCCTACTGCACCAAACCATCGTCCTCCTCTGCCCCCAGTCTCTGCCCACCCTTACCCCACCCCATGGCTAATAGTACTCAGAGCTTTGCAGAGATGCCCACTGGGTGCAGAGATGAGAGAAACTGCTCCAGCTCACTGGGCCTCTCTGTGGAAACAGGGTCAAGGGCCCAGGCCTGGGCTGTGCAGATAAGGCTGGCCTCTGAGAATGAGCATTCAGGTCCCTATATCCCAGAAAGGAAGGCCCATGGGCCACCAGGGAACCATGAGCAGGGCCCAGTAGAGAGGCAGAGTCCAGACCAGCACAGAGAAAGGCAATTTTATTCTTCCAAAAAAATGCACCAGGAGAGGGTGAGCACAGGAGCACCCTTGGCCACATCCCCCATCCTAAGCAGGGTCTGAGATGAGGCCAGGCCTGACCTGGGCTTCGGAGAAGCTGACTGGGCTCCCTGTGGCCTTGGGGAGGGAACCAGGCAGACCTGGGAGTGGGACTTTGTTGTTAGCACCAGGAGCCGCCCGCAGCTGGGCTCGGCGACAGGGCAGCGCATGGCCCTGTTGCCTCCACCTGAGAGTCTGGGGAGGGGCTGGTGGCAGAAGGCTCCCTGCAGGAGGTCACCTGAATGACTCTCAGATTCACAGACCCCCTACGCCCCCCTCAACCCCTGTAAACATGAGAATGGGCTCGTGACACCCCCAGCACCTCAGGACAAGATGAGGGTCCGAGATGTGTGACTGGGCTTCAGGCGGCCCAGGAGCTGCCGGGCTTTCTCCTGCATGAAGAGCTGGTCCCTGGTCCCCCCGCAGGCCACCGTCTTCCAGGCACTGGACATCTGGGAGAAGGTGAGAGGGTTACCATCCAGGTAGGGACTATGTGTTCCCAACAGACCCTGGTGATCCTGGCCAGACAGGTGGAGTTATAAGCCTCCCTCCCCAGAAGCCAGAACCTTCTTATTCTCTCTCCACATTCCCTATGACCCTGGTCAGGTCACTTCCTGGCTGTGGGCTTCCTCAACTGTAAGCAGGAAGCTGGACAAGGAGACATGGCCATGCACTGCCCCGCTGCCGTGCAGCACCAGCCTCTCAAGGAGAAGCCACAGCCAGAAGGCGGGTGAGAAGGAGCAGTTGAGACGGGTCAGCAGCCTGAGGCCAGCCCCTGCCTGAGGACAGACATGTACTAAGCAAACCAAATGCAGAATAATGATTTAGTTACAAGTAAAACCCAGGTCACAAAAGAGAGAATGGCAGAATGGGGGTGTCTCTACAGTATGTGGGGTCAGGGAAGGCTTCCCCCTGAGGAAGCAGCATTGAGACTGAGATCAGAGAGTAAGTTAAGCAAACGTAGCCATGGGAAATGACAGGAAGAGCACCCAGGCAGAGGAACAGCCTATGCAAAGGCCCTGAGCTAAGAAGGCAGGCACTGCAGGACGCCCAGGGATGGCCAGCACTCACAGGGGCAGGTGTCAGGAAGTGGCTTCGGGGCTTCTGGGCCACTGCTGCCTTCTCTGGCTTGGCCTGCAAGAAGCCCTGGTTGAGCAGGCTGTTGTCTTCTTTGATACCTGACAGGGTAAGGCTGGAGGAGTTTGAAGGGGCAGTTGTCGGCTGAAACCAAAACCAAGGAGTCACCATTTTGCCAGAAGGTGTGAGAGGCAAGAAAAAAACCCACAATCCCACCCCAGCACCACCACCTGGGTGCTGAGACCTGAAAGAGGATGCACACTTTTCCAAGCCTCAGTTTCTACTTTCAGATGGGGAGTTTACGTGAGCTTAATCTTACTTTATACTTAGAAGATTAAGCAAGGAGCCAGGTGTGGTGGCTCACGCCTATAATCCCAGCACTTTGGGAGGCTGAGGCGGGTGGATCACGAGGTCAAGAATTGAGACCATCCTGGCCAACATGGTGAAACCCCATCTCTACTAAAAATACAAAAATTAGCTGGGTGTCATGGCATGCGCCTGTAGTCCCAGCTACTTGGGATGCTGAGGCAGGAGAAAGGCGTGAACCTGGGATGAGATAGAGCTTGCAGTGAGCTGAGACTGCACCACTGCACTCCAGCCTGGGCAACAGAACAAGACTCTGTCTCCCCCAAAAAACAAACAAACAAAGAAAAAAAACACAAAGATTATGCAAATAACTTAATCTTGTTCTAAAGAACTTTCTTACTTAAAAAAAAAAAAATCGGGCCGGGCGCGGTGGCTCAAGCCTGTAATCCCAGCACTTTGGGAGGCCGAGACGGGTGGATCACGAGGTCAGGAGATCGAGACCACCCTAGCTAACACGGTGAAACCCCGTCTCTACTAAAAAATACAAAAAATTAGCCGGGCGAGGTGGCGGGCGCCTGTAGTCCCAGCTACTTGGGAGGCTGAGGCAGGAGAATGGCGTGAACCCGGGAGGCGGAGCTTGCAGTGAGCCGAGATCGCGCCACTGCACTCCAGCCTGGGGCACAGAGCAAGACTCCATCTCAAAAAAAAAAAAAAAAAAAAAAGAAATACAAAAAACTAGCCGGGCGAGGTGGTGGGCGCCTGTAGTCCCAGCTACTCCGGAGGCTGAGGCAGGAGAATGGCGTAAACCCGGGAAGCGGAGCTTGCAGTGAGCTGAGATCCAGCCACTGCACTCCAGCCTGGGCGACGGAGCGAGACTCCGCCTCAAAAAAAAAAAAAAAAATCAAGTAATCAAGTAAAGAAACATCTGTGTGCGTTTCAGAGCCTGATTCAGTGATGTGTCTTGAGGCACAGTCAGGCACGTGCGGGCGCATCAGCCCTGGGATGGGTGCTGTGCAGTCCCCAGGCCATAATAACATAATTGATAGATGTGGAGTATTATTGAGCATTGTCGAGTAATAACATACTCAATAATGTTGCCTCCGTCACATCAAAGCCTCAGGAACCAAAGCTGTTCCTAGTTTTCCTGGGACCAGAAACATCCACAAGCATCATAAAGATGCCGCTTCAACCCCAAGCACAGCAGAGCTGCACGAAGTCCCTCCCATGCCTTTCCAGCCTCTGTGGCCTGCCTGGCACTGTACCCTCCTGACTTAGGCTTGGCACCCCTTTTATAGGCTTGTAACTGGGGCTCAGGGAACCTTAAAAATCCCAGAGAGCAGCAATGGTGCCAGGCTCAAACCCAGGCCCGCCTGACTCAATCTGTGCTGTTCACTCCCTGCAGTGACGTTTTTTCTTTGCAGTAATCTGACTGCAGGTCCTGTCAAGGACCCCTAGCCAGGACAAGGTTTCTCTGCAAGGATCGTGAGGGCAGCAGTCTACTTCAAAGATCAGGCAACCCTTAACCTTTGTTCATGATGCCGCCGTGCCTCTCACTGCCTCCCCACTCTGAGCCAGGGCAAGCCAACTCACCCCATTGTTAGCAGAGGGATCAGCCGCACACCATGGCTTCTGGGGACCCAGGCTCTGCACAGGCAACAACCCCCTTTCCGAGGTCGACCTGACTGTAGCACCGGGCACAGCAAGTGCACTGGCCTGAGGGCCGTATAGCACCCATCCCAGGGCTGCTGTACCCAAGTGCCTGGCTGTACCTTAACACACATCACTAGGCCAGGCACGGTGACTCACGCCTGTAATCCCAGCAGTTTGGGAGGCCAAGGCAGGCCGATCATCTGAGGTTGGGAGTTTGAGACCAGCCTGATCAACGTGGAGAAACCCCATCTCTACTAAAAATACAAAATTAGCCAGGTGTGGTGGTGCATGCCCGTAATCCCAGCTACTTGGGAGACTGAGGCAGGAGAACCACTTGAAATTGGGAGGCGGAGGTTGCAGTAAGCTGAGATGGCGCCATTGCACTCCAGCCTGGGCAAGAAGAGCGAAACTCTCTGACTCAAAAAAAAAAAAAAAAAAAAGACACATCACTGACCCTTTCTGGGAAGGAGCTGGAGACTGAGACGCATGGTTTTAAACATGTCCTAGCCACACACCTCTGCCAAACAAAACCTTCTGTGAGAGACAAGCAGAGCTGCTGACTGAAGCCAGCAGTGGGTGCCCAGACCCACCCTCCCTGACAGCCCCTCCCCGCAGAACCCAGCGTTCCAGAAGCCCAGCTGGAGAGCCACTAGACTAACTCCACCTTCAGGGTCCTCTCCAAAACTCAACAGTTCCAAGGGGCAGAAGCCTTCCAAGGAGACCTCATTCTCCTGGGGGCAGCTCTGAAGTGGGGTAGGGGTGGGCAAACCCTTACCAAGGAGAGAGACTTAGGCAGTGTGGACATCATCAGCTTCACATCCTCATCCACAATGTCAAGAGCCAGAGACTTCCGGACTTTCTTGATGGGGCTCCGCCGCAGCTGGGGGTCAGCAGATAGAAGGGGGTTAGGGTGGGTGTCAGGATTCCCCATGGTCAGCGCCTGGATAGTCATGGCCATGGATGGTCACAAAACCAGGCCCTGCTGCAGTGCAGACTTGGAGCAAGGCCCAGCTAGCGGGAATCTGCTGTTAGAAGAATGGGGGGGCGGGGTGCTGGGAAAGTTAGGCCCTATGGCCCCATTACAGACTCTGTACCTAAGGTAGACCCTGTCCTGCCAGGTGCTGCAACAGTGAGCAGTGAACACAGCATGAACCTCCACCACAAAGTGACTTGCTCTCACCCCGAATGGACCAGACACAGCCCCTCAAACAGGCCCAGCAGAGAATCATCCCAGTAACACCTAAAATACCACCCACAGGCCAGTAATATGGGAACACAAATCGCTTGAGACAAGCCCCTCTTCAAACGCCTAATACAAGCAAGGAATGTCCCATCCCTAACCATGCACCTCACAGAAGCAGGTCCAGGGTCTGCTCCGATACCAGGGAGCAGCTCTGAGAGTCACACCCCACCCCTCCACCCAACAGTGCACCCAGCAGGGGCTGCTACGTCTCACAACCACCATCCCCACCAAGGAGAGGCCAGGGAGGGCCCTGGAGTCAAGGGTCCAAGTTCTCTCCACCTGCACATGGGGTGCCAGCTCAGGCAAGTCCCGCCCAGGCTGACCGCCTACCTCTCCTCCTTACCTAACACCCTGTACATCCCACTGTTCCCAGCTCTCCCTTGAGGAGAGCAGTCTGGGAAAAAAGAGGAGCACAAGGAGACTCAAAGGGATCACGCACTGTCACGAAAGCTAACAACACAGTGGCAGGAAGGCTGGCATAGAATGGAGGCTTGGGACAGTCCCTTCCCTGCCCCCCTGCCCAGGAATCCCTGCAGACTCCACCTCACCTGAACCTATTCCCCCCACCCCCAGCTCATGCAGCCTGACACTCAGCCCAGCGCTGCCTGGCCTGGCTGGTTCGTCTCGACCGCCCTGCCTCCATTCAAAGGATTCCCTTGGAACCTCCCTTTCTGCAGCCCTTGGTACCCTGTGAATTTAGTCATGGTGTGTCTGTCTAGCATCTGTCTCTGCCCCCGAACACTAAGGGGAGATCCAGTATGGGTCTTAATCGCTGCTCCATCCACGACATCCAGCCCAGCCCCACTTGAGCAGGGTCCGAACACAATGTTGGATAAGTAAGTGAATCCTTCAAAGGGGAGCAGGGGAGGGTCCCAGAGACACTGTCCTTATCTTGTCAGTTTCCTTGACAACCACCGTGAGAAAGGGGGCAAAGGGGACATGCTGCACCCCCATTCTCCCCAGCGCCTCACTTTCTACAACCTGTCCCCAGATGCCTCCCCCATGCCACGGCTCCAACTCCCCCTGCCCAGGCTCTCCCACCCCGACCCCACTCACCCCAGGCTTCCTCTTCTGCTTCTCAGACCTGACGTCATCCTCGATGATGAGTTCGATGCCAGCCTCAGAGCGCAGCACCTCCTTCAAGTCCTCCTCCAGGTGTGGGGTCTGCGGCTGTGGGTAGGTGCGGGGCAGCCCATGTGAGGCACCACACTCGGGCTGTCTGTGTGTGGGACAGTGGGGCCAACCCAGCTGCAACTGGGCTGTCCTGGGTAAGGCACGAAGAAGGCCTGACGCCAGGATGCAGATCTCACATACACCACTCACAACCACTAACTGCTGCCTTGGACAAGCAGCTGATGACCTTGATTCCCGCGGGCCTGCCATGGCTGGGAGCAGCCCAGAGACACACAGTAACCCTCACACAGCCCTGTGCAATAACTGTCATCTTACGCAGGTAGAAACAGAGGCTCAGAGATCAAGAGCCCGGCACATAGTCACACAGCTGCTGAATTAGGACCCCGACGGCTCAAAGCCCAGGCTCACTCAACCCTTTGTTCCACACTAATGGGGGCTCTCAAATCCATTTCCTTCTCTCAGGCCTGGGGGTACCAAGGACCTCTCCAGCTTCAGGCAACAGAGAACAGGGGAGGGAGAGTGCTACTAAGAGTGAAAGGTGTGAAGCACAGCAACTCCTCAGAAGTCACCCGAAAAGCCCCTGCAAACTTTAATTGCAGCTGCCAAGGTCATGAGATTTGCCCTCACACCTGTTTGGAGAGCACGCAGATACTTTAGTAGAGGAGCTGAACCTCCACTGCAACAGGAAAGGAGCACTAACTGTGCCTCTCCTCGGCCCATGCAGCATGGTCCGTGGAAAGTCTGCTTGACTCAGAATCAGTTCCATGGCAGGCCCAGGGGAGCCTCAGCTCCCAGCCACCCTTGGGCTTCATAGGAGGCTCCACGCAGTGGAGACAGAGGGCAGGGGGACCAACTGCAGACCTTGTTCACAGTCCAGTGCCTCCACAACCCTCCACCGATTTCTAAAACACCTATGTGTTTCAGAAAGCCCAAGGTGCCAACTCCTGTTTTCACAGAGAAAACACAACCATCCCATCACTGGGAAGAGCAGGGGAGAAGTGCAGCCTGCACACTGTGGGAAAGACGTCCCTGGGGCTTTCCAGTGCTCTGTAGAGAACTGGGAGTTGGTCAGAAGACAGGCCAGAGCAGCAATTTGCCACTTCTCTGAACTAGGCACAGTGCTTATCTTTGCCTGAAAGTGTTTGAGTTATTTGTATTCCACATCAGTCTCCCCCATCCTGAGGCTGAGTGTCACAGGATACCCCCATGTCTCCAGCACTAGCCAGAGCCTGCTTGCACACTCAGGTGCTCAGGAGCAGTCGGAGGAAGTGACAAGGAGCAGCCTCAGCTTCCCCATTTATACTACCAGGATCTCCGCATCTTCTCAGGAGGAAGAATCAAGGGAGACCTCAGAGGGAAGCGTCCTGTGGACTGAACATGGTTGGATGAACCCAAGGGATCCCACTGGGCAGAGATCCACGGCAGTGACCACACCACGTACCAGGGGCTTCAGGGGTCCGTACTTCTCCAGGGCGTTCTTGAATGGGGTTGGTGTGTGGGGAGTGTTGTCCATGGAGTACTTCTGATCTGGGGTTACAAACCTGCCAGGGGCCAGAGCAGGGGAATTAGTGACAGGACAGGGGCCGACGCCAGGCACTCTGCTGCCCTGGCTCCACCTTCCCCCAATGTGACCTTTGGCCCAGCACAAGTTCTCTTCCCATCCCTCTCTCCACCCTGCAGGTCAAAGTCAGGGGCTCGGGGGAAACAGAAGGAAAAGGGGAGTCTAAGAGGGGCCAGGAGCTCCAGACGGGTGGCAGATAGCTGAGAATGCTGTTCAGTCACGGTCCAGACTTGGGACTTTCCAGAAAACAAGGCAGCCCATGGCCACACTTCAGGAACAGTGAGGGGGCACGGAGCAAGGTGGGAACCCAGGAAGATCCCATCCTGCCCAGCTCTCCCGGGACAGCCTGTGTGAGAAGGATGTCAGCAGCACACTGAGGGAAAGGAGGGGCGAGAGGTGAGGCCAGCATCTTCCCAGGTCTCCTGAGAGTTCACCAAGGTGATGGACATGCGGAGGAAACCCTTCAGCAGAGCACAGAAAAAACTCAGGATGGTCTGGTCCAGAAGCAGAACTGTAAGATACTTCTATGAGATGTGGACCCACCATGGGTGATTTCCGCCTGCCCCTGGAGCAGGGGGACAGAAGAGGCACCTCACACCCCAGAGCACCAGGGCTGGCGATATGCGGCAGGGCCAGGCTGGCTGTGGGCAAATGTCAGCTCTGAAGGAAGCTACCAGGTTCCACAAACATGAGCCCTTGTGCTAGTATGTGACCCTAGTCACCTGGAGATGCCACCATGGCTGACTCTCATGGCATAACCAAGGCACTTAGAGGATGAGAGAAAAGCCCAGGTAGCCAGGGACTCAGGTCATGAGGCCAACTCCTAGAGACAGCAGCCTGGGGCCTGGACGCCTCCACTTCCCGCAACTGGCCAGCCACTCCATGGGGGGATAAAAAAACTAGTACAAGTGCAGACCATTCTTTTCTTCCTTCCTCAGGACCTAGAGATCAGGCAGGGATCCACAGTTTCTTCCCAAACCCTTGTTATTCCCCCATCTGGGACACACAGAGATCCCCCTCTGTAAGGAAGAGCGAAGACAGGTAAGCACAGGTCAAATGTACACATCTTACAGTTCAAACCATAGCTCACAGGGGTGAATCTGAGCCACTCAAGCATCTCCATGGGACAATGGAGTTTCTGAGGAACATTAGAAAGTTCCAGAACCCCTCTAATTCGTGGCATCAACAAGGACTAAAAGCCCACACATGGCCAAAGGCGGTGGTTCACACCTGTAATCCTAACACTCTAGGATTAGTGTTAGGCTAACAGGAGAGGATCACTTGAGGCCAGGAGTTCAAGAACAGCCTGGGTAACACAGAGAGACTCCATCTCTACTAAAAATAAAAAAATCAGCCAGCCACGGTGGTGCTTGTAGTCCCAACTACTCCAGAGACTATGGGAGGAGGGCCACTCAAGCCCGGAATTCGAGGCTACAGTGAGCCATGATTACACCACTGCACTCCAGCCTAGGTGACTAAGAGAGACCTTGTCTCGGAAAAAAAAGAAAGAAAAAAGTGTATATACACACATTAGAAAACTCAGGGAGAGGCCGGGCCTGGTGACTCACCCCTGTAATGCCAGCATTTTAGGAGGCTGAGGCGGAAGGATTGCTTGAGTCCCAGAGTTCAAGACTAGCCTGGGCAACACAGTGAGACCCTGTCTCTCCAAAAAACAAGAAAATTAGCCAGGCATGGTGGTGCACACCTGAGGTCTCTGCTAGTTAGGAGGCTGAGGTGGGAGGATCGCTTGAGCCTGGGAGGTAGAAGCTACAGCGGGCCATGATCAGACCACTGCATTCAACCTTGGGGACAGAGCAAGACTATCTCAAAAAGAAACCTCAGGGAGGCAGGGAGGCTGACTTGAAAAGGGAATTCGAAAGATTGCTTGGAGATAAAACACGCAGCTCTGTACGTCAGAGAACTCAGCAAGTTAGAAACCACAGACAACCAAACTGGTGAATCAGAAAACAATCCCATCATGTTCTTGGCAGATTAAGGATATGGCTCAAGATGGCGAAGAGGAGTATGAAGACGAAAAAGACACAGATCAATCCAGCCTATATAGGAAGGAATTCGTAAGGTAGGAGAAGGGGCAGACAGGAAAAGAAAAACTAAAGAAATAAACACTTCCTCAGCTCAAGGTTTGAATCTTTAGTCTGATATGAAAGCCAGGGAGGAAAAAAATAGAGAAATAACCACACCACCATACAGCCTGGCAAATTTGAGGGATAACTAAAGAGACTCTCTACAAAAGAATAACAGCTGGATTACAGCTCACTCCTATAACACCAGCACTTTGGGAGGCCAAGGCAGGCCTTGAGTTAGAGACCAGCCTGGCCAACATGGTGAAACCCCATCTCTACAAAAAAAATAGAAAAATTAGCAAAAACTATAAAAATTAGAATTCACCAGCAGGCCCACACTACATGGTTAAAGGATGGCCTTCAGAAGGAATAAGATGGACATATGGATCTAAAGAGGAATGAACACTGGAGATGCTTCTTCCTATAGAAAAAAGGAGTTGGAGGGAGGCAGCAAATGAGGCCACATGGATAAGAAAGAAAGGGAGAGAGAGAAGTATCAATGCCTTTGTAGTGACAGCATCTCTGTTTAAGGGCTTAGATCCAAAGTCCAGGATTCTGGTTTGAATGGACAATCATTTATCATGAAACCTATCTAAGTCACACTTCAGATCAACTCTTTAGAGATGGATTTCTTTTCTCTTTCTTTAACAACAACAACAACAACAAAAACTAGAAAGAGGGTCACGCTCTGTCACCTAGGCTGGAGTGCAGTAGTCAACCATAGCTCACTGCAGCTTCAAACTCCTGGGCTCAAGCAATCCTCCCACTTCAGCCTCCCGAGTAGCTGGGACTACAGGCACACACCACCATGTCCAGCTAATTAAAAAAATTTTTTTTGGTTGGGAGCGGTGGCTCACACATGTAATCCCAGCACTTTGGGAAGCCGAGGTGGGTGGATCACATAGTCAGGAGTTTGAGACCAGCCTGACCAACATGGTGAAACCCTGTTTCTACTAAAAATACAAAAATTAGCCAGGTGTGGTGGCTCACACCTGTAATCCCAGCTACTCAGGAGGCTGAGGCAGGAGAACCACTTGAACCTGGGAGGCAGAGGTTGCAGTGAGCTGAGATTGCGTCACTGCCCTCCAGCCTGGGTGACAAAGCAAGACTCCATCTCAAAAATAAATAAAAATTTTCTTTTTCTTTTTTTTGGATAGACAGTGTCTCCCTATATTGCCCAGACTGTTCTTAAACCCCTAGTCTCAAGTGATCCTCCCACCTCAGCCTCCCAAGTGCTGGGATTACAAGTGTGAGCCACTGAGCCGGACTTTGGAGAATGATTTCTGACTAAGGGAGTCACAGATCTTTTCCTGAAATTATATCATTATCAGGGCTAAAATTCCTGAGCTGACTTCTGAATCACAAAATAATGATTTCCTCCTCCAGCTAATGTATCAAGCAGGGGAATAGTTAAGCAACTCTCTCTACCTGGAATTTAGAATCATGATGACTCGAGGAAGTCAATTTATTGTAAAAGCACTTCCATAAAAGCAGGCTGTCGAGCAACGTGCACAGGCTTCCAGACAGAAAACGCCGTGCTCCGTAAGCTCAGAGGAGAGGAATGCAGCCTCCAGTCCAGATGGAGGGACTGGGGCACTTCCGCCTTGCACATAAGGCTGCTCAAACACAGAGAATTTGCACTTGAAACCTTAGGAAGGGGAAGAGATTATGTTTTTCAGGCTAATATGGACTCTGTCTGTTCCTGAGACAGAAAATTATCAAATGAGGGCCAAGTGCAGTAGCTCACGCCTGTAATCCCAGCGTTTTGGGAGGCTGTGGCAGGATCACTTTAAGGCCAGTTCAAAACCAGCCCAGATAAAGTAGCAAGACCTCACCTCTTAAAAAATTTTATTAGATGAGCATGGTGGCATGCACCTAGCGTCCCAGCTACTCAGGAGGCTGAGGCAGGAGGATCACAAAAAAGGAAACTATCAAATTAAAAAATAACAAATGAGGAAAAGCACAGGTGGAGCCCCAGACTATACTGACAAAAATGATAAATCGTGGTGGCCAGAAAGGAGAGGCCTTTCTTCAAACAGTCTCCAGTGTTATTCCAAGGGTGTCCCCTCCCACTGTTCTACCAGCTTGAGTGGTCCTCAAGCCCACGGTCTCATGTTGCTGAGGGAGAGGACGGCGAAGGTGGGGGGCATTACAGCACTCACGCAGCATGTTTCTGGTGCAGGGGTGTCTTGTCCCGGTGCAGTGGTGTGGTGACCACCACCTTCTGGCTACACACTGGGGTGGATGTCAGCGAGGGGCTCTCCAGCTCCAATGTGTCCTGTTTGTTCCAGAAGTTCAGAAACTGCCGAAGAAGAGAGAGGGAACAAGACAAAATGATCACCTGCATGTGGATTCCTGAGACCTCAGGGGGTCATGGGTAGAGATCCTTGAGCTCCTCCCCCAAAACGTCTGCTCTCTGATACTGAGGTCCCCTCCTGACCATCAGACACCAGAGAACAAAGACTGGGACAGATCGATACCAGGTGCCCACCAAGCAGGTTCACACAGGCCGCTGGGGTTCCGTCACCCTAATCCTAGCTTTTGCCATCTCTACTCAAGTGCCATGACGCAGTTAAGGCACAGGAAGCCAACTGCGGGAGAGCGGCTCCTTCTCAGAAGAAATAAAACTAGCTCTGAACTGACCTGTGAAGGTGCAAGGCATGTGACAGTTGTAGTGATCCTGGTGGTGGGGGGTTATCATTTAGAAGGCACCTTCTCTTGCCAGTGCTAAGCACTTCACACAAATAATTTAGTTCCCACAAATCCTGAGACATAGGCACTATTACTATCTCCCTTTTACAGGTAAGAAAACCAAAGCTTAGAGAAGTTTTGAGTCTTGCACTGAATGCTAGAGGTGAGACTCAAATCTAGACATAAGTCAGCATCCATTCTTTGAAGCACCACCCTCTCTTCCCTCCCTGCCCTGAAGATGCTGTAATAGAGAGCCATCTGCAACCCTCAGGGTCACCACTCTAAATGGGGTCTCTGGCGTAGGGCGGCCACCATGCTCCATCATCCTGAGCTGCCCAAATAGTAGCTCAGGGACCCTGCCTTCCTTCTCCAGCCAGCAGCCCTCACTTGCAGCATGTTACAGACTGACCTGTGTCTCCCTCAAATTTACATCCTCAAGTCCCAACTCTCAGCACCTCAGAATGGGACTATATTAATACTTGGAGATAAGGCCTTTAAAGCGGTTAGTTAGGGCAGGCGCAGTGGCTCACGCCTGTAATCCCAGGACTGTGGGAGGCAGAGGCAGGTGGATCACCTGAGGTCAGGCATTCGAGACCAGCCTGGCCAACATGGTGAAACTCCGACTCTACTAAAAATACAAAAATTAGCCAGGCATGGTGGTGGGCCCTGTAATCCCAGTTACTCGAGAGGCTGAAGCAGGAGAATTGCTTGAACCCAGGAGGCACAAGTTGCAGTGAGCTGAGACTGCACTACTGCACCCTGGACAACAGAGCAAGACTCCCTCTCAAAAAAATAAATAAATAAATAAAGTGGTAAGTTATAGTCTGGTCAACATGGTAAAACTCCATGGTGGCAGGCACCTGTAATCCCAGCTACTCGGGAGGCTGAGGTGGGAGAACTGTTTGAACCTGGGAGATGCAGGCTGCAATGAGCTGAGATCATGCCACTGCACTCCAGCCTGAGCAACAGAGCAAGACTACATCTCAAAAAATAAAAATAAAAAATAAAGTGGTAAGTTAAAATAAAGTCAATAGAGGCTGGGCGCGGTGGCTCAGGCCTGTAATCCCTGCATTTTGGGAGGCCAAGGCGGGTGGATCACTTGAGGTCAGGAGTTCGAGACCAGTCTGGCCAACATGGTGAAATCCCATCTCTACTAAAACAACAACAACAACAAATAGCTGGGCATGGTGGCCCATGCCTGTAATCCCAGCTACTCAGGAGCCTGAGGCAGGAAAATTACTTGAACCTGGGAGGTGGAGGTTGCAGTAAGCTGTGATCATGCCACCGCACTCCAGCCTCCGGCCTGGACAATAGAACAAGACTCCATCTCAAAAAATAAAAATAGCCGGGCGCGGTGGCTCAAGCCTGTAATCCCAGCACTTTGGGAGGCCGAGACGGGCGGATCACGAGGTCGGGAGATCGAGACCATCCTGGCTAACACGGTGAAACCCCGTCTCTACTAAAAAAATACAAAAAACTAGCCGGGCGAGGTGGTGGGCGCCTGTAGTCCCAGCTACTCGGGAGGCTGAGGCAGGAGAATGGCGTGAACCCGGGAGGCGGAGCTTGCAGTGAGCTGAGATCCGGCCACTGCACTCCAGCCTGGGCGACAGAGCGAGACTCCGTCTCAAAAAAATAAAAAAATAAAAAAATAAAAATAAAAAAATAAAGTCATTAGAGTGGGCCTTAATCCAATAACTGGTATCCTTATAAGATTATAAAATAAGAGGTTTTAAAAGAAAAAATAATAGATTAGGACACAGGCGACCACGTGAAAACACAGGAGGAGCCAGCATCTACAAGCCAAGGAGAGAGGCCTCAGAAGAAACCAATGATGCTTAATTTCTGTTGTCAAATCCACCGAGTCTGTGGTACTATGTTAAGCAGCTGGAGCAAACCAACATGGGACTCTCTCAAAATGCCACTAGCCATCCTGACCCATGATGACAGGGTTGCCTCCTGCACCGGGCCACCTCAGGGCCTCGCTCTCACCCACAGCCTCACGGGAAGAACAGACCTAATGACAGCCAAAGCCCGAGGTTATACCTACGCCCACCAAGGCCCTGCACCACCCCCCACGACTCCACACATCCTCTCTGCCCTTCCTTTTCTGTGCCTTTGGTCAAGGTGCTCAAGAACCAGCCCAGATACCTCTCTGCAGAAGGCCAGGTGCCCCCCATGACCTCTGTCTCGGAGAGACTCTTGGCATCCATCCCGGCTCCCGAAGCTCTGTGTGTTACTAAAAGGGCACCCAGGGGCAACACCCAGGACAGTGAGTTCTCAGTGACTTCGCAATTGCTATCACATGGCACTTCCCACACTCTATTCTGGTTCATTACAAGCTCATTCCCAGCACTGGCTATCCCAGCTCTTCCCAGCACCAGGCAGGGCCAGTCAGTGCTGGGGACAACCCATCATCTTCATCTTTGCTCCCCAGGGCTGGCAAGTCTGCTACGAAATAGGTTCCACAAATGGAATGAACAAACATGACAGTTCTCTTCCTCTCCTTCATTACCCAGCTACCAGCATCCTCCTTCTCCTCCTGGCAGTCTTCCTGGACTCGCCCAGACTAGATACACATATGCAGCACCATAAGCCTTCTCCTTCATCCTGATTATCACATTTTCTGGGTCTTTTTCAGTTAACTGGTCTTCCTACCAGAGCGTAAGCTGCATGAGGACAGAGCCAGGTCTGGTTTTGCTCACCCTTGCCCCAGCACTGAACACTAGGTGTCTGTACCAACCCAGTAAGCTGCCACAGTGGGGTCCACGCACCTGGGAGGGCGAGAAGGGCAAGGTCTTAACAGGTGTGCTCTTGGGCGTGAGGCTGTTACAGGAATCCAGGAAGGACAGACTGGTGCTATTCTCAGTGACAGGGGACAGGGCCACACGCCTCTTCCTCTGCCGCTTGAGCACCGAGGGCGGCGTGCCAATGCCAGAGCCCCCGACTTCAGTGCTGGGGGAAATGGGGATCAGCTCCCCCCGGCTGCTCCGGCTCAGGTCTGAGATGGTGTGGCCATCCAGGCGGTACTCGGTCACGCTGGGCACTGGGGCAGCAGGCTGGCGGGGTGGCAGGACCTGCTGCTGCTGTGACGCTTGCAGCTGCACTAGGCTGTTGTTGATACTGTCCTCTGCAGATGGCTCCTCAGGGAGGTCAAATTTACTCAGGTCGCACCAAGCGTCGGGGTCCTGCCCAGGGAGGGAAGTTAGGAATTGCAATTACTATGCTCTTAATACAAGAGGACTTGTTCATTAAAGGAAATATGTAAGTGTCAAGTATGATCCCACAGCTCAGGATCAATCATTAATATTTCATGCATTTCCTCAAAGTTTTCTATGACTATACATCTATATTTTCATAGATTCTTTTTTCCTTTAAAGAGACAGGGTCTCACTCTGTTGCCTACGCTGGAGGATAGTAGCACAATCACAGCTCACTGCAGGCTTAAACTCCTGGGTTCAAGCGATCCTCCCGCCTCAGCCTCCCAAGTAGCTGGGACTATACAGGCATGTACCACCATTCTTGGCTAATTTTTTATCTTTCTTTTTTTTTGAGACAGAGTCTCACTCTGTTGCCCAGGCTGTGGTGCAATGGTGCAATCTCGGCTCACTGCAACCTTCGCCTCAGCCTCCTGAGTAGCTGGGACTACTGGCATGTGCCATCACGCCCACCTAATTTTTGTACTTTTAGTAGAGACAGGGTTTCACCATATTAGCTAGGCTGGTCTCGAACTCCTGACCTCAGGTGATCTGACAGTCCCGGCCTCCCCAAGTGCTGGGATGACAGGTGTGAGCCACTGCACCCAGTTTCAGCTGATTTTTTAAAAGATTTTTTACAGAGACTGTGTTCCGCTACGTTACCCAGGCTGGTCTCAAATTCCTGGGCTCATGTGATCCTCTCACCTCAGCCTCCCAAAGTGCTGGGATTATAGGCATGAACCACAGTACCCAGCCTGCAGATATTTTTTATAGAACGAAATATAGAGCAGTGAATGGGATGTCACTCATCATTGATGCCTCCTTGGGGCAGCTCACAAAAGTTGTTTCCAATCCCCACAATTCTGCCACGGAAGCATTACTTTCCCTTTCACACCAAGGAAGCTGAGCTAAGGGGATTTGGTCTTCCCGAAGTTACTCAGCTGCTAGAACAAGCCTGTGAGTCACTACAGGTTTTCCCTCCTTTACCCAGTAAATCACAGCACAAACCAAAAGGCTTCTGGTCTTTGGGTTCTGGTCTCTGAGGGGACCCAGATGCTAATGCCGAGTTCTGGTTCCCAGGACTTGCAGGAGCCTGGGGCAATTCACTCCTAAGGATGGAGGCCAGCTGGGGGCAGGACCGACCTCAGGCCCACACCCCAACCTCAGGGAGGCCCCAGTACATCCTACAAGGACCACTCAAGTGGACGAAGCAGAGGAAGGAAGACAGGATTTCCACATATGCAGTAACTCCCCCAACAGGCGCTGAAGGTCATCGTGGAAACAGCCTGAGCTCTGAGCCGGACGGACAGCAGGGCCTGACTCCTGTTCCTGGAGGTCACCAGCTATGTAAAACTCTCCTAACCTCTCTGAGTGTGGGGTGCTCTCACTGTTGATGAGTCCACTACCCACCTCACAGGTTGTTAAAGACCAACTAAAGCCGGGCGCGGTGGCTCACGCCTGTAATCCCAGCACTTTGGGAGGCTGAGGCGGGCAGATCACGAGGTCAGGAGATCGAGACCATCCTGGCTAACACGCTGAAACCCCGTCTCTACTAAAAAATACAAAAAATTAGCCGGGCGTGGTGGCAGGCGCCTGTAGTCCCAGCTACTTGGGACGATGAGGCAGGAGAATGACGTGAACCCAGGAGGCGGAGCTTGCAGTGAGCTGAGATCACACCACTGCACTCTAGCCTGGGCGACACAGCAAGGCTCCATCTCAAAAAGAAAAGACCAACGAAGAGCCCACACATTAGGTAGCAAGTGGTGGGCCTGGCAAGTGGCAAGCACTCAAATCTTAGGTACTGTAATTACTCACTAAGCACTGGCTCTGGCAATCAGTGGGTGCTCAATACAGGCGAGCTGTGCCTGCAAGCAAAAGAAAACAGAACAGTCTAGGGTAAAGGGAGGTGATGCTGTGGTATAAACAGTGTGCCAGGCATAGAGGGGCGGAGTCTCCTCTCAACACTCCCCTCAGAGCTCGGGCGAGGGATGGTGCCCAGTGCTTGCTTCAGAGCTGTGCTGAGAATCCATGAATGTGCTAGTGCCTCTCAAACTCCTCTGACAATCCCTGGAGGTGGGAGCACCACAGAGCCTGTAGCTGGGTCCAGTCCCAGTCACTGGGGTCAAGAGGTGAGACCTAGAGTGAAAGAGGGCCTGAGTAGATGGCCCTCCAACCCTTCATCAAGTAGTAGCAGGAGCACAGCACGGCAGTCAAGACCACCAAGTGTACTTGCTGTGCAACCATGGGTATACTACTTGACCTCTCTGAGTCTCAGTCTCACCTACAAAACAGAAATGACACGCCTCACAGGATAACACGCAGACTGTATATTAAGCTGACCCTGGCAGTAGGATGTTCTAGGACGGAAGACACCTGAGTGGGAAGGCGAACATGGACCCCCATACTGGACTCCGCACCCCAGTGACCAGGCCTCTGGTCTTTCACCTCCCAAAACCCGCTCTACACGGCAGGCCTGGCTGATGCAGTCAGAAGCTGGGGTGTCACACTAAGAAGCCCTCCTCAAAGGACACAACCCCACAGCCAACACAGTAACCACAACACGGGCTCAATGGCTGCCCCACCCTGAGTAACCAGAACCCACTCCACTCCAAGACCAGCACCAAGCCTTGGCACTTCCTGGGCTCCTCTTCAGGGAGGCCCAACCATGTGTGATGCCACAAATACCACGCTGTCCTGTGCTGTCACCTGCAGTCAACCTTTAGGACTCAGTGCAGTGCCACCTCCTCTGGGCAGCCTTCCCACCCTGCCCTGTGCCATACATAGAGGTCAGATGCCACCACAAATTCCTGCTGCACACACCAGGAGTTCCCCAAAGACAGGGACTGTATGGTGATGACCCTGGTGTCCCCAGCCCTTCGGTTAGGGCTGGGCACTCAGCATCAAGTCAGTAACTGTTAGCAGGGAGATGGAATGAGCAAAAGGATGTGGGCCCACGAGAGAAGCACTTCCTGCTAGGGGTGTTCTGTGCCTACTGTGAAATGTTGTGACCAACATACCGACTCAATCAAGTCCAGGGCTTCAGAGAGGCTAGACCCCACAGCAGGGATGAGGAGGTTGGCTGCCTCCACCACCCACTTGTAGGGCAGACTCATTTCCGGTGGGGAGCCTTCCTGGTCCTCACGCTTCGGAAATTCCTCCAAGGGCTCGGGTGTTCGTACTGCGTCCAGATCTTTAGGGATGGGCTCCTGCTCCTTTGAAGTGGTGGCTGCTGCAGGTTCCTCCTCACTGCTTTCCTCCTCCTTTATGGTAGGAGGGACAGAGGGCCAGTTGGTCAGAAGACTTCCCTGAAAGACACAAGAGTACACCATTTGGATTTCGCTGAGATATAGACTCTATAGTAATTTCTAGCTAAAACTTACACAACCTGAATCTAAGAAGGAAACTCTGATGAACCCAAATAGAGAAACATTCTACAAAATAATTACCCATACCATATACTTCAAAAATGTCAATATCATGAGACTAAGAAAGGCGGACTAAAGGGATAGGACAACTAAATGCAATGTCTGGTCCTAGACTGCATCATGGGCAGGGAAAAATGGAATATAAACTGTAGATAAACATCCTGAATTAAGCTTAAATTCCCTGGATTGAATATAACTTTACTGTGGTTATGTAAGCAAATGGCCTTATTCTTAGGAAACTATGCTACATAACTAACTCTCAAATGGCTCAGATGAAAGTAGTAGTACACAGAGGTTGGGTGCAGTGGCTCACGCCTGTAATCCCAGCACTTTGGGAGGCCGAAGTGGGTGGATCACCTGAGGTCAAGAGTTCGAGATCAGCCTGGCCAACATGGTGAAACTCTGTCTCTACTAAAAATACAAAAAAAATTAGCCAGGCGTGGTGGCACGCACCTGTAATCCCAGCTACTTGGAGGCTGAGGCAGGAGAATCACTTGAACCTGGGAGGCGGAGGTTGCAGTGAGCTGAGATCATGCCATTGCACTCCGGCCTAGGTAACAAGAGCAAAACTCGGTCTCAAAAAAAATTAAAAATTTAATTTTTAAAGCTTAAATAAACATTAAAAATTAAAGGACCAGGTACAGTGGCTTATGCCTGTAACCCTAGCACTTTGGGAGGCTGAGGCAAGTGGATCCCTTGAGCTCATGAGCTCAAGGTTGCAATGGGCTATGATCACACCACTGCCCTCCAGCCTGGGCAACATAGAAGAGTCTAATAAAAAAAAAAAGGGTAGGGGATGGGGCTGGGTGCAGTGGCTCACATCCATAATCCCAGAACTCTGAAAGGCTCAGGCAAGAGGATCCCTTGAGTTCAAGAGTTGAAGGTTGCAGTGAGCTATGATCACACCACTGCACTACAGCCTGGGGTACAGAGCAAGACCCTGTCTCATTTAAAAAAAAAAAAAAGGCCAAGCATGGTGGCTCACACCTGTAATCCCAACACTTCAGGAGATCAAGACGGGCGGATCATGAGGTCGAGAGATTAAGACCATCCTGGCTAACATGGTGAAACCCTGTCTCTAAAAATACAAAAAATTAGCTGGGCGTGGTGGCACATGCCTGTAGTCCTAGCTACTCGGGAGGCTGAGGCAGGAGAATCGCTTGAACCCAGGAGGCGAAGGTTGCAGTGAGCTGCGATTGCACCACTGCACTCCAGCCTGTGCGACAGAGTGAGAGTCCATCTCCAAAAAAAAAAAAAAAAACGCTGGGTGCGGTAGCTCATGCCTGTAATCCCAGCACTTTGGGAGGCCATGGCAGACAGATCCTTGAGCCCAGGAGTTCAAGACCACCTGGGCAACATAGGGAAACCCCATCTCTATAAAACCAACAAACAAAAAAAAAGTGAATTTTGCTGTATGTAAATTATACCTTTATAAAATAAAGAAATAAAAAAGCTAGCAAACTGGGAAAAAATAGTTACTACATGATAAAGGAGTAACACCCTTAATATACAAATAAAATGTACAAATCAATAACAAGACCAAAAAAAAAAAAAAAAGGCAACCAAGCCAAATAACAAACTAAGGGGTAATTTGTTACTCAACCTCATTAATAGTAAACGAAATGAAAACCAAAACAATGAATCAAAACATCATGTTGTACACCATAAACATGTGCAATTTTTTTGTTGTTTTTTGAGACAGAGTCTTGTTGTCACCCAGGCTGGTGTGCAGAGGCACACTTTCAGCTCACTGCAACCTCTGCCTCCCAGGTTCAAGTCATTCTCATGCCTCAGCCTCCTGAGCAGCTGGGACTACAGAAGTGCACCACCACACCCGGTTAATTTTTTATATTTTTAGTAGAGATGGGGTTTCACCATATTGACCATCCTAGCCTCAAGTGATCCGCCCACTTCAGCCTCCCAAAGTGCTGGGAATACAGGCATGAGCCACCGCGCCTGGTCAATATATGCAATTTATTTGTCAATTATATCTTAATAAAGCTGGAAAAAAAAACTCATCAACTCCAAAGTAATTCAATCAAAATAAGAACATGATAATGCATCTGTTGCTCATTAAAACTGGCAAAGTTTTTTTTATATAACCATAGCTGGTATTGACAATGAGGCTGGAAACAAGCAGTCCCATATACTGCTGATAGCAGAATTAAACAGTACAATCCCTTTGGCAGCAATTCAGCAACGCTTATGAAAACTTCAAATGTCCACACTATTTTACCCAACCATTCCACATTATAAAATCAACCGGCCGGGCGCAGTGGCTCACACCTGTAATCCCAGCACTTTGGGAGGCCGAGGCGGGAGGATCACGAGGTCAAGAGACCGAGACCATCGTGGCCAACATGGTGAAACCCCTCTCTCTACTAAAAAACACAAAAATTAGCTGAGCATGTGGTGCATGCCTGTAATCCCAGCTACTTGGGAGGCTGAGGCAGCAGAATGACTTGAACCCAGGAGACGGAGGTTGCAGTGAGCTGAGATCGTGCCACTGCACTCTAGCCTGGCGACAGAGCAAGACTCTGTCTTTAAAAAAAAAAAAAAAAAAAGACACATAGTTCAGCAAATGTACAAAGAAACTGAATGATGATGTTCATTATAGCATTGATGGAAATAGTTACAGATGTTCATCAATATAACGGTTAAATAAGATAGGGCAAATTCAGGAATGTTAGAGATCTGAATACACATAACAACATGGAAAGATATATTAACTAGAAAAATAAAGTTGTAAAACAGTAAGATATCATCTAATTTTAGGCCCAGCACTGTGGCTCACGCCTGTAATCCGAGTACTTTGGGAGGTCAAGGCAGGCAGATCACCTGAGGAGTTTGAGACCAGACTGATCAACATGGAGACACCCCAAGTAGCCAGGTGTGGTGGCACATGCTTATAATCCCAGCTACTCGACAGGCTGAGGCAGGAGAATTGCTTGAACCCGGGAGGCAGAGGTTGGGGTGAGCCAAGATCACGCCATTGCACTCCAGCCTGGGCAACAAGAGCAAAACTCCGTCTCAAAAAAAAAAAAAAAAAAGTTGAGATGAGCGGGCTCAGCCTTCTGCATTGCCTAATTCTATAAAGTTGTTAAGTTTCTGCAATGATCACGCATTACTTCTGAAGCAGAGGAACCAATTTTACAATGACAAGCACTGACCAATGCGTGAGGGAAGTTGGGGGTGGTCCCTACATGAATTAACAAGCAAAATTCTTCTGGCAGCAATCTAACAAAATGTATTAAGAGGTTTTTGTTCTTTTTTTTTTTTTTTTCTTTTTAAAGACAGAGTCTTGCTGTCACCCAGGCTGGAGTGCAGTGGTGTGAACTCTGCTCACTGCAACCTCCGCCACACCAGTTCAACTTATTCTCAATTATTGTGCCTCAGCCTCCCGAGTAGCTGGGATTACAAGCCTGTGCCACCACACCCCCCTCAGCCTCCCAAAGTGTGAGATTACAGGATTAAGCCACGATGCCTGGCCTGTTTGCTTTTTCAAAGACAGAGTCTCACTCTGTTGAAATCCTGGGCTCAAGTGAACTGCCTACCCCAGGCTCCGAGTAGCTGGAACTACAGGTGTGTGCCACCGCACCCAGCTACAGAGTCTCCCTATGTTGCCCAGGCTGCTCACCAACTCCTGGCCTCAAGGAATCCTCCCACCTTGGCCTCACAAAGTGCTGGGATTACAGGAATGAGCCACCATACTCAGCCAAAAGGGTTCCCCCAACCACCAAATATATCTGTCCATCTCCAGAAATTTCTCAAGAACTAACTGCAAAAAGAAGCAGTGATTTTATCTCTAATAACAAAAAACCAGTATATTCTTATCTTCATCAGTAAGAAACTAGTTAAATAAATAGCATACCAGAGAGAAGACGCTGGAGAGAAACGGGTAAGGCTGAAAGCAAAACAGGCCGGGCACGGTGGCTCATGCCTGCAATTTCATCACTTTGAGAGACCGAGGAGGGTGGATCACCCGAGGTCAGGAGTTCGAGAGCAGCCTGGCCAACATGGCAAAACTCCATCTCTACTAAAAATACAAAAATTTGCCAGGCGTGGTGGCAAATGCCTATAATCCCAGCTTCCCAGCTACTCAGGAGGCTGAAGCAGGAGAATCACTTGAACTCGGGAGGTGGAGGTTGCAGCAAGCGGAGATGGCACCACTGCATTCCAGCCTGGGCAAGAGCAAGACTCTGTCTCAAACAAAACAAAAAACCCAAAAACTGACCTCTTGTGCTCAGGGTCATGGTCTAGGGCTTGGTCCCAGCCCAGCACAGCCAGCACTCCAGACACTCAAAGTGTCAGGGGACAAAAGTCAAGTCAATAACGGGCTTTCAGCACAGTAGAGTTTTTAGAGATTAAAGATCTGTTCACTCTGTTCTATGCTGAAAGTCTTCTATGAGTCAGCTGATGCCCACTGTTTCTCTTTGTGGAACACAGACCTTTTCTTCAATCAGAAGTAAAAGATCAAAAGCATACTACTTAGATGTACAAGAAATTGTCAGAAGTAGACTCCTCTGGTTAAGAGATGCACAGGGAGTTGAAACTAGAAAAAGAAGTCATTTTACTTTTCATTTTATACCTTTCTCTACCATTTGAAAGTTACCCCATAGGTGAATTCGTATTAGGAAATCGAGAGATATTCTCTAAAATTGAAAAATCAAGAAATAGAGACAAAAACATAATATATCACTCTAGCAGGGCATTGTGGAAGAATTGTAGCTGTCAACAAGTTACCTCTACCCAGTAAGAAAAGGGAAAAAGATTTTTAAAAATTATTAAATAGTTCATACCATGACAGAAAAGATTAGAAAATAACAGAAGACAACTGTGTTACCTACCACATATCCAGCATCATCAAATCTTAATGTTCTGTCATGCTTGATTCAAATTTTTATTTTATTTAGGCCAGGCGCAGTGGCTCACACTTGTAATCTCAGCACTTTGGGAGGCTGAGGCGGGTGGATCACGAGGTCAGGAGATTGAGACCATCCTGGCCAACATGGTGAAACCCCGTCTCTACTAAAAATACAAAAAATTTGCTGGGCGTGGTGGCAGGGGCCTGTAGTCCCAGCTACTCGGGAGGTTGAGGCAGGAGAATGGCGTGAACCCACAAGGTAGAGCTTGCAGTGAGCCAAGATCACGACACTGCACTCCAGCCTGGGCGACACAATGAGACTCTGTCTCAAAAAAAAAAAAAAAAAAAAACAGAAAAAAGCCCCAGCTACTCAGGAGGCTGAGGCAGGAGAATGGAGAATGGTGTGAACCCGGGAGGCACAGCTTGCAGTGAGCCGAGATCGCACCACTGCACTCTAGCCTGGGTGACAGAGCAAGACTTCGTCTCAAAAAAAAAAAAAAAAAAAAAATTATTTATAGATAAAAGCTGGAATGAAGTGGCAGGATCTCGACTCACTGTAACCTCCGCCTCCCAGGCTCAGGTAATCCTCCCACTTCAGCCTCCCAAGTAGCTGGAACTACAGGTTCACACAATCATGCACAGCTAACTTTTTCTTACTTTTTATAGAAATGGGGTTTCGCCATGTTGCCAAGGCTGGTCTTAAACTCCAGGACTCAAGAGATCCATAGGCCTTGGCCTCCCAAAGTGCTGGGATTACAGATGTTAGCCACCACGCCCTGCCCAAATTTCTATTTTGAAAAATAACCTTTATAGTTTAAAAATATAAATAAAAACTTTGCTCTGGTGTATAGGACAGTGGATGTTAACGTAAGTATACACTGATTTCATTTTTAAAACTGCAAATGTAGCTGGGGCACAGTGGCTCACATCTGTAATGCCAGCACTTTGGGAGGCTGAGGTGGATGGATCATTTGAGGTCAGAAGTTTGAGACCAGATTGACCAACATGGTGAGACCCTGTCTCTAAGAATACAAAAATTAGCCAGGCATGGTGGTGCGCACCTGTAATCCCAGTTACTGAGGATGCTGAGTTAGCAGAATCGCTTGAACCTGGGAGGCGGAGGTTGCAGTGAGCTATCACATCACTGAACTCCAGCCTGAGTGACAGAGTGAGACTCCATCTCAAAAAAATAAATAAAAACTGCAAATGTAGTGCCAGGCATGGTGGCTCACATCTGTAATCCCAACACCTTGGGAGGCTAAGAGAGGTGGATCTCTTCAGGCTAGGAATTCAAAACCAGCCTGGCCAACATGGTGAAACCCCATCTCTACTAAAAATACAAAAATTAGCCAGGCATGGTGGTGCACGCCTGTAATCTCAGCTACTCAGGTTGCTGAGGCATGAGATCACTTGATCCCAGGAGACGGAGGTTGCAGTGAGCCAAGATCACACTCTGCACTCCAGCCTGGGCATCAGAGCAAGACTCTGTCTCAAAAACAAAACAAAACAAAACAAAAAAAACAGCCTGCAAATGTAATACGATATGATTTTAATTGTTAATTTCTAGAAAAGTCAAAATTATAGAGACAGAAAACAGATCACAGTGTAAGGAGCTAAGGACCAAAAAAAAGGCTGAGAAAAGAAGCACAGGGGAATTCTGGGGTGATGGGACTGTTCTATACCTTGATTGGGGCAGTGGTTACATGGCTGTACGCTTTGTCATAACTCAAAACTGTACATTAGAGTATATAAATTACAACTCAATAAATTTTTAAATTTTTTTTAATTAAAAAGATAGACACAGAGTTTCACCATGTTGCCTGAACCGGCCTCCAACTCCTGGGCTCAAGTAATCCGCCCTCCTCGGCCTCTCAACTTGCTGGGATTACAGGTGTGAGCCAACACACCCAGTCACATCTGATTTCTTTTTCTAATTGCAGACATGCTTTCAGTTTTAAAAAATTAAAATGAGCAACAGGTAAGAAGGCGGCCACCAGCAAGCAGACAAGTGCCAGTTATGTGCAGAAGTGTCACAAGACCCCAGAAGCACATGGCCCACTTTTAGACTCTGTGGCAGAAACTGACCAATAGCTGTGGACAAGGTGTTCAATGAGATGGTGTCAGATGAATGTGAAATCAAACCAAGCCAAAGGCTGAGCAGCTGTCTCACCTGGCCTTCCGTGGGCTGGGCACTCTGGAGGCCGTCCTTGTCCTCGAGCTCCAGCAGCAAGTACACGGGGGGCTTGCAGTCTTTGGACCCACTTAGGAAGCCTCCTGTGTCCACCTTCCTTTTGATGGTGGAGTTCCAGTGATTCTTCACAGCATTGTCTGTCCTGCAGGGGGCAGCAGGGGGCCTCTGAACCCCAGCTCTGGGGGTGGGGTGCCACCAGGCACATGTTCACTAACCTCCCTAAGCCAAGTTCCTGCTCCTGTAAATGAATCTTCCACTGGATGAACTCTAAGGTCTCTTTCAGCTCCAAGATTAAGTCTCACGAGTCTCTAGCCCTAATAATTTACAGAGCATTTCCACAGAGCTCTGTGAAATAAGCAACTGAATCATTCAGGCTATGGTAAAAACTATAAAACGACATCAGCTACTGTCAGGTTCAGGCTAAAAAAAAAAAAAAAAAAAATTATTTTATTTATTTTTTTTTGAGACGGAGTCTCGCTCTTTCCCCCAGGCTGGAGTGCAGTGGCACAATCTCAGTTCACTGCAAGCTCTGCCTCCCGGGTTCACGTCATTCTCCTGCCTCAGCCTCCCGAGTAGCTGGGACTACAGAAGCCCACCACCATGCCTGGCTAATTTTTTGTATTTTTAGTAGAGATGGGGTTTCACTGTGCTAGCCAGGATGGTCTCGATCTCCTGACCTCGTGATCCACCCACCTTGGCCTCCCAAAGTGCTGGGATTACAAGTGTGAGCCACCGCGCCCGGACAAAAAAAATTTTTTAATTAAAATAAAAAATAATGGCCGAGCGCGGTGGCTCACCAGGCCTGTGATTTTTGTAAAAATACAAAATTAGCTAGGCATGGTAGCACATACCTGTAATCCCAGCTATTTGGGAGGCTGAGGCAGGAGAATCGCTTGAACCCAGGAAGCGAAGGTTGTGGTGAGCCAAGACCGTGCCATTGCACTCCAGCCTGGGAACAAAAGTCAAACTCCATCTCAAAAAAAAAAATAAAAATAATAATAAAAATAAAATATATATATATATAAAAATACCAGGAACAGTGGCTCACGTCTATAATCCCAGCACTTTGGGAGGTGCTGGGCACCTGTAATCCTAGCTACTTGGGAGGCTGAGGCATGAGAATCGCTTAAATCCGGGAGGCGGACATCGCGATGAGCCGAGATTGCACCACTGCACTCCAGCCTGGGCAACAGAGTGAGACTCCATCTCAAAAATAAATTAAAAAAAAATAAAAATGTAAAAAAAAAATTTAAAATTTTTTTTAAATTATAAAACTAAAAATATGTGCTTGGAGCTCTCACCCCCTTCCCTGCCCACTTCGAATGTGTAGAAACCATAAGCAAACACTGTCTGCTCATTTCCATTGAGTCTCACGCTGACCTCAGATGCAAGCCCTGTTCACTTCCCACAGACTGGTAAGTGGCCAAAGAGGGCAGAAGGCCCACTACTGTTCACCTCCCTGAGCCTTGTTTTCTTTATCTGGAAAGTCAGAAGACTACGTCATACTCTGTCATTCACTGAAGATTCAGTAGACACATCTACAGTAGAACAGTAGCATAAAGCACAGAGTAGGTTAGTAAAGAAACAACGTGTAGTAATAAAGGCATAGAGGAATACAGAAGGATGGGGTAGTACCACAAAAGTGTATAGAGGTATAGTAGTGAGAAGCAAGCGGCAAGTCAGGCGCAGTGGCTCACGCCTATAATCCCAGCACTTTGGGAGGCTGAGGCAGGTGGATCACCTAAGGTCAGGAGCTCGAAACCAGCCTGGCCAACATGGTGAAATCCCATCTCTACTAAAAATGCAAAGGTACTATGCTTACACACAGTAGGCACTACCTTCTTTGGAGTGCCAAGCAGAATGCTCTTCCCTTGAAAAGTGAACAGAGGCCGGGCGCGGTGGCTCACGCCTGTAATCCCAGCACTTTGGAAGGCCGAGACGGGCGGATCACAAGGTCAGGAGATCGAGACCATCCTGGCTAACACGGTGAAACCCCGTCTCCACTAAAAAATACAAAAAAATAGCCGGGCGAGGTGGCAGGCGCCTATAGTCCCAGCTACTCGGGAGGCTGAGGCAGGAGAATGGCGTAAACCCAGGAGGTGGAGCTTGCAGTGAGCTGATATTCGGCCACTGCACTCCAGCCTGGGCAACAGAGCGAGACTCCGTCTCAAAAAAAAAAAAAAAAAAAAGAAAAGTGAACAGAGGCCGGGCGCGGTGGCTCACGCCTGTAATCCCAGCACTTTGGAAGGCCGAGACGGGCGGATCACAAGGTCAGGAGATCGAGACCATCCTGGCTAACACGGTGAAACCCCGTCTCCACTAAAAATACAAAAAATTAGCCAGGCGTGGTAGCGGGCGCCTGTAGTCCCAGCTACTCGGGAGGCTGAGGCAGGAGAATGGCGTGAACCCAGGAGGTGGAGCTTGCAGTGAGCCAAGATCACGCCACTGCATTCCAGCCTGGGTGACAGAGCAAGACTCCGTCTCAAAAAAAAAAAAAAAAAAAAGAAGAAAAGTGAACAGAAAGTAACAGCTTGACTGAGCACCCAGTCTAAGAGGATATCCTCGGATCATTTGCACTCTAAGCCTTCAGGGACACAATGCTCACCAGGCAAAGGTGTGGGGTAAGGGGTGCTCCTAGTGCTTTACCCAGATCCTCTGTCCCTATAGCGCATCCAATCCCCCAGCTGACGGACATGCTGCCAACGGCTTCTACTATGACTTTATCTGCATAACAGCCCTTGGAAGCAGATCACCTGAGGTCATGAGTTCAAGACCAGCCTGGCCAACATGGTGAAACCCCGTCTCTACTAAAAATACAAAAATTAGCCAGGCGTGGTGGTGCATGCCTGTAATCCCAGCTACTCAGGAGGCTGAAGCAGGAGAATCGCTTGAACCTGGGAGGCAGAGTTTGCAGTGAGCTGAGATCATGCCACTGCACTCCAGCCTAGCAACAGAGCAAGACTCCCTCTCAAAATAAAAGAAAGAAAAAAAAACAGCCCTTGGAAGGCACAACCAAAGGTGCCCCAGGAGTCCCCCAGCCCATGTATACGTGTGCCCTCCTCACACGTACATGCCTTGCATATATACACATGAATACACACACCACTTAGCCTTATAGCAGGCCAAAGCTGGATTTTCCAGACCCCATCTCTTGCTTGGCCCTTTCCCTACTTTTCTCCACTCCTTCCCTCACAGGTGAAAACCTTTCCAAGAGATCCCATGTACCTGAAACTCTGAGTCACAGGTTCTGCTTCCAGGGAACCTGACCCAAAACACCTCCCCAGCCCTCCCACTCCCCAAGACCAGAGTCTGGGGTGCCCCAAGCTATAGTGAGACTCATTCTTTTGCTCACATATAAAAAGCACCCACTGTGTGCCAGGCATTATTGTAGGCACTGAGGATCCATCGGTAAATAAAGACAGGTGGCTGCCACTGACAGTTGAATCTAGCAGGGGAGATGAATGTTATCTCCAGCTAAAACTGGGGTACACACTACTCCACAGACAGGTGTGGGCACAACACAGAAGTCACTGGGGACCAACTACAGTCTGGGAGAACAGATAAAACTTCTCTGAAGAAATAGCGCCCCCACTGAGAATTGAAGGATAAGAACACATTAGCTACACAATAGGCACAAGCGGGAGTGCACTGCAGGCCGACAGAGTAGCACTAGGAGCTGTCAGAAGACCTCAGGGTTCGAGGGACTGAAAGGAGGCAAAGCAGCTAAAACCAAGTGAGCTCAAGTGACAGTGGATCAAAGTGAGGCTGGGGGCAGCTGTGAGCCAAACATGCCATGTGGGGAAAGAAGCCAAAGTTTCCAACCCAAGTGTAAGGGGAAGCCCCAGAAAGATGACACATTCAGGTTTGGGCTTTGAAAAGGGATCATTTCAGACTTTGGGGAAAACACACGATCTGGCATTTTCTCTCCCTGCCAGGACCACACTGCCATGACAAGAAAAAGAATTCAAAATAAAGCAAGGCAAAAATTCACAAGGACAAAGAGAAACAGGTAGAAGACAGCCACTAGTAAGAGATTTTTTACAAGTTTTCAGAAGATGGAAAACAGGGGAACAATATCCAGCTTAGGGCCAGGTGCGGTGGCTCACACCTGTAATCCCAGCACTTTGGGAGGCCCAAGGCAGGCAGATCACCTGAGGTCAGGAGCTTGTGATTAGCCTGGCCAAGATGGCGAAACCTCATCTCTACTAAAAATACAAAAATTAGTCAGGTGTGGTGGCAGGCGCCTGTAATCCCAGCTACTCAGGAGGCTGAGGCAGGAGAATCACTGGAACCCGGGAGGCAGAGGTTGTAGTGAGCTGAGATCATGCCACTGCACTCCAGCCTGGGCGGTAAGAGCGAAACTCGGACAAAAAAAAAAAAAAAAAAGGCCGGGCGTGGTGGCTCACGCCTGTAATCCCAGCACTTTGGGAGGCCGAGGTGGGCGGATCACAAGGTCAGGAGATCGAGACCATGGTGAAACCCCGTCTCTACTAAAAATAGAAAAAATTAGCCGGGCGCAGGGGCGGGCGCCTGTAGTCCCAGCTACTCGGGAGGCTGAGGCAGGAGAATGGCGTGAACCCGGGAGGCGGAGCTTGCAGTGAGCCGAGATTGCGCCACTGCACTCCAGCCTGGGCGACAGAGCGAGACTCCGTCTCAAAAAAAAAAACACCAAAAAAATATATATATATACTGACAGAGAAGCTAGCTATTGAAACCACAAAATAAGAATAGGGTGCCAGGCCAGGTGTGGTGGCTCATGCCTATAATCCCAGCACTTTGGGACCAGCCTGGGCAACACAGGGAGATCCTGCCCCTACAAAAAATTTTAAAACTAGTTGGGTATGCTGGCAGGCACTTGTAGTCCCAGGTCCTTGGGAGGCTGAGGCAGAAGGATTGCTTGAGCTCAGGAGGTTGAGGCTGCAATGAGCCACACACCTGTACTCCAGCTTGGGTGACAGAGTGAGAACCCTGTTTCAAAAAGAGACTGGGCATAGTGGCTCATGCCTGTAATCCCAACAATTTGGGAGGCTGAGGTGGGCAGGAGGTCAGGAGTTCGAGACCAGCCTGGCCAACATGGTGAAACTTCGTCTCTACTAAAAATACAAAAATTAGGCAGGCATGGTGGTGCGCACCTGTAGTCCCAGCTACTTGGGAGGCTGAACCAGGAGAATCATTTCAACCTGGGAGGCAGAGTTTGCAGTGAGGCTGGATCACGCCACTGCACTCCAGCTTGGGTGACAGAGTGAGATGAAAAAAAAACAAACCAGCCCTTGCAAGGCACAACCAAAGATGCCCCAGGAGTTCCCTGACCCATGTACACACGCGCCCGCCTCACACGTACATGCCTTGCATGTATACACATGAATACACACATCCCTTGGCCTTATAGCAGGCCAAAGCTGGATTTTCCAAGACCCCATCCCTTGCTTGGCCCTTTCCCTACTTTTCTCCACTCCTTCCCTCACAGGTGAAAACCTTTCCAAGAGATCCCATGCACCTGAAACTCTGAGGCTGGGTGTTAGAGTGCCAGAAAAGGGAGGAGCCCTTGGAAAGTAAAATTTTTAGTGAAAGTAACTTCAAATTAAGGGTTAGAAGATAAGAAATCTTCCAGAAAATGAAGCAAAAGAGATGAAAAACCAGAGAAAAGATCATGGAATGCTTTCAGCATTTAGGAAAAAAGAAATTTTTTTTTTTTTTGAGACAGTCTCGCTCTGTCGCCCAGGCTGGAATGCAGTGATGTGATCTCGGCTCACTGCAACCTCCGCCTCCCAGGTTCAAGCAATTCTCCTGCCTCAGCCTCCCAAGTAGCTGGGATTACAGGCCCACCACCACACCCAGCTAATTTTTTGTATTTTTAGTAGAGATGAGGCTTCACCATGTTGGCCAGGCTGGTCTCGAACTCCTGACCTCAAGTGATCCACCCGCCTCAGCCACCCAAAGTGCTGGGATTACAGGAATAAGCCACCATGCCCGACCATAAACATTATTATTTTAATAACTATAATACATTATTGGAGCAATAGGGACATATGGGGAATGGGAAAGCCTAAGAAAGCTAATCTCCCATAGCAGAGGATCAATATGTAAACTGGCACATCATTTACAGAGATAGTGATAAAGAACTCAAAAAGATGAGTCTGTTTTAGTAGAGTGAGTTAACAGAGTGGTGACAAAGACTGATGTTTTTCATTACAAACCTTTTAAGAAAAAAAAAACCTTTTAGCAGATTATAGTACTATCTGATTTTTGACTATTTTCTTTTTTTTTTTTTTTTTTTTGAGACAGAGTCTGGCTCTGTCGCCCAGGCTGCAGTACAGTGGCGCGATCTCAGCTCACTGCAAGCTCCACCTCCCGGGTTCACACCATTCTCCTGCCTCAGCCTCCCGAGTAGCTGGGACTACAGGCGCCCGCCACCATACCCGGCTAATTTTTTGTGTTTTTTAGTAGAGACGGGGTTTCACCGTGTTAGCCAGGATGGTCTCGATCTCCTGACCTCATGATCCACCTGCCTCAGCCTCCCCAAAGTGCTGGGATTACAGGCGTGAGCCACTGCGCTCAGCCTGACCATTTTCTTCTTCTTTTTTTTTTTTTTGAGATGGAGTCTCGCTCTGTAGCCCAGGCTGGAGTGCAGTGGCCGGATCTCAGCTCACTGCAAGCTCCGCCTCCCGGGTTTACGCCATTCTCCTGCCTCAGCCTCCCGAGTAGCTGGGACTATAGGCGCCGGCCACCTCGCCCGGCTAGTTTTTTGTATTTTTAGTAGAGACGGGGTTTCATCGTGTTAGCCAGGATGGTCTCGATCTCCTGACCTCGTGATCCGCCCGTCTCGGCCTCCCAAAGTGCTGGGATTACATATTTTCTTCTTAAAGAAAGCCCATCTACTCCACATCTCAAGTCTATTCTGTGTTAGAAGAAACTGAAGTCGAAGAGAAGAGGCTAACCAAGAAGACACAGTGAGCTGGGAACTGGATGAGAACTAGACTCCAGGGTTCTCACTTTCTTGCTGAGGCCTCCCTTATCACCATCTGTTCTTTTAAGCTGACAGAAGACAGGGCCTTCCTGGGGAACCACCCTTCCTCCCGACTATGCATGCCTCTGGGAGTCCTGAAGCCGAGGCTGGGTGTTAGAGAACAAGAGCATAGGACCACAGTACCCACCAAGGAACCCTCCTCCATCAGAAACATGGGCCTGGCCTCCTGAGAACCTGCCCCAACCCCCAAGAAGACAGCTTACCTCCCTGGCAACATCTTGGCAATCTCAGCCCAGCGGTTGCCCAGCACCTTGTGGGCCTCGCAGATAATGCGGTCCTCCTCCTCGGTCCAGCAAGACTTCTTCACCTCAGGGTTGAGGTGGTTGTGCCAGCGTTCACGGCACTGCTTCCCCAGCCGGCCCTTCAGGTGCTTGGCAATCAGTGTCCACTGCTTTGTGCCGTACTTCTTAACCAGCTCGATGACCTTGGAGAAAAGCCTCTGGGTAGCCAGTTGCACCAGCCCCTCCCTCGCCCTTCACATCCACCTGAGCCTTGCCACGGCCCTGGGAGGTGCCACCTACCACATCCCCTCAGGCAACACGGAGCGGGTGGCAGGGGATGCCCCGCAGTATGACTCTGTGTAGCCCATAAGTCCTACCTGAGGATCTGACCACACCCCTCTCATTTACTGCCTGGAATAAATCTAGGTCAAGAATGCCAGCGACTCTTTCTAGAGCAGAGATCAAGCCGGGGTAAACAAAGGCACCAGAGTCCTGCTTCCCTCTTCAGGGCTCAACCCAATAAGCTAAGTATAAAAGAGCAGAGGGATGAGGAGGAACAACCACAAGGGTCCAAACTAAAGGTGGGAAATAGACTTTCCCACCCCGGCCATGCCCCAGGCTGCCACAAGACCTCCCAGCACTTCTGTGGAAATTGGGAGGGCACAGGCTGAGCCATGGTAGCAGGCATGGCGGGCTGACCTAGCTGGACCTGAGTCCCCACCTGCCCTCAGTCAGGCTTCCTAGCTCAGGACACAAACCACAACATACTCAGCCACAAGAGCCAGGCCACGCCCCGCCTATACAACAGACACACACATTCTCGTGTGCACACAGGCCACAAGAAACTGGGAAGAGTGGATGCTTCTTTTGGCAAAGATTTTGGTGAATAAATATTTGACTTCATTTCTGTATGGTTTAAATTTTTATAGCAACCACATATCACTTTGTTTTTTGTTTTTGTTTTTTTAAAGATTTTATGTTTTTACTTTATTTTCATTTTTTGAGATGAAGTTTTGCTCTTGTTGCCCAGGCTGGAATGCAATGGCACAATCTTGGCTCACCACAACCTCCGCCTCCCAGGTTCAAGCGATTCTCCTGCCTCAGCCTTCCAAGTAGCTGGGATTACAGGCATGCGCCACCACACCCGGCTAATTTTGTACTTTTAGTAGAGACGGGGTCTCTCCATGTCGGTCAGGCTGGTCTTGAACTCCCGACCTGAGGTGATCCGCCTGACTCGGCCTCCCAACGTGCTGGGATTATAGGCATGAGCCACCGCGCCCAGCCCAATTTTATGTTTTTACTTTTTTAGAGACAGGGTCTCACTGGTGTGCAGGGGGGCGATCTCAGCTCACTGCAACCTCTGCATCCCAGGTTCAAGCGATTCTCCAGCCTCAGCCTCCCAAGTAGCTGGGATTCAGGTACACCACCACACCTTGCTAATTTTTGTATTTTTTGGTAGATGGGGTTTCATCATATTGGCCAGGCTGTTCTCAGACTCCTGACCTCAAGTTATCCACCCACCTCAGCCTCCCAAAGTGCTGAGATTACAGGTGTGAGTTACCACACTCAGGCAAAAAAGTATTTTCAAACTAAATTTTATTTTATTCTTAAGAGACAAGGTCTCAGGCCGGGCCCAGTGGCTCATGCCTGTAATCCTAGCACTTTGGGAGGTCGAGGCGGGTGGATCACCTGAGGTCAGGAGTTCGACAACAGCCTGACCAACATGGCAAAACCCCCTCTCTACTAAAAACGCAAAAATCACCCAGACATGGTGGCGTGCACCTGTAATCTCATCTGCTTAGGAGGCTGAGGCAGGAGAATCGCTTGTACCTGGGAGGCAGAGGTTGCAGTGAGCTGAGATCATGCCATTGCACTCCAGCCTAGGCAACAAGAGCGAAACTCAACCTCAAAAATAAATAAATAAATAAATAAATTTCATTCTTTTTCTTTTTCAAGACAGAGTTTCACTCTTACAGCCAAGGCTGGAGTACAATGGCGCAATCTCGGCTCACTGCAACCTCCGCCTCCCCAGTTCGGGTGATTCTCCTGCCTCAGCCTCCCAAGCAGCTGGGATTACAGACATGCGTTACCATACCAGGCTCATTTTTGCATTTTTAGTAGAGACACAGTTTCGCCATGTTGGTCAGGCTGCCTCGAACTCCTGATGTCAGGTGATCCACCCACCCCAGCCTCCCAAAATGCTGGGATTGCAGGCGTGAGCCACCACACCCAGGCTTTATTTTTTTTTTTTTTTGAGGCAGGGTCTCACTGTGTCACCCAAGCTAGAATGCAGTAGTGTGATCATAGCTCACTGCGGCCTTGAATTCCTGGGCTCAAATGATCCTCCCAACTCGCCTTCCATCTACAGGCACCCTACCACCACACTGAGTTAATTAAAATTAATTTTCAGGTGAAGTGCCAGCCATGGCTCATGACTATAATCCCAGAACTTTGGGAGGCCAAGGTGAGAAGATAGCTTGAGCCCTGTAGTTCAAGACCAGCCTGGGAATCATAGGAAGACCCTGTCTCTATAAATTAAAAAAAAAAAAAAAAAAGGCTGGGCACAGCGGCTTGCGCTTGCAATCCCAGAACTTTGGGAGGCCAAGGTGGGTGGATCACAAGGTCAGGAGTTCAAGACCAGTCAGGCCAACGTGGTGAAACCCCATCTCTACTAAAAATACAAAAATTAGCCAGGAGTGGTGGTGGGAGCCTGTAATCCCAGCTCCTCAGGAGACTGAGGCAGAGAATTGCTTGGATCCGGGAGGCAGAGGTTGCAGTAAGCCAAGATCGCGCCATTGCACTCCAGCCTGGGCAACAAAGCAAGACTCAGTCTCAAAAAATAGAAAAAAAGAAAGAACAGGGATAGTGGCTCATACCTATAATCCCAGCACTTTGGGAGGCTGACATGGGAGGATCATTTGAGCCCAGAAGTTCAACCAGCCTGGGCAGCATAGCAAGACACTGTCTCTACAAAAATTTTTCAAGATTAGCCAGGCATGGTGGCACATGTAGTACCAGCTACTTTGGAAGCTGAGATGGGAGGATTGCTTGGGCCTGGGAGGTTGAGACTGCATGCAATGAGCCGTGACTGTGCCACTGTACTCCAGCCTGGGTGACAGAGCAAACCTCTGCCTCAATCAATCAATCAAAAAAATTAGCCAATGCTCTCCAGCCAGTGCAACAGAGTAAAACCTGTCTCAAAAAAAATCAATTTAAAAATATCTAGTTCCAGGCTGGGCGCGGTGGCTCACGCCTGTAATTCTAACACTTTGGGAAGCCGAGGTGGGTGGATCACGAGGTCAGGATTTCGAGAGCAGCCTGACCAACATGGTGAAACCCCATCTCTACTAAAAATAACAAAAAAATTAGGCAGGCGTACTTGCACGTGCCTGTAATCCCAGCTAATCAGGAGGCTGAGGCGGAAGAATCGCTTGAACCCAGGAGGCGGAGGATGCAGTGAGCTAAGATTGTGCCACTGCACTCCAGCCTGGGCAACAAAGCGAGACTCCATAAAAAAAAAAAAAAAAAAAAAAAAAAGCCTAGTTCCCTTCATCTCCCTCTTTCCCATGAGCCACGCCTGCCTCGGTAGAATGGCATCCTCTGGGGTGGTATCAAGGAGAAGAGATGAGGGAACTCCCAAGGTATACCAGGGCAGTCATGGCACTTACTGCCTCTTCTAGGTTGGGGACATCCCCAGCCTCTCTGAGCCCTGCTCTCACCATCTATAAAATGGGACTAACAACTTCTGCCCACTTCGCAGGACTGCTATGGCGATCAAAAGAAGGCATCTATGCTTGCCCTGTGAAGGTCACAGGGTGCAATCATCATTAAATCAGGGATAGCAGCAGCTGCCATTTGCTGAGAGCTCACCATGTACAGGACCTGCAAGCCCCCTACAAACATCACCTGCTTAACTCTCATGACAATGCCGCACTGCTGCTGTTCCCCTCCATGGGCAGAACAAGAGAAGCTGAGTAATCAGCCCAACAGCCCTCGGACCATGAGTGGGGAAGTCTGGAGACACTCCGAAACTTGGAATCTCAGGGCTGCAGCCAGGGCAGCATAAGAGTATCAGACTGGCTGGTAGACAACTCATACCCAATGCTCAGCTTGACACCCTAACCCCAACACAAGGCAATCTCACAGTCCTCAGGTTCACTGGTGGGTGAAGGCCCACTGTGTACAAGGCACTGTCCAAGCAGTTACCTTCTGGTCTTCCTCTTTGGTCCATGGCCCCTTAACAAGGTCTGGGTTCAAAACTCTCAGCCACCTGTACTGGCATTGCTGGTCAGTGCGGTTCTGGGAAAAGAACAGAAGAACAAACCAATCTGTGAGAACTTCTGGGACCTCGGGCTGGGAGCCTGGTTAAGTACTAGGTTCAGGGGCCTATGGCCTGGGACTAGGCACACCTTGGGTAGGTGTATCCTGTTCCATGCAGCCACCACACACTGCACGCCCACATGCCGGAACATGGACAGTTTCCCTTTGCTACACGAGAGGGCAAACTCGGTCCCCCGTGGGAAGCCACCCCCTACCAACCAAACGCAAGAGGCCACCATTACAAGTCTTTAACTCTTTGTATGTCAGGGACCCCTGCTTTTTTCTAGGAGAGCATTTTTATTCCCTGAAGAGTTCAGATTACACAGAAGAGGGGGAGATGAGGCCGGGCGCGGTGGCTCACACCTGTAATCCCAGTACTTTGGGAGGCCGAGACGGGCGGATCACGAGGTCAGGAGATCGAGACCATCCTGGCTAACACAGTGAAACCCCGTCTCTACTAAAAAATACAAAAAACTAGCTGGGCGAGGTGGCGGGCGCTTATAGTCCCAGCTACTCAGGAGGCTGAGGCAGGAGAATGGCGTGAACCCACGAGGCGGAGCTTGCAGTGAGCTGAGATCCGGCCACTGCACTCCAGCCTGGGCGACAGAGCGAGACTCCGTCTCAAACAAAAAAAAAGAAGAGGGGGAGATGAGGAAATGCGGCAGGAAGGGATCTGGTGACTTGCTTTCTGAGCAGCCCAGGCAGTAAGACATATGGCAGCTCCTGCCACACCCCCTCCCTCCCAGACACCTGTGGGTCAGGGGTGGGAGCGCCTGAGAAGGAGGTCCTAAGGGGAATCCCCTCATCATCGGGAGGCTCTAATCGAATGTGGTAGCACCCACCAGCCCTGTGGGGGCCTCACCATAAAACCTGCTGAAAGCATCACTTCCCCTCAGTTTCAGTTTCACTGTTGAGAAACAGAACACCTGTTCACTCCTGACTTACAGGAAGATATGCAAATATGCACCACATGCTGCAAATGTCTCAGAGCCTGAAGACCAGCAGGCATGCTGAGGAGCTGGGAGATGTTTACATCAGTGTGCCCTGAATGCCAGTTTAGGAAGAAAGATCCTACAAACGTTCATTTGCCCTGTTTTATTTGGTTTTGTTTTGAGGGGCTTAGTAAGGAACTCCCCTTTTCCTCTCCTTGGCAAAGTCAGACCCAGGCACACTGTTCTCTCAGAGTCCTTGTCCCAAGGGAGGGCCACAGAGGGACTGTACTCACAGGGAAGTGGCTGGCCAGGAACTTCCAGTCCTGCTGTCCAAACTGCCTCACCAGGGCCCTCAGCTGCTCGTCCTGCCAACACCAGAAAGACAGGGGCTCAGCACACATACGTGCAGAAAACCTCAGGGCTGCCTGTGACGAAGCCCAATCTAAAAGGAACAGTCTCGTTCATTCATTCCGTCATGAGGTGAATACCTACTAAGTGCCAGGCACTACAGCTGCAGCAGCAGGCAGCAACAGAGCTGCCCCGATCTTACAGGAGGGAGCCAGCTGCCAATCAAAGGCTCACAGGAACAAAAGTAAAGCCACTCCCTGCTGGGAGATATGGAGAGGTATGTGGTGACTGCCTACTCCGGGATGCTAAGGGACAGGTTCCAAGGAAATGCAGAACAGCTAGGATGGAGGAAGCAAGACAGATGCAAGATGATTTTGGAGGGAACCATAGGAGCCAGATCATTTGCAGCATCAGTTCAACCATCTATCATGCAAAACCACTGATGTGTTTGAACAGTGGGTGGTCACAGTCAAACCTGCTTTTTATAAAGTTCTCTTTGCCTGCTACAGGGTGGGAAAGGGACTGGAAGGGAGCAGAGCGGATGTAAGGAAGTCATTACGGCACTCAGGCCAGAGGTGACAGTGATTTAGCACTAGAAGCAGGAGGCCTGGGCAAAAACAAGAGTAGTTAGAAGACAGGCTAGTATCTATCAAAATAGCCTCCCAAAATGAACTACCAATTCATGCGATAATATGAATCTCAGTGTCACTATGATGCGTGAAAGAAGCCAGACACAAAAGGGTACACACCGTATGATTCCATGCATATGAAATTCGAGAAAATGTAAACTAAGCTACAGGGACAAAAAGTGGTTGTCTGAGGCCAGTGGTGGAGAGGGATGAATAGCAAAGGGGGGCAAGAAATGTCTTGGGGACAATGGAAATGTTCTATAGCCCAGCTGTGCTGGTGGTTCCATTCAGTTGTACTACAAATGGTTGTAGTTAATTGTATATAAAATTTTCCTCAGTTAAATCGATTAATATATAAAGAAAATGTCAAGCCAGGCATGGTGGCACACACCTGTAATCCCAGCACTTTGGGAAGCCAAGGCAGGTAGATCATGAGGTCAGAAGTTCGAGACCAGCCTAGCCAATATGGCGAAACCCCATCTCTATTAAAAATACAAAAATTAGCCGGGTGTGGTGGCAGGAGCCTGTAATCCCAGCTACTCGGGAGGCTGAGGCAGAAGAATTGCTTCAACCCAGGAGGCGGAGGTTGCAGTGAGCCAAGATCATGCCACTGCACTCCAGCCTGGGCAACAAATCAAGAGTGAGACTCCGTCTCAGACAAAAGACAAAAGAAAGAAAATGTCATGCATATAAACAATGGGTATTACTCAGTCAAGGGAATTCTGACGCATGCTACAGCATGGATGAAAGCTGAGGACACTGCTAAGTCAAATAGCCAGACACGGCAAATACTCAGGATTCCACTCACACGAAGCATCTAAAATAGTCAAAATCAGGCCGGGTGCCGTGGCTCAGGCCTTTAATCCCAACACTTTGGAAGGCCGAGGCAGGTGGATCACCTGAGGTCAGGAGTTTGAGACCAGCCTGGCCAACATGGTGAAAGCTCGTTTCTACTAAAAACACAAAAATTAGCCTGGCCTGGTGGCAGGCGCCTGTAATCCCAGCTACTCGGGAGGCTGTAGCAGGAGAATCGCTTGAACCCGGGAAGTGGAGGTTGCAGTGAGCAGAGATCACGCCATTGCACTGCAGCCTGGGCGACAGAGCAAGACTCTGTCTTGAAAAAATAAAATAAATAAATTAAATAGTCAAAATCACAGAAACAGAGTAGAAAAATAGCTGCCAAGGGCTGGAGGGTGGGAGGAGAGTGAATTCATGTTTAATTAGTTTCAGTTTTCCGTCTTTTTTTTTAAAGACAGGGTCTCGCTTGGTCACCCAAGCTAGAGTGCAGTGGTGCAAACAGAGCCCACCGCATCCTCAACCTCATGGGCTTAAGTGATCCTTCCACCTCAGCCTCCCAAGTAGGTGGGACCACAGACACACACCACCATGCCTGGCTAATTTCTGGGTTTTTTTTTGGAGAGACAGGATCTTGCATATTCCTCAGGCTGGTCTAGACTGCCTCAAGCAATCTCCTCCCTCGGGCTCCCAAAGTGCTGGGATTACAGGCCTGAGCCACCATGACCCACCAAGTTGGTGGGTATTTTTTTTTGTTTTGTTTTTAATGACAGGGCCTTGCTATGTTTCCCCAGCTGGTCTAGGACTCCCGGACTCAGGCAATCCTCCTGCTTCGGCCTCCCACAGTGCTTGGTTTAAAGGCATAAACCACCAAACTCAGCCTCATTTCCAATTTCAAAGATGAAAAAGTTTTAGAGATCTTTTGCAAAACAATCTGAAAATACTTAACACCACTGAACTACAAAGTTAAAGATGGTTAAGGGGTAGATTTAAGGGGGAGGAAAAAGGGGATAAATTTAAAGAGAGATGGTTTTGTCACACATACAAATTTATATGTGTATATATGCATACATGCTCCTAGACAGAAAAATTGGTCACAATGCAGCTCACCACAGGAATCAAAGCCCTCAACTACAGCTCGGCCAGAACCAGCACAGGCTGGGCAAAGTCACCGTAAATTCTCTGGGTGAGCCAGCCCAGGCCTACACTCACATGTCCACCTGTGGCCAGTCCAGGACACCCTTCCCTACCCAAACCATGCCCCCTCCCTGCCCTGGCCAGGCTCACACCTGCTTCCTCCCGTGTTCCCCAGTCCATCTCTGGCACCACCACCCTCCCTGACAACTGACCTGGATACTATCGTTTCCAAACTTACACTCTTTCCACCTGCCCTGGGACTCTCTGACATGGTCAGCTCCATCCCCACACTGCCCTCTCCACAGCCACCTCTTGCCTGCCTGGCACAGCGCCCTCTCCCACTCCCTCAGCACTGGTCTCTCAGCCCCAGCCTGTGCTCTATATCTCTTTTTTTTTTTTTTTTTTTGAGACAGAGTTTTGTTCTTGTTGCCCAGGCTGGAGTGCAATGGCGCGATCTCAGCTCACTGCAACTTCCGCCTCCTGGGTTCAACAGATTCTCCTGCCTCAGCCTCCCAAGTTGCTGGGATTACAGGCACCCACCACCATATCCGGCTAAGTTTCTGTATTTTTAGTAGAGACAGGGCTCTGACGTGTTGGCCAGGCTGGTCTTGAACTCCTAGCCTCAGGTGATCCACCTGCCTCAGCCTCCCAAAGTGCTGGGATTATAGGCGTGAGCCACTGCGCCAGGCCACCCATCTGTCTTATCGATTCCCCACACAGCAGATGAGCTCCCCTGAAGCCCGGCTACATTCACATCACTCCTGCATTAGAAACCTTCCATCTTTGTCCAGTTCAGACTTAGAAAAAACAAACCAAAAACGAAGCTAACCTGGCTTTGCATTGAGAGCTGAACAATCCTACAGCTTCTAAGCCTAACACTCAAGGCCCTCGAGGAATCAGCCCCAATGTATTCTTTCGTCTCCGTCAACCACTTCTCCACACCTTCAAGGACCCTTCCCTCCAACCAAACTGGCCTCCTGTACTGGCTTTTCTCCACCTACAGCCCCTTTTCTGATCTGACTTACCCAACATTTGCACACTGTAGGTCTTCCCTCACTATTAAATTTCCAAATCCTCATCCTTAGCTCGAAGGTCACTTTTTCCATATAAGTTTCCTTAACCTCGTCAGGCAGCAGTAATATCTCCTTCTAAAGGTACTCACCATCCACTCATCCTACAATTATCAGGTGCCCAGAGCTGTAACAATGAGCACCAACAGACACTGATCCTACTGGTGCCGCGGATGACCACAGCACATTCCAGGGACTTGCGCACGGTCTTATCTCTCCATCCCAGGGAGAAAGCTGCTCTGGGGTAGAAACTTGGCCTTGTTTATTCTTCTAAACCCACAAGAGCCAAATATAGTCCCTGGTCCACAACAGGATGAGCAGAAAAGGTTTGCTAAGCACACATCTGGAAAAACATCTTTCATGATTAAAAAGGGTTTTACCACTCACACAGCAAGTTTTAGAAAAAACAAAACAAGCTAGTGATGGTGGCTCCTGCCTATAATCCCAACACTTTGGGAGGCCAAGGCAGGAAGATTGCTTGAGCCCAGGAGACCAGCCTGGGCAACATAGCAAGACCCTCTTCTCTATTTAAAAACAAAAAATCAGGCCGGGCATGGTGGCTCACACCTGTAATCCCAGCACTTTGGGAGGGCGAGGCGGGCGGACCACGAGGTCAGGAGATCGAGACCATCCTGGCTAACATGGTGAAACCCCGTCTCTTCGAAAAATACAAAAAATTAGCTGGGCGTGGTGGCAGGCGCCTGTAGTCCCAGCTCCAGCCTGGGCGACAGAGCAAGACCCTGTCTCAAAAAAAAAAAAAAAAAAACCCAAACCTAAAATTAAGGACATCTATGATGTTACCTATGGGTTGAAAACAAAACAAAAAACACTGAAGAACTGAAGACACTAAGAACAAATAAGGTAAAATAAAAAGGCCAGTAGGAGTCTAAAACGGTACAATCAATTAAGAAAAAGGCAGTTTCTGTAAAACTAAACAAACACCTACCTCATGACCATACCTAACTATCTTCCCAAAAGAAAGGAAAACATGTATTTGCAAAAAGACTTATGCAAGAATCTTCATGGTAGCACTATACACAATAGCCAAAAACCGGAAACGATCCAAACATCCATCAACAGGTGAAACGCTGTGTGCTATATATACCCCCATACAGCGGAATACTATCCAGTGATAGAAAAGGACAAGTTACTGAATCACCCAACACTATGCTGAACAAAAGCCAGATGCAAAGAATGCAACCGTACGATTTCATGTACAGAAGATTCAAGAACAGGCAAAACACATTATCCTAAGCAAACACAGGAAGAGAAAACCAAATACCACATATTCTCACCTATAAGTAAGAGCCAAACACTGAATACACATGGACACGAAGAAAGGAACAAGGACACCAGGGCCTACTTGAGGGTGGAGGGTGGGAGGAGGATGAGGATCAAAAAACTACCTATTGGGGCTGGGTGCAGTGGCTCACGCCTGTAATCCCAGCACTTTAAGAGTCTGAAGTGGGAAGATCATCTGAGGTCAGGAGTTCAAGACAAGCCTGGTGAACATGGTGAAACTCTGTCCCTACTAAAAATATAAAAATTTGCCAGGTGTGGTGGCATGTGCCTGTAATCCCAGCTACCTGAGAGGCTGAGGTAGGAGAATCGCTTGAACCCAGGAGGCGGAGGTGGCAGTGATCTGAGATCACGCTACTGCACTCCAGCCTGGGCAACAGAGACTGTCTTAAAAAAAAAAAAAAAAAACAAAAAACTACCTATTGGGTACCATGCTTATTACCTACAGGTAACAAAATAACCTGTACATCAAACTCCCATGACATGCAATTTACCTATATAATAGACCTGCACATATACCCCTGAACCTAAAGTTAACACACACACACACCCCCCCCAAAAAAACAGGCAAAACAAATCAATCAGCAATTGCCTGGAGCTGGGGAAGCCTGACCATAAAGGGCCACAAGGACTTCTTGGGATAATCAGGGTGGAGCTTACATTGGTATGTGCATTTGTCAAAAGTGATCAAACTGGCTGGCCGCAGTGGCTCACACCTGTAATCCCAGCACTTTGGGAGGCCAAGGTGGGTGCATTGCTTGAGGTCAGGAATTCAAGACTAGCCTGGTTAACATGGTAAAACCCCATTGCTACAAAAATACAAGAATTAGCTGGGCATGATGGCGGGTGCCTGTAATCCTAGCGACTCGGGAGGCTCAGGCCAGAGAATTGCTTGAACCCAGGAAGCGGAGGTTGCAGCGAGCAGAGATCACGCCATTGCACTCCAGCCTGGGAGACAGAGGCTCCATCTCAAAAAAAAAAAAAAAAAAAAAAAAAAAACTGATCAAACTGTTCACCATAACGAGGGGCATTTGGCCAGGCACAGTAGCTCATACCTATAATCCTAGCACTTTGGAAGGCTGAGGTGGGAGAACTGCTTGAGCCTAAAAGTTTGAGACTAGCCTGGGCAACATGGCAAGACCCTATCTCTACAAAAAATACAAAAATTAGCCAGGCGTGGTGGCGCATGTCTGTGGTCCCAGCTACTCAGGAGGCTGAGGAGGGAGGATTGCTTGAGCCCAGAAAGTTGAGGCTACAGTGAGCCATGCTAGTACGGCACTCCAGTCTGAGCAACAGAGCAAAAACCCTGTCTCAAAAATGAAAAAAAAACAGGGCATTTGATTGCATATGATTACATATAAATTATATTTCCATCACGTTTACTAGAAAATAAAAAGACGGAGCTAGAAGGAAACCAGTTCAGGGCTTGATGTCAGAAGGTTCAATACAGTTCATTTTTTTAGAAAAAGAAAGTGGGAGTTGGCACAGTGCGGTGGCTCACACCTGTAATCCCAGCACTTTGGGAGGCCGAGGCGGGTGGATCACCTGAGGTCAGGAGTTCAACGTTAGCCTGGCCAACAAGGTGAAACTCCGTCTCTACTAAAAATACAAAAATTAAGGCTGGGCACAGTGGCTCACGCCTGTAATCCCAGCACTTTGGGAGGTTGAGGTGCAGATCACGAGGTCACGAGCCTGGCCAGGATGGTGAAACCCCGTATCTACTAAAAATACAAAAAAAAGTTAGCGAGGTGTGGTGGCACATGCCCGTAATCCCAGCTACTCGGGAGGCTGAGGCAGGAGAATTGCTTGAACCCAGGATGCAGAGGTTGCAGTGAGCCAAGATCATGCCACTGCACTCCAGCCTGGGTGACAGAGCAAGACTCTGTCTCAAAAAAAAATAGCTGGATGTGGTGGCTCACACCTGTAATCATACCTTCTCAGGAGGCTGAGGCAGGACAATCGCTTGAACCCGGGAGGCAGAGGTTGCAGTGAGCTAAGATTACGCCACTGCCCTCTAGCCTGGGTGACAAGAGCGAAACTCCGTCTCAAAAAAAGAAAACAAGAAAGAAAGGGGGAGTTACAGACTTGGCCGAACCTCCTAGCACTCAAAAGGCAAAAAGCACAATCAACGTCCATGACATAGAACATGCCAGCTGCTCAGGAGACACAATGGGCCCTGAGGTCTGGGACACACATCCCCTTCCCACCCGCTGAGTCCTCAGAATTGAGAGTCCCCCAGAATGCTCTGAGTAGAAGCATGAGGTCAATCAGAGGACCCATCCCTTCCTTCACCCACTCCTCCTCTTCATCCCATCTGATGGGACATCAGGACTCCAGGCTCAGCTCCTCTGGACAGCCCCCAGCTGCCATCAATCCTCTGCTCCCCATGGACTCACCTCCTCATGGGTCCATTTGACCTTGCACTTGCTATCCCTCTGCTCCGGCACATCTGAATCTGTGTCCTGGTAGTGCAGCTCATCCAGATCCTCGCTATGGGGAAAGCAGGCCAAAGGTCAAGGATGGTGTGTCCGTATGTTTTACATAATGGAGAGCGTGTAGGCAGCAACCAGCCCACCCTAGGGAAAGGTCTGGGGGAGAGAGCTTTTACTTTTTCTTCTTTTTAAGACATAGGCACTTCTGCTTCACTTATTTTTATTTTGAGACAGGGTCTCACTCTGCCACTGGGCTAGAATTCAGTGTGGCATGATCACAGCTCACTGCAGCCTTGAACTCCTGGACTCAAATGATCCCCCCGCCCCAGCCTCCTAAGTAGCTGGGACTACAGGGGCATGCCACCATGTCCGGCTAACTTTTGTACTTTTTGTAGAGACAGGGTCTCACCATATTGCCCAGGGTGGTTTTGGACTCCTGGGCTCAAGCGATCCTCCCACCTCAGCCTCCCAAAGTGCTAGGACTAGAGGCATGAGCCACCACATCTGACCTCACCGCTTTTTAAATTCTTTAATGAAATAGGTTAAGAGCTACTTTCTTCTTTTTAATCTTCAGGAATGCCCTAGTGATTTCAAAAGCTGTAAGAAAAACAGGTCAGGCACAGTGGCTCAAACCTGTAATCCCAGCACTTTGGGAGGCTAAGGTGGGGTGGACTGCTTGAGGTCAGGAGTTCAAGACCAGCCTGATGAAACACGGTGAAACCCCATCTCTACTAAAAATACAAATGTTAGCTGGGCACAGTGGTGCATGCCTGTAATCCCAGCTACTCAGGAGGCTGAGGCAGGAGAATTGCTTCAATCCAGAAGGTGAAGGTTGCAGTGAGCCAAGATCACGCCACTGCACCCAGCCTGGGCAACGAAGCAAGACTCTGTCTCAAAAAAAAAAAAAAAAAAAGAAAGGCAAAAAGGAAAAAGAAAGTTAAGATTTCACCAAGAATATTATGTTTAAGCCGGGCGCGGTGGCTCACGCCTGTAATCCCAGCACTTTGGGAGGCCGAGGCGGGCGGATCACAAGGTCAGGAGATCGAGACCACGGTGAAACCCCGTCTCTACTAAAAATACAAAAAAAATTAGCCGGGCGCGGTTGTGGGCGCCTGTAGTCCCAGCTACTCGGGAGGCTGAGGCAGGAGAATGGCGTGAACCCGGGAGGCGGAGCTTGCAGTGAGCCGAGATCGCGCCACTGCACTCCAGCCTGGGCGACAGAGCAAGACTCTGTCTCAAAAAAAAAAAAAAGAATATTATGTTTAAAATCAGACTATCACTTTTCCCTTTCAGTAACAAACCCACATGGATATTTTAAGGAATAAAGTTGATGAAGTAAGTTATCAGGCACCAGGATTTTAAGAGATATTAGTTATTTGGGAAAAAAATTCTAAATTTATTATGTCCATTTGTTGTTTTTCTTCTTTTAGGGAGAGTCTGGCTCTGTCTTTCAGACTGGAATATAGTGGCATAATCATAGCTTAATGCAGCCTCCAACTCCTAGGCTCAAGCAATCCTCCCTCCTCAGCCTCCCAAGTACCTGGGACTACTAGCACATGACACCATGCCTGGCTATTTTGTATTTTTTTGTAGAAACATCTCACTATGTTGCCCGGGCTCATCTGGAACTCCTGGACTTAAGCAATCTTCCCATCTTGGCCTCCCAAAGTGCTGAGACTACTGGCCTCAGCCACCATGACTGGCCAAGTTGTTTTTTCATGTGTGGATTTTTTTTTTTTTTTTTTTTTGTAATGACAGGGTCTCAGTATGTTGCCCATACTGGTCTTGAATTCCTGGGCTCAAGCGATCCTCCTGCCTCAGCCTCCAAAGTAACTGGGATTACAGGTGTGCACCACCGTGTCCAGCTTACGTCCATTTTTGCAAATCCCTTTTCAATCCTTGCCTACACACAGGCTTAATGGAGAGAAATATCAGCGTACAGTATCCTGTTTTTTGTTTTTTTGAGAGGGAGTTTCACTCTGTCGCCCAGGCTAGAGTGAAATGGCATCTCAGCTCACTGCAACCTCCTCCCCCCAGGTTCAGGCAATTCTGCCTCAGCTTCCCGAGTAGCTTGGGATTACAGGCACCTGCCACCACGCCAGGCTAATTTTTTTTTTGCATTTTAACAAAGACAGGGTTTCACCATCTTGGTCAGGCTGCTCTTGAACTCCTGACCTCATGATCTACCCGCCTCAGCCTCCCAAAGTGCTGGGATTACAGGCGTAAGCCACCACGCCCGGCCCAGTGTACAATATCTTCTAACATGGCTGTAGCGGGGGGAAAAAAAAAACAGTACGAGCTGCTTTGAGTTCTGAGTGTTTTTACTCTACCAGGCAATCTTCCCAGTTGCTCCAAAAAATTCTCATATTTATCCAGTTTAGTAGTTACAAAAATGGAAATCGGGCCACGTACAGTGGCTCACACCTGTAATCTCAGCACTTTGGGAGGCCAAGGCAGGCAGATCACCTGAGGTTGGGAGTTCAAGACTAGCCTGACCAACATGGAGAAATCCCATCTCTACTAAAAACACAAAATTAGATTGGTGTGGTGGCGCATGCCTGTAATCCCAGCTACTCAGGAGGCTGAGGCAGGAGAATCACTTGAACCTGGGTGGCGGAGGTTGCGGTGAGCCAAGATCGAGTCATTGCACTCTAGCCTGGGCAACAAGAGCAAAACTCCGTCTCAAAAAAAAAAAAAAAAACTGGAAATCAGCCCAAAAAAACGGGCACGGTGGCTCACGTCTGTAATCCCAGTACTTTGGGAGGCCAAGGTAGGCGGATCACAAGGTCAGGGGTTCGAGACCAGTCTGGCCAACATGGCAAAATTACAATTTTGTAATTTTTTGTAAAAATACAAAACAAATTGGCTGGGTGTGGTGGCATGCGCCTGTAATCCCAGCTACTCAGAGGCTGAGGCAGAATTGCTTGAACCCAGGAGGCAGAGGTCACAGTGAGTGGAGATCAGAGATCGTGCTACCATACTCCAGCCTGGGCAACAGAGCGAGACTCCACCTCAAAAAAAAAAAAAAAAAAAAAAAATACAAAAACACAAAAATTAGCTGGGCATGGTGGCGTGTACCTGCAGTCCCAGCTACTCGGGAAGCTGAGGCAGGAGAACTGCTTGAACCCAGCAGGCAGAGGTTGCAGTGAGTCGAGACCCTGCCACTGCACTACAGCCTGGGCAACAGAGGGAGACTCCGTCTCAAAAAAAAAAAAAAAAAAAAAAAAAAAAAAGGCCGGGCGCGGTGGCTCAAGCCTGTAATCCCAGCACTTTGGGAGGCCAAGGCGGGCGGATCACGAGGTCAGGAGATTGAGACCATTCTGGCTAACACGGTGAAACCCCGTCTCTACTAAAAATACAAAAAACTAGCCGGGCGCGGTGGCGGGCGCCTGTAGTCCCAGCTACTCGGGAGGCTGAGGCAGGAGAATGGCGTAAACCCGGGAGGCGGAGCTTGCAGTGAGCTGAGATCCGGCCACTGCACTCCAGCCTGGGTGACAGAGCAAGACTCCGTCTCAAAAAAAAAAAAAAAAAAAAAAGGAAATCATATAGGATCCACCTCCAGAGATGTCAGGTGCTTGAGGAAAGTTAGTAATCTTTCCCCAACTCCACCCGACAGGACCTGCATCAAGTCACGTTGGTCAGGTAAGTTGCTAGGTCAGACATTTGCAAACTGGAAAAAGCTTACAGGTTTCCAAACAAGGCAAGTCTCGGTCTTGTGACCAAATAAAAGGCAGCTTACTATGCTCTTCACATTATCTTCTCCTTGTTTTCCAGAGCTCACCATTGCTTCCTAGAGTCACTCCTATACTTCCACAGCACATGTCTCAGGCCCTTACACTGCAACTGCCTCTCTCCTCTACATCATCTACAAAGGTCAGCTCCACCTCGGTATCCCAGGGTTTATCACCAAAAGGTCTTAAATGTTTGCCCAGGGACTGACTGAATACACAAATGAATGAAAAAATGTGCAAAGTTGCTGCCTATTAGTCAATAAGAAATACTAATTAAATGTTTTAGGCCAGGCAAGACCCAGTTTCAAAAGAAAAAAATTTTCAGAAACAGGAAAGGGACAGTGTCTACAGCCAGCAATACAGAAGGATCTGGAATTCATTCCTGACCCAGCTCATGGGTCCTCCACCATTGCAATACAGAAGGCAAAAATCCAGAAGATACTAATAACAGAATGAAGCTGGCTTCAAAATCAACTGACCCCAGACAGCTTGTGACAGAAACCATCTTTGCTTCTCCAGCGTCCAGCACAAAGAAGGCCTGGCTTCTAACAGAAGGTCAGCAAATATTCTTTCAAGGATGAAAGGATATCTGCATGGACACTCCCTCATGTTCCAATGCTGTTTATTTTTATTTTTTATTTTTTTTTTTTTGAGACAGAGTCTCGCTTTGTTCCCAGGTTGGAGTGCAGTGGCATGATCTCGACTCACTGCAACCTCCACCTCCTGGATTCAAGCGAATTCTCCTGCCTCAGCCCCCTGAGTAGCTGTGATTACAGGCACCTACCACCACACCCGGCTAATTTTTGTATTTTTGGTAGAGATGAGGCGTTTCACCATGTTGGTCAAGCTGGTCTTGGAACTCTTGGCCTCCCAAAGTGCTGGGACTACAGGCGTAAGCCACCACACCCAGCCTCCAATGCTGTTAGATAGGGTCAGCATCTCAGACAGCTGGGAGATTTGTGAGCTGATATACTTTACCACATGTGCTGGCCATCAACTTCACCCACATTCTCATTATCCCCACTTAAAAGATGCGGAAATTGAGGCTCAGAGGGGTCAGGCCACTTGCCAAGTTCTGGACCTTCCTAACTCCAGACACCTGCAAGTCCTCATATCCTAATCCCGGCTGAAAAAGCAGAGGCCAGTTAGTGGTGGAAACCACATTTTGGTCCAACATACCCTACCTTTTACCCTTCAAGGTGCTGGGCTCTGCTCCAGGACTGGGGTGAGTCAGAGACAAAGTGGGAAGTGGGGCACTAGGGCAGAGGAGAGTTACAGCAAATGGCCAGGAAAAGGGCTGAGGGCTGTGGAGCTGCCACCCTTCACATGGGAGGGGTTCCTCCACTGAGCCCCTCAGGGGAGAAGTAGCTGAGGACCTGAGGGTGGTCTAGGGGCAGTCACTTCTGGAATGAACAGTCAGGATAGGGCCAGGCAAGGTGGCTCACACCAAGGGAGGAGAATCCCTGGAAGCCAGGAGTTCGAGACCAGCCTGGGTAACACAGTGAGGTGAGACACGACGCCAGGCCACCGCCCCCCCACCACCCGCACTAATCCTAGCACTTTTGAGGCCAAGGTGGGCGGATTGCCTGAGCAACATAGTGAAACCTGTCTCTACTAAAAATCCAAAAAATTAGCCAGGCATGGCCGCGTTCACCCATAGTCCCAGCTACTCGGGAGGCTGAGACAGAATTCCTCGAACCCAGGAGGCAGAGGTTGCAGTGAGCCAAGATTGTGCCACTGACCTCCAGCCTGGGCGACAGAGCGAGAGTCTGTCTCCTAAATAAATAAACAAAACAATTAGCCAGTTGTGGCAGCGCGTGCCCGCAGTCCCAGCTACTCAGCCTGCAGTCCCAGATGGCTGAGGTGGGAGATCGAGGCTGCAGTGACCTACGATTGCACCACAGCACTCCAGCCTGGACCGCAGAGCGAGACCCTGTCTCTCAAAGAAAAAAAAAAAAAAAACCAGGGCAGGGTCTGATAGGTGCCCGAACAAAAAACTTCCTGGACAGTGGTGCTGCCCCTGGGAAAATGGGGCCTGAGGAACATAGTCCCTGTGCTCATATCCCTATCCTCAGCCTGAAAGGGCAAAAATCTAGAGGGATGGAAGGCTTCATCTTTAGATGAGGCTATCGTCTAAAGAGGGACCGAAGGTTGGCTGGGCGCGGTGGCTCACGCCTGTAATCCCAGCACTTTGGGAGGCCGAAACGGGCGGAACACAAGGTCAGGAGATCGAGACCACCCTGGCTAACATGGTGAAACCCTGTTTCTACCAAAAATACAAGAAATTAGCCCGGTGTGGTGGCACACGCCTGTAGTCCCAGCTACCTGGGAGGCTGAGGCAGGAGAATCGCTTGAACCTAGGAGGAGGTTGCAGTGAGAGCCAAGATCTCGCGCCACTGCACTCCAGCCTGGGCGACAGAAGGAGACCGCGTCTCAAAAAAAAAAAAAGAGGGACCGAAGGTTATCTGAGCTGCAGGGATCCAGGCAGGGTAGAGGTCAGGACCCCACTGTCCTGTCTCCCAGGCAGGCTGAAAAGCCTGGAGCTGAGGCCCCAGGCGCACAGGTGTAAGAGAGGAATCTGGAGCCACAGACCTGGCTCCGGGATCCGGGCTCGGCTCTGCCACTTAAGTCTTTGGGGAAATAAGTAAAATGGAGACCGCAGTTCCTGCCTTTGCCCCAGGGACTCTCTCCCCCGCACCTTCAACCCCAGCTGCCCAAAACTCCTCGTGGGAACAGGAAGAGAGGTCTCAAACCGAACCAAGCTGGGGCGCGGAACCCAGGTGGGAGAGACAAAAGAGCCCCCAACTCAGCACCCTTCTCAGTCCGGGGGAGAGGGCTTGGGGGTCTCTGTGCTCCCCGGAATGTTGAGGAGCAAAGCCCACCCACCAAGTTGACCCAAAACTAGGCTGGAACAAGTGCCTCCCAGGCTCGGCCTCCCGCTGGCTGGGACTCTGGTGACTCCCTCTCGCTCCCAGGGGTCGCCTTCCTCCCCGGCGAAGGCCCTGCCAGCTGACACCGGCCGGCCCACCCCCATCCCGCAATTAGGCGGGAGACAAAATGACATCATGCAGGGCTTGGCCCGGGTCCCAGGAGACCCGCCCGTCCCAGCTCCGAGGCCCAGCAGGCCCGGGTAGCCGCAGGGACTCCCAAGAGCCCCCCAGCTTTACGCGCGCCCCTGCCTCAGAGGGCCCAGGACGCAGCATTTCCGCGGAAACACCCCGCCCCCAACACACACACACACACCCCTAGCTTGGAGGGAGCCTGGGGAGGGTCTGGGGGAGCTGGGTGGGGGAGGGGTGAATTAAAGGGAGGGGGAGGGGACCTCTGCCCGCCCGACTTGTCTCACCAGCGCGTCCGCCGAGACATCCCCCCGGCCCGGACCGCGCCGCGCTCGCCCGCCCGCCGGCTGAGCCCGGAGCGGGAGCCGGGCCGGGGTCAGGACCCAGGCTGCTCCGGTCGCTCCGGGCCCCGGGCCGCGCTAGGAGGCGTCAGCGTGTCAGCAGGTCCCGCGCTCCCAGCTCGCAGGAACTGCAGCCGCTGCCGGCGCGGGTTGAAGCACTTTTCTATCTCCCGCCAAGCGCGTAGGCGCCGCCCGGGCCTGGCGCGCGGGCGACGGGGGAGGGGCCTTTGGGAGGGGCGGAGCCGGCGGGGCGGGGCCTGCGGGGCGGCACCTGCCCAAACCCTCCAGGGCCGGCTGCAGGACCGGGCTAGCGGCCGCCACTTCGGAGTTACGGAGCGGGCCGTGATGTGACTGAGGCCTGGCTCAGGTGTCAGTCCGTGGCGGCCCAGGAGTAGCCCACATAGCGAAGACCAAGCAAGGGGAATGAGGCGCGAGCATAGGAGAGCCAGCCAGGGAAAGCGCCAGGGCGGAATCCCCCACGCTAATCCAAGCCACTCCTGCGTCCCTACCGCCCCACGCTAAAGCGGCCCCTCACCCTACCTGTGCCTCTCCCTGCTTCCTCTCCTGCCTCCGAGAGACCCTCCTTAATAGACTTTAGTTTTTGTTGTTTATTTTCTTAGAGGCAGGGTCTTGCTCTATCGCCCAGGCTGGAGTGCAGTTTCGCGATCATAGCTCACTGCAACCTCTACCTCCTAGGCTCAACCGATCCTCCCACCTCAGCCTCTCGAGTAGCTAAAACCAGCACTCGCCACCACACCAGGCTGAATTTTTTTTTTTTTTTTTTTTTTTTTTTTTGAGACGGAGTCTCGCTCTGTTGCCAGGCTCGAGTGCAGTGGCGCGATCTTGGCTCGCTGCAACCTCCACCTCCCAGGTTAAAGTGATTCCCCTGCCTCAGCCTCCCAAGTAGCTGGAACTACAGGCGCGCGCCACTACGCCCGGTTTCTTTGTTTGTTCGTTTTGTTTTTTTGGTATTTTAGTAGAGACGGGGTTTCACCATGTTGGCCAGGATGGTCTGGATCTCCTGACCTCGTGATCCTCCCGCCTCGGCCTCCCAAAGTGCTGGGATTACAGGAGTGAGCCACCGCGCTTTTTCTTTTTCTTTTTCTTTTTTTTTTTTTTTAAGAGAAGGGGGTCTTGCTATGTTGCCTAGGCTGATCTGGAAACTCCTAGGTTCAAGGGATCCTGCCGCTTTGTCCTCCCAGAGTGCTGGGATTACAGGCATTAGCCCCGGACAAGAATGACTCTCCCTAAATGCAAACCTGACTTTTACTTTTCCAGAATTAAAAACCGTCCTCCTCTCCCTCAAGGTAAATTCCTTACTCCACAATCAGATTTATCTGATCTGCCAGACCACCACCCAGCCCTGGCCAAAAGAAATGGTGTCTTTGCCTTTGCCTGAGCCATTACCAAGGGCAGGAACACTTCCTGCCCCTCCCAGGTGGCTGATTCTTATTTAATTTCGGGTCCACTGCCCACAATCTGCCTGTAGACTTCTGCATTTCCCCCTTTGAACTGGGAGCATCCTGAGGTCCAGATGACCTCTCAATGCACCCCATTATCTCCAGGACCCAGTAGAAGACCTGACATAAGAAGCCCCAGGCAAAGGTTTTTTTTAACTGAATTCAGTTTACCTCGGGTTTAAACTCCCAGAGATTAGGCCAGACATAGTGGCTCACGCCAGTAATCCTAGCACTTTGGGAAGCCGAGGGGGGAGAATTGATTCAGTCCAAAAGTTCGAGACCAGTCTGGGGATCACAGCGAGACCCTGTCTCTAAAAAAATTAAGAAATTACCTGGGCATGGTGGTGAGTGCCTGTAATCCCAGCTACTTGGGAGGCAGAGGGAGGAAGATTGCTTGAGCCAAGGAGTTCGAGGGCTCAAGCCCTCGTGATCCACTGCACTCCAGCCTGGGCCACAGACAGTGAGACTGTCTCTCCTTGAGATTTAGCAAAGGTTTTCTATTTTAGATTGACATTTACCAAGTACCAAGGATCAAGCCACACTGGACTTCCTGGGAGCAGTGCTGAGAGGAAGATAAATGAGCTCTGAGATAGGACGCTGAAGAGACCACACCAAACCCCAGCCTTTTAGCCCCTGTTCAGGCTTCAGAGCCCCCTTCCAGAAGCTGCTGGCCACCTGGGGACAGTCCAGCCACCAGCTGCTGTAAACATCACTTACCACAGAAGAAGGAAGACTAACTCACATCTTAAGTGCTAGAAACTTCCACATCACTTAATTCAGGGTTTCCCCTGCCCACTCCCCTTATAAAGTAATCAGTATGGACATGCCCACTTCATTGAAAGCACAGCCTCTACAGCCAAACTTCCTGGGGTTTGAGTCCCAGCTCCACCATTCGTTGCAGTATCTTAGGCAAATGACCTAACTTTTTTTTTTTAGACCCAGTCTCGCTTTATTGCCCAGGCTGGAGTGCAGAGGCATGATCTCGGCTCACTGCAACCCCCTTCCTGGGTTCAAATGATTCTCCCACCTCAGCCTCTCGAGTAGCTAGGACTACAGGAGCATGCCACCATGCCTAGCTAAATTTTGTATTTTTGTAGAGACAGGTTTTCATCATGTTGGCCAGGCTGGTCTTGAACTCGTGATCTCAGGTGATCCACCCGACTCAGCCACCCAAAGTGCTGAGATTACAGGCATAAGCCATCATGCTCAGCCAATTACCTAACTCTTCTGTGCCTCAGTTTTCTCACCTGGAAAAATTAGATTTATCAAAGTTTTAGATAGTTTTTACCAGCCACTATTCTGTTTATAAATTGTAACTCATTTAATCCTCGTAACAACTCTATGAGGTAGATACTGGGATTATCCTCTTTTAGCAGATGGGGAAACTGAGGCACAGACTTCCCCAAGGTCACACTGCTAGTAAATGGCAGAGCAGGGATTCAAACCTGGCCTGTCTGGTTCTAGAGTCTATGCTCTTAATCACTATGCTGGTACCTACTTTGTAGGTAGTTATAGGATTAAATAAATTCATATGTGTAAAGCACCAAAAACAGTTCCTGGCACATAATGAGAACTATATTGGCCAGGCGCAGTGGCTCACGCCTGTAATCCCAGCACTTTGGGAAGCTGAGGTGGGTGAGTCACCTAAGATC